>NC_091089.1:40110000-40735000 GCF_032405125.1 Capricornis sumatraensis | reverse complement strand
TTATATTTGGAGAGGGGAATGGCAACCCACTCCAGCCAAAAAGGTTGTTCAGGTAGCAAGTATGTTGTTCAATCAAGTTCTTAGCAAAAATGAAGAAGATATCATCTAGTTTTACTTACAACCAAACTTTATGGCCAACCCAATATTTTTGTGTTTACTGCATGTTTAAAGTATCGTGGCAACTAGCAGACATTGCCTCCAACAAGGGAAGAAAATGCTCCGCAGCTTCATCTTGACTTTCTCCTCCACGATGCGCTAAGGTGTTCACTTGCTCCTGCCAAGCTCCTTAACAGACTAAAGGATCTTTTACATGCCATTCTCTGTGCCCCCTCTCGCCTCCCTTCTGTGGGAAGTTTAAGTCCTTACTAAAAGTCAGGAAATACAAACCATCTCACTCATCTCAGATCCTCTGTTTGTTATGAGGACTGCACATCTGTCTTTTAAGACTCTGTAAAGAGAACAAATAGAAGAGGTTTCCAAGCAAGCTGATGCCTTTTCAGAAGTCTGGATGATGAGGAAAAGGGTATAATCTTAGGGCTAATCGGTCTGTTTAAAGACACACCTAGGCCTGACTGCAGTGCCAGCGCTTGGTGTTGTTGCTCAGCAGCTTAGACATCTCTGATGCTGTGCGACCCCATGGACTGTAGCACACCGGGTTGCTCTGTCCTTCACCATCTCCTGGAGCTTGCTCAAACTTGTGCCCATCGAGTCGGTGATGCCATCCAACCATCCGTCCTCTGTCACCCCCTTCTCCTCCTGACTGCAATCTTTTCCAGTGTCACAGGACTTGAGTTTACCTGAACTAGGCAGTTACCTGTCTAAAGTCCCAAGCCAGAAAATGCTCTTACTCCCCAGCACCCCTTAGTAAGGCAGTGCTGGGAGAGAGGTCAAAGTACTGACTTAAATGGGGTCCACTGAATCTATTGCAGTGTTACAAATTAACCCCAAACTTAGCAACAACAATAACCATTTACTATCTACACAGTTTCTGTCAGCCAGGAATTCTGGGGGTATTTACAGTTGACTGTCAAACAACACTCGGGGTAGGGGGGCGGGGGGGGGGGTTAGTGGCACAAACCTTCTGCCCCCAGTTGAAAATCCACTGTAACTTAGTCAGCCCTCTGCATCCCAGGTCTTCCATATCCGTGCTTCCACATCCTCAGATCCAACCGTCCTCAGATTGTGCAGCACTGTCATATGTACTATTGAAACAAACCCATTTAGAAGTGGATGCACACAGTTTAAACCTGTGTTGGTTGAGAGTCAACTGTATTTGCATGTTCTGGCTCCGGCTCTCATGAGGTTGTGCTGACGACGTGACCAGGGGTCTAGGTCTCCCTTACACTTCGCAGGGGCTGGAGGATTTGATTCTGAGATGCTTCATTCGAGTCCTGGGTGAGTGAACCAAGGTGACGCTGGTTGTGGCAGAGGCCTCAGGTCCCAGCCATGTGGACCTCTCCACGGAGCTGCCTGAGAGTGACTGAGAGCAGGGCACCAGCCAATTGGCATGGATGTCCCAGCCTCAGAGTCCAGAGAACAGGTGGTGGTGGTTTAGTCGCTCAGTCGTGTCCAATTCTTGCAACCCCACGGACTGCAGCCCACCAGGTTCCTCTGTCCATGGGATTCTCCAGGCAAGAATACTGGAGCGGGTTGCCGTTTCCTTCTCCAGAGGAATCTTCCTGACCCATGCTTCGAACCCAGGCCTCCCGCATTACAGGCAGATTTCCTTACTGGCTGAGCCAGGAGGGAAGCCCCAGATAACAGGGCACAAGCCAAAACAACATGGATGACCCAGCCTTAAAGTCCCACATGGTCAAGGATTTTCTGTAACATCCCCACTGGTTCACTGGTCAAACCCCATTTCATGTGAGAAAGAACTAAACAAGTGAATCTCAGGAACCAGTGGTGGTTAAGGACCATCTTGGAGACGAGAGACCACAACAGTAAAAAGATTTTTATAAACTACATGTGTTTATTGAAGAATTGCTCGCTACAACTTGAGAGTGTTATTTTTGTTGAGCCTCAGGGGTCAAGACCCTTTACTCTCGAGTTCAGCATGTTTCTTGATTCACAGCATGTTACCACCACTGGGTTGGCACAGGCTGTTCTTATTCCGTGTTTTTTATTTTTTTATTTTTTTGGTCTACAAAAATCTCTGATAACTAGTTTATTAAATATTCTGTGTTTTTTAAAATGGAGAATTTCCATTTATCGCCCCTCTAGTAAGCCTTAATGTCTATCCTTGGATATACATGTGTATACGTATATATGCCTATAAGCTATATGAGGTTTGAAAGCTATTTTTTAAATGATACAGATGATCTTACTTGCAAAACAGAATAAAGACACAGATGTAATGAACAATATATGGATACCAAGGAGGAAGTGGGGAGTGGTGGAAGGAATTGGAAGTTTGAGATTGACACAATTGGTACTGTGTATAAAATAGATTACTAATGCGTAGCATAGGGAACTCTCCTTAATGCTCTGTGGTGATCTGAATGGGAAGGACATCCAAAAGGGAGGGGATATGTGTGTATGTGGGCTTCCCAGGTGGCTCTGTGGTAAAGAATTCACCTGCAATGCAAGAGACCCAGGTTCAATCCCTGGGTCAGGAAGATTCCCTGGAGAAGGAAATGGCAACCCACTTCAGTATTCTTGGCTGGGAAATCCTATGGACAGAGGAGCCTGGCGGGCTACAGTCCACGGCATTGAAAAGTCAGACATGACTTAGTGACCAAACAGCAAATATGTATATATGTATGACATTCATTTTTCTGTACAGTAGAAACACAACATTATATAGCAAGTATACACCAATAAAATTTTTTTAAATATACATAAATGGGATTGTGCCATAGGTGTTTGTCTTTCTGAAGTGTACGCTTCGTACCACATTTTAGATATCTATTCCTATCCCTATTTGCAGGTCAAATTCATTGCTGCACAATTCTCAGGCATATACAGAGGTCACATTTTACCTGTCTCCTCCCTTCTTGTTGGTTACCTTGTCCTCCAGTCCCCTCTCCCTTGGGCCACACAGACCTGAACACAGTGTACACCAGATCATGGCCACAGACCACCACCTCTGCCTTCACTGAGCTCCAGTCCATCACCTCCTGCCTGGATCACCCTGCCACCTGTAATTCCCAAGCTATCCGCTATAGTATAGTCTCATCCAGCAGCCAGCAATGATGCTTTCAAAGAGTGAGTCATCTCATGTCACCCACTTGCTCCAAGCCCCAAGGGGTCTCCCATCCATCCCTGTGACATCTGACTGCCCACCCCGGGGCCGCAGGGCCTAGCGTGGTCTGGACCCTGCTTTCCTGCTGAACTCTCCCTACAGCCTTCTTGCTTCCAACACTCCAGTTGCATATATCTCCCTTCTTTGATTCTTCATTCCAGCACATTAATTGAGCAACCACTATCTGCCCCGCATCCTTCTAGGTACCTGGAGTACAGCAGTGGACAAAATAGGCTTTCATTCCGATTTCAGATACCCACCAAGCACCCAGGCTCCTGGCCTGGCCCCTGCTGTTCCCTCCCCACCTGCACCGCTTCCCCCACATTTCTGTATGATCGCCCCTTTTCAGCATGTGGGTCTCAGCCCAGGCTCCTCCCCAGACCTCATCATTTTCTCTCCCCACAGGCTGCCTTATTTTCCCTCAAATCCCCATCATAACTGACATTATAGGTTCAGCTCTTCAGTATCAGTTCCCTGGCCAGACTGAAAGACACAGGAGGACAGGGCATTTTTTATTGTTTCCAGTGACTGGGTCCACAACCGTTGCAAAGTGCTGACTATTTTATATTTGTGTTTGTGTTCTGACGCCTGTGTTACTGCCAGGAGCTCAGATGACACAGCGCTCAGCGCACTGGCCTCAGCCACACCAGCTCATCTGCTGCTTCCTATCCACTCTGAGCTTGGAAACTAGACAACCACATCTCATAATAGCAGCCAGTGACTGCCCAGCGCTTTCATCCTCATGACAATCCTATCGGTTGCAGTCTATTATTATCCCCACTGTTCGGTTTAGGAAACTGAGGTTCGAAGAATATAAATACTGCATTCCTGGTGACTCAGCTAATAAACGTCAGAGCCAAATTAGAATCAGCACAGCCTGGCTCCAAAGCCCTCATGCTTAACCATAGGCATACAAGCCTATCCCTTTCTAGAAGTGCATATAAGGAAGGAAAAATTGACTCAGTGTGTTGGAGAGGGCCACCTATCAGGAAGGGGCATCAACTTTGATATATGCCCACTTCTGATTCAGCACTGCATCTCAGGGAGATCACAGTATCATATGTGTGTGTGCCCAGTCATGTCTGAGTCTTTCTGACCCCATGGACTTAGCCCACCAGACTCCTCTGTCCATCAGATTCTCCAAGCAAAAATACTAGAATGGGTTGCTATTCCCTTCTCCAGGGGATCTTCCTGACCTAGGGATTGAGCCCACATCTCCTGTGTCTCCTGCATTGGCCAGCGGATTCTTTACCACTACCTTACCTGGGAAGCCCTGCAAAGCATCCCAGGGCTATTCAAAATAGATAACTAACAAGGACCCACCATGTAGCACAGGGAACTATACTCAATATTTTGTAAAAACCTATAAGGGAAAACAATCTGTAAGCAAGTTACAGTTATTATGATATTAATATCACTATTAGGTCAAACTAGTTTGTATCTTTTTTTTTTAAGAAATTGGAGTAAAATGAAAGAAATAGATGTGAAGAAACCATTTTTCAATATAATTAGCAATCAGTCCTTAGACGTTTGAACCTGGAGAAAGTGAAGAACAAGGTCAATGTCCACTTCAAAGAATAATTCACAGATTTAGAGACTGGGCAAGCCTCAAGTGCTTTCAAGTTTCCTCCTTGGCATAACGAGAAGAAAATTCTGCCATGGAATCAGTGACAACGCGTATCAATATTGTTTGTAAATTAAGCTATAACTATTTAGAAAAACTAGCAAATAAGAAATAAAGAGTTTATAATGAATCTTTTTCTGCTTTAAAAAGGAATCTGAAAAAAATAGATATGTATGGAGGATGGCATGGCAACCCATTCCAGTATTCTTGCCTGGAGAATCCCCATGGACAGAGTAACCTGGTGGGCTACAGTGCATGGGGTTGCAAAGAGTTGGACACGACTGAGCCACAGCACAGCACTGTGTATGTATAACTGAACCACTTTGCTGTACACCTGAAGCTAATATAACATTGTAATCGACGATTGTTGTTTAGTCACTAAGTTGTGTCCAACTCTTTTGGGACCCCAGGACTGTAGCCTGCCAGATTCTTCTGTCTTCAGTTTAAAAAAAAAAGGAAACACAAAGTATCAGGGGCTAAATTCTAAATGTGTAAGCTATATTCTCTAAGCAGCAGAGTTGCAATAAATGCGTGAGAGTAACTTGAAAGCATGTGTAAAGTCACATGATCTAGAGCATCCCCTCCACCTCCTCCATGCTTCCAAAGCTGACTTCTCCTGGGGGTACCCACGTTCAGCCTCCATTCACAGCTCATTCTTTCCCCATTCATAAGCCCTCCATGTGCTCCCTCTAATGAGTCTCCTGCAAATTGACTTTTAATAAGAGTTGGGGCAGGTAGCTTATGTGTCAGAGCTGACTTGAAACACCTACACAAGCTGACTGACTGTCTCTCTCTCCATCAACATCCATCAGCTTCCAACATGAGGATCAGAACTTCTCAGTGGTGGGTCTTCACTCCTGATTCTTTGCTTTTGGAGAAGCTGACAGTTTTCATGTTACCCCATATAGGTCTCCAAGCTGAATAGTTCTGTGACTGTTGGAGGGTTGGAAACTTTCTAGAATGCTCAATAGTATTGTATCCATTCATTCACTCATTCATTCATTCAAACATCATACTTAGCTTCTTACTGTAGACCAGAAATCCTGCAAATGTGATCAGACAGACCCCTGGGCCTTCACTCAAGCCGTTCACTGTCTAATAGACAAGGGTACACCCAAATGATTGTGATACTGTGTGGCTAGGGAAATCATGGAAGAATGTGTTTGGAATTATGGAGGCACTTGGTGAGGGTGAGGGAATACCCATCTAGGAACAAAGGGGGGATCTCTTCCTTTTCAGATGCGAGACCTATTATGGGGAGCTGGGCATGTGAAAAGTCCAAGATACGGGAAAGGGAAAGACTCATCTCCATCGGGGAATGACATGATCTGTAGGGAGAACCTAGAATTGATACGTCTCTAGAGTGGAGAAGGGTGGGAGGCAGAGAACAAGGAGGAAACAGGAGTAGAGCTGAGAGAGGCAGGGCCACGCCAGCCTCCGTGATGGTGAAGGTTTGGGAATTGATTCATGTCAGCATGAGATCACAGCTTCAACAGACCGACGTGTGTGTGGAGACTGGACTGGCAAGGGGAGAGTGGGGGGCACCCAGTGAGTCTGAGGGGTTCAGACTGTATACCCATAGCAAGATAGGACTCTTAAGATGGTGGCTTGACCTCTAGAGGATGACCCCAAGATGGCTGCAAGGAGAGAACTGTGTATTATGGGCTGTTTTTTATTAGAAGAAATGAGTGAAGTCAAAAATTGGGGGTATGGGATTTATATGAACACAACATTTTCTTTTCCTTGGTAAAAGATGGCTTCTCCAACCCCAAAGGCAAAGTGGAATAAGCTTGGACTTTGGAAGGAGAGCAGGTTCAAATCTATATTCTAGCACTAGCTGTATGACCCTAGACAAGTCACCAAACCTCTCTGGTCATCACAGCCCTCACCTGCAGTGTTTTACTATCTACACACAGCTCTGATCCACTGTTGGGACTCAGACCCCAGGAACTATGAGCCATTTACATTGCTGTTCTCATCATCATCATTGCTTTGCAAAGAAGAGGTAGACAGAACAGCAGATGGACCAGTCAGCCTTTCTTGTTGGTGCTGAAACTGGGACAGACTGTGTCATCAGCCCATCTTTGGGCATAGCTCACAGTACACCTGACACTCCTGTGTGCAGGTGAAAGTGTTAGTCACTGAGTCATGTCCAACTCTTTGCGACCCCATGGACTATAGCCTGCCAGCCTCCTCTCTCCGTGGAATTCTCCAAGCAAGAATAATGGAGTGGTTAGCCATTCCCTCCTGCAGGAGATCTTCCCGACCCAGGGATCAAACCCAAATCTCCTGTGTCTTCTGCATTGCAGGTGGATTCTTTTCTCAATGAGCCACCTGGGAAACCCTCATTTAACGTAATACTCTTTAGATCCATTCAGTTTGTTGCAAATGACAAACTTTCATTTTTTAAATAGCTGAGTAATATTCCATTCCGTGTGTGTGTGTGTGTGTGTGTGTGTATAACGGCCCCCACACACACACAGGCCACATCCTCTTCATCCATTCACCTACAGATGGAAATTTTGGTCATTTGCATATCTTGGCTATTGTAAATAACGCTGCATAGATCTTTCAAATTAGTGTTTTTGTTTTCATGGGATAAATACCCAGAAGTGGAATTGCTAGATGGTATGGTAGTTCTATTTTTAATTTTTTTAAGAACCTCCATACATTTCATAGTGGCTACACCAATTTACATTCCCACCAACAAGGTAGCTGACTTCCCTGGTGGCTCAGACAATAAAGCGTCTGCCTACAGTGCGCGAGACCCAGGTTCCATCCCTGGGTTAGGAAGATCCTCTGGCGAAGGAAATGGCAACCCACTCCAGTACTCTTGCCTGAAAAATCCCATGGACGGAGGAGCATGGTAGGCTACAATCCATGGGATCGCAGAGGGGGACACGACTGAGCGACTTCACTTTCACTATCTTTTCAACAAGGTATGAGGCTAGATCCACTGGACATTAAACACTTCTTGAAAAGCCTTGTCCTGGTCTGTGACCCCCAGGGGCCTCCTCTTTCCTGGAGCCTCCTGGCTTATTTACTGTTTATAGACCTTGAAAGCATTCCCTTCAGGCCCAGCACCCTTAGGGAAATTCATTTAACTGCAGCCTCCTCTTCCAGTGTCACGTGTATGGTCAGTAATCAAGATAAATGAAGAAACCACCCTGGAAGTACCTGTACTTTGTCAGTACATTTTCTCAGTAAACGCAGTTTTGTTTTTAGTGACTAGGCAAAGTCACTAAATAAAAGTAACACTTAGTTAGCAGATCTACCCGAAAAAACTGTCTTTCCACAATGCTCCCTGCCTGGGGCAACTCAAAGATCTGTAGTTGAGAGTTAAAGAGCTAGCTCACCTGACTGCTTTTAAAGACTCAGACTGACAACAGCAGGCTGTTGTCTTGAGACCAGAGTGTCTATGGCAGACTATTGTGGAATATTGCACAGAAAGATACATCTCTTTTGAAAAGACTGTCAATTCAAGGAGAGTCTCTTGGACTGCAAGGAGAATCAAACCAGTCAATCCTAAAGGAAATCAACTCGGAATATTCACTGGAAAGATTGATGCTGAAACTCCAATACTTTGGCCATCCAATGCAGAAAGCCAACTCATTGGAAAAGACCCTGATGCTGGGAAAGATTAAGGGCAGGAGGAGAAGGGGGTGGCAAAGGCTGAGATGGTTGGATGGCATCACCAAATCAATGGACATGAATTTGAGTAAACTCTAGGAGACAGTGAAGGGCAGGGGAGCCTACATGCTACAGTCCATGGGGTGGAAAAGAGTCAGACACAACTTAGCGACCGAGTATCATCATCAATTTAAGGAGCCTGCCAGCTTTTCTAGACAGTTGTGGCCACGGGGAGGCACTATCCCAGATCCTGTTCTGTTAGCCCAAGGCCCTCCCCATGTCCCTCAATTCTGTCTGAACAGATCAGGTCCCAAACCAGTTAGGGTGTAAGTGGGGAGTGTCCACACCAAGAGGGGACTGGACACAAGGTGAGCATGCTGTGGTCAAGGCTGCTGGCCGATGACTGGGAGGGCCAGGCTTTCAGAAAGAGAACAAGCGGTCAGGAGCAGCAGCCCCCTGCCCAGGGCTGTGCTTCCTGCTCCCTTTTGCTGCTTTCCCTGTTCCTATATATAAACTTAGAGGAAGATCAACCACGGACAATGGAGGAGACCCAGTCATGGAGCTGAAATTCTGAATCAATCAAGCCTGCTTTCTACATTGACCATGAAATTACCAAAAAAGGTATGAACAAGACTCCTTCAGGTTCTTAGCAGACATGGGGTCTAGAGAACAAATAGAGTTCAGATACAGAACAGAGAACGTTCTGTCTCTGACCCCAGAATTTTGACTGTAGGTTCTGACCCAAAGCATATACTTATTTGGTCATTGATTCATGTCTGTCTGCCTCACCAGCCCGGAGAAGGCAATGGCACCCCACTCCAGTACTCTTGCCTGGAGAATCCCATGGACGGAGGAGCCTGGTGGGCTGCAGTCCATGGGGTCGCGAAGAGTTGGCCACGACTGAGCGACTTCACTTTCACTTTTCACTTTCATGCATTGGAGAAGGAAATGGCAACCCACTCCAGTGTTCCTGCCTGGAGAATCCCAGGGACAGTGGAGCCTGATGGGTTGCCGTCTATGGGGTCACACAGAGTCGGACACGACTGAAGCGACTTAGCAGTAGCCGCAGCAGCCTCACCAGACAGGAAGCTACAAGAAGGGAGAGGCCATCTGTTTTTTCCTCGCATTTTATACAGATCTGAAAGCTACTACCAGACTACTGTCTGGTCCTGCCCCTCGCCTCCAGTCCCCGAGGAAGGCAGGTGCCCAGAGAGGAAACCAATGACATCTGGTTCCCAGGCCCAGATCCAAGGCGGTGGGGGGTGAGAGGCAGAGCAGGACAGCCTGGAATGCCCCTTGCCCAAGTCCATCAGTCTAAAGCTCTCGGGCCAAAGTCAACGGAAAGACCACTATTGCCCTATTCCGTCCCCAGCTCCCAAGCCTGAAGCTTGCATCTCACGTCTCCATGCAGGGGAAGTGAGGACGACCAGGCAGAAGCTGGTCAGAGGCTGAAGGGAGCACAGGTGAGGGTGTATTTGCCACCAAGCAGACGAGGGGAGTGGGGAACACTCAGAAGGGCTGCTTCCCTTCAGGTGGGCACAGCCTCTGCACCCATAAGGATGCTATATTCCTCGGGCCTTCTTAGGGAAGAGAAGGGGCAGACAGTACAGAAAACAGTGGAGACGGTACTTAGGCCCTACTCAGAAGCTACCTTGAAAGTGAAAGTATTAGTCATTCAATTGTATCCTACTCTTTTCTGACCCCATGGACTGTGGCCCTCCATGCTCTTCTGTCCATGGGATTCTCCAGGCAAGAATACTGAAATGGGTTGCCATTTCCTTCTCTGGGGGATCTTTCTGACCCAGGGATCAAACCCAGGTCTCCTGCATTGCAAGCAGATTCTTTACTGTCTGAGCCACCGGGAGAAGCTACCTTAGGACGATTTTAGACCGGCTTCCACGTAACAATGACAAAAGGGTAAACAGTGCCCAAGTGCACAAGAGGGATGTGTCTGTTTCAGGATGTTTTGAGAGCCAGTGGGTCCCTGGTGTTCTTCCTTGGTCGTGACACTGGCTGGTTTCCTACAGGTGCTTGGATCGATGTCCACGAGCTCTCCAGGCTGTTCTGACCCCATGTTTTAGTGCCACTGGACAGTGGTGTCATTGTCACCTCATCACACCTACTCTCACGGTTCTGCCTCTTAGGAATTGGTGCAGAGAGGGAGCAGGGGGAACAGAGGGATCCCCACTGAGTCCTGGGGACCACACTCTGAGGTTACCACCCAGAGTCCCAGGCCAGAGCATCTGGGGTAGCGACCCTGTGGACACCCCAGCAGGGTGGGGCCTTTCTGATGAAGAATGGGCTCAGAGCTGCACAGTCTCAAGGGCAGCCTACACAAACTCTGAGCCTCTGTCCCCCACTCATGATGCTAAATGCTAAAAATGAACTAATGCAGACTTCTAAAACAGACCACTCCAAAAGCTGCCTCAAGAAATAGGAGCAACAGCTTCATTAGGAAAGTATTTTAACATGCAAACCACCTGGGAAAATATCTGCTGTGTATTTGGCAGTGGTGGGCTCAGCCCAGCACCAGACACAGTAACTGCATGATAAGTTGTAACTGTCACTGTCATTAAAACAGAGCTTTCTACAAGTTGATAGAAAAAGAAGAAAGTGCCCACAGAAGACAGTTCACAAAAGGCGAGGTTCAGACAGCCCACAAAGTGCATAAAATCTCTACCTCATTAAAAATCAAATAATAAAACAACTCTTCCCGATACACTGAATTTACAAAATTTGCTTTTCTGTTTGTTGTATTTTAAGATAATGCCCAGTTCATTGCAGTTCAACACTCATAAGCTTTCCGAAAAGTGACCTGCCAATTCATCTTACAGGATTACAGACTTTGGAAATCTTTGTATGTACTTTGATACAGTAATTCTACATGTAGGGAATTCATTCTAAGAACATGGACAAATACTTATCTACACAATGTTCCTCATACATTTATTAATGTAAAAAGCTAGGACTTATCTAAATATTTAACAAAAGATGTTTAGCTAAAGAGATCACCATTCAATGTAAAGATATTCAGAGGCACAAAAGATGTTGCCGACTATCTTTGTTACCACGCAAAGATGGTCAGGGTAGCCAATACCGTAAGTTCCCTACATACGAATGAGTTCCATTCCAAGAGAATATTTGTAAATCCAATTTGTTTGTGAGTCCAACAAAGTTAGCCTAGGTACCCAGCTAATACAATCAGCTATATAGTACTGTATTGTAACATGTTGCAATACTTTTCACAGAAATAATACATTTTAAAAAAAACACAAAAAATAAACATTTTTACGGTAACTCGATGAGATGGTTAGATCGCATCACTGACCCAATGGACATGAACTTGCACAAACTCTGGGAGACAGTGACAGACAGAGGAGCCTGGCATGCTGTAGTCCATGGGGTTGCCAAGAGTTGGACATGACTTAGCGACTGAACAGCAACAACAGTAACTCGAGAAGGACAATAGTACAGTACCGCAGCCGGCATACCAGGGGCTGGCATTGAGTGAACAGGCAAGAAGAGTTACTGACTGGAGGAGGGGCAGGAGGTGGGAGATGGTGGAGCTGAAGGATCATCAGCAATAGGAGACAGAGCTCAAGCTGCCGGTTCACTCATGCCTGATGCTGACGGCACAGGCTGCGGTTCCTTGCTGAATTCAATTCTATTTGCCCTCTTGAGAAAAAGGTGCAGTGATGTCTAGGTAGTTCTGTGCCGGCTATATCACCGCTGCTCTTACGCTTGCTTCTGGACATCCTGGGCTTGAAATAAAGATACTGCACTACTGTACTCAAAAGTAGCACTGTACAATAAAGCACAGAAAAGCACAACCACTTGTGGAGGACGCAGGCACGTGATGATGTACACCAGACATGTGAATTAACTTACATGATCGGACATACAAATGCATGTTCACATAGTCGCAAGTTTGCAACTCAGTTTCATAGGTAGAGAATGTACTGTATTGGGAAAGGGAGCTTCCAAAACCTAAATTAAGGTGAGAAAAATGCAAGGTGTGCTAACAGTGGCTGCCTACGTGTGGTGGAATTATAAATGTATTGTTCTGCTTCACAGCATTTTCTAATTTTTCTGTAGTGCATAAACATTGCTTCTATGTTGAAAAAGCAATAAACAGTCTTGACTTTTATGACTTCAGGGCATAGTCCAAGAGTTAAATGCATGTCTAATCTGGGATCCCTTATCATCTCACTAATATTTATAGAGACCTTATATATGTCAGACTCTGCTGGTGCTGGAAAGACAAGCTTATTGTTAGCTGTTAACTATAGGCTAGTACTTGTTTTACTATTAACACGATTATCAGCATCAGTACTAGTCTACAGATCAGTATTAGTAGGGGAGTGAGTATAGAAATGTAAACAAGTCACCGGAGGATGGTATTGATATGTTCCAGCACAGGGAAATATAGGAGGGATCGCTAACCAAGACTTTAGGAGCCGAAGAAAAGAGGGCTTCCTGAAGGAAGGCGTAATTACAGTTTAAGCCAAGGGGGCTCCTAAGGAAAAGGAAGGGGCCGTGTTGCTAGCAGAAGGAACAGCCCCGGCAGAGAAATTCACCAAGAGTTGACCACAAAGACCCTGAGGCTGTAGGCTGGGGTTAGGTGGGGAGGAAGCAGGAGGGGACAGTCAGAAGCAGGAAGCCTTGTAAGCTGTGCTGAGGACCCCGAACTTGACTCAGAGCTCCTGGATGAGATTTGCTCTGTGCTAATGTTCCTTGCTCTGTGGGGAAGAGGCCCAGGGTAAGCAGGACTGGAGTTGAGCTGATCCCCTTCCACGATTTGGTGAGTCACGTGCTCTGTTTCTCAGCTGCCAGTATTTGATCCTTGATAGATGTATGTTTCTGTCAAGTCAAGATACTGCTGCGTGCGTGTGTACATGCATGCTCGGTCGTGTCTAACTCTTTGTGACTCCATGGACTGTAGCCCACCAGGCTTCCCTGTCCATGGGATTTCCCAGGCAAGAATACAGGAGTAGGTTGTCATTTCCTACTCTAGGGAATCTTCCTGACCCAGGGATCGAACCCAAGCCTCCTCCATTGGCAGGTGGATTCTCTATCACTGAGCCACCTGGGAAGCCCTCTGATACTGCTGCTAGTCTTCAGCTATTCCTCCTAACTTCCTGAAGATCCAGGGTTTTGGCTAAATTTAGGTATTCCCCCAACCCTTCTTCCATTCAGTATGATCACCCTCAAACTCTTTCTGGGGAGAAATCTTGTTGCTACTCCAAAGTCTTCTGATTCATTAGAAGCTGCATGATCTATGCACCTCCTGGTCTATATCTTGTCTCCTGGGCTCACGGGTTTGTTTCTTCTGCAGTTTTAAAAGAACTTGCCACCCCAGGCCCTGGCTGAGGCCTTCCTTACCCACTGAACACCTGCCCTTCACAGAAAACTTTGACAAACACAGTAAGGCAGCTTTGCTAGAAGGAGACAACAAAACCCCATAGCAGAGAATTTAAAGTTCAGTAGGAGATATAAATCTAGTCCACATTATGGCTGCTTCTGCGAAAATACACATATCAGAGTTAGACAATGTTTTAGTGGATTTATCTGCCCCCAGGGAGAGATCAATGGACTCATTTCTCAGCATACACCAGAGTCCAGACAGTTCAGGAGGGGGCCTCCAAGTGGCATGCAGCAGGGTCCCTCTTGGCCTCTGAACGTTGCCACTGGATGAGAAGCGGTTAGTAGAGCATGAGTGCTTGCACTTAAGCAGAAAACCACAGATGTAGCCTCGACTTAGATGAATCACACACCTTCAGCCTTCAGGGCCTCCTCTCTTCCCACACAGACGCAGTGACCCAAAGCCATCGCTGGGACTGTCAGGACAGTGGGATTTGCTTTGCCAACTTATTCAGATTCACCTGCAAACCCATGGGGAGAATATACTTCAGATTTCAAGGTCTGGGCTTAGATTAGGTAAGCAACCTTATTTTAAAGTTTCTTCCATCTAAAATGAAAACACTGAACATAGACCTACCATATGACCCTGCAAACCCACTCCTGGGCATATATCTGGAGAAAACTAGAATTCAGAAAGTACATGCGCCCCAGAGTTCACTGCAGCACCACTGCCAATGGCCAAGACATACGAGCAACCTAAATGTCCATCGACAGATGAATGAGTAAAAAAGCTTCGGTACATATGTACACAGTGGAATACTAATCGACCATAGAGAAAGAATGAAATACTGCCATTTAGAGCAACATAGGTGGACCTGGAGATTATCATACTAAGTGAAGTGAGCCACACAGAGAAAGACAGCATAATATATGTGGAATCTAAAAAAAAAAAACATGATGCAAATGAACTTATTTACAAAACAGAAATAGACTCACAGACATAGAAAACAAACTTATGGTTACCAAAGGGCAAAGGGGAGGATGGGAAGGATAAATGAGAAGTTTGGAATTAACATATACACACTAGTATAAATAAAATGATAACCAGTAAAGACCTACTGTGTATCACAGTGAACTATACTTATTACTTTGTAATAACCTAAGTGGGAAAAGAATCTGAAAAATAAGAATATGCATAACTGAATCCCTTTGCTGTACACCTGAAACTAACACAACATTGTAAATCAACTATACTTCAATAGAAAACAAAGAACACAAAGTGGGCAGATAAAAAAGGATTCCTTCTGTAATTATATTCATGTTTATCTCAAAAATAGAATACATATTAATGTGTAAAATGAATTATTAAATATTTATGGTAACAATTTTTTAACATTTTTAAATGAATCATCCAAAAGGGCAAGAAAAGACAACTGTATATGGAAACCATAAGGCAGAAGTGGGGCAGAGTTGGGGGAGGGGTGAGGGCCCACACTCTGGTACCAGACCCTTGTATTTGGCCCTGTTTCCAAGATTTACCAGCTTTCTTACGTTGAACAAATTATTTAACCTTTCCATCTCTTCATCTTAAAAGTGGGAAGGATCACTGTATCTGCTTCACACTATTGTTGTCAAGTGTCAATGAGCTAATGTATCTAAAGGACTTGGAACCATGCCTGGCACATAGTAAGGTCAATATACAAGCCAATTATGATCATCATCACAATTATTATTAATGTATTCATTTTTTTCTATGGGGCTTCCCATAGAAGGTGACTTAGGAGGTAAAGAATCCCCCTGGAATGCGGGAGACCCAGGTTCAATCCCTGAGTTGGGAAGATCTCCTGGAGAAGGGAATGGCAACCCACTCCAGTATTCTTGCCTGGGAAATCCCATGGACAGAGAAGCCTGGTGGGCTACAGTCCATGGGGTTACAAACAGTCAATACAAGTGAGCGACTAACACTTTCACTTTTACTTCTATATTCATTTTTGTCGAAAGTAATAAATTAGAGCACTTAATTCCAACCTCCTTTCCTGCCTCTTTAAGAATATTTTTAAGGAGCACAGTGGACCTTTAGCCTATGACTAATGTGAGCAACACGCTTCTGTGTTCAAATGTTCCACCAAGAAGAAATGCTCAAGCTCAACAACTGCCCAAGGGGATGTCAAGAGGTCTCATTCCAAAAACTGGATACCTAGCTTCTTAGTAATGAAAAACTGCGTTATGTCCTTATAATCAGTTAACCGCAACAAACTTTTTGGGAACCAGATGCTGTGCTGGGAACAAGTAGATGGTACAGACAGATGCTGTGAAGAAGCAGGGAAAGTAGTGATGTGGATGGGGAGGGAAGGAAGGAGGAAGGTCCATAAATGCCATGCAGAGGACCATGAGTTGCTCAGTGAGGATGTAAAGAGACACTGTGAATGATGGGAAGGCCATGGAGGAGTGGAAAACCCTTAAGCAGGTCTCTCTTCAAATTTGTCTTCTGTATGTCACTGGTTTACAAGTCAGATCGTCTCAGCTTTGTGAAAATATTCCCACGGGTAGAAACTTTTTTTTGGGGGGGGAGAAACTTTTTTATTGATGTACAAGTACAAACCTACATGATTCTAACGTTACATTTTTAAAATGTATACATACAGCTTAATGACCTAGTATGCCTTCCTTAAATTCACCTGCTGGTATCCCTATCAATTTACTCCAGTGGACTTCATATTAAAAGACAAGACATTAATAGCTTCATTTATCTGGTCTTGTGGGATTTTACCTTGCCCCTTTGGCTGCAGAGGAACTCTGCTTAATCCACTGTGGTGATCTGAATGGGAAGGAAATCCAAAAGGGAGGGGCTATGTCTGTGTATGGGCCGATTCATTTTGCTGTGCAGTAGAAACATAACATTGTAAAGCAACTATACTCCAATAAAAATTTTTTATAAAAGAAACAAGAAAAGTAAATTAAGACACCCCAACATACTATCATATGAACTCCATAAAGAAAATACAGAAAGTCAATTTTCAAATATGAAAAAAGTAAAAGATAATGAATATAAAAGGACACTTTAGTCTTATCTTACTTATTCCACAGGAATGTTTCTTTCAGCATCAAAACACTAAATCATATGCATAGCTGAAGCCTAACATTTAAAACTTCTCTCATGATGTAGTAAACATCTGCTTAGGCTAAGGCAGTTGCAACTGACTGCCATCCTCATATGTCACAATGGCACATTTCTGATTCTTAGACCAATGCAACAGCTGTTTATCATGCTTAGTAAGGATGCATCATTCATTCAACAAATATTTATTTTTCCAGGCATTGATGCTGATTAGTATAATTATATATGCTCATTTGAATATGGAATGTACCATAATTTAGATTTCTTTCAATAAAGGCATTTATACAAGAATAATATGCCCTTCAATCAAGACATTGACTTTCCAAAAATTTTAAGATGTAAACATACTGTTATTCATCCACTCTCACCCCCTTGTTTTAGCACCTATTAGTTATTCTTGCCTGAATCAATTATTAACCAGCCTATGTTATCTTCTAGGCTTCCCTGGTGGCTCAGACAGTAAAGTGTCTGCCTGCAGACAGGGAGACCTGGGTTCAATCCCTCGGTTGGGAAGATCCCCTGGAGAAGGAAATGGCAACCTACTCCAGTACTCTTGCCTGGAAAATTCCGTGGACTGAGGAGCCTGATAAACTACAGTCCATGGGGTCGCAAAGAGTTGGACACGACTGAGCAACTTCACTTCTTCTTATGTTATCTTCTAATGATAGAATCATCATTTCTCGGTTCACTGATTGATATTCTACTGTTAAAAAAAAAACTTATTTGGTATTGACTATATATTCTTATTTTATTCAATTCTATTTACATTGCTGCTGAAATTTTCTGAATCTTTTGCCCCATATTTGGTCAGAGGGAGTACCTTCAGGCAAACCCTTATGTCATTTTCATATCTCCCAGCATTTCTTGAGCTTTTCCTTACTTCATGACATAACAAGAAGTTCCAGGGTCATGTTATATTTTCCAGGCCCCAGTATTGGATTTTATAGAGAAGCCATTTCCCCAAGGAACTCTGCTTCCCTTTAGTCAAGAATGGTAGTTAGAAGCCAAGACCTGGGTGATAAACGTACTCACAGCTACGACAGTGTCACTGCTTCCAGCTCATACATGTATGTGTGTGCTCATACACGCACACATATCTTTATCTACACCTATTAAAAATCATTTGCTTAGACCAGTGGTTCTCCACCATGGAGATTTTGCCCCCAGCGGACATTTGGTGATGTCTGCAGACATATTAAAAATCAGAGACATTATTTTGTCAACAAAGGTCCGTCTAGTCAGGGCTATGGTTTTTCCAGTAGTCATGGATGGATGTGAGAGTTGGACTATAAAGAAAGCTGAACGCCAAAGAATTGATGCTTTTGAACTGTGGTGTTGGAGAAGACTCTTGAGAGTCCCTTGGACTGCAAGGAGATCCAAACAGTCCATTCTGAAGGAGATCAGCCCTGGGTGTTCATTGAAGGACTGATGTTGAAGCTGAAACTCCAATATTTTGGCCACCTGATGCGAAAAGCTGACTCCTTTGAAAAGACCCTGATGTTGGGAAAGATTTAAGGCGGGAGGAGAAGGGGATGACAGAGGATGAGATGGTTGGATGGCATCACTGACTCAATGGACATGAGTTTGGTTAAACTCTGGGAGTTGGTGATGGACAGGGAGGCCTGGCGTGCTGTGGTTCATGGGGTCTCAAAGAGTTGGACATGACTGAGTGACTGAACTGAACTGAACAGATAATTCTGGTTGTTAGTGCTCGGGGGTTGGGGGACAGAGCTGGTTACCTCTCCCATTTACTAAGTAGAAACCAGAGATGCTAAATATCCTACAAAGTACAGGACAGCCCCCACGATGAAGGATTATCAGATCCAAAATGTCAGTAGTGCTGAAGTTGAGAAGTCCTGACTATAAGGTTATCTTGAATCTCAATCCAGCACCAGTGGTGGTTCCTACATTTCCCGTAACAGTGAGAAACAGAACCACCTCCAGCCACAGTGTGCTTACTTATGGGATTAATCCTCAAATACACAGAAAGTATATTTCTGACATATTGCCCCATCTCTCTGCAGAAAAACAAACCTATGTACGTACTAAAATAGGATTTGTCTAGATGGGATTTTATTTTGGGTTTTGGTTTTTTTTTCCTTTCTTTTTTGGTCTTGGGGCTTCCCTGGTGGTGCAGACAGTGAAGAGTCTGCCTGCAATGCAAGAGGCCCTGGGTTCCATCCCTGGGTCAGGAAGATCCCCTGAAGAAAGAAACAGCTACCCACTCCAGTATTCTTGCCTGAAGAATTCCATGGACAAAGGAGCCTGGTGGGCTCCAGTCCCTGGGGTTGCAAAGAATCAGACATGACTGAGCAACTAAGCAGAAACAGCCTGAAGAGAGTCAAAGTACTGTATTGACAACTTACTTGGGTTGTTTTTTCCTGAATCTACTTAATGCAGGAGAACAACCCAAGCTTTATTGGTTTGTTCTTCTCTACACTTGTAGCTTTGAAAATAAACTATATTTTACTTAGGTCCACACGTCCTGGCATATGAAAGTCTTTAAATGTATTCGCTCTATTGGCCTGTGTGATTTTCTGGCTCAATTTCTTATACCAGAAGAGGTTCTTTTCAGAATTTTTTTTTTTTTATTTCACATCAGCCTTAAAAGAGCAGGTTAAAATTTGAGTTATGACAACACAGGGATGCCAGGGCTGTGACAGGAGGGACCAGGGCCTGAAAGTGATTTGCTCAAGGTTAAAAAACAGTGCTCAGCCTTCATATCTAAGTTAGAGATAGATGGGTCCGTCTCAGCATAGATGCACGACTGTTAGCAGCTGCAACAGAGGTAGTGCAAACTAAAATTTCTGCATTTGGAGATGACACATTTTTTGGAATCTTAAAAAAAAAGTCCCATGAGTCTGTTACTAAATGGAAATAAAACAAAAACAGATTTATGTAGAGTAATGCTACCAGGCCACTTTATTCAAGGATGATACAGTGTGAACTCCCATTTACAACTCGAGAGCAGATTTTTAGATGATATTATAGAATGTAATCAAAAGGCAATCAAAATAAAACCAAAACCAGTCACAAGGTGTCTGTTTCCAAATCTAGATCCCTCCATAGAGCATTCTTCTGAGGTCTAGAACCTCGAGTCCAACTCCTTGCTGGGTATCTACTTCCTCCTATGGCCCCATAGTCACCTACCCTTATCAAGTCCAAAGTAGATTTTATTACAGGTAACTCTGCTTACTGCTTGCAGATGAGCTGCTTTGATGCTGACCAGTGACCTGGAACTGCTCATCTCTGTAACAGGGCTCAGAAACTAGGTAAGGAAGTAGTCACCTCAAATCTATTTAATTTACTAGCATGTCCTTATGCCCCTTAAGAAAGGCATCCTTGAGCTGTTCTATTTATCCAGACATTTACATATTACTTTACAGTTTACAACATGGTCTGATCAACATTTTTATTCGATCGTCTTGATAGTCCTCCCCTACTGTCCCCCTGCCTTTTTTTAAAAGCAAGAAATTTAATAACATTCTTAAATGCACATTCATAGACATGGATGGGGCCAAGCTTCAAACCTGTATCTCTGACTCAAAAGTGTATTCTTTCTACCAGGTCCTGTTTTCTCAATTGTGCAGGAATTGCAGATACTAAGTTTGTTTCTCGCTGGAGATGTTTTCATTCTACACAGAGAAACATGTGCACACACATATTCATACTTTTTCCCTCAAGCTCTTATGTTACTTTGAAGTAGTCTTCCCATAATAATATGTAATAATATAATAATTGGGGAAACTGTGGCTGAGAATATTGAATGATATTGCCCAGTATTACCCAGATTGCAAATGGCAAGACTGCAGATGTCTGAGTTCCTAATTTTCTTTACATTTGTGGATCATAAAAGAATGCTTCCCTGAAAAATGCTTTCTACTCCTGTTGAGCTACAGAATCAACCCAAATTGCATCAGTGCATTAGGAAATTAAATAATCCCTTTTACTACATAGTGATTGTAAGTGTAGCAGAACTACAGTTTGATAAACGTACAAGTTGAATTTTTAATGGCTAGGACTGTCGTTGCAAAGGCAAAAGATAAATCATCCTTTCTAGCAGTTATCAGCACTGAAAGTTTCACTTTTGCCAGAATAACGTAGAAAACTGACATAAAATTACTTGTGTGAATCAGCATGTAGCACTTGACTGTTATTGGGGAAGGGAAGCAATTGACAAGAAGTGATCTTGTCCTTGAAAGAAGACATGACTATTTATCGCTGTCTGGTCAACAAGACCTTGTACATCAGTAGACATTGCTTCATGGATACCTTGCCATGTATCCTTGGGTGGGATGGAGTAGGATGGGAGAGCAAGCTGTGCTCTGGCTCCAAGTCCAGTGCAATCCAACACAACACAGACATTCACCTCATAGCTATCAGGGACAAACTGAAGGCAGTAGGCAACACTCAATACATTCTGCAAAAGAAATGAGGCACAGACTGGTCATGCCAGCTGGGACCAGAGGGAAGGCAGGAGATTAGAAGTGATGCACTACAATCTTAGTGAACTCAGTGGCATCCTGGCTTAGAACCAACCCATCAGAGGCATGGTGAGAGCAACCACCACAGTAGATCGACCCCATCCTACTAGTTCTGCCTCCAAGCATTTGTCAAGTCTTTCTTAAACGTTCAAAGTGACTGATATGAAAAAGAAGCTTTCTTTTCCCAGGCTCGTAACATCTGCAGAAAATCATCAGGCAATGATTCTCCCCTCCCAGGCAGCGTTGTCTAACCACATGGCCTCTATTTCACAGTGTGTCTTACACCAGCTCTTTGTTATTGGTGTCATTTTCTTCCTTTACTGGTTCAGAGCAGAGGTTTGAAATCAGGTGGATCTTTGTTCAGATCTTTGCCACTTACTAGCTCTGTGGCCTTGAGCAAGAACCCTGAATTCTTTGAGCTTCTGTGTACTCATCGTTAAATGAAAGTGATACCGCTGCAACATCCTATAAGGATTGAGATTATACAGGTCAAGCAATTTTCAGCACATGCCTGGCATAGCACAGTGGCCACTACAATTGTATTGCCCTACACTTCGTACATTTCAGCAGGTTCGTATTTGACAGCTTGATTCAAGAATCCTACTTGATGGATCCATTTTTCCACGGCCACCATGTTAATTTGGTAAGCCAGAATGATGACTGTGGTACTCTCATGTGCAAAGACCATCATTAGCTCCTTCTTGTCAACCCAGCAAATTAAAAAACAAAGTCTTCCATAGTCTAGTCTTGACCTGACTTTCCTGCCTTATCTCCCAGTTAAGGCCATCGGGGGTCTTCATTGTCTTCTCCTGATGCATGGTGGTGAGCTGCCCTTGCAAGTGAGGACCTGGCAACATCAGTGAATGGTGCCAAGGTCCTTTAACTCCCAGGAAACTTCCCACAAAGCTAAGAACCGGAGATATGGGGATTACAAGTCTTCCCCAAGTGCCTACCAAGGAGATTAAATTTACTCAAGATGCCTGTGAAACAGAGTGCCTGAGAAGGGGGCAAACCCTTCACCAAGCTTTCTAGTGGATCAGCTGTGTCCACGTTCAGGAATCTCTGACACAGCAGGTGTGTTATCTTGGCCGAGCTCTCACGGGCTGTGCATGTCTTAGATTATCCGAACGTTCCCCCCATCCCTTTGCAGAGCTTCACTGGGCCTGTGCTTCACTCTTGGGAACCTGTAGGCACCTGCACTGAAGAGCTGGGACACCCATTGCTGCTGGTCAGCGCGGGTCCTCTCCTGAGCTCTGCTGCTTCTGCAGCCCAGCCTCTCCACTTTCTTTCCATCTACCCCTCCCTTCCCAGTCCTCCATCACTGGATCCCCAGTTCAGGGTTCCATCACTGCCCCTTCTATTTCAGTCATCACCCCCAGTTCTCCTCTTTCCACATTCCATGACTGCCATTGCCCCCCATCCCCCACTCAGGAGACAGTCTACAGAGCAACACATAATGCTGTAGAAATCACACTTTCAGCAGAGAAAACATGTGCAGAAAGGCTCCAGAAACAAGAGTTAATGGCCTAACAGGCTGCACCTCTAGTTCTTGAGTCAAAATGTCTGAGCTTCAGTCCCCTGAATGTCACTTGATTGCTTCTCCCCCCTTTAATGCCCCTGTTAGACTCAGTTGTTAGTTGGCTGTTTGTCACTTTCCACCAACTCTCAGTGGCTAAAGAGAGCCTGGAAAACATCAAACAGGGTGTTTCTTGTTTCAAAGAAACGGAGACTCAGAAAGGTGAAGCGACTGCTTTGGCGTAGGTGCATTAAAAGTGAGAAATGTTCTGCGTGGCTATGTCTCCCGTAGTCAGCATGTTTATGCCAAACCTTTGTCAGGAGCGCTTCGTTTTCATAGTAACAGACACGATATTTTAGCAACAACAACAAGGCACACAGCCAGTGCACGAGTTGGGTAATAACAGGTAGGGCGTGTTTCAGAGCTCAGCTTGAATAGAGATGATTGTAAGGAACAAGGACAACACAGACGCGCCCCCAGCATCTCCATCCTTCAGAATGTTAACATCCCAGCACTTCCTTCTCTACCAGACCCTCTCCCTCCTTTCAGACACAAGGAAACCTGGAGAAATCTTCCCTTTCTTTTTTCTTTAACGCAGATTAACAGAGAGGGTAGGGAAAGTGAGCTCCTTGAACCAGATTCACTTTTTTTTTTTTTAACCTCCTTCCTAAAATCCATGCTACCATCACCACACCACATCCTCAGTCTGAGGGAAGATGTGTTTTTTGTTCCTTGTGATATTATCTGACATTTTCCCTTTCCCTCCAGGACTTTCCCATATAGTTTTCAGAATGTAATCTTAGTATGATTATTATTTACTCTAGCAGAGTATTCACTCTATATCTTACAGAATGCTGCATTAAGAACCACGCAAAATGGGATGATTTGAGAGAACAGCATTGAAATATGTGCATTACCATATGTAAAATAGATGACCAGTGCCAGTTCCATGCATGAAGCACGGCACCCAAAGCCAGTGCTCTGGGACAACCCAGAGGGATGGGGTGGGGAGGGAGGTGGGAGCCCAGCAGGGGCTGGGAGGGACACGTGTACCTGTGGCCAATTCATGTTGATATATACCAAAAAGCGATCACAATATTGTAATTAATTATCCAATTAAAATAAATTAATTGAAAACAATTATTTAAAAAATATTGGGATTTCACTTAAGTTTTCATTTTGCTGATTTTAAATAAAAACTTGGAAACTAAAAAAAAAAAAAAAACCCACCCAAAATATGCTCAGTTCAGTTCAGTGGCTCAGTCGTGTCCGACTCTTTGTGACCCCATGAATTACAGCACGCCAGGCCTCCCTGTCCATCACCAACTCCTGGAGTTCACTCAGACTCACGTCCATCGAGTCTGTGATGCCATCCAGCCATCTCATCCTCTGTCGTCCCCTTCTCCTCCTGCCCCCAATCCCTCCCGGCATCAGTCTTTTCCAATGAGTCAGCTCTTCACATGAGGTGGCCAAAGTACTGGAGCTTCAGCTTTAGCATCATTCTCTCCAAAGAAATCCCAGGGCTGATCTTCAGAATGTACTGGTTGGATCTCCTTGCAGTCCAAGGGACTCTCAAGAGTCTTCTCCAACACCACAGTTCAAAAGCATCAATTCTTTGGCGCTCAGCCTTCTTCACAGTCCAACTCTCACATCCATACATGACCACAGGAAAAACCATAGCCTTGACTAGAGGGACCTTAGTCGGCAAAGTAATGTCTCTGCTTTTGAATGTGCTGTCTAGGTTGGTCAAAATATGCTCAATGATTGTCAAAGCCCAAATCTTCTCTTATGCTATTTACTTAGTAACAAATGATGGGTGAATGGGTCAGACTCTTAAGGTTGGCCATATGTCTAATGACTTGACAGTCTCCACATTTATCAATACTAGTATCACTCATTTCTGACTCATTGGAAAAGACTCTGGTACTGGAAAGGATTAAAGGCAAAAGGAGAAGAGGGCAGCATAGGATGAGATGTTTAGACGGCATCACTGACTCAATGGACAAGACTTTGAGCAAATTCCAGGAGATAGTGAAGGCAGGGAAGCCTGGGGTGCTGTAGTCCGTGGGGTCACAAAGAGTCGGACACAACAGAGCAACTGAATGAGTTGTCACTTGTTACTCTATTACATGATGTAAAATATTTGTAAAATATATTTGAGGACTTAAAGATAACAAAACTGATGGAGAAAAATACTAAGCTCCTTGGGGCTTCCCTGGTGGCTCAGTGGTAAAGTATCCACCCACCAATGCAAGAGAGAGTTTGACCCCTGGTCCTGGAAGATCCTGCATGCTGCAGAGCAGCTAAGCCCATGCACCATAACTGTTGGGCCTGTGCTCTAGAGCCCGGGAGGCACGACTAGAGACGCTGGAGCCCACCGTCCACAACAAGAGAGCCACCTCAGTGAGAAGTCTGCACACCGCAACAAGGAGTAGCTCCCGTTCTCCGAAACTATCGAAAGCCCACACAAAGCAACAAAGACCTAGTCAAAGATAAATAGGTATTTAAAAAAAAAGAAACCAGAGTCATCACTCTCACACTGACCTCCAGCATCGGCCCTTAGATTAGGTGGGGAGGCAGTGAAGCCTAATGGTTACAGACACACCCAGAGCCAGCTGTCCTTCACTGGCCTCCTGGCCCCCACCATACCCCCAACTGTAGTACTGGGGGTAAGTTATCCTGTTTCTTTGTGCCACACTTGCCTCATTTGCAAACGGGAGACTTTAATAGTACATGCACTGTAGAATTCTTAATAGGATTTGATGGAATATATAAAGAACAGGGCATCTGAAACAGATGTTTTAGTCTTTGGGTGTATCCTGCTCAATAAGTAAACTGCTGGCAGACAGGTTGGAGGAATAACTCAAGAGTTTCATAGCGGTAAGTCAGGACAAGCTTTGAAAAGAAACCATCATGATAACCTTGTTGGGCCATTCATTTCCTTACATAGGGGAGTCATATTAACTATGGCTTATATTGTTTCATCTTATACATGTTGGTCCAAGTTAGAAGGAAGGGTGAGATTTTCAGGGTGACAAAAGAGGATGCTAGAAAAATCAGAATTTCAGGTTTTTAGTAAAATTAATTCCCACTGTCACTGTCCTACTTCCTGGTTAGGAGCACAGGTTGAAATGGAAGAGAGTGGTATCCGGGTCTCAGTTTCATGGGTGAAGGTCTGACACGGTGCAAGTTCATAGAGGTTGAAGGAAAGAGTTTCTGAGCAGTAGTTATTCTTACAATAATGATGATGATATTCTATAGCATATGAATGAACAAGCTCAGGACACACTAGACAGGGGTAAGGATTCTCTCCCCCCAGATCTATATCAATTAACCTCTGAGAGCTTGGGGTGTATCTGGGGGAATAACCAAGCTGTTTCTGCTGAGTGGCTTCTCCTGATCCCCATTCTTATCCAAAAGCAGCACACCTCTCGCTATGGAAATGATCATCTCCCAAGCCTGGGTGCCGAGTGGGAATTTATGTGCAGGCCTGCCCACTCTCGACAGATGGCAGTGAGCCCAAACCTTCCATATGCTGCTCTGTTCTCCGGGAAGGCACGGGCACGCTCGCAGATTTGGCTGGTGCAGCCATGCCCGTGGGTGTCTCTCTAGCAGCATCCCTGTCCTCGGGCTATTTAGCACCACGCGGGTCTCCAGCAAGTTGGACATATTCCGTTGCCAGTCAGGCTCTCAGATGTTGGGCTGTAAGTCCTATAAGTCTACGGAGGTGTCTGGGGTTTCCAATCAGCTCAGTTGAACAGGGGTGATACTGTTTGGCATAGCATCATTTCTACAGACTGTTGGGCATCTGGCTAGCCGGAGAGAGCAGAGAGTCTTCAGTTTTCAGTGACTTTTATTCTCATCAAAGGTCTCAGACTTGTCAGAGTTCACTCGTCTTTAAGGCAGTAACATTCTTCCAACAGAATTTGTGCATTCTATATCCAAGTGCAACTGGTATTTCAAAACCTGTTTGGGGCTGGGTACACTGTTTTCCTTATCTCTTTCCCCCTTATGATCATTTTTTAAAATCAAAAGCTCAATTGATTTGAAACTCTCCAAGTTTACAAAAGGATTCCCAGGAACTGATCAATTACATCTTTTGTTTGAGATTTGGTTCTACAATGCCCTTGTTAGTGACAACTAGCAGTTTCTATCTTTCTTTTCCTTTCCAGCTTGTTTTGTTTTTTGGGGGGGTGGAGTATAATTACCTTACAATGCTGTGTGAGTCTCTGCTGTACAACAACGTGAACCACCATCTGTACACTTATATCCCCTCCCTCTTGATCCTCCCTCCCATCCCACCCCTCCAGATCTTCCCAGAGCACCAAGCTGAGCTCCCTGTGTTATACAGCAGCTTTCCACTAGTTACCTATTTTACATATGGTGGTGTATTTCTCCCAATCTGTCCCACCCTGCCCTTCCTGCCCTGTATCCATGTGCCTTTTCTACATCTTCATCTCTATTCCCGCCCTGCAAATAGTTTCATCTGCACATCTTTCCAGATTCCACATATATGCATTAATATACAGAATTTGTTTTTACTCTGTTTGACAGATTCTAGGTCCATCCACATCTCTACAAATGATCTTATTTTGTTCCGTTTTATGGCTGAGTAATATTCCATTGTATATATGTACCATATCTTTATCCATTCATCTGCCAGTTCCTTTTTAATCTTAACCACCACCTGAAGTCCTAATGGGGCCTTACTCCTTCCCTGAGCTCTGGCGCATCGAGTTGACACCTTTCTACCGGGTCACCTACCACCTTAAATCTCCATAAGATTCACTTCCAAGACCTCTGACTGTGGCTCATTCCACATGCTCTATGTATTCTCAGTTCCTCTTGTGCATAATTGTCACAGCCGAGCTTATTAAACTCGGCTCACAATAAAACTGTTAAAGGAAGCCATGGTGACCACTGGAAATGCTTTTAATTAAGGCTGAATTGGTACATTGCTATGAAAGTAAAACAGAATCGTTTTCCAACCCAAACTAGCTATGGGGTTCCCATTTGTCACTGATTTGAGTACTACTCTCTTGGTTTCTGCTTGGGGGAAAAAAATGCCATCTTTATTGTAATGTTTTGAAGTCAGCGAGACATATGGCAGTGAATTAAGGAGGGAACATGATTTCAGACACTGATCATTCATGAATAGACTCACTGAAGAGGCGAATTTAGTTTAAGGAGCAAGAATAATGAAAACCTGAAGTCTCAGAGATTTTTATTCTTTCTGTTGAGATTTTGATCTCTTCTGAAATTTTGGTCCAAGTCCAAAAGGGTCTATGTTTCAGTTCTGCCACAGAAATCGTTCTCTGTTCTCAGATCAGGATAGATAAACAGGAAAGAGAATTATATTCCTCTTAAGAAAATGCAGGAATTCACTATTTTTATATCCCACTGAGTAACAAATAGCAGCTGTGTTTGACAGGAATATTATTTCACCTCATAGTGCCAGAACAATTCCCCCCAAATAGTTCAAGGTCTCTCTTCCTACCGATGAATCCTTCCAGAACCTTACAGAGAAGTAGAGGCCACTGACTTGCAGAGCTGAAACAAGCCTGACATCACTGAGTCCAGGAATTGTTTTTAATTTAGCCATGAAACTTTTTCCAAACAAAAATTTACACAGGGGCCTAACAAAGAGACACAAGTTGATGTTCTGGAAGAACAGACTGGAAGAAGCAGAAGATACAGACTTTACCCAACTTGGTTTCTCGCAACTTTCCAAATCAGCAAGGGGCCTTTCTCAATCCCGGTTCTAGCCCCGCCTCCAACTCTTCTAGAAGCAAGGAGACAGGGGCACAGAAAGGGGACTCACCTTGGCTTAGCCGGGCTCACCTGCCTCCCACAACACAACCCGTTTCTGTTTGAGTTCGACCTCTGTCCCCTCCCTAGCTCCTCCCCAGGGCAATTATGTGATGCTGTGTGTTTACTTTATGTGTCAATGTATTTAAATAGATTTATGTGCATTTATAACTGAATCACTTTGCTATACGCTTGAAAGTAACAACACTGTAAATCAACGATGAGTGCTCAGCTGTGTCAGACTCTGGGACCCCCATGGACTGTAGCTCCCAGACTCCTCTGTCCATGGGATTTCCCAGACAAGAATACTGGGGTGGGTTGCTATTTCCATCTCCAGGGGATCTTCCCGAGCCAGGGATTAAACCCACATCTCCTGCATTGGCAGGCGGATTCTTTACCACTGAGCCACCTGGGAAATCAACTATACTCCAATATAAAATAAAAATTAAAAGATGAATACGCCCACTCAGTTGTAAGACCCTGGAAGGAAAAAGGTTATCATATTCCTTGACACTTCCCCCCCCCACCCCCCACAATACACATACTGTACTTTATATGAAGCAGGCGCTTGGGCTATGAACAGTGACTCGTATGAACTAAACTTGCCCCACCCCCACCCCTAGATTGATGGCCCACATTAGGCAAAGCACTGAAGTTGTTAAGCATACAAGAAATTTGATTTGGGTTTGTTGAAGTTTAGAAATTCAGGTTAATCTGTAATCTATTTTCCAAATCAAAGCAGGCCTAAGAATAACCCTTAGTTGCTTAGAGTGTTAAATATGAGAGATCAGGGGCTTCAGAACATCAGCCAGTGTTGGAACCACCTGAAACACTTGTTTAAACAGCTTCAGTCACTGGGCCTGTGGTCTGAGAATCTGCATTTTAAACAAGGTCCCAGGTGATATGGATCCTGCAGGTCCAGGGACCTACTTTGAGAACAAGCCATCATTGACCTTACATGCTAATCTGGCATTAAGTTTTCAGCCCCTGGCACTGGCTGAGCATGGAGCAGCTAATAGACATTATCAATTAACCTCTCCTTTTGTAGCTGGGCTGCCAGAAAGGCCAGGGAAGAGCTATGATTCAGTAAAAGGAATCGGGATTTATTTCAATTCTGGCTAAATATGTCACAGAGGAGCCACCACTCAGCTCATTAGGAAACCATCTTAGATTGCCACGTTGTAGGATTGAAAACTGATGTCATTTCCTTGCCAGGTGACTCAGTGAGCTGTCACCTGTCCAGATAACTCACTATGAGCAGTCCTCTAATTACTAGACCTCTTGAGAGTGAGCAACTTCCTAATTACTCTGAGAGTTCAGATCCAACTACTGACAGTATGGGGAAGACATTTCTCCTGATAACCACAGAAAATGAAGGGACATTCAGAAATAATGCCATTTGCAGCAACATGGATGGACCTAGAGATTAGCATACTAAGCAAGTCAGAAAAGACAAATACCACATGATATCACTTACGTGTGGAATCTAAACTACAAGTGAACCTATCTGTGAAACAGAAAAGACTCAGACACAGAGAACAGACTTGGTTGTTGGTGATTGCCAAGGGCAGAAGGGGCTTGGGGAAGGGAAGGATTGGGAGTTTGGGATTAGCAGATGCAAACTATTACACATGGGATAGTTGTAATACAAGGTCCTATTGTATATAGCACAGGGGAATATATTCAATATCCTGTGATAAACCATAATGGAAAAGAATATGAAAAAGTATGTATATGATTGCTGTACAGCAGACATTAACACGTTATGAATCAACTATGTGTGCGTGTGTGTTAGTCGCTGAGTCATGTGCAACTCTTTGTGACCCCATGGACTCTGTCCATGGGATTCTCCAGGCAAGATTACTGGAGTGGGTTGCCATTTCCTCCTCCAGGGGATCTTCCTGACCCAGGGATCAGACTCGGGTCTCCCACATTAGAGGCAGACTCTTTACCGTCTGAGCCACCAGGGAAGCCCGTGAATCAACTATACGTCAATAAAAGTTTAGAAAATAGCAAGTAAAATGAAAGGAAATTCAGTCACATGATGAGGGAGGAAAAGAACCCCTTCATTTTCATAAGGATTTAATCTTGACTTTCTTTGCATAATTACTACCATCATCCCCCTTCATTCATCTAACATCAGAAAAAATATTTTCCCTTAATTTGTATGAAACAATTTATTCAAAATCAATTCAGAAGAGCCCACTCATGGAAAAAGTCCCTGATGCTAGGAAAGATTGAGGGCAAGAGGAGAAGGGGGCAACAGAGGATGAGATGGTTGGATGGCATCACTGACTTAATGGACATGAGTTTGAGCAAACTCCAGGTGATAGTGGAGGACAGGAAAGCCTAGACTACTGCATTTCATTGCGTCGCAAAGAGTTGGACATGACTTAGCAACTGAACAACGATTCGACAAATACCAAGGACTGCTAAGCCAACCACTATGCTGAGAAAAGTCAAATATGTGTAAGATCCAGCCTTCATCCTAGAGGTCTTCATAGTTAATGTAAAACAAGGAATATGGCCCCCAAATGGATTCAAACTAGGTGTCCAGCAAATTTTGCCTTCAGAGGGAAAGCCACGTGACCTGGTAGGCATTTACCATCCAGAACTTCCCAGTAGGACTTACATATTTGCTCTGTTTGTGCTCGCCTAAGTAAGCCAGGGCTTTCTCAACTCACAGCTGGAGAAATTAAATTCTGGAGGGTTTCAGTGCCTTATCCTCAAGCAATTCGTGGGCCAAAACCAGGATTAGAACTATGACTCCTTCTAAGTCCCAGCAAGCAATCATCCTCACAGGTTTTGTAGAAATTCTCCCATCTCCGCCCAGCTTTTTGTTAGCATTCGCAGTTTTTAGACACTCCTGATGACATCAGAAAGATTCCTATTCTAGTTTTCTTCAATATTTTCATATATTTAGAAAACGAGGTATCCCTTCTCAATCCTTTAACTTTATCCAGGGGAGGAGGTGAGTCACTTCACTGAGGCTGGCAGTGCATCCTGCTTCATCACTGCCCCGGATGCCACCAGGCGCTCACAGGTGGCAGTGGTTTCTAACCAGCAATTTAGCCTTATTCTAAGCAGTCATTTGTAGAGTTTTCACTGCTCTAGAGTCCACTAAGAAGACAGCAGAAACCTTAGTCCCACCTGAGGTCACTTACCCAAAGGCTGTGGTTTGTTCTAAGTTATTATTCAATTTGAATTTGGCTGATAGGAAACAGTAGGTTGTAATGGATGGAATTTTTGCTCTGTAACTACTTTTTTTTTTTTTTTTGAAGCCAAACCTAACTCTGGCTGCCTTGTTTTAAATCAATTTACGTTCATTCTGCTGTGGGTCATACCCACATAGAAACTGCTAGCAAATACATTACCTTTTCATTTCTTTGCAAATGAGGGTATGGGGGACAAAGTGGTTCTGCATATGATAACATTTTCCAATTACTGCTTTGGGGAGTCTACCATTTGAATAAAACATTTTTCCAATAGTATTGATTATTCCTTAATATTAACTAGAATCTAGATAGCAGGCATTCACTTTTATAGTTCAGCTACTAACCTTTAAAAGTGTTTAACCATGAAAGAACAGCAAATGATTCCTTCCTGTTCCTAGGCCACCAGAAGGGCATTTGCAAGAACCCCTTATTAAACTGTCAGAAATAATGCTAGATCAAGAAAGCTGAAGTTTATCTATAAACCCTTAAACTTAAGTTGGCTTAAAAATAGGAGGAAAAAATATTTCTTCTAGAAAGCTCAAAATTGGTCAAATATACCATAGTTTGAGATCTAGGCAAGAGAAAGTCTTGTATTGATTATCTCCTTCTTACAGTTTTCCAGCATTCTAGGAAAACAAAAAGATGAACTTATATAGATGATGTCTGTTAAGGCAGACAGTCAATAACTGAACCCTTCTGTGTGCAGTCAACCAGAGAGATGCTAAAAATGGAAATGTATGGTCCCTGGCGTTCAAGGAATTTACTCATGATTGATGTGGTTTATTTAGAAGAATGAAGGGAAAGAAAAGCCCATAGAGTTTAATAGTTCCAAGTGTTTTTTCTTATTCAACCACTCAGTGAAATAGAAGGAATTACCTCTAATGAAGAAATCAAAAGCGAGAAAAGATCCACGGTCAGTAATAGCAAGCTAGCATCCAGGGTTCTCAGGAGTCACCTCTAGACCAGCTGGACCCTTTTAAAACTCAGCCTGAGAATTACAAGTGGAGGTTAATAGTCCATCAAGGTGCTGCAACCCATGACATTAATTTAATAAAGTACAGATGCTCTTTATGACTAGTTAAGGACTAACACCTCAGGTTTCATCCAGCCATTTGGTTTATGTGATGTCAGGTCTTGAATGAAAAAACTTAGGTGCTAAAAACCTGGACACTATGACTCCAAAAGTCTTTCTTGGCTATAGTGGAAAATTTCAGTCACAAAAGAGATGAACCTTGAGGACCTAATACTAAGTGAAATAAGCTTAGTAAAAGGCCATAAAAGGCCATAAAAGGACAATTACATGTAAATGATTCACTTCGCTGTACAGCCGAAACTAACAACCTTGTAAAGCAACTACACCCCAATGGAAAAAAAGAAAAAGGACCAACACCATGCAAGGCATCTAAAGTAGTTGAATTCATCGATAAAGACGGTGGAATGGCAGTTGCCAGGGGCTGGAGGAAAGGGCGGAGGGAGCTGTTTAATTGATACAGAGTTTCAGTTTTTGCCAGATGAAAAGGTTCTAGAGATCTTTTTCACAACAATGTAAATATACCAAAAAACATCGCTGATCTGTGTTCTTAAAAATGGTCAAGATAGTAAATTTTATGTGTTTTCTATCGCAATAAAAACAAATTTTAATAACACGGAAAAAAAAGAAAACCTCACTTAGCAAAGATCTTCAGCAATTGCTTTCAACTGTTTAAGCTAGAACTTTTCACCACTGCCCTCTGCCTTCTGTAGCGAAAGGCTGTTGTAGCAATAAACACACACCCAGGTGGTCTTGAGTATAGAATCATCACTGTTAGGTTTTTCAAAGCAGACAAAAGTTCATTTCTAAGTTAAAAGTACATTCTAACCAAACCACCACCGGTTTTTAGCAAATATGATTTGCATTTACTGGTTTTAGCAATTCAAGCTAAAATTTCCTCAACAAACACACCCTGCCACCAGAACCATGAAAAATGAAATCAGTGAGGCTCCAGTTACTGCGGATCCCAGTTCAGTTCAGTTCCACCGCTCAGTCGTATCCGACTGTGGATCAAGCATCTTAAAAACTAAAACACGTAGGTTTTTGCCTCAGCACAACATTCAGCATTCCAAATTTAGGAATGGGCTGTCCTAGCAGGATACTTCAAACATAGTTTTGTGAGTTTCTTTTTACAAAGTTGATTAACAGTGTGTCCTAATTAATGCAGAATTGGTTGCTACATGATAATATTATGTTTAAGGGTATTTTCTCACTGAGAAAGCATTGTAGATAGCCTAAATGATTCCTCCTCGCTTACACATGCTACATAAAAGAATAATCAGGAACAAACAGAATCTCTAAAACACACACAGACACACACACACACAGACACACACACACACCTTTCCACAGCAGTAGCCACCACAGCAGTCACCAAGGGGACATTCTGGAAACACAGACGCCCACGCCCAACCCCAGGTTTTCATGAGTGGGGCTGCTGCTGATGACCCTGAACCACAGCCAGACAGAGTTAAGAGCAAAATTTGATGGTTATACACTCTTTTTGAGATATTTAATCAACAACTTAGGAGCGCACAGCTTTTGTCCCATGTAAATTACCTCTAAATACGTCAGGCGACTTTTTGATTCATGCTTCCTAAATATACCACATGCATAACAGTGCATCAGTCCCGTTTCCCACCACAGTGTATCTTTGTGTACTGTGTTCTCATTTTGCCAATGAGCCAACCTAACAGGGACTCATGTCTGACTCAATGTTCAGTACAGTGTCTAGAACATTGGCACTGAGTTAAGTGTTTAAAAAAAAACAGGAGGAACTGTGTGCGGCCTCATACACCCAATATTTGTTCATGAAGGTGTATCAGATTTAAAGTCTGCAGTTACAAATCACTCGTGTAGGAATGTAACTTTTTCTCATCTTCTACAAGTAAATGAAGCTTACCTCTTGAGATCCTGACTCCAGTCCAGACAGACAACTTGGAATCCTGGCGCCATGAAAGTTGCAGTCTCTCTGCATGCGGTTCTCTCTTTGAGAAAGATTTGGTCAAACTAGATCTTCTTCCTTCATGCTAGGAGACTTACCCAGCATCCCACATGAGGCTGCCTCCTTCTCCTCCTCGGTGTCTGCAAGAAGCAGCTCCATCCACCCGGTCCCTGCCCCATGCTACCAAGTGTTGCTAACACCTGTGGTCCCATCACAGCCGCTGGTCAGCAAGTGGGTACACCTGTGTCCTCTCCGCCCCTCACTCAGCCTCAGATGGGTTCAGCACTTCCGCAGCTACTCAGAACTGTTCCTTCCTCCCCTAACCAGGGAGTGAGGGGCTTCCCGAGGTTGCCTGTCCACCAGATCAGCCTCAGGCCCCCGCCAGTTCTAGTGTGAACCAAGCCTGAATATGACGCCTCCCTAGTCAGCTTGCCATCCTTCCAAGCTTGAGATGCAGGCAGAGATCTGGGATGCTCCCAGGCCTGTCTCACCTGAGCCCACACCAAGTTTTGATCCTAGCGGCTGACAGGATGAGAAATGAGCCTTCTTTTTAAATTTGTCTAGAAACACAAAAGACCCTGAAGAGCCAAAACAATCCTGAGAAAGAAGAATAGAGTCAGAGGCACCACACTGCATGTCTTCACACCAATCATTATTTACACACTGTTTCCTGAACTGTAGGTCAGGAAATAATCGTGTTTATAGCCAGAATTTTTAAATTAAATTAAATGGGATCCAATAGGACATGGTCATCTAGAAGAAAACATCTTGCTATATTTCTTTATTTAAATGTGGGATCAAGAATTAAACTGTATTTCTACTGTACTTTTAGTCAAAAAAGGATCAGAAACTCTGTTTTCTCATCCTGTCCCTTTTTAAACTCTCCAATCCGTCAATCAGAGCTTTTATCTCTGCCATCTGTGGCTTTCCCAGTAAACAAACAAACAAAAAAACACTCCAGTAGAATCACCCTTTAAGCGCTCTCCTCTTGAATTTATTTTGTAATCTATACTCTGAGCCTTGCAGACTTTCCTGTGTCTGGCTTTTCTGTCTCCTTTGTCTGGTCCTCCCAATGTCAAGTCAAGACATTCATAACAACCACTTCTGAGGACGTCTTCATTCCTGTCTACTTTGTTCCCCTGTATCCTTCCTACCCTGAGGCCATTAGCTTCACCTTCCAGGCTAGTGTTAATAGTCAGAGGACCCAGGGAATCAGAGAAGTAAGATACAACACAGAGCAACTCAAAGTTTAACCTGCCACATAGGGATATGGCAGTTTGCTACCACTTTGAACAAGTTTTTTTTTTTTTTTTAAATGTTTAGACATACAAGAACAACACTCTTAACTGTTTGATTTGTTTATACTGGTAGTCACCATTTTAAAAGGCTAGATAAAGCACGCAGTCATTTTAAAGCACTGTCCTCAAACATTTAGTTTTAACTTAAAATGTGTACATGTTTATTCATTCACGAACCTTTTCATGAAGCATCAAGGCCTTACTTTTAAGTGAATCTATTGATGGAAGTTCCAAGTCATCTTTCTTACATGAAGCACATTCATGACGTGTTGTTTGTAGCTTTTGGTTTTCGGTTTCTTTAGGCTGGCATGTGCAAAACTGTCTGAATGCAGACTCCTTCTAAATTGTCAGTATTTTTTCCCATGATTTACACTTGTCTCACCCACAACTACTCTGGTAGCAGTTTTTAACAACTCTTTGTCTATTCAATCTTTGCAGAGCTTTCTAAATTAAAAGACATTTTCTTTAAACTCTTGTTTAAAAGGATTTTAGAGAAATGGCTCTTCTGCATTCATATTCCAACACTCTCTGTAATATTTAATTTAATTACATAATTGTAACACCAAGTTAGACTAACATAAATAGGTTTGAGGAAGTAGCTTGGTAGAGTGAGCGTTTCTTGCACCGTGGGCAGCCTGGCTATTTTCCCAGAGAGGATGAAGAGGGTCCATTCAGCTGGGAAGTAGGTTGGGTGTTTTGTGAAAAAGGTTTCTGCTGCATTAAAAAAAAAAAAGATTCAACCTGAGATAAAGCAAAATGCGTGCTCAGTCAGTTGTGTCTGACTCCTTGTGACCCCAGGACTGTAGCCCACCAGGCTCCTCTGTCCATGGAATTTTTCAGGCAAGAATACTAAAGTGGGTAGCCATTTTCTTCTCCCAGGGATCTTCCCGACCCAAGGATCAAACCTGTGTCTCTTGTGTCTCCTGCACTGGAAAGCTGATTCTTTACCCCTATGCCACGCAAACTATAATAATTTCAGGAAAATGTCCTCCTATAGCAGAAAGAGTCAGAGAAGGCAATGGCAACCCACTCCAGTACTCTTGCCTGGAAAATCCCATGGATGGAGGAGCCTGGTGGGCTGGAGTCCATGGGGTTGCTAAGAGTCGGACACGACTGAGCGACTTAGCAGCAGCAGCAGCATAGCAGAAAGAGTGCTTTTTGATGGGGAAGGAGAAAGCAGAAAGGAGGAAATTCTAGATTGTAGACAGACACTGCTTAATTTGTGACACTGAGTCAATCGAGTAAAATTTCTGGAGTTCAGTGGGGGTTTTCGTTTTTGTTTTTTTATGAAGCTAGACTAAGTGCTCTTCAGCTTCAAATCCTGTTTCCCAAACTTACCCAGGGTTCTCTCGGGTCAGCGTGAGTCAGGAGAACAGAAATTGAATGCGCTCAGTTTCCTCCTCTGTGAGATGGGGAATCTGCCCTCACTTGTGATTCCTCTGGTCTGTTCAGCAATTTGATCATTCTGAAAAAAAGATGAGATGGTCTTCAAAAGATTCAGTGACCAGACAGTTTTACAAAATGTTGGGGTAAAAATGTTTGAATCTCTTTAAAGAGGAGATAATAGACAACTCCTCCCAAATATATTGTGCCAAATATCTTTTTTTCCCATAGAATCTCTCTCAGGACTAAAGATCCACAGACCACTCTGGAGGAATTCTGGCCCAGCTCTCTCTGTAGTCCTTTCTAGCTCCAAATTCCCTATTTGGAAATTTCCAAATTTCTGTCCATAGGATTTCCAAGTCAGGAATACTGGAGTGCATAGCCATTCCCTTCTCCAGGAGATCTTCCCAACCAAGAGATTGAACCTGCATCTCCTGCATTTCAGGTATAAAGTGGAGTGAAAGGGAATTCTCACCAGGTAAGGGTCAGGAAGGAAAACATTTCCTCCAGCCCAGAGGTGTAAACGTGATTACTGGTGTTTCTTTAAAAAAAAGGGACCCATCTCTGTGGTATACCATGCCAATAAAATTTCACTGAGTCCAAAAGTAAGTCACAAGATAATCTCTTTTGTTTTTGCCTTACGTGTTTTTTTGCTGAATAGTCCTTGACCTGCAAATGTTACTTAATGATACTGCGATTTCAGTATCAATATTTTTCTAATGAGGCATCTGATGTGAAACAAAGCAACATTAGAGGTCGGAGGCAGCTACTGTAGAGGGTCATCTTTGAATGGTTCTATGGTAGTATCACTCCACCTGGAAGGGATGGTAAAGCATAAGAAGCCAGAGAAAGCTTGCTCCACTGTTCCTATAAAGACCCAAAACTATCAGAGCCGGTAGAACAGACCTCATAGCACAATTATGGCTCTTACTGCTCATGACTCTTTCTAGGTGAAGGAAATTTTAAATGGTGTGATTTCCTCTAAGGTTTGAAACACAGTCTGCAAAGAACCAATGGGCCATTTTTACCATATTTGTAGTGTGAACATTGGGCTAGTCACAAATAAGTTTATATATGTCCAGACATTATATTCATGGTGTTATCTCAATATTTTAGCCTCTAAAATGGAAGGGTTTGGGCTAGATTGTAAACAATATTGGGACTTCCCTGGTGGCTTGAGATGGTAAACAATCCACCTGTAATGAAGAAGGCGAAAGAGACTCGGGTTCAGTCCCTGGGTTGGGAAGATCCCCTGGAGAAGGGAGTGGCAACCCAGTCCAGTATTCCTGCCTGGAAAATTCCATGGATAGAGGAGCCTGGTGGGCTACAGTCCAGGGGGTAGCAAAGAGTCAGACATGACTGAGCAACTATCATTTTCACATAAATAACATTCACTGGAAAAAAATTTTTTACTATTATTGCATATCATTTCAAAAATGTGTTATATATATCATTTTTTAAAGGAGGTAGATTTCGACAAATTGGCTGAATCGCCACATCCCAGTTCCTAGGGAGCTTCTCTTTCTGTTGAGTTTGCATTTACTCAGTAGGGGGAGCATTTGTAAGTAAGGTGTTGATTTTCTGCTTTTCCTTCCTTCAGCATAGTCCCAAACATCCCCATTTATTTATTAATTCAGTCAGGAAGATATTTAGTTAACAAAATTAGGGTAGGGTAGAAAGATGTCCAATACCTTGATCACCTGATGCAAAGAGCCAACTCATTGGAAAAGACCCTGAAGCTGGGAAAGACTGAGGACAGAAAGAGAAGGGGATGACAAAGGATGAGATGGTTGGATGGCATCACTGATTCAATGGACGTGAGTTTTCACAAAGTCCAGGAAATAGTGAAGGACAAAGAAGCTTGGTGTGCTGCAGTCCATCGGGTCGCAAAGAGTCAGACACCATTGAGCAACTGACAACAACAGCAAGAAAGATGCATGGGCTTCCCAGGTGGCTCAGTGGTAAAGAAGCCACCTGCCAATGCAGGAGACATGGGTTTGACCACTGCATAGGGAAGATCCCCTGGAGGAAGAAATGGCAACCCACTCCAGTATTCTTGCCTGAGAAATCCCATGGACAAAGGAGCCTGGTGGGCTACAGCCCACGGGGTCAAGAGTCAGACGTGACTGAGCACGCACACGAAAACATGTGTAAGAATTAGTTCTTGCCTTCTGAGAACCTGCAATCTAAAGGGGAAACAGGGCACTTAGGAAAACAGTGAAGGAACACATTAAATATAATGTACACATGCTATTAATATTTCCCCACAGGCAAAGTGCTGTCAGAGCTTCAAGGAGAGGCAGACCACCCCCAGATGGGATGAACAAAGCAGGCTTCACGAAGGGAGGAGGGTTTGCTGGGTCTTAAAAGATGAGTAAGAACCTGAAGGGTTTCCACTTAAAGTCTTTGGGTCAAGAAGATACAAGGCATATTCTCGGATTCATAAATATCCACATGGTTTATGTAGAAGGGCTTGGGCTAATGTGTTTGGAAAATAGACCTGAGCCAGGTTATCAAGGACCTTGAAAGTCTGAAGTTAGGAGTTTATTACTAAGCAAAAGGGAACCATGGGATTTTAGTAGGTCAGGCTCTCGCATTGGGGTGGGGAAGTGGTGTGGGTAGAAGGTGGAGGGAGGAAGACAGCTCAGAATAGGACATAAATGCGATCATCAAACTGGAGACAGAGCCAGATCTGGCATGGACGTTAGAGACGTCAGAAGAAGAGGGGAGGTGTGAGAGAGATCCATTAATCCATTAAATTAGTAATTATCAAGTGCCAGCTGTATGCCACTATCTTCCGAACATCCATCATTTATATACCAGTATCATAATTTTTGCCATATCCACTTCTACTGTTTTTATTATTATTCAGCCGCACTACATGGCATGTGGGATCTTAGTTTCCACCAGGGATGGAACCCAACAACCCCTGCAGTTGAAAGTGTGGAGTCCTAGGTGCTGGACTACCAGGAAAATCCCTGGTATTATTTTTTTCACTTAATATTTTTCTGCAAAAGGCTCATTTTAATTTTAAAAAACATCATCTTTTTCAAAGAAGTTAGATTTCACTTCCGCTTGCCTTGCCTCCAATAGAAGCTAACCATAAAAATAAGACTAAGCAAAACAAAATAAGTTAATCACTGAGGGAAAGGTTGTGTGCACCGAAGCCTGCTTAAAAGGGAGGAAAAGTGAAAAGAGATGTTAAAAATACACCAGCAACAAGCAGAGATTTTTCTGCTTTGACTAAACTCAATGGGTGGAAAGAGACTTGAAATGGAAATGGCTTTCTCATTATGTGTGGGTACTGGGGTGCTGTGCTCCAAGCCAGCTCCAGCACTGGGTCCTGGGGATGCAGAGACGAACATCACCCTCTGTTTTCAGAGAGCTTAGCTGAGCAGGATCATAGGAAACCCACAAATGAATCCCAACAGAGCAAGGAGAAAGCCCATGGTGTGTGGTGGACACCCCAGGACGCTGCTGGCCCGCTGGGATCTAGGGTGTTCCTCTTAGACTCTTCCTCAGCTCTTAATTACCTGAAAATTGAATCCTAGTTCTAGCATTTGATTCCTCCTTCACATATGTGGGCTGCTTCCATCTAGTTGCTAAGAACAAGCATAACAACCTGCTTTTACTTTTTGAGAAAACAAAGGGGGAGATTTCTTAGGCTGAGCAGAAATGTTAAAACATGGTGGGGAGTCACCCCAAGTAAGTGGTAGAATACTTGCATGTAAGAAGCTGTCAGATCCTTCGCCCCAAATCAGAGCTACACCATAAGATGAATCGACCTCTTAGACCAGCCTGAGATTGAAGCTCTGAGAGCTGGGGGCACAGAGCCCGCTGTCCCTTGGCAACCAGCTCCCCAAGTTCCTCCATGTGATTCAGCTTTTATATTTTTAGGAGCTTATAAACCTTATTGTTATGAGCTTCCCTGGTGGCTCAGATGGTAAAGAATCTGCCTGTAATGCAGGCGACCTGGGTTCAATCCCTGGGTGGGGAAGATCCCCTGGGGAAAGGAAATGGCTACCCACTCCAGTATTCTTGCCTGGAGAATCCCATCCACAGTGGAGCCTGGTGGGCTGCAGTCCATGGGGTCACAAAGAGTTGGACACAAGTGAGTAGCTAACACACACACAGAGCTTACTGTTGGGAGTTCTCTCGTGGTCCAGGGGTTATCGCCTTGCAATGCAGGGGATCCAGGTTTGATCCCTGCTTGGAGAACTAAGATTCCACATGCCATGTAACTAAGCCCACAAACCAGCATGCCACAACTAGGAAGCCTGTGTGCTACAACTAAGATCTGATGCAGCCAAATAAATAGATATTTAAAAAATAAAGCTCATTGTTGAGGAGCAGTGGGCTGGGTGTAAATTAGAGAGTGTATTGGCCGTAAGAGCAACAGAGGCCATCCCACAGTGAGAGAGGAGATCACTAGAAAGAAAGATGGATGCAGGGGGGTTGGGGAACAATGGCCGAACCTTATCCACCTGATGCTGGGAGTGGTGAATACAATGATGGGGCCGGGAAGCAGTTGCCTTTTGAAAGATGAATAGAAATCACTAGGCAGTAAAGGGCACTCCCAAAGTGGAGAAAGTAAGCACCACACAAAAGACGTAAAGAACAGAACAAGGGACTTCTCTGGTGGTTCAGTGGTTAAGACTTTACCTTCCAAGGCAGGGGGGTGCAGGTTCTACCCCTAGTTAGTGAGTTAAGATTCCCACATGCCTCTCAACCAAAAAAAATAACAAACAAACAAAACATAAAACAAAAGCAATGTGGTAACAAATTCAATAAAGACTTTAAAAATTGTCCACATCAAAAAAAAAAAGAAAGAACAGGCGAGCAGGATGGATAAGGAAAATGGCAAGTGGTGTGGGGGTTGTAGCCTGGGGCCTGGGGGATGACAAGGGGATAGAGGTGAGGCTGGCTGGTATTCACAGCATGGCCACAAGAGGCTCACAGGCTATATGAGGGGTCAGGTTTTCTGTTGATGGGAATGGAGATAATTTTGCTCAGGGAAGAAACGTGATTAGATGAGGCATTGAGAAGATTGTTCTGGAAGAACATGGAAGAGGAGGTGAATGGAAAATGCAGTGGGACTTGAAAATCATTTTTCCCATTTCTAAATCTCTGTCTCCTTGGCCCATTTTCCTGTTCTCAGTACCCACAAACCAAATAAGGGATGTCTATGGCAGGATTGCGTTATAACGAAACCCCACATTGGAGAAAATAGCTTTCCAAAGTCAGATTTCTTTTTTGTTCTAACCCATCATCAAATCTAACATGTGTGGTTCCTCCTGCTTCCCCAAGGCATCCTGTTCCTCTTTCACACATCTCAGAGTATTGGCTCAAATGCATTTACGGTATATGCAACTTTGCTGGCAAACTGATGGGATTTTTCCCTCCTTTTGTTTTATTTATCCAGCACTTATTGAGTGCTTACTCCATGCCTGGCAGTGGGTAGGTGCTGAGCAATCAGACCCATTTGAGGCAGGAGACAGATGGACCCAAACTGAGCCACTGGAGTTTGTCCCCAGTGGGCACATACTCCAAGATGAAGATTATATAAAAATGAGAGAGGAACTGAGCCCTGCCCAGATAAGAGATCAGGAGGGTCTCTTTGACCATTCTTGAGGTCAAGGAGACCTTCCTGACTGCACATGCTGAAAGGCTCCTTGGAGGTCAAAAGGGAGGGGGCACCACCCCATAGTAAGTGATGTCAACCTACCCATAGGCCTCTTCACTAGAATCCTTCTTGGCAAAAGATGCATGCACACACAGGCAAGGACCCTGAACTAAACCAAACACAGACTCAGAACTAGGCCAAGCAAGATGATTGGCCAGAGGAAACATGGAAGAAATGCCCCATCAGTTCCATCCAGTTCAGTCTCTCAGTCATGTCCGACTCTATGTGACCTCATGGACTGAAGCACACCAGGCTTCCCTGTCTATCACCAGCCTCTGGATCTTGCTCAGACTCATGTCCATTGAGTTGGTGATGCCATCCAACCATCTTAACCTCTGTTGTCCCCTCCTCCTGCCTTCGATCTCTCCCAGCATCAGGGTCTTTTCCAAAGAGTCAGTTCTTCTCATCAGGTGGCCAAAGTATTGGAGTTCCAGCTTCAGCATCAATCCTTCCAATGAACATTCAGGACTGATTTCCTTAAGGATGGACTGGCTGGATCTCCTTGCAGTCCAAGGGACTCTCAAGCATTTTCTCTAACACCACAGTTCAAAGGCATCAGTTCTTTAGTGCTCAGCTTCTTTATAGTCCTACTCTCACATCCATACACAACTACTGGAAAAACCATAGCTTTGACTAGATGGACCTTTGTCAGCAAAGTAATGTCCCTGCTTTTTAATATGCTGTCTAGGTTGGTCATAGCTTTTCTTCCAAGGAACAAGCATCTTTTAATTTCATTTGCAGTGATTTTGGAGCCCAAATGCCCCATCAGTTCAGTTCCTACGCCCAGTATGTTTCAGTTCCAAATGCTCCATAAAAGTGATTAAAACCACCACAAGGGTCCAAGGCTCTCTGAGCCCACCTGGTCATCTATCTACATGTACCCTTCTTCCTCCTTAAAGTGCCATAAATGCCTTCCTTATGAAACTTGGGTAAGTAAAGCACAGGATATTGCCATTCTTCATTGGAGCCCACGGGTGCCCTGCCCAGGGACCTCCTCACCCCTCCTCCCTCCACCTCTGAGTCCTGAACCCTGGCATCTCACAGCCCTTTGGAAGGAACACTTGTTTCACTGCTTTCTGTGTCTTTGCAAGAATTCATTTCTACAAAGTCAAAGGGCCAGGGTCTTGTCACTGGCCACTGGGTCTAGTGGCCAGGATTCAGCATTGTCATTGCCACGGCCTGACTTCAATCTCTATCTCAGAACTGAAATCCTGCTTCAAGTCGAGGCCACCTGAGATCACCTTGAGGAGTTCACATTAGGGGAGAAGACAAAATAATGACTACCCTTATGAGGTAAATACTTAGAAGGCACTAAAACGTAGCTCTTTCCAAAGGGGAATTGTCCAGGCAAGAACTACTTGAGTAGGGGAGTGGGTTGCCATTTCCTTCTCCAGAGCATCTTCCCAACCCACTAAGCCACGTGTTGCTAATGCCACTCAAGCAAGGAGTGAGCTAGTAAGAGAAGATGCCCTGTTTCTAATTAAACACGCTATGTGCTCAAAACTCAAGGCAACAGCAAGGATGTTTTCTGAAATCTGACTCACCCTGGGCATCTTGGGTCCAGAGAATAAGGAGTAGGGCAGAAACATCCCAGTCTCAAATCTCATTTCATCCAAAAGTTTTCTTGGAGTGTAAAATGACCTCTTTTCCCACAAGCAGCACCCTTTTAACATTCCTATTCCCATTTGAAGTCACTTCTCTTCCGACCTACACAGTTGGGTCTCACCACCTTTTGCTCATGCTCAGATCTGCTTGGCTGGAATTTTCAGCTGCTTGTTTACTTGGCTGGAAAATGAAACTTACAAGCCTCCTTCGGTGGAATTTTGTCTTGACACAGATCCACGTAGAGGAAACAACACAGCAGCTTTTCTTCTCTCTGTGATAAGAAGGAAAGCTGCTGTGGGCAGCAGTTACAACAGGGACCACTCATGAAATGCCAGTCCAATGAAGTGTCGATGGGGGCTTCTCTCCACTCTCGTGATTTTCTTCATTTGTCTTACAGGTCTTGGGTCTTGACTTATCGCTGTAGCGTAGGCTGGCTCCCTGAACCATGTGAATTACCACCCCCTGAGAAGGCAATGGCACCCCACTCCAGCACTCTTGCTTGGAAAATCCCATGGACGGAGGAGCCTGGTGGGCTGCAGTCCATGGAGTCGCTGAGGGTTGGACACGACTGAGGGACTTCCCTTTCACTTTTCACCCTCATGCATTGGAGAAGGCAATGGCAACCCACTCTAGTACTCTTGCTTGGAGAATCCCATGGACGGAGGAGCCTGGTGGGCTGCCATCTCTTGGGTCGCACAGGGTCGGACACGACTGAAGTGACTTAGCAGCAGCAGCAGCAGCAGCCACAAGTCAGATCAGCAGATGGTGAGGATAAGCAGCCATGCAGAAATTGAAATTTTCCAGGTTAAGCTTAGATATGTGCAGAGAAAAAAGGCATCTTTTATGAATTAGAAGTTTATAAATTCTAGTTTCTCATATTTTTCCCTTTCAATGTCCTGTCTAAAAGTATAATGTATATGTTAATTTGGAGAAGGAACTGGCAACCCTCTCCAGTATGATTGCCTGGGAAATCCCATGGACAGAGGAGCCTGGTGGGCTACAGTCCATGGAGTCACAAGGGTCAGACATGACCTAGCAACTAATCCACCACCACAGATGTTAAGTACATGTCTGTGTCTCTGAAATCTATACGTTATTTCCATGGTTTCAATTATTGTCTTCTTAGGTAATAACAAAAGTAGATGAATAATCCTACTTCTAGTTGATATTGGAAAGAATGATTTTTCTCCAGGATCCTCTTTTAAATTATGCTTATGTGACTTGGTATTTAAATAAAAGTATATCAGTGATAGCAAAGCACAGAGCTGCCACCACACAGGACATCAGCTCGCCCCAGCAGGTGTGCAGCACACAATGTGTGTGACCATATGCTGCAGTCTTGGTGACGTCCCATCGCTGTGGTGGAATGACAAAGACAGATTTTGTCACTGATAATTAGGGGTACACAGTGTGAGCACTGGGGTCCAGCTTCCTGGATTAGCTCAGAGTAAATGATTTAACCTCTCTGGGTCTCATTTTCCTCCTCTGGGAAATGCAAACAATAAGAGTACCTACCTGCTAGGGCTGCAGTCATAATTAAGTGTGAGGATGCCTATAAAGTGCCCAGGGCAGGGTCTGACACATAGACCTATCAGTCTAATGTTTGCTGAAATATACCAACAAGTGTACACTTCCCTGAACTACCTCATTAATGCATGCCGCATGCTCAGTTGCTCAGTCATTCCGACTTTTTGTGACCTCGTGGACTGTAGCCTGCCAGACTCCTTTGTCCATGGAATTCTCCAGGCAAGAATACTGGAGTGGGTTGCCATTTCCTCCTCCAGGGGATCTTTCCGACCCAGGGATCAAACCCACATTCCCTGAATTGCCAGGCAGGTTCTTTACTGAGCCACTAGGGAAGCCCCCATGAGACTCTATGCACATACTAATTAGTACAGTGCTCACACAAAGACACATTATTCCTGGGACAAAGATAGTCATATTATTTATAAATTACCACCATTTTTTATATAAAAATATTGTATCTAAATTAGGAGGCTGGGATTAACATCTATACACTACTGTGTTAAAAAAATAGATAACCAACAAGTACCTATTGTATAGCACAGGGAACTATCTATAAGGGAAAATAATCCAAAACAGAATGTGTGTGTGTGTGTATGTGAGTCTGTGTGTCTAACTGAATCACTGTGCTTTACACCCAAAACTTTCACGATCCTGTAAATCCACTATGCCAAGTTGCTTCAGTCGTGACTCTTTGTGACCCCATGGACTGTAGCCTGCCTGGCACCTCTGCACATGGGGATCCTCCAGGCAAGAATACTGGAGTGGGTTGCCATACCCTCCTCCAGGGTTATAGTTTATACATCAATTAAAAATTTTTTTAATATACTGTGTTTAAAAAAAAAAAAAAAACCTTGTGTTTTCCAAACAGGAGACCTCCCATTCATGTATTTAGTCAGCCAACATTTATTGAGCACATCCTGTGATCCAGGGACTTTTGCAGGGAATGGTTATACGAAAATGAAGGAGACACTTATGGCCACCAGAATCTCATGCTCCCCTGGGAGAAAGCTACATGAAAGGCCATAAATGACCACAGACATGTCCAGTACCTGGTAGCTCTCTGATGTACATGAGAAAACACATGATGTGGGGCTGTCAGTTCTGCCCCCCTCGGTTCAGCAAAGGCATCACCAAAGAACAGGGCTGGGACTTTAAAAAGGTGTTTTGAGTTTAGTCTAATGGAGGGAAGGACCATGTACATCCCAGGAAGAATCACAGATGTAAGAAACAGGGTCTGGTTCAGTAGTTCAAACTGTGATTCCTGAACCAGCACAAGCATCACCAGAGAATTTGTTAGAAATGTAAAATCTTGGGAATAGCCCCCGAAACTCTGAGGACTGGGCCCGGCAATCTGTCTCTTAACAAGCCCTGAGCTGAGTTCCTGCATAGTCAGCTCTGAGAACCATTGTTACAGTCAGCTGATGGTATCAAGGGGAGAAGAAAATGTATTAGCTAAATATTTGTATTTGACATAGTACAGAGCTATCTGAATATAAATTTGTCATCAAACAAAAGATGGAAGCAGGCTACATGATCACCTGTATTATTCAAAGGGATAAGGTGCACAGCCAGAGAAAACAAATATAAAGAATAAAAGTAGAAAAGCAATAAACATCACTATTTTATGCTAAATTTCCCAATAAACTTCCCAGTATTCAAATATAGATGCGCAGTCACCTGACAAGAGTAACTGCCTGCACGATGAACCGGCAGTTGTTAAACACACAGTTTTGCCAATACTAAGACCTGAGAGGGATTTCTTCATCACACTCCATTCATGAGACACTTTTTGCAGAGGTGGATGACATCCTGACAGTAAAAACCACTCAAGTATAAACATCAGCATCTTATAACTCCCTGACATGGGCTTATTATCAAAGAGACTTCAATGAAAGGAGTCCAGTGGGAGGCCTTACCAATGAAGTCAGGTTTGTAGCTCTCAGACCATCTGACTTACATATGGACTGTATCCTCAGAAATGAAAGAGCGGTAGCCACGGAAGCACTAAAAATAAAAAAACAGAGGAGGGACTTCCCTGATCGTCCAGTGGTGAAGAATCCCCCTTGCAATGCAGGGGACACAGGTTGGACCCCTGGTCAGGAAACCAAGATCCCACATGCCACAGAGCAACTAAGCCCGTGCCGTCACTCTCTGGAAGCTGTGTGCCACAACTATAGAGTCCGGGAACCACCACCACAAAAGATCCACATAATCGGTGAAGATTCCATGGGCCGCAACTAGGACCTGACGCAGCCAAGTAAATAAATAAACATGAAAAAGATGCTGGAGGAGAGGATGGGATGGTTCGAACTGAACAGGTTTTGCATGTCATCCTAAGAACATCAGCTTTGAACATTGTGCTGCTCTGGACTCTAAACCTCCTAAATTGAGATGTTTCTATTTCCCTTAACTTTTGCATCTTCTAGACTTGTTTTGTTTTTCAAAAGCTTTTTACCTGATGCATTACCTCTGCAACACAGATCACACAATCTAGAGCTTGATTAGATTTCAACATGTATTATTCCTGATTATTTTACATTTATGTGGTTTATTTCTTAACTAGACCATAAATTAGATAAATCCTCTCATTTCCATGTGTCCTTTGGCACAGGGAATATTTAAGAGGAGGCTTTATTTGTTTATATTTTATTGAAGTATATTTGATTTACAATGTTGTTTTAGTTTCTGCTGTACAACAAAGTGATTCGGTTATATATTTATATATATTTTCATATGCTTTCCATTATGGTTTCTCACAAGATATTGAATATAGTTCCCTGTGCTATCCAGTAGGACCTTGTCCATTCTATATATACTAGTTTGTATCTGCTAACCCCAAATTCCCAATCCTTCCCTCCCCCACCCTCTCTCCCCATGACAAGCACAAATCTGCTGTCTGTAAATCTGTTTCTGTTTCATATATAAGTTCGTTTGTGTCATATTTTCGATTCTACATAAGTGATATCATGTTATATTTGTCTTTTTTCTGACTTACTTCACTTAGTAAGATAATCCCTGGGTCCATCTATGTTGCTGCAAATGGCATTATTTCATTCTTTTTTTTATGCCTGAGTAGTATCCCACTGTGTATGTGTACCATATCTTTATCCATTCCTCTGTTGATGGGCATTTAGGTTGCTTCCGTGTCTTTGCTATTGTGAGTAGTGCTGCTGTGAACATGGGGGTGCATGTGTCTTTTTGTATTATAGTTTTCTCCGGGTATATTCCCAGGAGTGAGACCACTGGATCATTTGGTAGCTTTATTTTTAGTTTCTGGAGGAACCTCCATACTGTTTTCCATAGTGGCTGCACCAATTTACTTTCCCACCAACAGTGCAGGAGGGCTCTCTTTTCTCCCAGTGGTTCTAATATGCTTGCAGCTGCCCAGCTGGGCGGGAGGGTAAACTTTACTCAGATGAGTAAGTGTTAGTGGGTCTCCCATGGTTCTGCCACAGACAGGACAGGGTCTCGGCTGCTGGAGGCAGAGAGCTAGGCCTGAGCAGACCTGAAGGTTGTCCAGCAGCCTCTCTGTGTCTCTCCTGGGCTGCCGGACTCTGCATTGCTTCTCCCTGTAAGTTTGCTCCTCTCTCCTCGCATGCTCCCTCTGCAGGTCCTTGTTTCTGCTGCCCCACAGTTTGAAACAGCACATGACTCCGGCTCCCGGCAGTGCCAGCATCAGCCCTTCCTGTAGCTGACCTTGCAGATAAGCTCACCAGTGTTCAGTGTGACTCTGGGAACGTCTTCATTTAAATTTCTAGGAGCCATCATCTGATTAACCCAGTTGAGCCTCTGCATAGATACCCCTGAGTTGGGACTTCAAACCAGGTTCACTCAACTCAGAGGTATGGTGACCACCGTAACATTCCTGGCCAGGACAGCGTCAGCAGATGCTGTGGTCAGGGGACAAAACTCCCCAACGCAGGTGTCAGCTGAATGGCTACCACAACAAGGGGCACTGTTGGTGATTTCTGTGCCTCAGTACTTAATACAGATCTGTACAGCAAGCTTGGTAAGAAAAGCAACAGCAATTAAAAGAAAAGAACTTCTGAGAGGAAACTTTTGATTCCAGTAGATAGAGAGATAGATAGGTGATAGCCTAGCTGTGAAGCAAGTTGTCCAGAATGTGCCAGAACACGTTCACAGGACTGTTCAGCTGGTCATGAGAGCTGTAGACAAAAGGAACTCCATTTTCATCAGAGGCTATTTCCATTGCTTCGTTTCAAGTTGCATTGTGTCTGTATCTATCGTCATAGTTTTGTATATTTCCATTTTCCATCATGGTTTTCTTTATTTTCCATTAAATGGTTTCACTCTATCATCATTTCTGCTTCTCCTAGATTAGTCAGTGGCTTGCATATTTTTGTCAGCTTTTTTTTTTTTGGAGTGGACAAAAAAATAAAGTGGTGGTTTGTGTTATTCTTTGTGAAGATTATCTGTTTTACCTCCATAATGTAAGTTAGCCCCTTCCCACAACACCTCCTGAAGAGCTGTTGGCCACTGCTGGTCAAAGTGACCACATTCTCTTAGCGACTCCCAGGGAAATCCATCTGCAGGCTTAGCTGAGATAATCACACCCTCTTCTGTGTGCATGCATGCTCAGTCACGTCCAACTCTTTGCGGTCCCATGGACTGTAGCCCTGCAGGCTCCTTTGTCCATGGGATTTCCCAGGCAAGAATACTGGAATGGGTTGCCATCTCCTCCTCCAGGGGATCGTCCCAATCCAGGGATTGAACCCACATCTCCTGCATTGCAGGCGGATTCTTTACCACTGAACCACTTGGGAAGCATACACCCTCTTCTAGAATGATCCAAATGAGGGTAATCCCATGGGGAGCACATGTCCAAAGTCACATAGACTCAGGAGAGTTACCTTCCTACTTGGTTTGATGCAGAATAATGTTAGGATTTTTTATAATGTCCTGCTTCAATCGTCTCCACATAAAAATCCTCTAAGTCCTGTGGCATTTTACCAACCAGCAGTAAGTCTAAGACCAATATTAATGACGACTTACTAACCATTTCTCAACCATTTCTCCACCTTTTTATTCTCAAAAACCATCATGAAGCCACTTCTGAAAGCTTTGTGTGAAAGACAAAGGCAATTTTAGTTGTGTTGCCTACTGTGACCAAATTGGAGGAGATCTGGGTTGTTGTTTTGTTTTTTATATAATACCATATCTTTTGAAAGGGAAATGTTTCAAAGGCATTTATTTGTAGGAGCAGACTGATGGAAGGAGGTATTCACAAACAAAATCAAGCTACAGATGATTAGGACAGCAATTAAGTTCATGAAAAGCCAAAATACATTCTGTGTATATAAAACGGCTTAGCATTGTGCTTTGAGGTAAAGAACTGGTGTATTTCAGCCTGTGCTTATTCAAAGGTGTTCTAATGGCATGTGCACAATTTTAAGTACAGAGTACATGAAAGTCTGTGAGTGGGGAAGCCTGAAAAAATGAAAGAAAATGGCATTCAGTTATCTTTCGCAGCTACAAATTCAGAAGGTCAGAAAATATCCCCAAAGTGGGCCTTTGGGCAAACTTAATTCATGTGAGTTTTCTATTTACTTTTACCTTAAAATGGCATGGCTTCATGTGTTAGTAGCATATTAATGAGAATCACTTATTTTTAAAAAATATTTAAAATTATAAGCCTGCTAAACATTCATATTGCTCTTCATTCTCAATCTCTATAGAACTGGGATTATTAGTAGAAGAAAAAATTACTAATAAAAAGTCTGCATCCATGTTGCACAGAATTTTGTTCTGCCTAGAAGAAGTGCCCTGTGTGTTTAGACTGTAGTGGAAACCCACGAGTAGGCAGAGGGGCAGAAGTGGGGGGCACCCCTCTACCACCCAGGACATTCTTACTCTTTGGAGGATTACTCTTTATCCCCCTTTTAGTCTTCTCTCATGAACTTCCCAAGAAAGAAAGAATTGCTGCTTTCAGATTTTCTTGCTTCTTCTGATCCCTAAATCTATTCCCTAACTCTCATGCTCAATTGCTCAGTCATGTCCAACTCTTTGTGACCCCATGGACTGTAGCCTGCCAGGTTCCTCTGTCCATGGAATCTTTCAGGCAAGAATACCAGAGTCGGTTGCCATTTCCTCCTTCAGGAGATCTTCCCAGCCCAGGGATCGAACCTGTGTCTCTTGTGCCTCCTGCATTGGCAGGTGGGTGCTTTACCACCGAGCCATCTGAGAAGCATTCTCTCACTACAGCCAGAGAAATCTCGTATACGTGTGGCTGTATCACTGCCTGGTTTAAATTGCTCTCATGGGTGACCACCAGTGGCAGGGTCAAGTCCTTCCTATTATAGCAGAGCTGACAAAAATTCTCCAGGAGTCAGCCCTAACCACCCTTGTCACTTAGGACTTGGTTCAGGTGCAGGGGTGAGAAAACACATCACAGTGGTGTAGACAAAGATGCAGGTCCATTCCTTCCCCCATAAACAAGATGCAGAGTTACACGTCCAGGCTGATAGACACTCTGTTCTGGCTGGGCCCGTTATCTGGGGGTGCTCCCATCCTCAGACTGTCACTTCCACCTCATGGACCAAGATCACTCCTTAGCCAAGCCTGAAGTCTGAATTTCAGCCAAGGAAGGGGGTAAAGAAGGTATGTCCTTCACTTAAGAGTCATTTTCCAGAAACTGCACCTGCCATTTTCAATTATACTCCATTAGCCAGAATTAGTCACCTGCGTGCATCTAGAGAGACTGGGAAGCAAGTCACTAGTCTGGGACAGGTTTTACTCTCAGTAAGAGAATTCCTTCTTTCTCTTCCGTTGACTGTTATAACCTGGCATGGGCAGGTCACCGGTAAAATGGGCAGAGGCAAAAAAGTGACTCGACCCTGAGATAATTCATGGAGGTTTTGTCTTCCCAGCATCTCCCCAAACTAGAACACAGTGTTCCTTCTTCTCCTGGGCAGGGTCCCCCACGCTTTCTAAGGCAAGTTGTGATTGCCCAGCTGTCAGTCCTCATTGAAAGAGAGAGTAGACACCCTTCGGGTGGATCCTCTCTCTGTATGTATAGAAAAACCAAGCACAGCAGCTCTAAATAAAGACATGCACAGAAATCAAAGTAAGAACTTGCCAGCTTTGTGAGACTGTTTTTCATCCAGTCAGCATCTTCTAACATGTGGTTTGTTTGTTTTTTCCTTGGTGCTAATAAATTACCTACCTTGAGAATTTCCTTTATCTGTGCTGGATTGTTCTTGCTTTAGTCATCATCTGGACAGTAACGCTTCTGCCCCAGGTGTGGGAACTCTTTAAAAACCATTGTCTCTCACACCCAGAGCTCATCTTACAGTAGCCAATACAGTGAACACATTCTCCAAGCCAACGATGAGGGCCTGTCGTCTGATGGTAAAATCGTACTTAGGAGGACAACAAAGCATCATTTTGAAGTCATAGTGAACAAGGCAAAAATGAGGGATGATCACCGTCGCCATAGAAACCCTTACAGAGGCGCGTTGACTCACATTCTCCATCCCGGCTCAGAGAGGAAGGCACAAAAGACAATTTCCCTTTCTATTTTCAGCAATCTTTTACGGCCCCTTAAAACTTAATTCCAGGTCTAATTTTTCCAAGAATGCAGAGGGTAATGAGCATTGTTATTTATCTTTTTTCATGACTAGGCATTAGAGATTTGCTGGTTGCATTTGGTCACCTGCAGCAGCAAACACTGAGTCCTGCGTGGGAAGGATGCTTGGTTAATTCTTCCTGGGGATGGTGTTAGTCACACATGGGCTGGAACAAGTGAAGTCCAGGTTGCCACTTACGAACATGAATTAGGAGAGAGAAATAAAGGGGCAGAAAGAAGTAGGCTGGGAACAGAATTCATGAGTAAGAAAAGAGGAAGACAAAGAATGAGGGGAGGAAGAGCAGGACCCCCATGGTAGGTTTCACAACCACTGCTTAGCCATTGAGGGTTTTAGATCATCTCCCTCACTCATCAAGAAGGCACTGAATATGTTGCTGTAATTTATAATCACTAATTAATCCATTTTCCTTTTTAAAAGACAAGAGACTAAAAGAGACTGTAAGATTCTTCCCTTAGAAAGGCTAGGGTATTAAGTCATTTATCTGGTCTTAGCCAGAAAGATAGATGGAGCATTTAGAAATGTTTATGATCATTTATTGCCATATTTCATACATCACAGAGGAAAAGGATCAAGATCTCAATATCTTTTTACAAATATTCAGAAGAATGAAAGTTAACTTATTTTCCTTGATTCAGTGTATTACTCTCTATGAAAATATAAGTGCTTATCACTAGGCTGAAAATAGCCCACTTAAATTTTAGTAAAAAATCACACTGTGCATGTTTAACTTACCAAAATAATCATCGGCTACATCATTGAACAAATGCATCATTAATAGCCTTAAAAAGGCTCTTTGTTTGCTCTATGTGTCCTCAGGCAACATCATCTCACATGAAATGCCATTCACAAATTAAAGATAATTACAGAAATATTGAACACATGATTTCAAATAATCTCCATTTTGGAGTGAATATGTATAATTCATGTTTTTGGCTCTTGCCAGATTCACATTTTATTTAGCAAAAAAATATCCACCAAGACCCAGCTGCTTCAGAAGGAAAGACTGAAGCATTATTTCATATTATTTCATATATTGAGTTATATTATGTGGAATCATAAGATTTATTATGTGACCATAACCCAACCGGCTTCCTATTTTTGTCTTTTATTTTTAAATCTATATTTAAAAGACAAAAATGTCTTCGATGAGACCTGTTTTATATAGAGAAACTTCCTCATGAAGTGGATTTTTCAACCTAAATTAGTTTGTGCCACAGTTTTGCTAAAAATGTGTATTTAATCTTCTGTATCCCTCCTTGCCACAGCCTAATCTTGGGATCATAACTTTGTACAAAGTAGTCCCTAGGTATTTTATGTTAAAATTTCCCTTATATTAGCTCCTCAGTGGGCAAATTTTGATTTACAGGCTCTTCCTGAACCAGTCTTTCTTTCCCTTTTTGTCTCTTCAGGTGTCATTTGCTTTCTCTTCTTTAAACAGATTGTCTTCTGTCTAGACATTCTGTAGTCAGCAGACCAGGTAAAAACTCCCAGATTTTAACCTCAAAGCAGGGAGAATTTTAAGAGGTGAGATATTCATTGATGGGACATGGAGAGGCAGAATTTGAAGGCAAACAAGTAGCATAAGAAACGTTCACCCACACGCCTCCTGCCTCACCTGGAAAACCACTGGTCTCTAAAATGCCCATAAGATGGTGCCTTCCTTCCTTCCTTGACCGTTTCCTTTTCAAACACAATAGATGTGACTTAAGCCACAGGATGAACCACCCTGGGAAATTTTTCACTGATGCATTATTTCTCAGTAACACGTCACTGAGTTCCCACCATCAGCCAAGCACTCTGCTGGCCACTGAATGCATAAAACATAACCTCTATCTTCAAGAAGCTCCTAATTTGATAGACTGACCAATTTCAAATGACTCCAGTGATTAAAACCTCTCATCAAGTTCCTTCAATTAATCCAGAGACTAGGAGGAGGAAAGGAGCTTCATAAAGCACGGTTAGAGATTTTCAACAGTTGGGCTCCCACATACAGCATATCCCACGGAACTGACAAGTCCTGATCCCTCAAGACTCCATGTTTTTCTTCATTAAGCTATACATGAGTGTTCTGTTTTGTTTTATAGGATTTTTTTTTAACAATTAAACCAATCATCTCTCCCTGTCTATCTAAAATTACATTTGTGATTTTTTGGAAAGTCACATTGGCTTTTCTGGACAACTCTCCATATGATAATTTTTGTATTGTAGAAAGCTTTATTAAAAACAAACAAACAAACAAGACTGTCAGGAGGAATGCATTTAGCTACTGATGAACTCACTCTACTAGAGTCCAAAGGAAGTACTCTGCCCAGAAGAACAGCAGCTTCTGGTCTTGAAGGAAGGGAAGGGCTTGGGATGACTGCGTTTCGCTCAGCTGCATCTGTAGGAATTATTTCTCTCCCAGGCACACCCGACCCTTGGGTTCAGGCCCTTCATGTTCCCTCAGGAATGTTTCAAGAGTCTTTCCTTTGTCCATCTTGCCATAGCTTGTAAGTATTTACCATAAACTCTTAAACCAGCAAAAGGAGATGTCCTGATAGTCAAATGAGCTGATTCAAGCTTATTTGTTCTTCATCTGCTCTCAGTTTGTAGACAAGAAACTTAATTCTCTGATGACAGAAATACATGGGCAGGTTTTCTCTACAGCTCTGATGTCTTTGCCCTACCATTAGTTTTTCCAACTCTAATTACCGTGGGAAAGCGGGGATTGCTGTAATTGTCACCATGGCATTCTAACGGGAAAGTATGTGAAAGAAGATACAGAAATATATCCTAAAGTTATAAGGTGCCAGTAGCCTCTTGTATTTATGTTTTCCGCTCACGTGTCTATATGGCCCAACTGGTATGAGGTGAAGCGAAAGTAAAAGTGTTAGTTGCTCAGCTGTGTGAGACACCATGGACTGGAGCCCGACAGGCTCCTCTAGCCATGGAATTCTCCAGGCAAGAATACTGGAGTGGGTAGCCTTTCCCTTCTCCAGGGGATCTTCCCAACCCAGGGCCTGAACCCGGGTCTCCTTCATTGCAGGTGGATTCTTTACCACTGAGCCACCAGGGAAGCCCCTGGTATGAGGTAGGGAGATGTACAGGTGACTAAGAAGTAAGCTAACCTCAGGTAGCTTGAGCTAGTGGGGAACACATGGGACAGAGCATTCCAGAGGGTTTGGAGAGTATACAGCACATGCTCTGCAAGCACAGAACTAATTCTCTCTGTAAGGGGGACCAGCAGAAGCCTCCCAGAGAAACTGAGCCCTTGCGGTCTGCTGGCCTGATGACTAGCATACAGTTAAGAATAAAACCAGAGCAGCAGGGGAAATAAACAGTTATTAGAATCCTGGAGGGAAGGGAAGTTTTTCTCCTAAATCATTTAAAATAATTTAACATTTTTATAGTTTCTTTTCTGGGTTAACTAGCTTTCACCCTGTCTCTCCTATGTGATTGGGGGGGGGGGGTCTTTGCCAAGATATAGAGGTAATAGGGCTTTTCCATCAGTGCATTAAAGCTCCTTTTAGGGAGAGTCAATGAGGCTCAGGTGGTAAAGAATCTGCCTGCAATGCAGAAGACACAGGTTCAATCCTTGAGGCAGGAAGATTCCCTGGAAGAGGAAATGGCAACCCACTCCAGTATTCTTGCCCCGGAAATCCCATGGACAGAGGAGCCTGGCAGGCTACAGTCCATAGGGTTGCAAAGAATCCAACGCGACTGAGGGACTATCCTTTGACTTTTCATGAGTTCTTCTGCCAGAAAACCCACTCAGTAGCAGATGCACGGGGAAAGAGCACTATCTATTTACCAAGGGAAGGGTTAACCACTGTCCCCCTCTCCTTCATTCCCCCAGGTCCTTGCGGGAGACGGGTCTGGAACCACACCCCCGGGTGTCCATGACCCCCGTGGCTTTGCCCCATCAGCGATGAAAGGGTTATCGGGCAGCCGCAGCCATCACCACGGAGTCACCTGCGATTCAGCCTGTGACTCACTGTCGCACCACGCGGACCGCAAGCCATACCTGCTGAGCCCGGTGGAGCACCACCCGGCCGACCACCCCTACTACACTCAGCGGACCTCCTTCCAGGCCGAGTGTGTGGGCCCTTTCAGCGACCCGCTGGCCAGCAGCACCTTCCCGCGGCGGCACTACACCTCGCAGCAGGAGCTGAAGGACGAGTGTGCCCTGGTGCCCCGCACCCTGGCCACCAAGGCCAACCGCATCCCCGCCAACCTCCTGGACCAGTTTGAGAGGCAGCTACCTCTCAGCCGGGATGGCTACCACACTTTGCAGTACAAGCGCACGGCCGTGGAGCACCGCAGCGACAGCCCCGGCCGCATCCGCCACCTGGTCCACTCGGTCCAGAAGCTCTTCACCAAATCGCACTCCCTGGAGGGACCATCCAAGGGCAGCGTCAACGGAGGCAAGGCCAGCCCGGACGAGACGCAGACCGTGAGGTACGGCAAGCGCAGCAAAAGCAAGGAGCGGCGCCCGGAGCCCAAGCCGCGCAACAACACGTCCCCTGGCTGGTGGAGTTCTGACGACAACCTCGACGGCGACATGTGCATCTACCACTCCCCCTCGGGTGTGATGACCATGGGCAGGTGCCCCGACCGCTCGGCCTCGCAGTACTTTATGGAGGCCTACAACACCATCAGCGAGCAGGCGGTGAAGGCCTCCCGGAGTAACAACGACGTCAAGTGCTCCACCTGTGCCAACCTGCCCGTCACCCTAGACGCACCGCTGCTCAAGAAGAGTGCCTGGTCCTCCACACTGACCGTGAGTCGAGCCCGAGAGGTTTACCAGAAAGCCTCAGTCAACATGGACCAGGCCATGATGAAGTCAGAGTCCTGTCAACAAGAACGTTCCTGCCAGTACCTTCAGGTACCATTTATATGGAGGGATGGGTGCTTAGAAGTTGTACCAGCTGATTGCATGGTATTTTCTCCTGGGGCCTAGTCTTGGCTCTACTATGAATTCTCTGTGTGAACCTGAGCAAATTATTTAGCATTTTCGGGGCTGAGGGCTTCTATCAGGAAACAGGCCTGCTAGCAACCGCAACCAGTTATCTTGAGATACTGGATATAAAAGTGCTTTGAAAAGCACGCCTACAAAAAGGCAAGGAGTTATTAATGTTTTGTGCTCCTCTTTTGTCTGAGGGATTGTAGGATAAGGAGGGGAGAAAAAGTTTTTAAAAAGCCACCTTTTTTTACAAAAGTCAACAATGATCTTTGGAATTCTGGAAAGAGTTTAATTAGTTCTATTCAGGGTTTTTTGTTATTATTATTTAAGATTCTGCCCCAAGCTGTTAGTTTGGAAAAATTGATTAACATCTTCACCATTGCAATTTTCACACCACAACGAAGCTAATCACACCCCCACTTAAGTCCTCATCCCCCAGAACACAGGGAGTTGGGGTGATGCCCTGCACCCTGAGGAGGTGGAGATGGAGCCAGTTTGGGGACCTGACAAGTACAGCTGCAGAGACTCAGGACAACAGAGAAGAGGAGGAAAAGAAAGGGAAGCATCTGCACAATAAAATACAATTAGTGTCAGTATGTAAATCCCACACACACAGACCCAAGGCCACTCCTCCCCTTCTGCAGACTCCTATTTTTCCTACTGCCCTCCAATCCACTGAAACCAGATTTCACCTGGATAAAAATATCAGGGGAAGAGTCTCTTTCTTCCCTACTGCCTCCCTTTAGAATCGTTGTTTTTACTGAGACACAACGTTTCATAAGAGGGATCCTCAAATTTTTCCTTTTCAAAGTATATGTTTTCTCTTCCTAGCCCTCCCTTCCTAGCCTTGTCTGTTTTAAAAAAGGTTTTACTGGAATATAAAATCATGACATAATCATTTCCACTCTTCAGAATAAATGCGAGGAAAAGTCTTCCACCAAGACATTCATCTTTTTTGCTCTCTTTGGATCTCTTCTGACAAAGCTGACTCCCTTGGGAATGCTGCTACCAAGTTCTGAAAATATTCCAGACTGGCAGTCACTGGGTAGGGACAGTGCCAGACCCATCCCCAGACTTCAGAAGAGGTCACCATTGTGTGGATAGTTTTCACAAACAACACAATATTTCCTACTGAAGGTGGCATCATTTAATTTACTATAAGGTTGTCCTCAGTTGCTCAGTCGTGCCAACTCTCTGCGACCCCATGGACTGGAGCCCACTGGGCTCCTCTCTTCATGGCACTTTCCAGGCAAGAATACTGGAATGAGTTGCCATTTCCTACTCCAGGGATCTTCCCAACCCAAGGATCAAACCCATGTTTGGCAGGCATATTCTTTACCACTGCACCAACCTGGGAAGCCCTAAAAGGTTGTTACATGTGTTAATTAAATTATCAAGAATCACTAACAGAAGTTTAAAGCTAACCAAACCTCTTCATTTAGAATATAAAAAGCTAGACTCAAAGAAAGGTAAAGGCCTTATAAGTCACACTGTTACTATATGGCAGGGGTAAGACCAGAACTCAAGACTCTTAGATCATAGAAAAGACCATTATAAATATTACAACTGAAAGCCTTAGAAATTCTTTAACCACATAAATCTCATCCACTACTGAGAATAAAATATTTTTATATGGTATCTGTCTTGAAGAAAGGATGTGTAATGAGACAGAAAACCTAGAAGAGGAGACATTTTTGTCTATGAAGGTTCTATGACTAGTGGCAAAAACAAAATAAACTTAATTTAAAAAATTGAACCATAATCAGTAGTGATAAGATCAGATAAGAAATATCAAATTAAAGCATTTCCCTGGTGGCTCAGCAGAAAGAATTCACCTGCCAATGCAGGAGATGTGGGTTCAATCCCTGGATCAGTAAGATCCCCTGGAGAAGGAAATGGCAACCCGCTCCAGTATTCTTGCTTGGGAAATCCCGTGGACATTGGAGCCTAGTGGGCTACAGTCTGTGGGGTAGCAAAGAAGTAGACATGACTGAGCCAGCACAGCATTCTGCACAAGACTTTCAAACTGAAAAAAAATTTTTTTTATATATCAGTGTGGGGACATAGTAAATGCAGTGTACTCTCCAACCAGTATGCTGAGATGAGTTCCTCTAAAGAAAAGGAAGAAGCTGGACATTCACATGGGGGAGGAGGAAATGAGACACTCCTAAGAACTGGAATCCTCTCTAGCTCTCTTCTTGCTTTACAGGGAAAGGAGAATCTATGTCCTGCAGAAGCTCCTCTTAGGAAGATAGGTTTAGCCACCACCTGTCAGCTCCCATAGAATAATTATACTTGTAAACTCATTCTTAGAAGCAAATTTGGGAACATAGAGGGGTTTGTTTTCTAGTTGTATTGCTTTGTGCAAAAGTAAAAGTGCTAGTTGCTCAGTCATGTCTGACTCTTTGAGACCCCACGAACTGTAGCCCACCAGGCTCCTCTGTCCATGGGATTCTCCAGACAAGAATACTGGAGTTGCCATTTCCTTCTGCAGGGGATCTTCCCGACCCAGGGATAGAACAGGATCCTCCTGCATTGCAGGCAGATTCTCTGAGCCACCAGGAAAGACCCAATTACCAACTAATATTGAAACTGGATGTACAGATGTGTTTGATTTCAGTGTCAGAAAGTTTAGCAGACAAAGCATTGAACTTTAAATAAGAGGGTTTATGTTTTAGTCCCTGTTGGCCACTAACTAGTTGGTGATCACTCACTAGTGATACAGCTTAGAACCATCATTTCAGCTCTCCAAAGTCTCTTTCTTCTACTATAAAGTGAGGCACTTGGTTGAGAAGGCCTGGGATCTCAGTCCACATCTTCAGACGCCTTAGTTACAAATGCAAGGCACTAATTAGAGCCGTTTTCAAGAGTTGTACAGGCCTGGAGCTACCATTTATTAAATGCTTGAAGTAGATGCTTTTCCAATGATACCTAATTTGCTCTCTGAAACTCTATGAAGTATTTTACAGTTAAAGGAACTGTGATTTAGTAAATTAGATTAAGTCACTTGCCCAAGGACACACAGCTAGTACGTGCCAACATGGAGGGTCTAACCTGATTCATTTACCTTCAAACCTGAATTTCTCCATTAATCATGGCTGATCCCTGCCCAGACCAAATATAACACAGAGGGAAGAAGCAGCATATACCCTCTGCCTGTTATGTACCAGAAATCTTAGAGTATCCATTTAGTACCCAAAATATCTTTGTAAAATTAGTATTAATATTACTATTTACTCCAGTTTTATGGATGACAAAACTGAGGCACAAAAGATGAAATTCTGTCTTCAGGAACTCATGGGTAGTAATTGAGACAGCTAAGACTTGAGTGCAGATCTGTCTGAGTCTATAAAGTGCTTCAGAAATAGAAGCAAATGCATTTTTCTCATTTTAATATTTGTTCTATTGTGCAGCAAAGGTATGCATTCACCTGCCCTCCTCTGTTTGCACATGGTTAAGGATGCATGTCCATGAAATGTGAACCATCTCAGATGAATGGCTGAAATGTTCCTAATTTGATTCCAGACTGAACACAAGTTAATATTCACCAATAATAGAATTCTAAATACTAAAAAGTTCTATTTCTCTCTATATTGAATTATCACTTAGAAATTATTTAACTTTGGTCATTGCCATGATTATATAGAAAATGAGAGGTCTGTAGGTGTCTAGCCTCCATCTGGCATTGACTTAGAAAGAAAATACTGTAGCTTGAAATTATTGCAAGTTCCAGTTAATATAGTCAGTTGCTTAGATGTGCTGCCTCACAAGCTGTCTGTGGTTGATTTAAAAAAGACTCCCTTTTTTCCCCCAATATTGTTATTTTTAAATGTCAAGAATCAGATGTCTGCTGTTTAGAACTATTGTACGGCTGCCAGTGACTGTCTGTATCAGAATTTGGAGCAGGGACATGGATCTGAAGACATTAAAACTGTTTAATTCTCAGTTGAGATGTGGTTGGCTTTTGTACATTTGGAATAGAGCATTTATGGCACATCTCAGGGTAAGTGCTAATCATTAAGGAAGGGGGTCAGAGGAGTAGAGGGAGTTTTGGTTGTTGATTTGTTTTTGCTTTAAGAAAACAGAATTCTTGATTCTGTAAATGCCTCTTTATGTAAAATGTTGCATGTTGAATGACTGGCATAATAAGCTATTCAGGAGAGCAAGATTTTAGATTTCCAACTATTAGCCTAAAAAAAAAAACCCTTCAGATTGTGTATTTTTGCATTCATCCAGCAGCAGAAACAGGAAAAAGGAAACAAAACGCTCTCCGGTAAAAGTAGAGAGAGAGAGAGACACAGGGGGAGAGAGGGGGGGGAGAGAAGGCACACGAGACAGACAAGAAAGCCAGCACGCTCAGAGATGAAATTTTAGGAGAGCAAGATGATCGACCTTTTTAAGGCTGAGTGGGTTTCTTCAGTTTGTGTGCAAGTTTCAAGAAATGGAAGGATTGACCAGGTTTGAGTACAACTCTTTTATTGCTATGTATTTGGTGATAGTGTGTGGTTGGTTTAAGTGGCTTTTTTCTTTTTTTGGTGGTGGGGAGTAGTTTCTGTTGTTATTTTATTTGTTCTCTAAACAATAGCTAGTCCAACTGAAAGGGCTAAGTACGGATGTGTGTACAGATGGTAAGAAAGCAGGTAGAGACATCAGATACCCACACATCTGTGTCTCCAGGAGGCTTCATAAAACCTTTAATTGACAGATGATCGCAGGTGCCAGGTGTCATGAGAGGATATTGTGTGTCTAGTGGTTGAAATGTGATCTGTGGTTTTCTTTGACAAGAATGGTGAATGCTTAACTGTTCCTTTGCAAAATTAAAATTTCTGGATGGTTGGGGGTTTTGTGGATTTTCTTGTGACTTTTTTCCCTGTTGGTTAAATAAGACTCCACAAAAGATCACTGAAGAGTCATTCATAATAGACATGAACCCAGGACTATTTTTTTCAATGCAGGTACAACTATTTTTCAAAATGCTGTTCAAGATTCTATCAGTCTCTGCCCAGTGGGGTTTTCTTTCCCCTCTGAGGTTTTCCTTCCTCTTGTTTTAGAACAATTTAAATTATGTGAAGTCAGTTTTTAAAAACTACTTTACATGAAATGTGTCACTGTGCTGAGCAATTCTACTAGTGACTTTGGTTACTGCAATGTTTCCTTCCTGCCTTAAAAACAATGAACCAGATTGATGATTTTCTTTATTTTCAATTTAAATTGCCTCAATAATCCAGCAAAAAAAAGGAGCAGGGGGTGGTTCAAGATTCTTGAATGTATTTCCTATTTGGCTTGTACAGTCTTCTCCCTATTTTTCCCTGGTCTTAGTAGAGATGTCCCTGTTTCTTGATGTAATAGAAAAATGAGGTTACTTCTGCCTGATCTGAACTTTGCACATAGAATCAGTGGTAGTTGTTTCTCTGATTCTCTATAATTCTCGATGTTGCCCACATCCCAGTATTGGGGGTGGAGGTGTGGACAATTGACAAAACACTGTGAGAAGGCAGAGGTTCAGAGTCAGTGGTGGTAAAAGAAAGATCAAAAGAAACAGAAATCCTTCTTGAAAGTTGTTAAACTTTACTATTCTTGGTCTGCAATTTGCATTATTCTAAAGACATTTTCAGCAGCACCAAAAGTCCTTAGCCACAGTCAAAGGTCTCCCCACACAGGCTTTCACATCCCTCAGAATCCAGTCTAGTCATGGAAGGTCTACCATTGGTTAGCAGGGTAAAAGACAACAACTAGCCTGGATCTCTTAGTGGCCAGGGGATTTATCTCCTCCTTCTCCCTTCTCCTTAGAGAACAGTTTGATCAGTTGTAAATTAAATTCAGGAGCCAGGGTAAACATTTACCATTCAGTAAGAAAGACTCAGCCATAATCTCTGGTCCATTTGAGATCATGCCTTTACACAACCTAACACAAACAATGACTTATGAATTGCAGAACACATCTTTTTTTTTTTTTTTGCTTGAGGTGTTATTTTGTTGTGTTGTCATTTAGTTGTGTCTGACTCCTTTGTGACCCCATGGACTGTAGCCCCCCAGGCTCCTCTTTCCATGGGTTTTCCCAGGCAAGAATACTGGAGTGGGTTGCCACTTCCTTCTCCAGGGGATTTTCCCAACCCAGGGATTGAACCCAGGTCTCCTGAATTGACAGGAGGATTCTTTACCACTGAGGTACCAGGGAAGCCCCTGAGGTATTACAGGGGCCCCCTAAACATATATGCAGTATTGCCAAGCTGGCTTTGACTCGGTGACTAGATTAGGATTTTTTGCCATTTTGGTGTTAGGCTCAAAAAACAACCACCTCTATGTTGTAGTTTACTGTGCTCATTGATGTGAGCTGAACCATGGAGAAATTCCAGCTTTATTGTTCTAAACAGTTGAAATCAGAAACTTCATGTGGTTCAAACTATAATACCTCTGAACAGTCAGATTTTTTTTTCTGTCACTTGCCAGGATAGCTTCATAGAGAAATAAAACTTGGCCTTTTCAGGTCAAATCAGGTTACTATTACTGTGATGCAATAGAAGTTATATGACCTTACTGTGATTATATTACTCATTTGAAATTTTGAACCCGTAACTTTTCCTGTTGGATAAAAATAACATGCATGTCAGACTTCACATCAAGGGTTCATTTATCTGCTTCTCAAACCATCTTGCCTCCTCCCCCACCTGCAGGCTGTGTTCCTATTAATTGCCATTTGGAACATGTTAGGACCTAGGAAAAATCATGTTACTCTGTTTTTATAAGTGCATATTAATAAACTCTTAGACCAAAACCATGGTAAGGGAGTGCTTTAATTTTTTTCAGTAAATGATTTATTCTCCTTCAACTGAGTCCAGTTTGCAGCTAAAAGGTAAAGACAAAGAGCTAATTACTGTTTACTGTCCCACAAACAGTGTAAGAGGGTTCCCTTTTCTCCACACTCTCTGTGACATTTATTGTTTGTAGCTTTCTGATGATGGCCATTCTGACCTGTGTGAGGTGATTCTTCATTGTAGCATTTCTCTAATAATTAGTGGTGTTGAGCATCACCCAGCATCACCCACTGGATGGCATCGCCCAGTCAATGGACATGAGTTTTAGCAAACTCCAGGAGAAACTGAAGGACAGGGAAGCCTGGCGTGCTGCAGTCCATGGGATCACAAAGAGTCAGACATGACTTAGGGACTGAACAACAACAATGAAAACCTACTGTATAGCACAGAGAACTCGTGGTGACCTCAATGGGAAGGAAATCCAAACCAGAGAGGATATAGGTATACACATAGCTGGTTCACTTTGCTGTACACCAGAAACTAAGACACATTGTAAGGCAACTATACTCCAGTAAAAGAAAAATAGCGAATTACTTTTAAACAATTAGCAAAGGAAAAGGAGGGATCAGAGTGTAAGGAGACACTCATCAGCTCACTCCTTCATTGACCATGGCCAATTTCTCATTTATACTGTTTTTTAACACTTTGATATCTTGGAGAACACTCACGTGACCAAGGAAAGACCTCTTCTGATGCGCTGATCTTTTACATTTAAGAATATATACAACTATCTTTTTTAAATTGAGGTTTTTTTTTTTTTTTACTATTTGTTGATATTTAGCAAAATGCCCTGCCTTGTTTCCATTCCTAAAATAAAGCGACTTCTAATTACATTCACAAAATGAGTTTTCTAGATAAGCATATCTTTTCCTTTATGTACCTTAAAGTCACTCTTCTCTGTCCACTGAAGCTTATACTCTTTGTTCTTCCAGAATTTGGAAACTTCCTGCATATGCTTTCTTCCATCTCTGATTCATGACAGCATATGCTTTCTTCCATCTCTGATTCATGACATAAGATCTGTTTCAAGTGTATGTACCATGTTCACAAAAGCAGAATGACTTTAAAGTGGGGAAACAAACTTTTCATGCATCCCACTAGAAAACTCCTTACCTCCCTTTTACAGGGAGTACGTTAAATCTCAGACCAGCAGTATAAACAAGTCCGAGGTGTCCTGCTTCCCTGGGATAATGATAAATACCTTTCATACAGAGAGTCATCCAATAACAATGAAAGGAAATGACTTCTGTTCCTCTCATTTTTTTTATCCACTGTTAATTACACACTTTCAGGATTGTCTGACTCCTCCCTGATTTTACTCTCCAGGTCTCTAAAATATGAAGGTGTGTAATGAGTGACCCAAGAAGATTTTATTTATTTATTTTTCAGACAAATGACAGTTTTACAATAGCATTCCCAAATCTCACTGGAAGGCCATCTGGTATTCCTTCTCGTTCACAAAATCCTCCCTGGAAGGTGGGCATAGCATCTTTCTACCTCCCTATTTCTCACCTAATAATCCCCTTATGGAAGAATTATTTGCAATTACTTAGTCCAACCCACTCCTTCTAAAAGTGGGGAAAATAAATCCTAAGGAGATGCCTTGACTAACACATATTAGTCACTTCATGAGCAGCAAGCTGAGCCTAGCAGACTCACTGCCCTGCTGCTGCCCAGTAAGTCTTTCACATCTGTGTAAACCTTTAAGGCGCATTTCAGAGGCCAGCTTATCCTTTCTTACTCCATCCATTTAAGGCAGTGAGGTCAAGGCACAAAGGGGCAAAGACCTAATCTGAAAGTTAGATTTGAAGCATGGCTGTTTCTTTAACTAAATGATCACCTGCAGTCTGTAATTCTGTGGTTACACATGGCAGGGTAGGATTTTTAATGTCCAAATAAAAGAAATGGGTATTTTTCTTCCTGTTAGCCCTGTCCATCTCTCCTGCACCCTGATGGTTTTATTAGGAGGAAATTCTGTACCAACAGAGCACAAAGGGAACAGCATTACACTCAGAGCCCTGGGACCGGGTTGTAAAGGCAACACACCTCTCTCTGGCATCTCCCACCGTCTCGGCGGCCAGTCCTCTTACCTCTCACCTCACTTTCGTAGAACAAAGAGCGTAAGCATAGCTGAAACTGTATGCTCCAAAGTAATGCGTGTGTGTGTGTGTGTAATATGTGACACATAGTAGAGAATATATTGGACAATGGGGCCAACTATATTAAATCAGAGTAACTCTAGAAAATGTCAAAGAAATACTGCATAGGAGACATCAAAGGCTACAGGTTGATCTCTTGGTCATTGCTTTCGATAGTCAAAAGTGAGCCAATGGGAAGAAGATCTAGCCCTGAAGCTGGAAGTGCTGTGTGGAGCATTACCTAGTGGCATCCATACAGGTAAACGGTAGCACAGTGATGCCACATTTGCCTGCATGTGCAGAGTCATATACACGTGTGGCCACTTACTCTGTCATTGAATATTTAGGGCAACTTATTCCTTAAGTTTGTGTGCACAAGTATCACCTTGAGGATGTCTATAAAATGAGGATTTGTGGCATCAATCCAAGAGATTCTGATTCTGTAAATCTGGGAAGAATCCAGGGCAGAGATCCATCTAAGAATCAGCCTTTTACCCGATGCTCTAGAACTAGCAGACTAGATTCATCTTTGTATTTACTGAAGGGGGCAGTAGAGTCTAACAAATGAAAACATTGACTTGAATGTTGCCACGGACTTCCCACAGGACTCTGGGCTCCCTCTGCTTAGTACCTCCATTTTTAGATCTGCAAAATGGGCATAATGATGACTTTCGTGTTTGCTGAGGTCGTAGAAAAATATTTCAGATTTGAGGAAAAAGTAAAAAATACAGTGTGAAATGTTTTGAGTTTTCAAATCCTCAGCTGTTAACGCCCTTCACTGCTTCTTCACCTGTTTCATGTACCACTTTTTCTTTTACATGTTGCTTGACTGAACTTTCATTAAACAAGGTTAGCATGAACATATCTGATTCTGTGGGAAAGAAAAGCAGTTTCCCAAAGTCGGATGACAAGCCCATCACTGGGTAGATTTAAGGCTTCCTGCCCCAAATGCCAGCTAAACACATAAAGCTTTTGTTTGCAGATAAAAAGATCGCAAAGGGTACATCTTTTGACAGCTCAGCTTCTGTCAGTCAGGTTTCCCCATGGCTTCATGTTTGCTGATAGAACACAATTTTTCTGTTGTTCTATCTCCTCAAGCTTTCGTGTATGTTTAAACAAAACCTACTTTTGTTTTCAGATCTTAAGTCTGTCAAGACCCTGCTGCCTCACTACAGGCAGCTTTGGTTAGTCCACAGGGCAAGTTTACTTAACAGCAACAAAGGATGAGATAGTTGGATGATATCACCAAGTCAATGGACCTGCATTTGAGCAAACTCTGGGAGACAGTGCAGGACAGGGAAGCCTGGCGTGCTACAGTCCAGAGTTGTACATTACTTAACAACAACACCTCTGGGGCTTGTCTAAAGGGGACTTTATCCACTCACCTCCTTTCTTGGTTCTCTGACGAGTGTTTCTACCAGAGCAGCTTCGATGAGTGGAGTTCGTCCACTATCGCTGGCAGATGACAACAGGTCCTTGTCCATCACTGTTTTGACTCATGTCCGAAATCCCTGATCACTCCCCTCCATTCTCAGAAGCCAGCTCCATCACAGGCCACCTGCTGGCCCCATTAAAGTCCCTTAAAAGATCCCAAGGACTTGGAATCCTTAGATAATTCATCTTTTTTTCCTCCCCTTCTCCTCCTCTCCTAACTAATACAAGTTCAGCTAGCTTTTCGGTAACTCAGGGGGTGTCAGTGCAAGTAACTGTCATTTGTTTGCAAATGAACTTGAGCTTTCTGAAAATTCTTCTCCCCATCACACTCCTCCAGGCTTCTCGGTGATTTGAGAGCGTTTCCTGTGCTCCCACCTCTTGGAAGTATTTCATGGCACGCTGAGCAGACACTTTTAGTCAAAAATGCCTATAAATAACTGATTTTCCCGCTTGCTGCCTTCTCTCTAAGGCTTTCACAAAGGAGGTGAAACAAATCCACCAGAAACAAGAACTCTCTGTGAGGGCTGCGCAGTGACGTTTATGAAAAACCCGATCCGTAGGCTGACGATTGATCTGTAGGCTGACAACTGTCCTGTGGGTTGCTTCGCCATATTCGACTTATCTAATCACTGCCCAGGAAAAGAAACATTTTATTTCATGCCAGCCGAGCTCATGAACTGAACAATCAATCAAAAACGTCTTATACAAGCTTTCATTGTATTTTGACTTTCACGCTGCGTTGTTGTTTTTTTTTTTAATCCCAAAGCCAACTGTTATTTCTTTTCCATTGGTAAATCAAGATCACCAATTCCTATAGCTATTACGAGATAGGAAATTTGAAACTACTTTGCATTTCTCCTCCAAACTGTCATTGTTCAGAGAGCATTTACTGTCTGGCCTGTCTTTTCAGTCCCCTATGCTACCCCAACAACACCCTTAAATCTCCCAGGATGATGTCATGGAACCTCCTGGAAGACTGCACCCAGCTAGGCAGGAGCATCGGAGAAGGCAATGGCAACCCACTCCAGTACTCTTGCCTGGAAAATCCCATGGACAGAGGGGCCTGGTGGGCTGCAGTCCATGGGGTCGCTAGGAGTCGGACACGACTGAGCGACGTCACTTTGACTTTTCACTTTCATGCATTGGAGAAGGAAATGGCAACCCACTCCAGTGTTCTTGCCTGGAGAATCCCAGGGACAGGGAAGCCTGGTGGGCTGCCGTCTATGGGGTTGCACAGAGTCAGACACGACTGAAGCGACTTAGCAGCAGCAGCAGCAGCAGGCAGGACCGTAACACCAACCTTCACCGACCTCACTGAAATGACCCTTAAACATCAGACACGTGATGCTAATTATACTCCTTCCCTTCCTCCACACCCTACTGAGCAAAGGAGAATTGGGTTTAGCTGTTTTATTATATAATTTGCAATGGGAAATTGTCCCCAGACCATGCTTATAGGTGAGGAGCCTGAGGCTCAGAGAGATTAACTAGCATTCCCCAGTCTCCTCCATGGTGGAGAAGGTGGGGTTTCTTCCTCATTTCCTTTTACTGCCCCCTCCCTGCCCCTGTCAGGGTCCCTCAAGGAGCACAAGACAGTTGTTGGTCTTGGTGTTCTGTCTACTCAAGAAACTTTGCCACACATTGCGAGAGTGGCACTGGCATACAAACACCAGCATGTGTGAAACAGACAGCTAGTGGGAAGCTGCTGTGTAGCATGGAGAGCCTAGCTCAGTGTCCCGTGATGACCTAGAGGTGCGCGATGGTTGGGGGGGATGGGGAGGTGGAGCCCGAGGGAAGCTCAAGAGGGAGGGGATACGTGTTTATACAGAGCTGATTCACATTGTGGTACAGTAGAAACTAACACAACGTTGTAAAGCAATTATTTGTTGTTTAGTCACTAAGTCGTGCCCGGCTCTTTGGCGACCCCTTGGACTGTAGCCCACCAGGATCCTCTGTCCTAGGCATTTCCCAGGCAAGAATAATGGAGGGAGTTGCCATTTTCTTCTCCAAGGGATCTTCCCAACCCAGGGATCGAACCCATGTCTCCTGCATTTGCAGGATGGTTCTTTATCACTGAGCCACCTGGGAAGCCCAAAGCAATTACACTGCTTTTTTTTTTTCTTTGATTAGAAAAAAGAAAATTTCTGCCACAAGCCCCACTCTGATTTTTCCATTCTAGGCACTGGGCCTAATGTGGTTATGGTTTAGGCTATTGCTAAGGTTTCTAGAAAGTGCATCTTGTTAGGGCTTTCCTCTTTGTGAACTGAACATGCAGAGTCAACACAAATATGAGAAAGAACTGCAAACGACAGTGACGTTTTTAACCAGGGAGTTCTTTGTTCATATGAAGCAGAAAGTATAAAACCCAGAGCAGTCCCCACCCTGTAACCGTGGGCTCCACAAATGGAAAATATTAGAAAAATAATAAATTTCAGAAAGTTCCAAAATGGAAACTTGAATTTGCCAGCAACTATTTCCATAGCATTTCCATTGTATTTACATCTATTTGTGAAGCGTTTACATCGTACGAGGTGTTATAAGTAATCTAGAGATGATTTAAAGTACATGAAGATGTGCATAGCTTCCATGCAAATACCACACCATTTTATATAAGGGACTTGAGCATCCCTGGGTACCAAGAGATGGCTGTAATACTCACACTGAAACAAGACTTTGCTGTTGTTGTTTAGTCTCAAAGTTGTGTCCGACTCTTTTGCAACCCCACGGTCTATAACCCGGCAGGTTCCTCTGTCCTTGGGATTTCCCCAGGCAAGAGTACTGGAGTGGGTTGCCATTTCCTTCTCTGGGGATCTTCCTGACTTAGGGATCAAATTTGTCTCCTGCATTGCAGATGGATTCTTTACCTGGAAAACAAGACTAGGAGAATTCAAACGTAAATCCCCTCTCCTCCCACCCACTGCCCTGCATCCAAGTTTCCCTCAGGGGCAGGAGGGTGGGAAGCTTCCAAGGCACAGCTTGAAACCTGTTACCCATTCCTTTCCCTTTAAGCAGGTGGCTCAGGAGTAGAGAGCTACCTGTAGCACAGGAGACCTGGGTTTGATCCCTGGGCTGGGAAGATCCCCTGGAGAAGGCAATGGCAACCCACTCCAGTATCCTTGCCTGGGAAATCCCATGGACAGAGGAGCCTGGTGGGCTACAGTCACTGTTTCAAGCTAAGGCAGAGTTTAATGATGCGGTTGAGGGAGGGGTAGAGACACAGGAATGAGAGGGACCAGGATAGAGCAGAGGAGGGGAGTGTGTATCCACTCTAGATAGATCAGATATATCAGAAAACCCTGATAAAGTCCAAAAATGTTAGTAGTTAGCTGTCCGAAGCTTGGTAATGTAATTGGCAGCTCTCCCAGGGCCTGACTTTCCTGAAAACAACAAGTGATGGATGGTGGGTGTCAAGGGGTCCTGACTGGCTCACAGTATAAATGCACTTCTTGACTTGGACAGACAAGTTCACTTTCTTTCCTTTTCCTCAACTGTGACCCAGAGAGAGGGACTGACTTCTCTAAGAACAGGCAAGCCTTTCAGTCCCAGCCAGCGCTCTGCCCAGACACAGACTGGGCATTTCCTCATCTTCATCCCATGCTCAAGGCACTTCCGTGGGATAATGAATGATGGCAAGGATCATAAGCGGATGATGAAGGAGGAGAAAAAAAGGGAGAAAAAGAAGGACTGACATTTACTGAGAAGGTTCAGTAGGCCTATGCTTAACATATATTGTCCTTCTAAAAGTTGCTAGGGTCGCTATTCATACCCCCATTTTATACAAAGTAGAGGTAATTAATTTGCCCAAGATTGTGTTGCTGATGAATGACAGAATGGAGATTTAAACCCTGGTCTGATTCCACTGTCTGTTCACCTTCCACCACTCTGTGCTGCCTCTGCTTGGTATATTCCTCTGATCTCTTCCTGAAGAATTATTTCTCAATGAGAATGTGATGACAGTTTTTTAAATTATTAAATTTAAATGTTAAATTTTTAAATGGTTAACTGACGAAAAAACAGATTGCACCTCTATGGTTAGATATAAAAATAAATCCAGTTTGGAAAGTGGTCACGTTAGAAAACAAGTAACACATAAGGTTCATTTGCAAAGTCAGATGTATAATGCATTTGGAATAGAATATTATTTCACGTAACTGGAAAATTATTTATCAGCCGATGGAATAAACCATCACTCAAGACCGTTGTGCCTTTTTTTTTTTTTTCCAGTGAGAAACAATACTTTTTATCCCTTGAGACTGCCAACCTGACTGTAGTTATAGCATTGTTAAACACTAAAAGTTTATGTCCCAATTAGGACTATCTGCCCATTTAATATCCTTTGCTTGTATTAATTCAGGAATGTTTTCTTCTATAAAAATTAATGGCAGTGAAATGATGAGAAAGGAAGCTAGGAATTCCCAAACCCAATTTCTCTCTAAGGAAGTGTGACTTTCTATTTTTGTCTTTTGGGGAGACCAGAAAGTTATCTCAAAGGCATATTTTGAGCCAGAATTCTGCTGGGGATGTGAGCTCCACACATCCCAGATGGTTAACTAAATATTTGGAAAGTTCGCGAATTTTACTATTTGTTAAATTACCACAGGTCCAAAGGAAAAAATATGTCTCTTTAATGGTCAACCTTTAGAATGCTTGTTAATCATTTATATAACTGAATTAAGTGGGCCATTTGGCAGGGGGTACATATTAATATATCTGACAAATAGTACTATTAGGGAATATCAGCAGAGTTTAAACTAAATTCCTATAGCAGATAACAAGACAGGATGGTCAGGCTTCTGAATTCCACCAGGATAAAAAGTGCCATACTCAGTGATGAACATGGAAGTCACGGAGTCTTTAGGATCTTGCTTCTAAACTCATTTTGGGCTCTTCATGTACCTGTGTCTCATCACAGAGAATTCATTGTTCTAACAAGCCCTGATTTCATGTCCTCTCCCTTTATTTAAGCCCAGATGAAGTTCGTTTAAATTTATAGATACAATCTTAATGTTTCAACAGCTCCCACTTTCTCTTGATTCAATATTTTATCAAATATCCCCATGCATAAGAAGGAAATGTTAATTATTCATTTCACAGGGACATGTAAGTAACTAAGAAATGAAAGAATTCACTAATATTAAATCATGCCAATTTAATTCTCATTGATATTTGCAAACATTATATTTCTTAGATTCAACCAGCAATGATTTCACCCAGCTATCATAATCTACGGTCCCTTTTTGTAGTCTCGATTGTGAGCAGATCATGTTAAATGTTATATATTTAAATGTTAAACAATACAAGGACAACCATTCTCAACATCTTTCATTCAACCAAGATTTATTTAGCAACTGTTTGACCCACACTGAACTCTGGGAGAGGTGACTAGACTAAAGTGGGAAAGGGAAAAAGACGAGCATGGGACAGGAACACACAGATGGGGCAATGACCACCAGCTGGTGAGAAAAAGTAAACGGAGGCCATGATTGAGTCTCTGGTTGACTAGGTGATATGGAATTTTTTTCAGAAATACTCATGTTTCCCCCAAATGGAGGATACAGTCCAGCCTGGAGGCCAAGCCCAAGCAATTCAACTCTCTGGGCAGCATCTCAGGACAAGCAATGGTGTGAGAATGAGGAAGAGCAGGGTCGGGTGCCCCAGAAGGTGCATGGGAGGCCTCAGACCACAACCAGGCTGAGCCCAACAACCAGGCTTCTGGCCCCAGAGATGGTGGGGCTGCCCAGGCCCTGGAGAAGAAATCTGGACAGACAGCGAGTACCACTGAGGGAAGAGCATCCTCACATTCACACATCATCCTGAGCTCCAGCAGTCAGCCAGCAGGATGGATTCACCTGGATTCTGTGGGTGGCAGCACCATACTGCACCCCCACTGAGAGGCAGTTGGGGCTGCCCTGGGAGACCAAAAAGCCCACGGGCGTGAGAAGAGCAGAGGAGGAGCAGGTCAGAAGATAACCCCAGGGATTATGAATGGCTTTATCACACCGAAACGCAAACACTGTATCCCCAGCTCATACACCTGAGGAGGCAGCTGTTAGACTGAAAAGATTCTTTTCCCAACAAAAGCATCAGATCCCAAGCAAGGTGAAAAAGAGCTTCTTGTTATTAAAAAATGTGTAACAAGAGGCTAGCTAAACATGTCAGGGAGAGAGCAAGGAAACTTCCCTATTGGGGAAATGAGGGCAGGCGGCCCCCAGGGTTCCTTTCAAATCAAGTAGCCTTGTTCTGTGCTGCTGTTCAATATGGTAGCCACCAGCCACATGTAGCTGTTTCAGTTTACAGTAATTAAAGTTAAATAAAAGGAAAAGTTCAGCCCCTCGGTCCCCGTAGCCACATTTCTAATGCTCAGTCCTCTCATGTGGCTGGTGTTTACCATATTGGACAACACAGATATAAACATGCCCAGGCACCCCACTCCAGTACTCTTGCCTGGAAAATCCCATGGATGGAGGAGCCTGGTGGGCTGCAGTCCATGGGGTCGCTGAGAGTTGGACACGACTCAGTGACTTCACTTGCACTTTTCACTTTCATGCATTGGAGAAGGAAATGGCAACCCACTCCAGTGTTCTTGTCTGGAGAATCCCAGGGACGGCGGAGCCTGGTGGGCTGCCGTCTATGGGACTGCACAGAGTCAGACACGACTGAAGCGACCTAGCAGTAGCAGCAGCAGCAGCACTGCAGAAAGCTCTGTTGGAATGCATGATTCTACTTGTTTCTTGTCTATTTTAATACATTGAGTGCTACTAGGTTTGGGCTTTGCCTGGAGAAGGCAACATCCTGTTGTGATGCCTCACTGCTCAGAGGTATCAGAACTTGCCAGGAATTTTCCGTGTGCCATGTGAGAGTGAGGGCTGCCTGGGGGAACACCTGTTCCTCCACCTAGTCATGATGTGACATCAAATAACCCACTTTGCTACTCACATCTTTTAGTTCTTCCATGTTCTGATAGATGAGTGCCAATGAGTTGTCACACCATTCTGGGTTGTGAAAAGAATCACCTGTTTAGAAAACATGCAGTAATCTCGTGGAATAATAACCAGTGTGGACTTTGTAATCTTGTTTTTAGGGAAATGGTGTCACCAAAAATATGCTGTCTGGCCACATTTATTTACTCACCAAACTGCAAAAGTTGTATTTTCTCACATGGTTCCCTGGAACCAAGTGCTCTCTGACCAATGTTGAGGGCTGGAAAGAGATCTATTCAGTCCTGCAAGCCAAAAAATGCCATTGTTGGCAAGCCAGTTGGAAAGCTTGCTTTCCAGAAAACGCCTTTATGGAAAAACTTACAGGGCAGGGCTCCATAATGCAGACCCTCAGAGGAAGAGGGTTTCCAGGCCCAAGGGTATCCCAGGAAGATCAGTTAGAGCACCAGGACTGCCCAGAAGTAGAAATGATGAGCCTGCACATCTAACTGACTTTGGAAGTGGTCCTACCTAGAGAAGACCATTTGGTGGGCTGGAGAAAGGGGCGGGGTTTGAGGAGAACTTAGATGCAGGAAGGCAGGGCACCCGCATCCACCTAATTCAAGTGCTCTTAGTCTGCGACTGTGGACAGGGTGTGAAGGAATGGACTTTAGGGGGTCGTGAACTCTTGAACTTAAAACATTAAGGAGGGGGGTGTTTGTGTTCACCCTGCTCTGGAGAAAAGTCCTTAGCTTTTAGCATGTCCCCGAAAGAGAATAAGGGCCACTAACAAATTTAAATTACAAATACGACTGAAGCGACTTAGCAGCAGCAGCAGCATCCTTTAAATTAGGTAGATTTTTTTCTCCATATGGTCTGGCAGTCGCACTCCTGGGTGCATACCCAGAGAAAAATATAATTTGAAAAGATGAATCCCTATGTTCACTGCAGCACTCTTGACAATAGCCAAGATGTGGAAGCTACCTAAATGTCCATTGACAGATGAATGGGTAAAGAAGATGTGGTACGTATGTGCAATGAACTACTACTCAGCCATAAAAAAAGAATGAAGTAAGGCCATTTGCAGCAATATGGATGGACCTAGAGATTATCATACTAAGTGACGTAAGCCAGATAAAGATGATACTGCTTATATGCAAAATCTAAAAGAAGAGGATACAGATGAACTTGTTTACCAAACAGAAATAGACCCCCAGACATAGAAAACCAATTTATGGTTACCAGAGGTGGGGGAGGGATAAATTAGGAGTTTAGGATTAAAATATACACATTACAGTATATAAGATAGATAACCAACAAGGACATACAATAATACACTAAACATCTTATCATAACATACAATGTAGGAAAATGTTAAAATATATATATATATATAACTGAATCACTTTACATCTGAAGCTAACCTAACACTATAAATCAACTATATTTCAACAAAACATTTTAAAACAGTAAGTAGCTTTTTCCTTAAAAACCTAAAACTGATGACTTTCCTTCTTCCTTATAACATCTCATTAGAAAAGCCTTTCAGGTTACAACCTTATAATTCTCTGAGAAATTCTTTAGTTTTTAAAGAATTATCATTGTGGGTGCCTGTTACCTGCAAGAGATAGTTCCTTGTTGGAACTTGGAGAGTCTACTACAAAGTAAAGCGTGTAGTAGGATTTATCGTGAAGAATTTTCCTGAGTGATCAAGTAACAGAAAGTGAGGGTCTGCTGTGTTCAAGGGTTGAAGCTGAGAGGAAAAGGGAATTCAAAGATTTGTAAAACAGCTGCTACTTTCAGGGAGTTTATAGTCTAGTGAAACACTGGGTGGTTAGAGAAATAGAATACAAGGAGAAGTAAGAAGCTGCATAAGGATACCTGAACAAAGAACATGAAGATTTATAGGAAGAAGAACTCCAACTTGAGGCTTAGGAAAGGGTAGACAGAGGAGAAGAAAGCTTTCCCCATTTGAAATGCTATATCACTGAAGCTTTGGTACCACTTCTGTGAAAGCATACTGGCAGAGATTTCTCTTAGCTTTTTCCCATTTTTACTAATCACTCAGTAAATTAGCTCTGTATCTCCCATGCCTAAATTAGTGCCTAACAGACATCATTTAGGTGTGGAAGGATGGATAAGGGGATGGATGGATGGATGAATAGGTGGGCAGGTAGATGGATGGATGGATGGACGGATGACAGGCAGAAGAGAAGCAAGACACAGAGAGGGAAAGGGTGGAAGAGAAAAAGAAAACAGAGTTCATGACATCAGCAGCCACCTCAGCTCAGAGTCTTATGGGAAAAGAGTTTAAAAACGTGGACATTTCTGTGGGTCCCTGCGGGGGTCCAGCCCCGGTGGATCCAGGGTGATTCGAAGGTGGGGACGGAGTCGGCGTCTTTGGAAAAATACATATTTAATCACAGATATAGAGAGATTAGAAATGGATAGTGTAGTAGGAAGATTAGTGGAGAAAAAGAGGCTGAAAAACTTGGATTACGTGGAATAGCATCCATGCTCCAGATGGGAATTCAGCCAGAAAAACGGGAGCAAGAAAGAAGCGACATGGGGGAATCAGTCTTTCCAGAAACTGATCTGATTTCTTTATTTTGGGGTTTGCTTATATACCTTTTGTTACACATAGGGATGAATACAGAGTCACGTGGGGGTCAGCAGTCCTGACCTTTATCAAAATCAGGTGCTTCACATAAATGTATTAAAAAAAAGGTACATCATCTTCTGGCCATGAGTGAGACCTGCTGACATTTTATGATCCTTTCTTTCTTTCTTTCTTTCTTTTATTTATTTATTTATTTATCCTTTCTTTCTGATAACCAAAAAACTTATTTCTTCCAAGGGTGTTTTTTCTTAAACCAGGCACCACCCTCCAAATAAAGTTACATTCCTATAGGGTGAGGGTGTAGTGAGTTACAATCAAGAAAGGAATTTATTTAATGAAAGGTTAACATGATTAATCTTAAAGGTTAATACTTATTTCTCCTATATGCTTGAAGGTGAATACTTATTTCTTCCTATATGCTTAAAGGTTAACACTTATTTCTTCCTATATGCTAGTTATATTCATTTTAAGGGTAGGGAACATGGAGATTTAGCAGCAAACATCAGCCTAACAGATGAAAATCCTTTCATCAATGCTCCCCTTAAGATCTATTTAGTCATAAGATATGATAAAGTTACATTTTTACATAGCAAGGACACAGTGATTTATAACAAAGTACAGTGATCTATTACAAAAGAGAAAATCCATTAACTCAAAAAGTCTAGTATTGCTAACATCAAAAACTACTGTATTTCCTTTTCTATATTCCAAATACATTGATTAATATATTCCCAGGTGCCTAAGGATATAGAGGCCTGGCGGCAATCATTGACTCAACAAGAAGAAAAAGCCCTATGCTAATTAAGACTCTCCAAATACTCCAAAACTCTCTGTGCTGTTTACGGTTTAGAGGTAGTAAACAATCATGTGGCAGGAGTATGGATAATCCTGTTACACAAGCTAGTCTGTCAGCAGAGAGGTTTGACCTGAGACATCCTTGTCCCACCCAGAGCAGGGAATTAGCAGCAATTATTGACACAACAAATGAAGAAACCCTTCACCAATATAATTCCTAACCAACCCATTATACTAATAATTTCTAACTCCACAAGAGAATTTGCCTTTAGTAAGTCTAAAACATCTCGTGCCTCTCAGATTGGGAGGCTATAAACAATCACATGTGGCCGGACGAACCTATACAGGTGGGCTAGATAGCCTTCAAAGGAATCCGTAAGCTGAAACATTCTTGTCACGCCCAAGAATTTTTATTGCCTTGGAGCTGCACGTTTACTCCTTCTCCGAGAGAAACGGTTATGGGGGAGAGCCCCCCGTAAAGTCAGAGGTGTAGGTGAGAGCATAAAACAGACTCTGGTTTTGGGGTAGATGCTCGGGAACAGGGGGTTTCCTGAGGCTTGATCACGCCTTTGCGTATGCCAAGCCTCCTTCCTCATGACCTTTGCCATGGGCGGAGTTCCTCACGCTGGCCCCCGGCAGGTCCCAAGTCTTGGCACAGCCTGGCTCAGCTGACAGGTGCACTCAAGGATAAAAAAGGCTAAAAAAAGATACCGGCTGGGCTGGGTTCTAACCTGTAGGCTCTGCAGAAGATTCTGCTTCCAGACGAATTTAGGCAGATGGCAAAGTTCAGTTCCTTGCAGCTGTACAACTGAGGTCCTTGATCTGCAAGCTGCTGCTGCTGCTAAGTCACTTCAGTCGTGTCTGACTCTGTGCGACCCCATAGACAGCAGCCCACCAGGCTCCCCCGTCCCTGGGATTCTCCAGACAAGAACACTGGAGTGATTGCTATTTCCTTCTCCAATGCATGAAAGTGAAAAGTGAAAGTGAAATCGCTCAGTCGTGTCCAACTCTCGTGACCCCATGGACTGCAGCCTACCAGGCTCCTCCATCCATGGGATTTTCCAGGCAAAAGTACTGGAGTGGGATGCCATTGCCTTCTCGATCTGCAGGCTAAGTCATATCAAATCTTTGATCATGCTTTGAATCTCTGCCACTCATCTCTTTGACTTTCTCTTCTGCCCTCAGCCAAGAGAAAAGAAAGCTGTTTTTTAAATTTTATTTTATGATGATAACATAAACATAACATAAAGCTCTTCTTTTAAGGGCCTCATGAGATAACATTGGGTTCATCCAAATTAGGGGTTTACTTGGTGGCTCAGTGGTAAAGAATGCGCCTGCCAATGCAGGAAACATGGGTTTGATCCCTGGGTCAGGAAAATCCCCTGAAGAAGGCAATGGCAACCCACTCCAGTATTCTTGCCTGGAAAATCTCACAGACAGAGGAGCTTGGCGGGCTATAGACCACAGGGTCACAAAAAATCAGACATAACTTAGTGAGTAAACAACAACCACCACCACCAGATTAATCCAGCATAATCTAACTATTTTAAGATCACCAATTAGTAACCTTACTGTTATCTGCAAAGTCCTTTTGGCCATGAAACGGTGGATAAAGATCACCATAGCCGAAATTCTGCCTACCATAATAGTTGACAACAGAGTCCATGTACATAGTAAATGTACCTTTGTTACATAGTATACCTTTATTAACAACCATGCCATTGAAAGTTCATTTGTTCTTCTTCCAGGAAGAACAAATGCAACTTTGGGGCCAGAGAGCTGTATTCAGACCCTGTGTTTTACTGCTTAGGCAACTTGGAGTGAGTTATTTAACCTCTCTCTGCCATGGTCTCCTCCGTTGTAATATGGAATTAATAACAATCCTGATTATGTAGGCATCTACAGAGGATTAGATGGATGAATGTCATGCAAAAGATGTGGAACAATGCTTGGAAAGGGACATTATATAATGCCTCAAGTGTTATTATGATGATGATGATGCCTGAAAACATGGTGGTACCCAGATGAACTGAAACAAAGCAACAGGTTAAAGAGGCATTGCAGAAGTTACTGTTGGAAAACACAATTTCATTTAGTCAGGATTTTGATGAAATGAAATTCTACAGCATATGTACTCCCTTCCTATTGCTGCTATAAGAAGTTACCACGAATCTAGTGGTTTAAAACACAAATGTATTACCTTACACTTCTGGGGATCAGAAGTCTGAAAATGGGTCTCACTGAGCTAAAATCACAATATCCACAGGGCTTCATCCCTTTTGGAGGCTCTAGGGGAGAATCCACTTTCTTGCCCATTTCCCAGCTTTGAGAAGTTCCCTGTTCTCCTTGACTCTGGGCTCCTCATCCCATCTTCAAAGCTGGCAGTCACATGTCTGATTTCTGCCTCTGTGGACACATCTTCCTTCCTGACTTTCCTGCTTCCCTCTTTCACCTACAACATGCTGCGTGCTAAGTTGCTTCGGTCAAGTCTGACTCTTTGCGACCCCGTGGACTTTAGCCCTCCCAGTTCTTCTGTGCGGGATTCTCCAGGCAAGAATACTGGAGTGGGCTGCCATTTCCTACTTCAGGGGATCTTCCTGGTCCAGGGATCGGACTCGCATCTCTTCTGTCTCCTGCGCTGGCAAGCAGGTTCTATACCACTACAGCCACCTGGGAAGCCCTTATTATTCACACAGTCTTACACTAAAATGCCAATTCTTATATCACCTGAAGATAATCCAATATCTGTAAATGTAAATATGTACATTTTACACACTTGCAATTAATATGCTTCATATATTTTTTACCTTTTGTTGTACATAATATAATTTTTAGTTCAAACACTTGTGAGCACTAACTACATGTCAAGCAGTCTGTTAAAGGCTGGATATACTAAACTGAGGGACTTCCCTGGCAGTCCAGTGGTTAAGACTTTGCTTTTCAATGCAGGGGGTTTGGGTTCAATCCCTGGTCGAGAAGCTAGGATCGCACATGCCTCGTGGCCAAAAAACCAACGTAAAACAGAAGCAGTATTGGAGCAAACTCGATAAAGACTTTAAAAATGGTCCACATAAAAAAAATATATTAAAAAAAATTGAAAAACACAACTCCTGTCCTCAAGTATTTCTCACCATAGTGGAAGGGGGGAGGGATAAAGATGGTAAAAGGTCTTCTTTTTTTTTTTTAATGTTTAACATGTATAGAATTGCCTAGACTTAGAGACTGAATGACTTGGTCGTCAGGGAAGAGGAGTAGAAATGAAAACCAATTTATGGTTTGAAAAACTGGGTGCATGCCAGTATTTCCAACTGAGGTAGGTAATTAAGAGAAAATGTAAGTTTGAATAAAGAATATGAGTTAGTTCCAGACATATTGAATCTAATGTGCCTACAGAATATCCAGTTGAAGGTATCCCATTGCCAAGCCTTCACTTATCCAAATACTATTTAGGAGCATATTACAATAACTCAGACAAGAGATGATTATGGTTCAGACTAGGTGAGAAGCAATAACGATGGAAAGAAGAAAAGGCATGTTTCTAGTGTATCTTAAAGGTGTCAGGTTGGTCAAAAGTCCAAGGTGAGGAAGACAGAGAAGTGAAGGCAACTTAATTTGTGAGTCTGGAGTTTTGGAAGCTGTCAAGGCTGGAGAAAGGTTAGCTGGGAGCTGTCACGTAGAAGGTAGACAGAAGTTGGAGAGTGAATGAGATGACATCGGGGCATAAGTAAGTTGGAAGATAAGGCAGCACAGACCAGTTTCCTGGGCTACACAGACATTAAGTAACAGCCAAACAGTGAAAGAAAACAGTGCTAGAGTGAAAGACAGCAAGATGGAACGGAAATCAAAACAGCAGAGCAGTAAAGGAGGAACAGATCTCAGAAAATAGGAAAAGTTGAGTGAGGTCACTACCAAAGAGGGGCTGAGTTGGACCCCTCAAGAGACATGGAATGAAAAGTTTATCAATGAATCTGGCCATTAGGAAGTAACTATTAAATTTACCAGTAGTTTCATAACTATCTTGTATACATTGTATCTATATGCTTATCATTTTAATAAGTGCTTATTATTTTTCATGTCTATCCTTTTAATAAAAAGACTGTGGCTATTCAGTTCAATTCAGTTCAGTTCAGTTGCTCAGTCGTGTCTGACTCTTTATGACCCCATAAAGTATGTTAACACACCATGGTTAGAATATTCATTTCTCAGTTATTTTCATTTGAACTTTTTTACATTTTTCACCATTATGAATAAAGTCATAAAAGTCTTTTTCAAGAAAATGTGCAAATTTTTTTCTGGTTTGTAATCCCAAACATTATGCACCTTTCTTCAGTTAAAAAAAAAAAAGACATTCAAGTAAATCTTAGTATCTTCAAATAATTTAAATATTCTGATTTTAAATAATTATTCTGCAGAGACTTGATTGCCATTTAGATCACAAACATTTGGACTGTTGTCTAACGCGGAATGCACACTTCCAAACCCAGCGTTTGCTTAGTATATTACATCCTGAAGCCCTCTATTAATGCAGGATCATAGTGACTAATAACCTGTACAGGAATCTGTTTCCTTTCTCTGCATTACAAACCATTTAACATCCATTAGTAATAGATTTCTTCACTTGCAAATGACTAAAGTAACTTCCCATCTATTAGCTATTTTTGTTGACCTCACTTCACTAGAGATCCTCAATCTAAGTTTTATTTTAGCAATCACAATTCTCTCATCTAATTAACAAAAAAATTGGGCCACTGCCTCAGTGGCCTGCATTCAACCCTATTTTGACTGGTGCTTTCCTAATAATATCTCATGCTCCTTTCCAGCCCTGTGCTTAGAATAGTAGTTTCTGTTCCATTGCCCCCATTTTGCTTTGTTTTTTACCCCACATTTCTTTTTTCTTTTCCTTTATTTACTACCCAAATCTTTCACTGTTACAAATACCTCAAGAAACATCCAGTTATTTATTCAGTAGAAATTCCTGGGCTTGCTGGGCCAATGGGGATGCCAAATGGTAAGATTCTTGCACATTACCAAGTGACCCCTAGAAAGGATTCCTGAACTTTCACTCTAGAAGCAGTTTCCATTCTTGATACCCTTTGTAGAAGATTCTTCTCTATTGTGAATCGAAGCCCACCTCTCTTTAATTTAGATATAGAGCTATGTGAAATAAATAAAATTCTTCTTCTACAAGGCAGTCTGTCAAATGTTGGATGAAAACTATTGTTTGTCCCTGAGTCTTCTTTGTTCTGTCTTCAAAAGACCTAGTTCCTTCAGCAATTCTCTGAGAACAGGACATCAAGCCGTTCTAGCTGACAACAGACAAATTGTATTTTGTCCCAAGAAAAGCAGTATCTCTCTTAACTTTCGGTATTTCTGTGTGAGCAGTATTTCTGTTGAATTTGGACTTTATAGCATCCACTGAAAATCTTTGGATAGGAACACCCTCTTTCTGTCAAGGTACCAGCTTGTCTGGCAACTATGCTAACCTGTCTCACAGTCAGATAAAATTTTTGAGCCATTCGTTCATAGGAAATCATTCTGGCATGTTTCTCTTACTTTGTATTGTGCACTTAGATGGTTTAACATAATGTGGAATATTATGTTTATTTTTATTAAATGTCATCTTATAAATACAAGTATGTCTTTCTAGCCAAGGGTCACACTTTACTATTGTGCACTAGGGAACATCACTTATATGAGTAGTTATCTATTTATTACCATAATTTTACAGCAAATGACAATAGAATCTTGAGGAAGGAACAGCTTCTTTCTAACTCACCCACCTAAAAATGCCATTTGGATTATCAAAAAGAATGTTTCTGCTGTCAAAACTAGAGAAATATTAAATCTGAAATCCAATATTTTAAATATTTCCCAAGACGTATTATGTATTCAACAGTACATAAACTGGGGACTTCCAGATGTATAAGCTGGATTTAGAAAAGGCAGAGGAACCAAAGATTCAATCGCCAACATGGGTTGGATCATGGAAAACGCAAAGGAATTCCAAAAACACATCTACTTCTGCTTCCTTGACTATGCTAAAGCCTTTGTGTAGATCATAAAAAACTGTGGAAAATTCTTAAAGAGATGGGAATACCAGACCATTACCTGTCTACTGAGAAACCTGTATGCAGGACAAAAAGCAATAGTTAGAACTGGACATGATTCAAAATCGCAAAAGGAGTACATTAAGGCTGTGTATTGTCATCCTGCTTATTTAATTTATATGCGGAGTAAATCATGTGAAATGTTGGGCTGGATGACTCACAAGCTGGTATCAAGATTGTTGGGAGAAATATCAACAACCTTAGATGTGCAGATGATACCACTCGAATGGCAAAAAGCCAAAAGGAGCTAAAGAACCTCTTGATGAAGGTCAAAGAGGAGAGTGAAAAAGCTGGCTTAAAACTCAACATTCAGAAAACAAAGATCATGGCATCTAGTCCCATCACTTCACAGCAAATAGAAGAGGGGAAAATTGGAAGCAGTGACAGATTTTATTTCCTTGGGCTCCAAAATCACTGCAAGCAGTCATGAAATTAAAAGACACTTGCTCCTTGAAAGGAAAGCTATGACCAACCTAGACAGCATATTAAAAAGCAGAGACATCACTCTGCTGACAGAAGTCCATATAGTCAAAGCTATGGTTTTTCCAGCAGTCATGGATGGATGTGAAAGTTGGACCATACAGAAGGCTGAGTGCCAAAGAATTGATGCTTTCGAACTGTGCTGCTGGAGAAGACTTTTAAGAGTCCCTTGGACTGCAAGGAGATCAAATCAGTCAATCCTAAAGGAAATCAACCCTGCATATTCACTGGAAGAACTGATGCTAAAGCTGAAAGCTCCAATACTTTGGCTATCTGATTCAAAGAGCCAATTCATTGGAAAAGACTGATGCTGGGACAGATTGAGGACAGGAGGAGAAGGGGGCAATAAAGGATGAGATGGTTGGATGGCATTACTGACTCAATGGCCATGAATCCAAGCATACTCCAGGAAATAGTAAAGGACAGGGAAGCCTGGCATACTGCAGTTCATGGGATCACAAAGAGTTGAACACAACTGAGCGACTGAACAACAAGAACAAGATGTATTATATTGTAAATCTCATAATAGTGCCTAATATATCATTATTGAAGTTGATGAAAAAAGTGTTCAGAATAGGGCCAAAAAGAAAGACTTACACATATCTGTTGTTGCTGTCCAGTCATGTTTAACTCTTTTGCTACCCCATGGTCTGTAGCCCACCAGGCTCCTCTGTCCATAGGATTCCCCAGGCAAGAATACTGGAATTGGTTGCCATTTCCTTCTCCAGGGGATCTTCCCAACCCACTTACGACTCTTGCATTGGCAGGCAGGTTGTTTACCACTGAGCTACCTGGGAAGCCCCTTATGCATACTATTGGAGAGCTATAGTTTTTCATGAATTTTTTTATATACCATCTAGAGGAAGTCATTCAACCAGTTGTCAATCTCCTATTTAGTCCACTTTTCAAATTTTGTTCAAAAGTGTAGCACTTTATTACAGGTATTATTGGGGAGGTTCATAAAGTTAATATATATTTATTGGGGAATTTTTGTAAAATACATAAGAAAATAAAGAAGATAATTGAAATCACCCAGAGATAATTACTGAAAGGTATTTGTGTTGTTGCTATTCTTTAAAAATGCTGATAATATCAATAAACCTCTGAATAAGCTCACCAAAAAGAAAAAGAAAACATAAACACTATTAGGAATTAAGAAAGGAACAAGGATAAATTTACCAAAGCTATTCAATCTATCATATGAATAGAATAGAAATAAATTTTATTTCAACATATTGAAAACTTAAGTGGATAATTTCTTAGAAAAATAAACTCATAAAAAACAACGAAAATAAGCACCTTGACTATAGCCATAACAATGTAAGAAATTGACACATTAGTTTAACATTTATTCCAGGGGAAAAAAAGTTGGGAGGCTTCCCTGGTGCCTCAGATGGTAAAGAATCCGCCTGCAATGTGGGAGACTTAGGTTCGATCCCTGGGTTGGGAAGATACCCTGGAGAAGGGCATAGCAACCCACTCCAGTATTCTTGCTTGGAGAATCCCATGGACAGAGGGGCCTGATGGGCTGTGGTTCATGGGGTCACAAAGAGTCAGACATGACTAAGTGACTAAGCACAGAACAGCACAGAAAAAAAAAGGACCAGACCCAAACAGTTTCATGAAGCCTGCAAGAAAAAGGTAATCCTTGCCATACAAAAGTTCTTCTAGAAATCTGAGCAAAAGAAAAGCTGTCCAATTCATTTAAGGATTTTATAGGACTTCCCTAGTGGCTTAGCGGTAAAGAATCCGCCTGCCAATGCAAGAGACACGGGTTCAATCCCTGGGTTGGGAAGATACCCTGGAGAAGGAAATGGCAACCCACTCCAGTATTCTTGCCTGGGAAATCCCATGGACAGAGGATCCTGGCAGACTACTGTCCATGGTGTCACAAAGAGTTGAATATGACTGAGCGACTAAAATACAACAGTAGTCTAAACAAACGAAGGCAATTTGTAATGCAGTGTCTCATGAACCTCATGCAAAAATTCTTAATAAATATTACTATTTCAATAAAATTAAATAATTATAAATAACATGAAATAACATGATCGGATGGGATTGATTTGCTAATGAAAGGAAGCATTAGCATTAGAAAAATATTCATGTAACTCACGGCACTAGGAGATTAAAGGAGAAAGCATGTTACTATCTCAATATGTACATAATTTTGTAATATTCGACAGCCATTAATGATTTTAAAAAAAGGATAACAAACTAGAAGTAGAAAAATCTTCTTAAAATATATCTACATATTAATATATATAGATACAGAAGCTTCATGTAATATTGCATCATAAATGTATTCCTTTATATCCATGAAAATGATATACCTCTTCTAAAATGTACTGAGCTAGGTTTTGACCACTGGTTCTTTTTTAATGATTATTGAGGTATAACTGGCATATAACATTGCATGTTCTAGGCATGCTACATAATAATTCAGTTTATATATATTGCAAAATGATCACCACAGTAAATCTAGTTAACATCTGTTAGCATACACAGTTAAAACATTTTATCTTGTGATAACTTTTAAGATGTTCTCTCTTAGCAACTTTGAAATATGCAATACAGTATTATCACTATTATCACCATGCTGTGCATTATTTTATAGCTGGACGTTTGTACCTTTTGACCCCATTCACCCGTTTTACCTAACCACCACCCCCTGTCTCTGGCAACCCTCAATCTGTTCTCTGTATCTATGAGCCCAGTTATTTTTTCAGTTCCTCATACCAGTGAGATCATACAGTATTTCTCTTCCTCTCTTACTTACTCACTTAACAAGGGTCCTCAAGGGCTTCCTAGGTGGCGCTAGTGATAAAGGAATCCTGCCAATGCAGGAGATGCAGGGAATGTGGGTTCGATCCCTGAGTCAGGAAGATCTCCTGGAGGAGGAAATGGCAACTCACTCTGATATTCTTGCTGGGAAAATCTCGTGGACAGAAGAACCTAGGGGGCTACAGTCCATGGGGTGGCAAAGAGTCGGCCACAACTTAGCAACTGAACCACCACCAAGGCCCTCAGCGTCCACCCATGTTGTCACAAATGGCAATATTTCATTATTTCTTAAATATATATTGGGCTGACCAAAAGTTCATTTGGGTTTTTCTGTACCATGTTATGAACATCCTGTGAGATATATATATATATATAACATCTTTATCCATCCATCCATTGATGAACATTTAGGTTGCATCCATGTCTTGACTGTTGGGAATACAGCTGCAGTAAACATGGGGCTGTTGGTCACTGGTTCTTTGATAATATTTTTCTGAAAATACCCAAATCCTGGCATGTCCAAAGCTCTTTTTCTTGAGTCTTCACATTGGAAGGAGAACTTAACTAGGTAGAAAATCCCTGATTCCTGCTCTCTTGGCTTGATCTCTTCCCAGTGCTGCAGGCGAGCCTGGCATCAGCCTCCTTTTCTCTCCCTAACCTCATCTTACCTTTTTGCCCAGCTGCCAAAAGGATTCGTTTCAAAACTTTTTCTGAGGTATTTCTTTACATTGACCATTCTAAATGGCTTCTCACTGATAAAATGTTTGCCTTTTCATTAAATAGGCAAAAGTCTTTTATTTCAGAAAAGCTCTTTTGCATTATATTTTAAGATAATTATTCTGTTTTGTTGCTTTGACTTTTTTTCAGAATAACAGTTGTGCATGTGTGTGTGGGTACTCCGTCGCTCAGTCGTGTCCAACTCTTGTGACCCCATGGACTATAGCCCCTCAGGCTCCTCTGTCTGTGGGATTCTCCAGGCAAGAATACTGGAGTGGGTTGCCATTTCCTTCTCCAGGGGATCTTCTTGACCCAGGGACTGAACCCATGTCTCTTGTGTCTCCTGCTTTGGAAGGTGAATTCCTAACCACTAACGCCACCTGGGGGAGAAGGCAATGGCACCCCATTCCAATACTCTTGCCTGGAAAATTCCATGGGCGGAGGAGCCTGGTAGGCTGCAGTCCACGAGATCGCTAAGACTTGGACACGACTGAGCGACTTCACTTTTTCACTTTTCACTTTCATGCATTGGAGAAGGAAATGGCAACCCACTCCAGTGTTCCTGCCTGGAGAATCCCAGGGACAGAGGAGCCTGGTGGGCTGCCGTCTATGGGATCGCACAGAGTCGGACACGACTGAAACGACTTAGCAGTAGCAGCAGCAACGCCACCTGGGAAGCCTGGCTATGCATACACTGGCTATATTGCCTTGTTTCTCTAATTTGTCTTTATCTTTTTATCCCTGTACCATTTCTTTGCTCTTTTTATTTAGTTTTTTACGTCCCTTTATTTACCTTCCTTTCCTTCAATTAGGCAGTTCAGTTCCTATCTCACATCCTCTAGGTGTCTACCAGCAACCTTTGTTTTCTCACTTTTTTGCCCACAAGTTTATAATTCTGCTCTGTGGTCTTCCTTTACAGCTTTAATTGCTTCATGAATTACTGTCTTGATTTGGGGTTATGCTTTTAATCTTCCTTGTGGCAACATATTTTCCCAGTGCATTCTTATTATTTACAAGAAATTTGTGGCTGCTGTTTTCCATATCCCCTATAGGACCTGCACGCATATTCCTTTTATGTTACTCTTATTTCAGCGAATTTTTTAAGAGACTCAGAAGTCAAGCATTCATTTTTTCAAGCATTCATGAATCAAGGGCTTCCTTTGCTATTGTTACAAACTGCTTTTTTTTTAAATGTGTTTTAGTGTGGTAAAAGTCACATAATATAAAACACACTATTTTAACCACATTTAACTGCACAGTTCAGTGGCACCAAGTACATTCACATTGTTGTGCAACTCTCACCATCATCCATCTCCCGAATTTTTCACCTTCGTAAACTGAAACTCTGTCCCCGCTGAACACTAATGCCCCATTCTCCCTCCCCAACACTGGGCCCTGGCATCCATCAATGTGCTTCCTGGCTATGTGAATTTGACTATTCTGTGAAAATGTTAGTTGCTCAGTCATGTCCAACTCTGCAACCCCATGAACTGTAGCCCACCAGACTCCTCTGTCCATAGGATTCTCCAGGCAAAAATACTGGAGTGGGTTACCATTTCCTTCTCCAGGGGATCTTCCCAACTCAGGGATCAAACCCGGGCCCCTGCATTCCAGGCAGATTCTTAACCATCTGAGGCACCAGGGAAGTCCTTTCCTACAAGTGGAATCAAACAGTATCTGTCTGCACCTAATGTAGATTGGGATGCATTTTTAAAGTTAACTTAATATTTATGTCCAACAAATGGACTGTACCTTCTTTTTTGCCCTGTGCTATCCAGTAGCTCCTCATCAGTTACCTTTTTGAATACTTAGTAGTGTATATATGTCAATCCCCATCTCCCAATTTATCTCACCCTTCCCTTTCTCGCCTTGGTGTCCATACATCATTTTCTTTGTCTGTGTCTCTGTATAATATGACCCATCTGTGGACTCACACATCCTCTCCCAGACAAACCTCAGTTTGTTTCCCCCTCAGTCACTTCATGGATGACTTCACAGATTGCCAGTGCCATGGGGACAGAAATGGTAGTCATTTTTAGAAAGAATTTTTCTGGCCTTTAGTGAGATTTGCCCATTCTCCCTCCATCACCTATATCAGTTGCAGCCTTGCCACAGTGCATTACTCGTAAACCGAAGTCCTCACTTCGGGGGAGCGTGTATATGACAGAGCTTGCTTAGCTCCACTACGGCTGGGTCCCCTTCACACCTCGCATTTACCTGCCACGTGACTATCCCTTCCCTCCTTGGCTCTCTGCCTGATGCCACCTTGGGAGTTTGTGGATGTTCTGCTGGTTTTGCTGAAAATGTGATTTGTAGGTATTTCCCTTCATTTCATTGTGTTATTGTTTTTGTTGTTTGGGATGGATTCCAGGACTAGAAGTGAGAAAATTCAGTGGAAACCAGTCTTCTTAACATTTAAAAATATTCCCCTCCTTCTTTTTTTTCCTTTTCCACTTTTGTAGTTGACCGTTTTCTGGGGTTTTCTTGTTGTTGTTATTTATTTTTTTTAATTGGAGGATAATTGCTTTACAATGTTGTGTTAGTTTCTGCTGTACAGCAAAGTGACTCAGTTATATGTATACATGGATCCCTCCCTCTTGAGCCTCTCTCCTACCAGCCCCCCATCCCATGCCTCTAAATCATCCCAGAGCGCCAAGCTGAGCTCCTGGTGCTACACAGCAGCTTCCCACTAGTTATCTATCTTATACATCATAGTCTATGTGTATCAGTGCTACTATCCCAATTCCTCTCGTTTGTTTGTTTTTCAATAAAGATAACTTTGCATAAGGAAGCTCGGGATATGTGTTTACCTATCAACCAAGTTAATCTTCAAAAATAAAACGGAGTCATCTTAGCCTACTGCTCCTTCATAAACCCCAGCTGCTGCTTTTCCTGCTCAAAGATCTTCCTCTGATAGCCTGTGCTAGATGCTGCTGCTCTGTCAACTCAAGCCCATCAAGCTGTTGTCTTTTGGAAGATTCAGAAGACTTGTCCATCTTCATCTTTCTCTGGGAATTCCCCATAGTGAGTTTAAAACTAAGAGACAACCTAAGCAGATGTCTTTAAAGATGCCAAGAGTGTAGTAGCCCGAGCAACTTCCGAACAGACCCTCTGCTCATAAGTAAAAGCTTATTCCAAGTGATCACGTTGCTCAGTACCTACAAAGGAGACTATGATACTGTGATAGCAGATTTACTTAAGAAATCTGGAGACACATACCTTAGGAAGCAGTGGGATTGCGTCTGAAGGAAGACTTAGCCAGTTAGACAATGAACCAGGGGAATCAGGCAAAGACAGGAAGAAACAAAAAGGTCAAAAATAAATCTAGTCTAGTTAGGTCACCCAGATGGTACAAAATGAGGAAGACACATAGGACTCTTTTAGTCAGGGTCCTAGAGGTTGTGTTTAAAATTTGAATCTTTACATCCTTGCTTGTGTCTGTAGGAGGGCAGGTGTAGGCAAAGATGGTATCTACTTTGCCTTCTGAAAACATCTCTTTAGAGGAAATGAAAAAGATAAATAAGGTTATCTTCATTTATCTTTTCAATGAGAAGAAAAGATAAAGAAAAGAAAGAACCAGTTAAAAACTAAGTATAACATCTCAGGTGAACGAAAATAGTGACTGGGACTAGGATGGTGACAGCAGTATTGAGGGAGGTGGGTAGTTCCTCCATCTGACCTACGTCACTTAGTATAATAATCTCTAGGTCCACCCATGTTACTTTTAATGGTGTTATTTCATTCTTTTTAATGGCTAAGTAATAGTCCATTGTATGGGTTGGCCAAAAAGTTCATTCAGGTCTGTCTCTACCATCTTATAGATGATTTAAATGAACTTTTTGGCCAACTCTACATATATGTATACACCACATCTTTATCCATCCCTCTGTCATCAGACATTCAGGTTGCTTCCGTGTCTTGGCTATTGTAAATCCTGCTGCAATGAACACTGCAGTGCATGTATCTTCTTGAATTATAGTTTCCTCTGGCTATATGCTCAGGAGTGGGATTGCTGGATCATATGGTAACTATATTTTTAGTTTTGAAAATATAAATGTATGAGTCATCTGCATACAAGAGGTTTTCCTGGAATTCAGATTTCTCTTCATCGTGCTTCTTCTAACCTTTCCAATTTGAAGATCCTTTTCTCTGATAGAGAAAATGGTAAAGTTTGAGAGTTTGATGTTCAGCCCTCCTCCTCCACCTCCTCCTCCTCCCCTCTGCTCCTTCTCCCCTTCCTCCTCCTTCATCATCATCTGCTCACATTACACCATCTGGACCAAGTCTTAGGATTGTCCTTATTCTTCTATTTGTTCCAATTCGTATGCTTTTTAAAAGGGCTTTTTTTTTTTTTCTTACTGTCCCTGGCTTTTTTATTCTTTTTATTATTTAATTCAAACTTCGTTTAATTCTGGGCTTTAGCACTCGTGATACAATTCTTGTGGATGCTCATCGCTTATCTATATTCTCCCTTGATTGTGAACCCATCTCTCATGCTAGAAACAAGTTCCTTTCATCTGAGCACTTCAAAACCCTCCTTGTTCAATTCTTTCGGTCTCTTTTGAAGGCTTTCTTCTTTTGTTCTCATCTTGATCTTGTGCTATTATATCATCAGAATTAAGGTTTGCTGATCTTAGTTTCCTTCTTAAATCATCTGCCCTTTCTCATTATCTAATCAAAACAAGTCTCTCCCTTCCTCTTTCTTCCCTTCTTCCTCCTCTATCCCTCTCCTCTTCTTCCTCTCACTCTCACTGAGATTTGGGATTTTTTTTTTTTTCTTATTGAAAATTAGCCATGATTAAACACCAGCACACATGGTTCTTTAGATAGGTCTATATCCCATGAGTCCTCATGGATTTTCCAAGTTTGAGGTTATCTTTACATTTTCCCCATCTTTGTTATATATAATAAATTCCATACAATAGAATGTTGTTTATTATATATAACAGAATTTATTATGTATAACAAATTCTTATAATTGCAATTGTCATATTATAATTAATAATTGTATTCACTTATTTTGTTGTTGTCTAGTCACTAAGTTGTGTCCAACTCTTTGTGACTCCATGGATTACAACGTACCAGGCTCCCCTGTCCTTCACTATCTCCTGGAATTTGCCCAAATTCATGCCCATTGAGTTGGTGATGCTATCTAACCATCTTATCTTCTGCCACCCACATCTCCTCCTGCCTTCAGTCTTTCCCAGCATCAAGGTCTTTTCCAATGAGTTGGCTCCTCACATCAGGTGACCAAAGTATTGGAGATTCAGCTTTGGCATCAGAGAGAGACTTGTTTTTTATTAGATAATGAAAAAGAGTGATGAATGAATAGTCATCCAGTGAATATTCAGAGCTGATTTCCTTTAGGATTGACTGGCTTGATCTCCTTGCTGTCCGGTCCAGTTCAGTTCAGTTGCTCAGTCCTGTCCGGCTCTTTGTGACCCCATGGACTGCAGCACGCCAGGCTTCCCTGTACTTCACCAACTCCTGGAGTTTGCTCAAACTCATGTCCATCAAGTCAGTGATGCCATCCAGCCATCTCATCCTCTGGCATCCCCTTCTCCTCCTGCCTTCCATCTTTCCCAGCATCAGGGTCTTTTCCAGTGAGTCAGCTCTTTGCAGCAGGTGGCCAAAGAACTGAACTTCAGCCTCAGCATCATTCAGTTCTTTTGAATGATATTCATTCCAATGAATATTCAGGACTGGTCTCCTTTAGGATGGACTGGTTGGATCTCCTTGCAGCCCAAGGGACTCTCAAGAGTCTTCTCCAGCACCACAATTTGAAAGCTTCAGTTCTTCGGCACTCAGCATATATGTTGAGATAGCATTTGCAAACCTAAGTAGTTTGAGATAGTATTTGCAAAAGTAAAATACACCTATTTAAAATATACAACTCAGTGGCTCTAGTATATTCACGGAGTTGTATAAACATCACCACCACCTAATAGAAGAACATTTTCAGCACTCCAGTAAGAGACCCGGTGCCCATTTGTATCCCCTTGCTAATACACTGCCCCCAAGCCCAGGGCAACCACTGAGCTACTTTCTGTCTATAAATTCTGCCTCTTCTGGAAATTTCTTATAAATGGGATCATATACTATGTGATCTTCTGTGATCGGCTTCTTTGAATCAGCAAACTGTTTTCAGGATTCATCCATGCTATAGCATGTGCCAATACTTGATTTTTAATGCCAAATAACATTCCACTGTATGGCTCTATCACATTTTTATATCCATTCATCAACTGATGGATTGAAACTGTTTCCATTTTGAGGCTCTTGTCAGCAATGGTGCTGTGAACATCTGTGTACAACTTTCTGTGTGAACACGTGTTTTCATTTCTCTCAAGTATATGCCTAAGAGCAGAATTGCTGAGTCATTCAGTAACTCTGTGTTTAACATTTTGAGGCAAATCTGTCATTATTGCTTTTTCTATTCAATCTCATTAGAAGCAGCCATGCTCTCATTTATTCAGGAGAGGAGAACGGGGGCTTGATTTTGTGTGGTGACGAAGTCAAGAAAGGTCTAAAAAGTCTTTAAGGCTGACATTGCTTTGCTCAGTAACGCTCTCCTTATCTATTGATTACCCAGGACTTGTCTCACTGTTGTGGTTACACGTTTTACTTGGTAAAGCTGGATTTTAATAGATGAGGCTGCTCAAGTTCTGTGAAGCGAAACACTTGAAAGGGGAAGCTACAACAGCTCCTTTGCTCAGCTAGAAATGTGACACTTTCACTAAATAAGGTTCTTCTGGGATGTTATCTATAGAAGTCATTTTTTAGAAAATAAAAAGTATTTGCCCAAAGCTTTCTAAAAGATGTGTAATTCATTTGAAGAAGATTAGCAAATTGTTAAGGAATATGACTTTTCTCTAAAAGAGAATTTGATGTCCTGAGGACAGATGTGTATTGCTGGTTTACTCCTAGACCCCTAATATCTCTGTCATTGTATCCAACACAATGTTGTGTGTATCTGTACTCCTAGCTTCAAAATTGTGAAATGCATCTATATTTCCATCATGGGTCAGACAAGCAAGTTTTGTTTTGTTTTTAAAGAAAATTGCAGAGATCACTCCCCCACATAGATTTCTCCTTGACAAAAAATATATATCATCCACTGACATACTGCAAAGTGAATCAATAGCCCCAGATTCCACCAAGCTAAAGATGGACAGCAAGGTAATTTTGCTGGGACAGTGAACAGGCAGGACATGATAACTACAACTGCTCTGCCAAAGTGCATGGGCTTAAAAAAAAATCTCCCCTAAGTAATCACTTCAGTGTTCTTCTCTGGGTGATAAGATCTGATTTCATTAAGTATCTTCATATGAATGAAAATGCAAAGTTTTGAGTCTGGAGTTGTGAGCCATCCACTCCCCACCTCCCAAGTTCTGTGTTTACTGCCTTACTCACCCACTTTGCATCGGCAAATCACAGGGAGAAGCTAAATGTTCTCCGCTGCTTTAGACCTAATCAAAGCTGAGATGAATAATGAACTTGCTTTTCCATAAAGACATTCTGTTTGGCATTTCAGCTAATAAGGTAAGCTAAGGGCAATTCTGGGCTATGGAAAACAAGATAAATAGTCTCTGTGTTTGCTTCCTGTGCTAATCCATAATTTTTCTTTTAACGTGCTGGAGTTACTTTCATGTTTCACAACGTCTGTGAAATTTGGAATGAACAGTTTCATACAGAGTACCCCTCAGCGTACCCTTTTCCTTTGATTTGGTTGCTTATGGTAGTGGAGGGGCTGAGGGAGAAATCCAGCTTTTCAGTAAGATCAGCATCTGTATAATAATAGTATTATCATCTATAGTGCAAAGTGAATTTAGCTAAAGAGCCATGTAGGTAGATACAGCAAAGACAGATAAAATGATTGAAGCCCTGGTGACTGAATGTATTTAGCGTGATGTGTGGTAAATTAACATTTAATATGCTCTAAGGAAAGCGGAATACATACATCATGTTGGTTTATGAGTCATTTCATTTCTAAGTACATGTTATCCTAGAGAAGGTAGTAATTTTCAATTGCTAAAATTATTCCACAGCTCCGGTTTAGGTGGGTTTTATTTGGTGAGATTGTGTTTTTAAAACAGCAGCCTGCCCATAATGTACATTTTCCTTATTACTTTCTTGATTTACTGGAGTTGCAAGGATTTCTGTTCGTATGGAAAATGTACTTGTTTGTCCCATGAAGTTCAGGGGATAAAAAACCATCAGATCCCTATGAGATTTTCACGGCTACCTTAGCTACTCTTATCTTAAAAACTAAAAGTGATAAAACAGTTACTAGATTGAGTTTTCTTTTTTGTGATCTAGCTTCTCAGGGTTTAACACAAGGATTTTTATTTTAGGCAGATCGGAGCACAAATCCCTGAGACTAGCAAAAGCTTAGCAAGATGGGGAAGAAATTGCCATCTTTTCTTTTCTCTTAAGAACGACAAAAATGAAAAATGTGATTTCTGTTTTCTGGGCTCACTGCTGTGTCACCTGAAAATCGGAGTCTCTATTCTCTCAAAGTAGGTGACCTCAAAAGATATTTCAGAAGATCTATTCAAAACAGCCGAGTATGTGGGAAATTTTGTAGATACGGAAAGGAAATGGTTCTCTTCTTCCTACCTGACCTTCCCATCTTGTTTTTCTGCATGGGAAAAGAGCTGTGCCACCAGATTTTTTTGTTTCACGGAAATCTTTTAACGCTGCAATCAGGCTCTTATAGGAAAGGAAGAATTTTTCTCCTCCCTATCCTCTAAATTGTTCGCAGTCTCTGTTTTTGCGAGGAGTGTAAATGGGTGCTAAGTATGCACACAAGGACAAGCCACTCCTAAAGACTGAGTTCCATTTACATGTCCCCCTTGTTCCACCTGCAAATTTTAGGCATTTCTCTGGGAAAAAAACCTCTACTTTAGTAAACCTATGAGAAGTAGGAGTGTAGCATTTGAGTCTATCCCAGCTCATTTTTAAGAACATATGTTACCTAGTCATACTTCAAGGTTTTAAAATATGTTCAATTTCACGGCCCTTCTCTGCGTGCGGGACTCTGTTGCAAGCTCAAATATGGTGGGCTGTTCGGGGTTTGGGAGGTGTTCATTTTCTTTCCCTCTTTCCCCAATTCCTCTTTCATACTTCATCACTCCAGACATCCTTGACTGTCCCCCGCAATTTTATTGCTTCTTTATTTCTGGTATTTCCCCCCTGCTATTTCCCTTCTCCCCAGCATCATTGGTCCAGAGCCTATGGGTTGCATTGTTTCCTTTGGAAAGTTGGAAGAAACAAACTAGAAAACAAACTTTGATAACCGCAAAGTTGCTGTCTATTTTCTGTCATTTGCACAGTGAGAAAACTTTGGTCCAGCGTGACTTTTTATCCACTACTGCTACCTAAAACCAACCTGATGATTTCAAATGCAAGGTTTCTGACCAGGATCCTCTTCGTGATTCTTTTTGTCTACAATGGTTACCACTCACCCTTCAATGTGAGATGCGAAGTTCCTAGTCCTTTCAGGCATGCTGAGTGATGCCAGATGAAGGCAGGTGTTACCTACAGACTCACACATTAACCCCTTGGGTTAGTTAACTAATGGAGAAAATCTAGAGAAAGCAGCAACTGTGCCTTCGCTCCCCACCCCCCACCCCCCAACACACACCGCACCGACCACAGCGCAGCCGTCCACTGAGCACAGTGGTAACCGAGGCAGCAGCACGGTCACAGATGGCCCACCATCCCAACAAGTTCCTGGCACATGGCAAGGAGGCTTGAGCAGAAGGCGGCAGACAGATTTGTTCCCAAATACACGTGAAGCCCATTCTTGGGGACAATCAGAATTAAGTGGAGGAGGAACAAAGATGAGAGAGGACTGGAATATCGCTAGACTTGGTTAATATCACTATCACTTGATGCACACAGGCTGGCGGACTGTCTGCCTTACGAAAGGAAGGTGTATGCAGGCATGCATGCTCAGTCATGTCCAACTCTTTGTGATCCTGTGGACAGTAGCCCACCAGGCTCCTCTGTCCATGGCATCCTCCAGGCAAGAATACTGGAATGGGTGGCCATTTCCTGCTCCAGGGATGTTCCCAACCCAGGGCTCGAACCTGCGTCTCCTGCATGGACAGGCAGATTCTTTACCATTGAGCCACCTGAGCAGAAGGTCAATGGTAAGCTCAAAAGAGCATCTCTAAAACTAGGCATGCTATCTTCCCCACCAGCCTCCTTAACCTGCATTTCCTACTCTTATAAATAGGACAACTGTCTACCTCTTTTTACCAACCCAGAAACAGAGGGGAAAACCTTCACTTTCCCCTCTACCTCCCCTCATATCATTTAAGGTAGACTCCTAAGAGTTAGTCAGATGGATGATTGAAGGGGTGGGAAGATCACCAAGCCTTATAGATTCTATTTCTATTCACCTCTCTTCATCCCTTCATCAGCCGCTGCCCCGTTGAATTGCCATAGTTTCTCTCCTAGATTAGTATAAATAACTCTTACGTGGTCTTCCAGCCTCCAGGTTTCCTTTAATCCAATTCATTCTATGTACTAGAATCCAAATGACATCTCTAAAATACAAATAGAATCAGTAAATCTTCTACCTACTAATCCTTCAATGGTTCCTCCATACTCCCAGTGGTAGAGTCCAGACTTCTTACCATGACTTACAGGGTGTGACATAATGGGGGACCTTTTTCCTCCACAGCCTAACTTCTCAATACTCCCTATGTCCACTCTGCATTTCAGCCACACTGATGTACTTTTCACTTTCTCCTGGGTTCCATTCTCTCCTTCTCAGAGCCTTTTCATGAGCTTCTTCCTCTTTTGTCTCTTGTATTGACTCACCCCAAACTCCTCTCTTCTCTACTTACCCCCTTTTCAACCTTTTAGTCTTGGCTGAGATGTCTCTTCCTCCAGGAAGTCCTCTCTGACTGGCCATCGTTGAGTCCAATATCTCTCCATAATTCTCACCTGTCTGTTATTGCCTTTTCATGTCTTAGATAGAGTTGACTATTCCACTAGCTGAGCAATTCCATGATGGTAGATATCTGGTCCCTTATTCACAGTCTTGGCCACACACAAGCCCAGAGGAAATTCTACCCGAATGCATGAATGGAAACTTGGCCTCCTGAATGACTTCATTGCCTTTTGTTCTGATGAGGTTACAGAAACTGAAGGCAATGATTCTTTGTTACTCATTCCTGCAAAGTATTCTGGCAGTGCCTTTCATATGCGTTCTTTAATCTTCATGATCTTATTCCCATTTTGTAAATGGGAGAACTGAGGCTCAAGTTGCCCTGAGTAACACTGATTTTAATGAATGGTCCCCTCCAGTCTGTTCGATTCCTGGAGCCAGCTCTTTCTATCTACCACGTGGCCCCTTGCTGCCTTAGAGTAGGGGAAAAAAAAATTAATCTTAAAAATAAATAGCTACCTGGAGAAGGAAATGGCAAACCATTCCAATATTCTTGCCCAGAAAATCCCATGGACAGAGGAGCCTGGTGGGCTACAGTCCATAGGCTTGAAAAAGAATCAGACATGACTGAGCAACTAAACCACAACAAGTGGTTAACACTTAAGTAAGAATTCAGAGAATATATCACTCACAGAGCCTGTTTGAAGAAAATCCTCAAAAAAGTTGCCCATCAAATAGGTGAAGCATAACAATAGGGAAAAATAAAGAATAAACAGTGGTAAGCAAAAAAACGCACAATTGTAATTAAGCTGTAATGGATGACGATAACGTGACTGGGAATTTGTGACTTAAGTAATAGGTAAAGATTCTTGAAATAAAGGAGTCAAGTTTTCAGAGAAAATCTAATAAATGTCCAGAAACAGAAAATGAACGGCTGATGGTAGAAAAACCCTTCCTTTTTCACTGCCTGCCTGTTCATTTGCTTCCTAACCTCCCCTGGTCCATCCCGGGTGTATTTTTCCGTCATTGTTAACCTGAAATTACCTTTCTTTGTGCTGTATTCTTTCTTCTCCAGCCTCCGTGCTGGCTGGAGTTTTCTGCCTTTCTTGTTCTCTCCATGGTGAGAGTCACTGGGTCTCACATTTCTGCTCCATTTCCATTGTCCTTTTCAACACAAATTTTTTCTGCTGGTCCTGCTCTGTGATTACTCTTTCCACAGCGCTTTTGCCTGAGCCCAGTTAGATCTCAGCGTTCATCAGTCATGGCTTGACGTCAGACTACTTAGGGGGCTTCCACTGGCCTTTCAAGGGGCAGCAAATTGCTGCTTTTACCACCCACCCACTTCATCAGCACTGCTCTCTATGGGAGAAGTCGCTAGAAGTACAACTAGAGAAGGGGCGTATACAACTTCTGGGCAGTGATCCATTTTGTGTCTGCCGTGATTGTCTTCAGGGTCCTGGGAATCCAAACCACCATACAGATGCACACAGTCCCAAAAGTTAAGGAACAATAATACAATGTCGTGTGAGGGGCAGAGGCTTTCAAGGCTGGTGGAGCTCAGTTTGAAGGCTCTTTCTATTTCTTTATCTATGTGGACTCGAGATGTCATTTGACCTTTCTGTGCTTCAGTTTCCTCATCTGTTAAATAGATAGTAATGGTGCCCAGCTCATAAAATGTCTTTCTGGCACAGAGTAAGTCCTCTTCCACGTTGGTCATGTTGGTGGTTAGGGCAGGGTGGAGGGTGTATATGGAAAAATGGCCCCGAATATGGTCCACCCTCACCCTAGAAAATTGTGAATGTGACTGTTGATGGCAAATGTGGCTTCACAGGTGTGACTATGCTAAGGATCTTGGGATGGGAAGATTGTCCTGGAATAATGGATAATAATGAAGAATAATAATGAGAGGACTCCATTCCCCTCAAGGGAACTACAAGGCTCCTTGTAAGAGGGAAACAGAGACTTGACCACAGAGGAAGGCCACGTGACCACTGAAACAGAGATTTGAAGATGCTGGGCTGCTGGTTTTGAAGTGAAGGGAAGGCGGGTGAGACAAGGACATGGACCCTCCCCCTAGGACATCCAGAGGGAGCTCAGGGCTACTGATAGCTTGATTTTAGCCAAGTAAATCAGTGTAGACTTCTGACCTCCAGAAGTGTCAGAGAAGAAATGTGAGCTGTTTGAAGCCACTGAGTGTGTGTCATTTGATACAGCAGCCACAGGAAACTAATACAGTGGCGATATTTCAGGAAATGAAAGATGACTCCAATAAAGAAGGGGGTATTACAGAGGCTGCTGCATGGTGAGGGAGGTGGGGAGACCCTCTGAGTATTAGCTGTGTGCCTGAAATGTGGCCGGAGATGGTGCAGTGCCTGTGTTAAAGGAGGGTGTCACCTGGGTGGGGATGGGAGGCATAAACAGAAGAGAGGTCTTGTGGAGATGGAGGTGGTGAGTGGTGGTTGAGGGTGGGACGTGGTGGGCGGGGAGGGTGCTGAGCAGAGGGTAGAATGCCACGCTCAGCAAGGAGTGTTCGGTTCAGAAGGATGGATGGTTTGGGGGAGTGCCCTGAGAAGGGGGAAGAAATGTGAACTTGGCAAAGATCCACAGAAACAAAAGGACCCATTTTCTGTTGTTCTCAGTGCCCTATTACTGTTACTAAAAGGCAGTCCAAAAAAAGGCATTTTGAAAAAGACCTGCTGCGCTTTAAACCAAGTCGAGACTAGGAGCAGGAGATTGGGTGCCTTCAGTTTAATCTCTAGAGGGGCCCCACCCAGAGAGGCTCTGTCTGCAGTGAAGTTCTGAACTCTCCATGTATTGTCCGTAATCTGGTGCTTCCGGTAGAACACACTGCCTTTCCTCAAGGCCATGCCTCCATTTATGCTGTTTCCTCTCCCTTAACACCCTCTTCTTCTGCCCGCGCCCAGCTGGCAGTCTGGACCACCATCCGAGCATCAGGTCAAGGAGGACCTCCTTGAAGCAGCTTCTGTGGTCATTGCACTCTCTAATATGTATTTTCCAGCAATGCCTTCACTTCGTTGCAACCACACTTCTTGCTTCCCTTCCCCCACTAATTCCACCTTTCTCTCCAATAAAGATTGAGATCCATGGGGGCAAATAAGTCTATTAATACTTGCATCTTCTGCTCTCATAGTGCCTGGCATATAGGAAGCCCTCAATAAATGTGAATGGTTGCTAAGAGGGTAGATCTTAAACATTCTCAGTGCAAAAAAAAAAAAAAAATGTTATTTAAGTGATGTCATAAGCTTTCACCATACTGAAAGATATGCTGGTCACCACTTTACAGTATGTAAGTGCATAAAATCAATAGGTTATACCCCTTAAATTAAATGTGATATATCAGTTTTAGCTCAGTAAAGCTGGAATCAGCATACACACAAAAAAATATATGAGGGGGCTTTAAGAACAAAAAAATAAATGTGAATGGATGGATGGATGGATTTATTAATTGTATCCAATGGGCAGTTATAGAGTAATGAAAATCATAAAGTTCATGAATTCTAGGATCAGCATCTAGAGAAAGGTTTTCTACCCTATTCTTTCAAAAGCAAGAAATTATAAGAAGAAATAACACCAGAACTGTATGAAACAGGTATTAATTAATTCCCTTGCTGTCTGTTGTATGGTTCAAACAACTCAAAATCTGAGCTAGAATTCAGAACAAGTTTTCTTGACTTCCAGATCCAATTTGCCTTTCTCCTACAACAATGATTTTTTTTAACTGCAGTAGGCTATCCAAAAAGAACAACAAAATACCATGTTAAATGTACACTGATTTATTTTCAAGTATAATAAAAACCACAAGTGGGTTTTTACCTACTTACTGTATTTCAGATTTGAGGAAAAATTGTTTAAAATTCACAATTTTTTAAATAAGATAAATGTGTTCAATGCATGATTTTAATACTATTGTTTATTATTGCTGCTACTATCTTTTTAATTAAAATGAATAGTAAGAGCAGTAGTCAAAATGTCGTGTTCATAGTTTGAGTAAAATGAACATACATGAATAGACTCACAGATACAGAAAAACAACTTGTGGTTACCAAAGGGAAGAGAGAAGGAGGGAGGGATAAATTAGAGGTAAAGGATTAACAGATACAAACTACTATATATAAAATAGATGAACAACAAGGATATGCTATATAGAACAGGGAATTACACTCATTGTCTTATAATAACTGAAAATGGAGTATAATCTGCAAAATTACTGAATCACTATGCTCTACACCTGAAACTAACACAATATTGTGACTCAACTATATTGTTGTTGTTTAGTCGCTAAGTCATGTCAGACATTTTTGCAACCTCCATGGACTATAGCCTGTTAGATTCCTCTGTCCATGGGATTTCACAATGGCAAGAACAATGGAGTGAGTTGCCATTTCCTCCTCCAGGCGATCTTCCAGACCCAGGGATCAAACCCTGCCTTAGCAGGCAGATTCTTTACCATTGAGCCACCAGGGAAGACAGCTCAACTGTACTTCAATTATATTCAGTTATCTTATAAGAATTAAATACATTACTAATAAACTATTAAGTGATTAAATATCTACAGCATCTACCCACAGCAAGCAATTCAAAAGGCCCAATTAGTATGTCCAAGCTTCAAGTTTAAATTAGAAACTACTTTATCCTCATTCTTCATCTTTTGGAAGAATTTTGTAAACTTTAAATTACATAGTTAATAAGCTCTAAGAGTTTACTCACTAATGTGAATAGGAAAGGTGCTTCCCAGGTGACGCTAGTGCTAAGGAACGCATCTGCCAATGTAGGAGACACAAGAGACACAGGCTCAATCCCTGGGTCGGGAAGATCCCCTGGAGGAGGGCATGGCAACCCACTCCAGTATTCTTGCCTGGAGAAGCCCATGGACAGAGGAGCCAGATGGGCTACAGTCCATGGGGTCCCACAGAGTCAGACACGACTGAGGTGACTGAGCATGCACACGGGTATGTGAACAGGGAAAACTCGCAGCTTGCTACCAGATTGGGTGATGGTGGGGAGAAGTAGAATTCTGTCCTTCCCTCATACATCAGACGTGTGAAATGTGAATATTTCCGTACAAGGCAATCGTAGGCGACTGTATTGTAGGCAATACAAGCATGTATACCAACCATGCCCAGTTCTGTGCTTTACAACTGCTGAGAATTTCTAGTCTTTTTTGTTTATAAACCGCACAACGGACTGATTCTTAACATCTCAAAGACCCTGGCCAGCATGATTAAAACTGATGAACTCCTTTAAAACAATTGCCTTGAAAAAAGAACAACTAACATTTCAATATTTCTTCAAGTTAATATTGAAGTTAATATTTAAGTTATTGACTTAAATTAACTTCAAGTTAATATTGAAGTTAATATTTAATATTTCTTCAATGACTTCAAGTAAACCAGTAATATTTTTACTCTCTTGTGTTACTCTGTAATCAAATCCTGTGTTTATGGTAGGGAAAATAATTTTGTTGAACTAAAATGGAAAACTCAGTTGTTTTACCCACTTGCTGAAACTTTATCACAAATGGTTGGCTATTATTCTAATACGGTTCCTACATTCTCTCTCTTCTATCTATGGTTTTAACTCAATGGCTCCATCCCAATCTATATTATTTTTAAGTTACTAAGAAATTAGATGTCATCAACTAGTAATGTACTGGTCTTCTTTTAAAATTGTCTCTTCTAAACTACCAAGTAATCTAGAGAGAGGAAGAAATGTATTATATTTGCACATGACTTTTATAAGCTGGGATATTTTGCTTTCTCAAAACAGAATTCTAAATCAAGACTAAGATTTTGTAAAATTTTGATATTTTTGAAAGTTTTGTTTATGAAGAGGATGAAAGTGAAAGTGTTAGTCACTCAGTCATTTCCGACTCTTTGAGACTCCATGGTCTGTCCATGGAATTCTCCAGGCAAGAATACTGTAGTAGGTTGCCATTCCCTTCTCCAGGGAATCTTCCCAACCCAGGAATAGAACCCAGGTCTTCTGCATTGCAGGCAGATTCTTTACCATCTGAGCTAACAGGGAAGCCCTGTTGTATAAAATATAATATTAATAGTATTCATTGTTTGGCCAAATTAATGTATTCACACAGAGTCGAAAATCACATACAAATCAAGTTGAAGGGACCATAAGTGCTTCATATGACCAAATATCATCCAAGTGCTTCATTTCTATAGAAAAGAAATAAACACTCTAAGTTACTGAGAAGGGAGAGCTAATTCATTATAGCAGAGGTTTAAACATAAAAGGGAAAGAAGAAAGACAATAACATATGTTTGGATTTCGAAATCCTATTATATCATAACACCCCAAATTGGGAAGATGGAAAACACATCTTGAAAACCTAGTCCACACACATGCCTCTCCCCTCAAAAATCCCAGCGCTGTTTTATTAACACACTTTTTCACATGGAGCAGCTGGATCTAATGAGAGGCTAAATCTTGCCTTTGTGTTCGAAATTGACTTATTTTTCCCCTCATTCCGAATTCTCCTGTAGCCAGCCTCAGGACCGCGAGAGCCTGAGAGCCTGCTTGGTTGTTCATCATTAGTATTTATCACTTATACCAAATGCCACAAGGTGCTCAGAACCATACCTTGCTATTCAGAATAAAACACAAAATCCCTGTACTTGGTAGGGAGGGTGACCCAGACCATTAAAAGCATTCACAGAATCTAAGAAAAGGACACTACAGGGATGATGAAACAGGGCATCTGGCAGGCTGGCTCTGAGAGGTGGATTCCCAGGGGCCAGGGATGAATGGGTGGCTGAGAACTCTCTCGCCTTCTTAACCTGACCACCCACCGTGATGGCTCAGGCGGCAGGCTACCTGGGAGCGGGAGCGAGTGGCAGGCCAGCAAGGGAGTGAGCCAGATATTCAAGTCACGTAGCAGGAGGCGGGTGGAAGAGACTTTCCTCCCCAGCAGGCAGATACTGTTCACCTGCCATCTGTGCCACAGCACTCAGGGTCAGGCAGTGCTTGACAAAGGAAGAAAGAGAATCGAATCCCATCACTTGTGTGAGAATTCAGAGCAAACTTCCGTAAAAACCGAGGATAAGAATGTGGCCCGGTGATGTCATACACCCCCACCTTCACATGGACCTGATTTCTTCTTTCACATTACCCAATAGATGCAGTTTCCCAAAGTACATTTTTTAGATAAATAAGGTTGATAGAATTCTAACATAGGTATATTTTTCTGGCTAGGAAAAGGATGCATTTGGTTTCATTTCCTCCTGGTGTCCTAATCCCTTGCTACATCAGCAATACTACCAAGACTGGAACACTGATTTTAATGTTGCATACTTTAACTGACTAGAGTTCTCCTGTATATCTACTTGGTTTGAAATTTGGGTGACAGTATATTTTCAGCTCAGCCTATTTTAATGCTTATCCTAGACTCCGTGGAATCATATGACAGCAGGTTTAAGGTAACATCAACCACTTCTTATTGTTGGCAGGTTGGTATAGGCAGTTATTAAATTGGTCTATAAGATCAAGTGAAATGCATTTAAAATCATCTTTATGTTGATTTTTGTAACCACAGTGCCTGTCACATAGTAGGCACTCAATAACTAGCTGATAAAAGAATGATGGGAGAGCACATAATTAGAAGAATGAAAAAAAGAAATCTCCATATGCAATCAGAAAAAACTCTTTCTAACCATATTTAAGGTTTCCACTGAATTAATTTCAGTCACTAAAATGTAGAATTCAGGTGAGATGCCCTTATACAGCCAATGATTGTTACTTGTTCCAAAAGTATATGTGTTAGAAAGAAGAATAAGTTACAGGAAGTCCTCGTAACAAAAAAAAAAGAAAAAAAAGTGCCTTTCTTATGTAATGGAAATGGTAAAAGTAGCATTAGAGTTCTGCTTCTTTCTCCAAAGGATATTTTTTAAAAGCACCCACAAATGTCATCCCATCTATTTTTAAGCAAAGTGCTGCCGGATAAACAGCTGATTTGTCTAAACTCAATGGGGAAATTCAGCTTTAAGTAAGCTGTTTTATCTCATTGAAAATAAGTGGCACAGACTGATACAGAACATACGGGTCTTCGCATATGATTATATGTGCATTTTCTTAACTTTAAAACTCTAACCCAAGCTGAAAAAATAGGAAAGCAAAATGTCTTTAATAATAGTTCTTAAAAGATTCTAATTTATGATTCTCCTACTCAGCTTTCATCAATTTCCAGTTAAAATGTGTTCCTTAGATTATCTTTGCCAGTGATGGAATAGAACCTACAGATTGAGATCATGTAAAGATGACAGAAATTCTGAAAAAACAAACTTGTATGCTTATTAATTTGTGGTCTTTCCACAGATTTTATCTTTTTAAAGAAAAGTGGGTTTGGAGGTTTTCCCACAGAATTCATATTTTAATAAGACTAATACAGGTTAATGCTGGAAAAATACAAACAGTGCAGAATGGTACTGAGTTAAAAGTCAGCCCCTGTTTCCCAGTCTCCCACCACCACTTCCTAAAGATGACCACCACTACTACCATTTTAACATTTTCCTTCTCATATTTCTCACAGATATTCAAACTCAAAAATATATGCATGTATATGTGCCGGGAGCCGCCACAGGAGATCCCACCCATGACAAAGTTCATGTGGAAGAGGACTGTTAAGCAAGGCTTCAGAACTCAAGGGGCTCCCTAGGCTTTCTCGAGCATCTACCCCAAAACCAGAATCTGTCTGTTTTACTATTTCATGACTTTCACCAACTCCTCTGACATTAACAGGGGTCTAACCCTGACCACCTTTCTCTGGAGAAAATCAACTTAGGGATATAGCTAATAAGTCTCCTGGACATGAGAGAAATATTTCAAATCAAACCCCCTCTGTTAGCATTCTAGCTTGCTCAGCAGGTATATCCAGACTCTTACAGCTACGTATGTGATTATTTACAGCCTCCCAACTGTGAGAGGCACAGAAAGCCTAAAACATAGAGCCTTTGAAAGAGTTAAAAGTTATTAGAGTAGTGCTAGTGCTGATGTAGGATTTCATTATTGGGCCAATGCTTGTTGCTATGTTCCCATATCTCTTATCCACTGTGCACCTGGGAATGCATTAGTTAACATAGTGAGAATGTAAGAAAAACAAGTGTAGCCTTGAATTTAACCATATCAGACTTTTGAGCTAATTGGTTCTTTCTTGTAACTCACTGCACCTTTGCTTTGTGAAAAACGTAACTCTGTTTGGCATTTTCTGAGGATGACATATATTAGAAATATAAAGAAAAAACACTTTGAGGGAAAATAAGTTTTCTGGTTGAGCAGCCTTTATCAAAAGAGGGTCATAAAATGTTCACTGGCCTCCAAGGCCAGAAGATACTGTATACAACATCATTTGTGGGAAAGGTATGCAGAAAAATCCTGGTTTCGATAAGAGCAAAACTGCTGGAATGTTTGGGCTGACTGTATGACCTTGCGTCTTTCATTTCCCTCTATGTATAAGGCAAGGTATAAAAGTACCTTTTGAAAAATAAAGCTTTTGGGCCTCGCTCACCGAAGCAGCTTGGTCACCCCGTGTTTTTTCTTCTTTTTTTTTTCTCTCTCTCCCTCTCCCTCTCTTTTTCAGGCTGATCCCTTGGAGCAATAGGGGCTCCCTGTGTTCACTTACCTGCCCAGGTTTCTAAGACCTGAACGGGAGGACATTCTGCGTCTTCACTCCCTTGGGAGACCGGGAGGGTACCTGTGGGCTCAGTGAACAGGGCAAACTTCTTGTCTTGAAGTTTTATTGGTTCTCTATGTAAACCAAGGAATATCAGCCTCTTTCTCTCCTCTATTTTCTTATCTTCAACATTCTTTCCTTATCTCTCTCTAAATCAATTGCCAACGCCGTTTCTCCTTCAGGTTTCCCTGGATCCTGTGGGGGCTGGACCCTGGCATATACGTGTGTGCTGCTGCTGCTAAGTCACTTCAGTCATGTCCGACTCTGTGCGACCCCATAGATGGCAGCCCACCAGGCTCCGCCGTCCCTGGAATTCTCCAGGCAAGAACACTGGAGTGGGTTGCCATTTCCTTCTCCAATGCATGAAAGTGAAAAGTGAAAGTGAAGTTGCTCAGTCATGTCTGACTCTTCACGACCCCATGGACTGCAGCCTACCAGCCTCCTCCATCCACGAGATTTTCCAGGCAAAAGTACTAGAATGGGGTGCCATTGCCTTCTCCGATATATGTGTGTATATACTATAAATATTATTCAGCATGTGACCATTCTACTTTATAAAATATACAGTTGACCCTTGGACAACGTGGGGGTTGGGGCACCAACCCTCCACGAAGAAGAAAATTTGCATATAATTATGCAAATTTAATTATATAATTATAGTCAGCTCTCCCTCTGGGTGGTCCCTCCATATCTGAGGTTCCAGATCTTTGGACTCAACTGGCTTCCCTGGTGGCTCAGTGGTAAAGAATCCAACTGCCAATGCAGGAGATGTGGGTTCAATCCCTGGGTCTCGAGGATCCCCTGGAGAAGGAAATGGCAACCCACTCCAGTATTCTTGCCTGGGAAATCCCATGGATAGAGGAGCCTAGCAAGCTATAGTCTGTGGGGTTGCAAAAGAGTTGGACACAACTTAGCAACTAAACAACAAATCACACTCATGTAGTTCTCTAACATTTACTATTGAAAAGAATCCACATATAAGTGGATCCATGCAGTTCAGACCCACACAGCTCAAAGGTCCAACTGTGTGGGTCTTCTCTCTGTCAGTACAGAGATCCACCCTGTTTTTTTGTTAGGCGCTATGAGATGCTTCATTACATAAGGAGTGTTCATTCATTTAGCAAACGTTTAATGCTCATATACCATATGCTGGGCACACTTCCAAACACTGAGAATACAGAATTGGACAAAACAAAATCCCTGCCTTCAAGAAGATCAAATTCTTCATATTGAAGAGCTAGCATATTTACATACATAGATTAATCCCTTAATCTGTCTCTAGAATATACAAACAGCTCATTATCAAAAACACTAACAAGCCAACTGAAAAGTGGGCAGAAGGTCTAAATAGACTTTTCTCCAAAGAAGACATACAGAAGGGCAGAAAGCACATGAAAAGATGCTCCACATCACTAATTATTAGAGAAATGCAAATTAAAACTACAGTGAGGTTAACCATCTCACACCTGTCGGAATGGCCATCAACAAAAAGTCTACAAACAATAAATGATAGAGAGGTGTGGAGAAAAGGGAATCTTATATTGTTAGTGGGAACGTAAATTGATACACCACTATGGAGAACAGTATGGAGGTTCCTTAAAAAACTAAAAATAGAACTACCATATGACCCAGTAATCCTACTCCTGGGCATATATCCAGAGAAAGCCATAATTCTAGAAGATACATGCACCCCAATGTTCATGACAGTGCTGTTTACAATAGCCAAGACACAGAAGCAACCTAGATGTCCATCGACAGAGGAATGGGTAAATAAGATGTGGTACACACATACGATGGCATGTTACTCAGGCATTAAAAAAAAAATGAATGAAATAATGCCATTTGCGGTAACCTGAATGGACCTAGAGATTGTCATATTAAGTGAAGTAAGTCACACAGAGAAAGACAAGTACCATATGATATCATTTATACGTAGAATCTAAAAAAATGACCCAAATGAACTTATTACAAAACAGAAACAGACTCACAGACTTCAAAAATAAACTTATGATTACCAAAAGGGAAAGGAGAAAAGAGAAAAATTAGGAGTTTTGGATTAACATAAACACACTTATCATATAAAATAGATAATCAACAAGGACCTACTGTAACAGCACAGGGAACTATACTCAGTATTCTGTATTAACCAAATGGGAAATGAATCTGAAAAAGAATGGATATATGTGCATGTATAACAGAATCACTTTGTATACCTGAAACTAACACAACATTGTAAATCAACTATCCTCCAATAAAAAATTAAAATACATGAAAAGAAACATCATTCATTATCACACTTTTAACTTTGTACAAATGCTGCTATAATGAATTGCCCATGAGTCTTTAAACTAATTCGCCAGTTGAAGATATTGCAGATATTATTTTTATACATTCAGCCTTTCAGTCAGTGCTTTCTTTATGTCATCAAGAAATGGGCTGTCAATTTTTCATTGTTAATTAATATAATACAATTATAGAACTTTTCCAGATTCTATCTTTTATAAATCAACATCCTCAACCTGTGCTCAGTTGCTAAGTCATGTATGACCCTATGTGACTCCGTGGACTGTAGCCCGCCAGGCTCCTCTGTCCAAAGGATTTCCCAGGCAAGAATACTGGAGTGGGTTGCCATTTCCTTCTTCATCAAGTACCTTGAAACATATTAAAATTTTATCTGAATTGAATCTTCCTGGATTAGCCTAGGTTAATGCTTCAAAGGGGAAGCAGGTTAGAGGCCCTAGTTTCTCTCTACTATGATTGATTCTACATGCTATAAAGTTCTGATTTAAACATTTCATGATACCCAAATGCCTCCCAGACACAATTTTTATGTCTCCTTTTTGTTTCCACAACACAGGAACAAAAGAAGGATGTTTTATAGATAAAAACAAATAAATGTATTTCTCTATAGAAAATTCAAGAAAAGTATACCTCCTGCAAAACAGAGCAGAAAAATCAATAGTTACTTATGTGATTCTTGTTCAAAAAGCCATCCTTAAACACCTGATAGGGAAAACTACCTCGGGGTTTTTATTGCCTCTGTGCCTATATTATGTATTACAAGTGAAGTCAGGTCAAGATTTATATCTAGAAGCACTTTGAACCAAAGAAGAAAAGAAATATTCCCTTTTCTGCCTCTTCCTACCCTACAAGGTCCTACCAAGCCTCCCCAAATATTCTCTTGAGATTTCTTCCAATGATATTGGAACATTTGACTAGTTTGGCTAGAAACTAGGAAGCCACTTAATTTTCTTTCTTATTTAAGAACTATGTCCTCTTTAAAAAAAAAATTATCTGTGGACATCTTCACACAAAAGAGTTTATTTTGTTTTGTTTTCTGGAAGTTGTCCAAGTCTGTCTTGGGGGAGAAATAAAATAATTACTTTTTGCCAAATGGAATATCATAAGTGGAGCTTAATTTAACACTTTTCTATTAATTCAAAAAATTTTCCTCTGCACAAACAATTGCAAACTTGAGTGGGAGGTGAAGTGCCCACTCATACAGCGGCAGTGAGGGGTACATGAATTACAGAGAGCCAGCGTTATTACTAGGAGGAAGCTTGACTATCTGAAGAACCCAAATCAGGTCAGTTTGACTCATTACCAAAAAGGTAAAGATAGGGAATAAACCCCCACCCCCCCAAAAAAAGTCCTTCTCAAATGAAACATATCTGCACTTTTACCGTCTATAGGAGTTCACAACTTCTGTATTGGAAAAACACCATCGCTGAATATGAAATGTGGGTCTGGGTCCATGTATGCACATGAGACAATTCTAAAGACTGAATTCCAGTCAATATTTAGGGATAGAAGGAATCATGGGATGTGCCATTAGCAAAGACTTTTCTACAAAGATAAATCATTCATTGTCTTGAGTAAGATTCTTACTCATGACAGTTTTTATCATAAAAGGTTGCCACGGTCTAGGTTCATGATTCAACGCACGACATGTGACATGCAGCTATTGTTACAAGCCAATGCCACTTTCACGTCTCTATTTGCTGTATTTTGTTTGCATAGATTCCTTTGAGTGAAACAAATCATGGCATAAGCTTTACAAAAAGTATAAGTTCCCAAAGACTGCATTTTGTTGTGATTTTTCCCATCTACACATAGAAGCTACCCTCCGTTTTTGTCCTTTGCATATCCGTAGAGGAAGATCAAAACAGTTTTGCAAATTGTGAAAAGAACTCATGAAGATGAATCATTTTCTCATTTTGTTGAGTTCAGAGGATAAATAGTTGCAGTATGACAAGGCTGAAACCACACAGGTCCAAGAGAAGAGATCTGAATTCTAGCCAGTTTTGCCACTCATTACCTGTATAAACTATAATTTACATTTTGGGTTTGTTTCTTCATTTGTAAATATGACATTTATCAAAGCATGATGTGAGTAGATGTTTGTCTGAAGAGAAGGAATTGAATTTGACAAACCGAGTAATATACTCAGGTTTTTCTATCAGCAGACATTCTACAATCTTCTGGGCTTCCCAGTTGGTGCAAGTGGTAAAGAATCTATCTGCAATGCAGAAGACATGGGTTCAGTCCTTGGGTCGGGAAGATCCCCTGGAATAGGAAGTGGCAACCCACTCCAGTATTCTTGCCTGGAGAATCCCATGGATAGAGGAGCCTGGTGGGCTACAGTTCATGGGACCACAGAGAGAGAACTAAGCAACTGAGCACACTGCAGTCTTTAAGATGCTAACATGAATGGCAACTCTAAGAAAACTGGAAAGTAGAGAGCACCTCCCAAACCTCCTCCACCCTTGGAACCCTCTTCCATAGTGCATTTCTAAAGATGAATGATCCACAGAATGTGCTTTGGAATATACCTGGAGAGACAAGAGTTTTAGCGTGAGTCCTTTTGGCTGGTCCTGCCATGGTTGGGCAATGAATCTCTTTGGTCTAACAGTATTCCGTTGACCCTGCTATGGTTGCAATTCCCTGAAGACCACAGAAACAGCCAACTGCCGCTCCCTGGAGGCCACCAAAAACTGTCTCCTGGATACTAGTTATAAATCCAATCCCCCAAACCCACCACTGTGATACTACGCCCCCCACCAGCTCCTGCACGCATAGTGCCCCCATCTCCACACACTGGATGGCAGACTGCTTCCCTGTCATTTGTAGGGGAGAATCCAGGAATGAAGGTTCCCACACTTGCATTCCCACTGATCCAAAACCCAGGCGTAACTCAGGTGATACAATCAAAGATTTCATGAGCACTTTTGTGTCCCTTTATTTTATTTTTATTTTACTGGGTAGTCTGCTTGCAACTGGGAATGAAGGCATGAATAAGAGTCTCTGCAGAGGAATGGCATCTTCCCTCCTCTCTAGGTGCTTACAGATGGGTGGGTGAGATGGATTTGTAAATGAGTGAGTTTAAAATACAGCGATAGTGTTCCATTAGTAGTATGTGCATGTTGTTAAGGTAAATTGTTTTTTTTTTTAGGTGAGCTCTACATTGTTTTATGAAGGCAGGTCATTATAGAATTCTTGGGTGTGTTTTTTTTTTTTTGGCTGCCCTACTAGGCATGTGGGATCTTAGCTCCCCGACCAGGGATTGAACCCGTGCCCCCTCTTTGGGAGTTCAGCATCTTAACCTCTGAACAGCCAGGGAAGTCCCATTGGTCTTTCAGAATGCAGAAGTCTCTGAGATTCCTTTCTATTCCATGTGGTGTGATATGTAGCTTTTCCTTTACATTTGTCAACAAGAAACAAATATATCACAAATGACCCCCTTGCCCTTAAAAAGCTTGTTAAGTAAATTCACGTGCCTGGCAGGCGCACTGCTAAGTGCTGAGTGAAAAGCTCCCTCTGCTTCGACCACCTTTGTGGAACTCCTGAGCGGCTGGTCAAAGAGCTGATACTTACCTGTAGGTTTTGACCAAACTAACTCCTAGAGAATGAACAGAGCATATACAGCTTATGACTAAAGATAGCCTGCCTATCAGTGGTGTGGGGCCCTGTCTGCCCCTGGACCACTGCCCAGGAAGCCATCACTCAAGTTCCCACCTGTTCTGATGCTTGGTTCTGAGTGCCCACCTGGCTAGGCTGGGGACCCAGTTATTTAGTCAAATACTAATCAAGGTGTCGCTGGGAAGGAATTATGTGAATTAATATCTACAATCAGTTGACTAAGGACAGAAGCTTACCCCTGAAAGTGCAGGTGGGCCTTGTCTAATCAGGTGAAAGGCCTAAGAGAGAAATTCTTCTTCAGGAACAGAAGAAACTCTGCCTGCAGACAGCAGTGTCAGCTCTGGCATGAGCTGCCAGCCTGCCAGCCTGCCCATCAGATTTCACCCTTGGTCATGTGCAGGCTATCCACAAGGCCATGTGCCAGTTCCTTCAAAGAAATCTCAAGTGATTCTGTTCTGCTCTGACAAGGTTGACTGATCCATCATCCCTTACACACAGGTCTCTTGAGAGCCCCCAAGTGCACTGACCATCCCACCCCAAAGCCCTCCCACCCTCAGGCTAAAAGATCCTTGGAACTATCCCACAGTCTATCAGGGTTCAACTCTATCATGAATTAAATAAGCTGTAGCAGTTGGCCCCCCCATGGGAACTTAACCATCACTTACCACATGATTTCCATATGAAAATACCTTCTGCATTCCAAAGGACAAGTTTTTATTTAATAGACATTATCTATATAAGTTCATATCATCTTTATTCTTACCGTAAGTCCCTGAGTATATGTTCCTGTCCTCATATTTGAGAATTGTTGTGATTGTTCAGTCACTAAGTCATGTCTGATGCTTTTCAGGAAGCACACCAGGCTTCCCTGACCTTCACTGTCTCCTGGAGTTTGCTCAAATCCATGTCCATTGAGTCAGTGATGCTATCTAACCATCTCATCCTCTGCCACCCTCTTCTTTTGCTTGAATCATGAACCTAACATTCCAGTTTCCTATGCAATATTGTTCTTTACAGCATCAGACTTTCATCACCAGACACATCCACAACTGAGCATCATTTCTGCTTTGGCCCAACCACTTCATTCTTTCTGAAGCTATTTGTAATTGCCCTCTGCTCTTCCCCAGTAGCATACTGGACACCTGCCCTGGGGGGCCCATCTTCCAGTGTCCTATCTTTGTGCCTTTTCATTCTATTTATGGGGTTCTCACAGCAAGAATACCGGAATGGTTTGCACTCCCTCCTCCCACGGACCACGTTTTGTCAGAACTCTTCTCCATGACCTGTCCATCTTGGGTAGCCCCGCATGGCATGGCTTATAGCTTCATTAAGTTACACAAGCCCCTTTGCCACAGCAAAACTGTGATCCACAAAGGATGTGTTTGAGAATACTGGGGTTAAAAGAGACTAAGGTCGCGGACCAAAATCACACTTGCTAAGTAGTATCATTGGATTTGAACCCAGGTTTACCTGATTCCAGACTCCGTACTACGTTCATTGCACTATGATTCTTCCCTATAAATGAAAAACTGTATGGTGGCAAAATATTCCATTTTCTTCTGTGCCATGTTTGTAGGTGTGCTTGGTGGAGAAGCATTTAGACATTACCTAACATTTATTCAGAGCTTACTATGTGCCAGGAGCTTAAAGATTCCTTTGGGAATTCCCTGGTGGTCTAGTGGTTAGGACTCTGCACTTTCACTGCAAGGGGCATGGGTTCAATTCCTGGTCAGGGAACTAAGATCACAAAAGGTATGCAGCATGGCCAAAATAATTGTTTTAATCTTAAACATATAGATAGATCCTAGAGAAGGGATAGGCTACCCACTCCCGTATTCTTGCCTGGAGAATCCCCATGGACAGAGGTGCCTGGGGTCTACAGTCCATGGTGTTGCAAAGAGTCAGACACAACTGAGTGACTAAGCACAACACAGCCTATAGATATAAAGATAGATAGATTCCTTTAATGAAACATTTAGGTTGAATTATATATCATTTCTATATTTGGACACTTCAAGATTCTAAAACATGTCATTCCTAATTATTTTTTGCCCCAGGCAATATATTTTGGTCATAGATATTTAATGAATTTTTCTCTCTTGTTCTTAAATGACAGAGATTTCACACTAACATCAAGTACCATATCAATTAGAACTAAAAGACAGGATTGTTGTAAAGCAAATGAAAGTGTTTCAATTTATTTATTTTAGTTTTTAAAAATGTTTTGAATCCCACAGCCTCTGGTCCTCAGAGGTTGATATAGAATAACATGCAAATACCTTTTCGTCTTGTTAATGGTTTCCTTCACCATGCAAAACTTTGAAGTTTGACTAGGTCCCATTTGCTTACTTTTGGTTTTATTTTCCTTTCTCGAGGAAACAGATCCAAAATATTATTGCTAAGACAGTGCCAGAGTGTACTGCCTGGGTTTTCTTCTAGGAGTTTTGTGTGTTACATTTCAAGGTGCAAACTACTAGGTATAAAATACCCACGTGTACAAGGGTGTAACATACAGCTTAGGGAATATAGCCAATATTTCATTACTTTACATGAAGTACAATCTATAAAACTATGGAATCACTATTTGTACATCTGAAACTAATATAACATTGTAAGTCAAGTATATATCAAATTTTTTAAAAAGAACATGCAAATACATTCAAGCATCAGGCTGCCAACTCTCACTCTGCACATATAGTACCAACCCAGCTGATGGCCTGACCTTCTAATTAGGCATCTCCAACCCTGGTCATTGTGTCCTCTGACTCTCAGCTATAGGGGGCCAATCAGAAAGACACTTCTGTTTGTCCTTATTTCTAAAGTTAGAGAGCCACTGAAAAATGTTCTTCTACAAAAACACAATCAGTAAATGGAAAGGTAACTAACAGTCAGAGTGCTTGATTCAAGGAGTCTTACTTCAGGGTCTCATAGCTATCTATCCAACAAGCAAGCACGTCTTAAGCATTTACTTTATAGAAGGTGCTTTGGGAGAAACGAAGATGGATCACAGTGTCTCTGATGAATAATGAGCGTGGTGGGCCGTACACTGGATGGTCTAAAAAAAGCAGTGTTTTTCAAACCAGTAGCAGCAACCAATTAGTGATTGGTGAAATCAATACAGTGGGTCACAAACAACATTATTTTTAATTAAATAGAATACAATAGAAGAAAGTAGGAAAGGAGAGAGAGTACGTGACACGCAGAGAGATTAAGTAGTTCTTTCTTTCAGTGGTGTATGTGCTTGTACTGCTTTCCAAAGTAAGATGTACTTCTTACTGTGAAACATAGTCAAACACTGTTTAAAAGCTCCTGCTTTAGAGAGAGAAAAGAAAACAAAAGCCTTGGGCTCAAGAAGCTTGCAGCTTGCTGGGAAGATAAAGCTAATTAATGAACACAGAACTCTTTGGATAAAGGAGCTCATGACTCAGGGCTAAAATCAATCTTGCTGATTTCGCATCCCCCATGGGATTGTTAGTGTGTTAGTGTTAGTTGCTCAGTCGTGTCTGACTCTTTGTGGTCCCATGAACTGTAGCCTGCTAGGCTCCTCCATCCATTGGATTTTCCAGGCAAGAATACTGGGGTGGGTTGCCATTTCCTTCTCCAGGGGATCTTCCCATCAGGGATCAAACCCAGGTCTCCCACACTGCAGGCAGATTCTTTACCATCTGAGCCACCCATGGGATTATGACCAGGGGAAAAATCACCATGACTGTTTATTACTCCTACGTCCTCCTCGAACTCTGGGCTCTCAGATTCCTGGACCACACACCTCGGGGACCCATCTCAGATGTCCTGCTTGTTCCTCTCTGGTTCCTGAGGTTTCATCAGTGCCCAATGGGCACAGCTCTTGGGCACTTCTCTATTCTGCGTGGGTCACCTCATCATCCTCAGAGCTTTAAATTCCCATGGTATGCCCATATTTGGTTTTCCAGCAACATTGTCCAAACTCCTAGGCTTGCATACCCAGGTCCCCATTCAACCTCTCTACTGAGATGTCTCCTGGGAGACATCTGAATATACCAACTGAATACATCCCCAGATGAACTCCTAATCTTTTTCCCCCATCTCACCTCCCTTAGGCCTCCTCATCTGAGCTAATGGGAATTCAATCCATCCACTGATGAGGCCAAAACCCTTGGAGTATTCATAACTCACTTTCTCAATGAGACCTTTCATGACCGTGCACACCCCTCAATACTGCACAGCCCGCCAGGCTCCCTCTTCCACAGGCACCTTCTGGTCCCCTCCACTGCTTCCTGTTTCTCCATAGCACACATTCATAACTCCTCCTACCCTCAATCCCATATCCAAATCATCATTAAGAAACCTACTGGTAGGCTTCCCTGTTGGCTCAGTGGTAAAGAATCTGGCTGCCAACGCAAGAGATACAGGTTCAGTCCCTTTTCCAGGAAGACCCCACATGCCACGGAGCAACTAAGCCAGGCACAACTGTTGAGCCTGTGCTCTAGAGCCTGTGAACTGTAACTTCTGAGGCCCACATGCCATATAACCCATGCTCAGCAACAAGAGAAGCCACCACAATGAGAAGCCAAAGCATGGCAACAAAGAGCCCCCACTGGCCACAGCTAGAGAAAAGCCTGCACAGCACCAAAGACCCAGCACAGCCATAAAAAAAAAACAAAACCCACCACCGGCCCCATCACCACATCCGCCTCTACCTCCACTGCAGTCTGGATCAATGCATGAGCGCCACACACTGTCCCTCTGACCCTATCAGCCCATACCCTCCTCTAGCTATTCTCAACCAGCACCTGAAGTGGTCCTTTTAAGCCAGAGTGTATCCATCTGTCATCAAAGCCTCCAATCTCTTCCCATCTCACCCTGAGTCAGAGCCACAGCCATCACTGTGGCCTGCAAAGCCCAGATGAACTGCACCCCTCTCCTGCCTGTCGGTCATCACGCACAGCTGTGCTCACCTTCCGTCTCCTCTCCCTCCACTCCCACCCGGCCTCCCCTCAGGACCTTCACGCTTCTTTCATCCTCAAGCACTCATCCTGCAGACCTCAGGGCTAATCCCCCAATCCTACCTGATCTTTACCCTGAGGTCCACCTTCTCAGTGAGACCGTCCATGACCATGCACACCCTTCAGTACTGCATATCCGGCCAGGCTCCCTCCTCCACAGGCACCCCCTGGTCCTCTCCCCAGCTTCCTGTTTCTCCACAGCACACTCCATCTAACTTACATTCTATCTTATCAATGTCCATTTTCCTTGTTCCCCACGAAGGCAGATTATTTTTCTGTTTATACATTGCCACGTCCCGAGTGGATAAACAGCACCTATTTCACAGTAATGTGCACTGAAGAATAAATATGCATTTAATAAGTGAATGAATATTTTTACAACATTTTGGAAAAAAGTCACAGAAGAAATGGTACTTTTACCTCCAGCTTAACCACTAAGCAAAGAAAAAGAGCATCGTCATAAAGTTTGCTTTAAGAAACCTCACCTCAAACCCTGCAATGAGTGCTCCGGGTGGAACATGCCCTTTCAGTGGACCTTGAGCTAGTTTGGAAATCCAGGTCGAGGTAGCTGATGGATGGATGTATCTATCACTCTTATCTGTGCACAGGCCTTAGTGACAACTCCTGTTAGTCCTAGATATCTTGCTGCCTGGAGGACGTGGGTTGAAATACAGGCTTAAAGAGCAGATCCTCAGGAGACCATGTTCCCATCCAATGATGATGGAAGTGGAATAGTTCGTGTTACACGTGTGCAAAGGAAACTTAGAATATTCGATTCTTTATAGATTCATGTAATTTGAAAGATGATGGTATCATTATATTAGAGTGAACAGTATTCAGAAGGGAAGCATTCTATTTTGGCCCATTTGAATGCATTACACTTTGAGGTGTTGTAACTTGGAATAGTAACTTGGAATAAAAAGTCCAAACGGCACCAAGACGGAGTAGTAAACAGACAATAGTGGTAAAAAGCAGAAAATGTCTACTTGGGTCTCTTCTTAAATCTATTGAGTTTTTTGAAAAATAGATGTCAAATAGCTCAGTGAATTATTCACAAGTGTAATAATTTATAGCCTCATCTGAGAAACTTAGTGTCCCCAAATTTATGCTAAAGAAAAATATTTGCTGAAATTCAATTCAAAACTCATAATTTTGAAGTTAAGTATTAATACTGGAAATGATTGACTTGATATTTCATTGACCGTAAATGGGCTCTAACATTTGTTCCCAAGATTATCAGACTTTTAATTTCTAAGGGTGTGAGAGTTCTAAGGGTATGGATGAGAGAGTTGGACTATAAAGAAAGCTGAGCACCGAAAAATTGATGCTTTTGAACTGTGGTCTTGGCGAAGACACTTGAGAGTCCCTTGGACAACAAGGAGATCCAACCAGTCCATCCTAAAGGAGATCAGTCCTGAATATTCATTGGAAGGACTGATGCTGAAGCTGAAACTCCAATACTTTTGCCACCTGATGTGAAGAACTGACTCATTTGAAAAGACCCTGAGAAAGATTGAAGGCAGGAGGAGAAGGGGACGACAGAGGATGAGATGGTTGGATGGCATCATCAACTCGATGGACATGAGTTTGAGTAAACTCTGGGATTTGGTGATGGACAGGGAGGCCTGGCGTGCTGCAATTCATGGGGTCACAAAGAGTCGGACACCACTGAGCAACTGAACTGAACTGAAGTTCTAAGGGAAAAGATGCTCATAGCATTTGACAAGGACTGGGTTCTCCATGGGCTTCCCAGGTGGCGCTAGTGGTAACGAACCTGCCTGCCAGTGCAGAAGACTTAAGAGACATGGGTTCAGTCCTTAGGTTGAGAGGATCCCTTGGAGGAGGGTGTGGAAACCCACTCCAGTATTCTTCCCTGGAGAATCCCCATGGACAGAGGAGCCTGGCAAGCTACAGTCCATTGGGTCACATAAGTCAGACATGACTGAAGTGTTAGAAAGCATCCACGGGGTCTCCACACACACTGGGAGATTTATAAAAATTTAGCCAACACTAAAGTTCAGTTTTGATAGATGGTTTTTCTACACCTGGGCTTCTATTGACCCCAGGAGGAAGATTACTAACCTCCTACCCATATCTCTGCTTCTGAACAACAGACACAGAATTCTGGTTTACCTCAGAGGATTCGATTTATGGAACTATATAGCACAGACACCTACACACTAGTGACTGCAAAAATAATGGAAAAAGATGACGGCTCAACTAGTCATGCCAACCAACAGACCTGCCTCCAGTACATCAGAAAGACATGTTAGCAATGAATGGTTGCTTTAAAAACTAAGGCAGGGCTCTAAATTAGCTTATCTTCTATATAGTCAGTGAAACTAAATATAACATATTTATTATAGACCTAAACCCTCTGTTGTTTTTATCTTGCTATCTATTAAAATGTCTGTGTTCTTGCTCATATTTCACTAAAACTTGCAGCCAGCTATTACTGCTGGGTGACGGGCATTCTGTGAACATTACTTTTGAAAGTCTTTTGGTTCTTTCAAGCAACTGTCACCATCTGTCATGGGTTTTAAAATGTTATAGCACTGGGGACTTCTCTGGCTGTCCAGTGGTTAAGCCTCCAACACTTCTACTGTGGGGGACATGGGTTTAATCCCTAGACAAGGAACTAAGATTCTGCATGTGCTAAGTCGCTTCAGTTATGTCCAACTCTTTGCAACCCTATGGACTGCAGCCTCCCAGGCTCCTCCATCCATGGCTAGAATACTGGAATGGGTTGCCATGCTCTCCTCCAGGGGATCGTCCTGACCCAGGGATTGAACCTGAATCTCTGACGTCTCCTGTATTGGCAGGCGAGTTCTTTACCTCTGAATGCCACTTAGCAAAAAAAGCAAAAAAGAAAAAAAGGTTATAGCATTGTATCCCCTAGCAACTTAATGCTTGAGTTTTATGTTTAATGGAAAATTACTAAGTTTTGAAACTTGCAGTCAGCAGAATGATATGATGAAAAGAGCATAGAAATTTGAGTGAGACAAATGTGGCTTTCAATTCTATGATTTACTAGCTGTAACATTTAGAGTACGTTATTTAATACCAGTAAGTCTCAATTTTATCATCTTTTCAGTGTAATGAATAACAACACTGGAGTTTTGTATAATATTACATGAGAGAAAGCTTGTGTAGCAGGGATTATAAAATGGCTACCAGCAGGTCCTAAGGCTCCTTGCTCCCCTATAGATGCACTGAAGGAGAGGAAACATCTTTGTCCCAGATCCCAAGCCAAGGTCCAGAGGTGCTGGCTGATTGAACAGGCTGAGGCCAAACACGTAGTGCTGGAGGATACGATAAGCCAGCTCTTCTGCTACTCCTGAAACACGTGGACGTGGAGGGAGCAAGGTTTCCCCCAGGCAAAACCATGGGGATGTGACGACAAGAATCAGAAGTAGCAAAACCCACAGATGTTCACTACAATCGAAATACAGGGTGGGCAATGAATAAAAATTCATTGTCCTCCCCTGTCCTCATATCATACCAGTATATACTGTACCGTAGGTACTTTCTTGCTGTGGTATCACAAGGGTCTTCCCAGATCGTACCTGCTTTGACATCAACATCCCCTTGGTGATATTTTCTACTGGCTCCTGAAGAGCAGTGGCTCCTTCCCCTCCTTTGAGGGCTCACAGACCTTGCCCCTCTGTATTTCTCCTGCAGACCCATTTCCCAGCACAGATCCATTCAGCTCCAAAGGAACAGCTTCACCACCAAGAAGAGGATTGATATGAACTATTGAATACAAGCCCAGTAGGCAACACAGAGGCACTAAAATGTAATACTTAATCCAGCTTGATTTGTTGTAAAGCTGTTTTTACTCTTTTCTTTCATCCATCCCCAGATTTGTCTGAACCACTTAAAACTTGTCAACCCCTTTGAGACAAGACTGTGTTTTGTAAAACGTTTTTGGTGTATCTCCCTGGCACCTGCCCTGGTGCATGGTACCCTGTAGATACCTGTAAATGTTCACGGGTGAGACCGGCTCTGTAGGGTAACAGTGAGTGAATTACCATTGGAGAGCACTATTACAAAGTTCTATTCAAGGGCATCTGTGTTGTTGTATGGCAGAAAGCAATACAACACTGTAAAAATTTTTTTTTAATTTTAAAAAGTAACTATAAAAAATGTTATTTGGAAAAAGATGTGGCAAAGGGTATTAACCCTATGTGTGGAGTCTAAAACGAAATGATACAGATGAATTTACTTGCAAAACAGAAAAGAGACTCACCGACTTAGAGAATGAACTTATGGTTGCTGCAAGGAAAGGATGAGCAGAAGAGAGAGTTAGGGAGTTTGGGATGGACATGTACACACTGCTGTATTTTAAATGGATAACAGCACAGGGAACTAGTACTAATGTACAGCACAGGGAACTCTGCTCAATGTTTATGTGATCACCTCTATGGGATAAGGAGTTTGGGGGAGAATGGATACATGTATATGTATAGCTGAGTCCCTTTGCTTGTCACCTGAAACTATCACAACATCGGCTATTCCCCAGTACAAAATAAAAAGTAAAAAAAAAGAAAAAAGAATTTTACCCAAGGGAAAAAAAAGAGGTAGGTATTTACTCCTGTCCTTAAAAGGTAATTTTTTAGGCAATCTGGAAGCAAATTAAGTTTTACACCAGCTTTGGGGTGCAAGGGGAGTTGGAAAGGGCGGTTGCCAGGGAAATCTGCTTGCAAAACACCAATCAGGCCTTGGGATCTACACATCGTGTAATTGTAATTTTCCTATTCTTGCTCTTTTTTTTTCCTGCTTTTGCTCTGAGAAGAGCAAGCTAAAAAGGCTACAGGGACATTTATGCCAAGTCGCTTTTGTCAAGTTGAAAGCTGTGTGGAGCAGGAAGGCAGTTCTGCCAGCTGCAAAGAAGATGCAAAGGAGCAGAGTGAGTAGGGAATCTGAGAGCTCACTAAAAGTGCTTAGAAGGCCAGTGCATCCCAGCCATTTCCGTACAGAGTACAGAGGAAGGCTGGACCCTGAAACCCAGGGCGAAGTCTTCTTACAAATGCTGAAAAGCTACCGGAGTGCTTGGAGGCCCCCATAGCACCCTTGGGAGTGTGGCCGTCCTGAAGGTGTTCTGGTTCCCCAAAAACTGTCCATGCATTTCAAGTAAAAATCGATAACAATCATTGGTAAGGGCACCACAAAATGGTGAAGAAGCAATGCTACTATATCTCATAATTATATTCCACACTTATTATTTTATTATTATTTTAAAACTTTTATCTGTGCTAGCCAGTTAGGGATTAGATAATATGTATGCTTATTTTTTTAAGATTTTTTTCTTGATGTGAACCACTTTTTGAAGTCTTAATTGAATTTTTTTTACAATTGAATTTTTTAGCTTCTGTTTTATCTTTTGGCCACAAGGCATGTGGGATCTTAGCTCCCAGTGCAGGGATCGAACCCACTCCCCCTGCACTGAAAGGTGAAGTCCCAACCACTAGACCACCAGGGAAGTCCCTGTATGCTTATTTTAATAGTGACTCTTTTTTTTTGGTACATTTTTGGAAAAATACAGAGTGTGGGAGCACAAACTCCATTTTTAAGTTTATTTGTCCATGCACTCAATTAACATGCCTTCCTCAGAGGTGGGGTGATACACTCAAAGCTTTGGCATCAGAAAGATACAGATTCCTATTTGTGATGATGACCTTGGTCAGGTCAGTCCAGCTTTCTGAGTCTTAGTTTTGCAGCAGTAAAGTAGAAATGGGAGCGTCTGTTTCACAGGACAGCTAGCGGGATTAAAATAGAGTCACAAGGTATCAGCTCCAGCCCTAGAATGCAAGATTATTCCATAAATATCAGGTCCCCAGCTCTCCTTTCCTAAGTACAGGCTCTTCTGTTTACCTTTCCTCATCAGGCTCAGGAAAGGTCAAACAGGTTGACCCCCCTCAGCCGTAGCCACATGCCCTTATTTGCCTCTTTACTTTAATTGAAATACTCAATTGTTGAAGAAATCAACAACTGCTAAAGGGTAGCCCTGCAAAGATAAGCCTATTATTGACACCCACCATTTTAATCACAGCTCTTCCTTGCTATATCGTCTTTATTTCTACCTAATGAACCAAATGCCAGAGTTATCTATTCCAGCTTCTTTGGTCCCCAATGAAATAGAAACTTGCTTTAAATTTACCTCTGTCTTAGGTTTATGTGTTTTCCTCCCCAGTCTCTACAGTCCAGAACTGCTCACAGAATGGCCCCAGCCTCCCCTGGTATATTTCAGGATACATGCTCCATTTCAGCTGTCCCGGCTTTCTAAGTGTCTGCATTCCTTTTGTGGCTCTCAGATTTCCCCAAATCTCACGCATTTCCATCACCCCAAACCGCACCATCCAACTTCCCATCCTGAGATAATCCACTCTCGAGGAGTCACTCACACATGGCTTCATCTCCCAGCCATCGTCTTCCAGCCCATTGCTGGCACAGAATGTCTGACTCTGTCTACTTTGAGTTAGACTCTATGACAGCAGCTCAGCCACACCTCATGCACATTGGAAGGGCCTATTAAAATAAGCCTTTCCATGTCTACAATAGTATTTCTTATATTTCAAGGCATGTCATTCTTTATTAATTTTTTTCCTCCAGAGAGAGTTTAAACTCTCAGAAGTTGTTGTCTTATCTGAAATGTGTTCTTCAGATGATTATGAAATGACAGCTGGGGGCTTTCCAGGTGGCTCAGTGGTAAAGAATCGCAGGAGATGTGGGTTCGATCCCTGGGTCAGGAAGATTCCCTGGAGGAGAAAATGGCAACCCCTTCCAGTATTCTTGCCTGGAAAATCCCTTGGACAGAGGAGCCTGGTGGGCTGCGGTCCATGGGGTCACAAAGAGTCAGACACGACTGAAGCACACAGGCGCACAGAATGACAGTTGTTCCTCCCAAAACAACCAAGATCTAAATATAGAGGGGAAAAAAAAATCTCTGGACTGTGTACAGCAGACCCCTCCTTGGGCACGGTGTCTCTCTGAATGAACTACAACCCCTCTGGACTTCAGTTTCTTTATTTCATAAGCTGAGATTATAATACTTACTCTCCTTATCCTTCAAGGCAGTTATAATGGTCATGAGACTGTGTAAACTTACGGTTTTTTGCAAAAGCATGACATAAATGAATGCTAATTGTTATTAATCTGATCAGTATGAAATACGAATATTACATCCTATCATCACTATCCCAGAATACACCCATTCTTATTCTTATTTTGTACATATTCTTTAAAGGGCTGTTGGATTGCTTTCTGAGTTCCATATTTTTTCACATTTTAGCATCTTTGATATTGGAATGTATCATGTAATCTATAGAGTGTTGGAGTTTAATTGGTGGTATTTCTTTCTTAGTGATACAAAAAATATTGAGGAGCTTGCACTGGTATCTTGGATTCAGTCAACCTGGGCATTTGGAGCTTAGGGGAAAGTGGAGGAAGGGTAAAAGCAGAAGTACCTTGTCTGTTCAGAATGGAGATTCTATTAACCAAGCGGGGATAAGATAACCACTCCCCCCACCCAAAAAAACATCAGCCAAGAGTTTGAGACATTCAGAAAGAAGAAATTACCTTGAATGATACCACTTTGTGGGAGGAGATTTTTTAAGGACCCCCAGGTTACTATACTTTAGCTCACAGGTCTTCTGGAACTAGTATGACACTATTTCAACTGAGTTTTGGGAAGCCTAAAAAAAAATTGGCAGTATCACAGGAATAGTCCACTTCCAAAGATCTTAGAAGAGAGATAAATACGTTTTTGAGATGGTAGGCCAATTTAGGAGAGAGAATTTTTACTATAGGAAATATATATAATACAATAATATATTTTATAATTTTCATATATATGAGATTTTTTAAATAATTTTCTCTTGTTGCATTATGAGGGCCCATCATTCAGTGCCCATGACACTATTTCAACTAAGAAAGCATCTTTATTCTGTACTTAGAGGATGACAGCAGCTAGATATGGTCATTCCTTGTCAGAGATAGGTCTTCTGTCCTCCTGAACCATGACATAGCGTTTAAAGTATAGTCTGGCTGTCTCTAAAATAGAAAAATGCATGCTAATCCTCATTTTGTTCTCTCAAAAATAAAATTCCCCATTGCAGTTTCGTGCGTAAACATTTGCATTTAAAAACAAATAATCCTCCTTCTCTCTAACCCATAACTATGGTTAAACTCTTAACTTTTATCAGGAGAAGGGCATGGCAACCCACTCCAGTATTCTTGCCTGGAGAATCCCATGGACGAGGAACCTGGTGGGGTCACAAAGAGTCGGACATGATGGAAGCGACTTAGTATGCATGCATGCACCATTTATTGCAATTTCTTTTAGCATTTGCTGGATCTAACTGCCCCGCCAAGCTCCTTCAGGCAATCAGGACGTCTAGCTTGCCTGTCTTCAACAAGTGTCCAGGCCACTCCGCTGTCTGCTCCAGTTTCCCTTTGTTATTAAGACAAAGACTTCCGTTTTGTAAACCATGAGGAACAGTAGTAGAAGGACCTTCTCAGAGAGCTGCTGCTGCTGCTGCTGCTAAGTCGCTTCAGTCATGTCTGACTCTGTGCGACCCCAGAGATGGCAGCCTACCAGGCTCTTCTGTCCCTGGGATTCTCCAGGCAAGAACACTGGAGTGGGTTTTTTCCGTGGATTTACCTGAAGCTTTTCTCTCTGTCCAAGTGACGCAGACGGACACAGAAGCCTTGACTAGATCACAGGGTAGCTGCAGCACCTGATAGTTCATGCTCTGGGCCCCTGGACAAACTAGTGTGCATTTCTTTGAAAACACTGTAACCAACCACTGCCTCTCTTTTGCTTCTGAGTTTAAGAGACTCCTAATAAAAACAGTTGCTCAATTGTAGCAACTTTACTGGCCCTGATTGTTCAGCAACAGTACTTCTCTTCTCCAAAGTCTTGATGTTCAGATTTCCTTACATTTTTCCTCGAGTTAGTTTCTGTATTAGTTTACATGTATTGTAATAATTGTAAAATTGTAATTGTAGGTTTTCTCTCAGTGTATGAATAATGTATTGATTTTTAAAATCCATTCCGTGCAGGTCACTTCCATAAACTTCTTCAGATGTTCTCATTTGAAAAATATGTTTAATTGAAATATATACACATTAAATACTTCCCAGGTGGTTCTCTTAGCAACAATTACAGCCTGTTTCTAGTGTAAGACCAAGTTTCTACCATAATCTAACTTTGGGGGGGAAAAAACCACCTAAAGAAAAATTTGCCATGTTTTGTTTCATAAGCAATATGAGCTAACGAGGTGTCATTGGTCTCTAACATATTTCAGGGAGCCATGCTTATAAGCTGTGCATCAGTGCTGAGAAACTGCAAGTGTTGGCTGCATCCTCTATGACCCTCAGCTGTACCAACTTAATTTATAAAATGTAATTACTGAGCCAATAATGAGGTACTGAATATGATCGTATCTCTGCAGTGACTCACCTGCCAATGGAAGGAAAACAAGACTGTTCTCAACATTTATAATTTCCCTAAGAAGTCTCCCTGTTGCCATGGTGATGTTGATGCTTTTTAGCTCAAAAAGCAAGAACTCCACATTGTTACTGCCATAATTGATAAATGGCAAATGGATCAGGCATGATGGCTGTGAAGGTGTTGTGGGACTATAGTTGTTCAGTTCTATAGGCACCATGAGATCAGAGACAGAAAGACTGCATCAAATACAGTCTCAGCAAGACATAGGAGCCATAGGGCTGGAACTCTTCCCCTTCGTAGCTGAGATTTTAGGCAAGTTACCTAACCTCATTTTCCTCATTTGTAAAATGGGGCTAATAATCATAATACCCTTAGTTGTGTGGATCAAATGAGTTAACACTTACAAAGCATTTAGAACAGAGCCTGCACACAGGACGCATGATTTGAGTTTGTTAAAATAAGCTGCATAGTGAAGCTTAACCAAACTTCGCTGGTAGTTTTCAGCCTTAGAACCTACAAATCACTGTTTTCAGGTCCAGGAATGGTAGCATCTCTTCAGTCTGACGTTTCTAGTTATTGCAAGCTTTCAAATAGTTAAATGTATGAGTTAAGGAGGAAAGAATAGTTTGCTTTTTTTCCAGCGAGTATTCTCAGTTCCTGGAAACGATGACTTAGAAATCAATGTCTACTCTGTACATGTGTGTCATTGTAGACAATTTCATTAACACATTGTAGACAATTTTATTAATTTTAATAAAATTATTAACACAATCTTATTAGATTTAAAATTCATGTTATTAATCATACATTTTAGATTAAGTAAACTCTGATCCTTGAATTAAACCAAAAATGCTTTGAATTCCAGTGCTGCCATTTCTTAGCTGTGTGTTCTCAGGCAGATTTCTTAAGTCCTCTGAGCTTCTGCTTCTCATTTGAGAAATTCAAAAAATTAGAGTTGTTATGTTGATGAAATAAGATCCTGTAAGCAAACTGCATAGCATACTTAGATGTTAATAATGAAACACAACATTATTTAATGGATAATCAGTAAATATTGGGTTGGCCAATAAGTTCATTTGTTAAGATGTTACAGAAAACACCAGATGAACTTTTGGCCAGTCCAGCAGTTAGCATGAAAATATTTAATACTTTTTTACCTTCTCATTGCCAACATGGCCACTTCTAGGAGCCCTTCCTGGATCCTCCTTCTCCATCACCATTATATCACTCCTGTTTCCAGTGTCTCCTTAGCTCATACTCCATTTACAGGACCACATCTGAGGCTTGGTGACACGTTGACTCGGAACTGTTCCCAAACTTGTCTGCTTTGTCTTCTTATCTCCGTTATCAGCATGTTGAGGGCAAGAGGCAGCCTCCTTGTTTTCTGGTCTCTTAATTAAGCCCTGTGTCCCGTTCTGTGCACAGTTCATAGGTTGTTCATTATATCTTAATGGATAAAAAGAGTGGCCATTGTTCCGTATTTTTTCATTTAACAAATGGAGGAGGAATGAGATGCTAGTGTGGATCCACACTGAGCTGAGCTCAGTCACTCAGTCGTGTCCGACTCTTCGCAACTCCACGGACTGTAGCCCGCCAGGCTCCTCTGTCCATGGAATTTTCCAGACAAGAATCCTGGAGTGGGTAGCCACTCCCTTCCCCAGGGGATCTTCCTGAACCCAGGAATCAAGCGCAAGGCTCCAACATTGCAGGTGGATTCTTTTACCCATCTGATCCACCAGGGAAGCCCTAAGAACTAAAAATAAGGTCAGAAACAAGCCTTTCTGGCATAGGATGGTGCCCTGATGAACTCAAAGGAAATGATTGCTTTGGGTGGGCCAAAAAGTTCATTCGGTTTTAAGTAAAAATAAAAAGACATATTTTTCATTTTCACCCAGAACTTTATTGAACAGCATATTCACTAACTGAAGAAACTCTTCTGGCCAACCCAATAGAAAGACAAATGAGCCATGTACTGAGAACATTATCTTGTGGGTTCCTCACAATTAGGGACTTGGAGCAGGATCCAACAAAGCAAGAGGAAAAGAACAGCTAAGTAGTGGCTAAATCGGGTAAGTAGGGTAATCGGAAAGACAGAAGGGGAAAACTCTTTAAGAGGTGGTATATGTGTGGGTACGTGGGTGTGTAGAGGCCAAGCAAAATTAAAATTAAGAAAATGCCACTAGCTTTCATGAGGAGACCACTGGAAACCTTCAAAGAGTGTGTCAAGCAACCTATAGAGGCTAAATCCAAATTAAGAAGATTCAGAAAGAATCGGTGGTTGGGAAGCGAACATAGGTGGTGTAGACCAGTGGTTTGGGAGGAAGCAAGATTGGATACAAGATGCTAGAGATGGAAGACGCAGGAAAGATGTCAACCAAACAGAAACATTCTTGAATTTCCAATGACAACTGAAGACAAATCACTGAGAAGCTCAAATAAAACCACTCTCTAGTGGCATCTGTATATGCCTATTCTTTTCAGCATAAGAAAATTGAGAAGTATAAGTGAATCTGATGGTTCTAATTTTCCGTAGTACAGAGGTTCTTTCAAAGACTGAGACATGTATTTGCATGTATTGAAAATATTTTCAGACTAATTATGGTAAAATATTATTGTTGAAAGTTAATGTCTAAAAGTTTTCAGTAATTACTGGCGTTACCTATATTCAGGGTCAGGAAAAAAAAGAAGAAGATAAACAATTTTTTAATATTTATGTGTATTTATTTATTTGGCTGCACTGGGTCTTAGTTGTGGCATGGAGGATCGTAGCTGTGGCACGTGGGATCTAGTTCCCTGACCAGGGATCAAACCCAGGCCCTCTCCATTTGGGAGCCGGCAGTCTTAGCCACTGCACCACCAGGGAATTCCCGAAAGTAGACTTTATACAGACTGAACTCTCCGTTTTGTATCTGCATAGGTCCCTCAGGATGAATGGACAGGGTACACCCCTCGAGGCAAAGATGATGAAATCCCCTGCCGAAGAATGCGGAGCGGCAGCTACATCAAGGCCATGGGAGACGAAGACAGCGGTGACTCGGACACCAGCCCCAAGCCTTCTCCCAAAGTGGCTGCGCGCAGGGAAAGCTATCTCAAGGCGACTCAGCCATCCCTCACCGAACTCACCACTCTCAAGTAAGTGTTTCCAGTGCTCTACTTCCGGCACCCCACTTCCTTGTTTTATCCCTTATGATCAGATTACAGACCTTCTAGAGTAAGTGTGGCAAACAACATCCCACAGGTGGAGCAGCATGATATACTGAATAGTCTATTGGTGTTGACCTTGGGTCTGACATACATCCCAGTGCCTTCAAAGACATAGTATCCAGGTGTGTTTTGCATAAAGCATAAGCTGAACCACCAACCTCCAAAAAGAGTTTACAACAATCCAGAATGGCTTCTAAAGAGAATTAGGAGTTCTCATCAATGAGGGTGTCTGTGTATTCCCACTCTTGGTTGTTTGTTTAGCCATCAAATCTGCAGGGCAATGCTTCCTTAAAACACTTGAATTTTTCAGATGACTGAGTGATAAAATAGTGTAGATCAGTGGTCCCTAGTGGTTTATCTGTATTGTTTAAAGTCAATGCTGAGTTCCTTCTGAGGCCACTAGGAGAATCAAATGACAGATACTGAAAACACTTGGTAAACTGTTGTACACAATTATCTTGTTTAAAAAAAAAAAAGGCTTGAAAACAAATGAATATATTCTTAGTGATCAGGATGGATGATCAAATATAATTCCTATTCATTGGTTCCTTTGGGCTCACAGATAAGTTTAAAAGCATGTGAAGCAGTCACCACGACCATTGACGAGAACACTTCTCCGATTCTAAAGGGAATAGTTAGTGCTGTTTTGTTACAGCCATTCCCCTCCTCCCTACAGAACTAGAAACAACGGGATTCCCCAGATGAACAGAGGGAAATACGTTCATGTTCAGAGTGGATGACAGTATGAAGCATGGCTGCACTATATTTTTAACCCGCTAATATGTACCTGCCAGACCGAGTTCCCAGCCTCCAGGTGGGCTAGCGATGCTCGGTGGAATTCAGAAGGAACAGGAAGCTTTCAGAGAACCATTGCTTCAGAGGCAAGGCTTGAAGGGGGAGGGTGAAGAGTCTGAGCCAGCATAGATGCAGCCAAAGGCGGGGGAGCAGGTGTGAGATGACAATTCAACTCAACGACTACAGGTAAAGCTACTCCAGGAAGCTAGTGATCAAGGCACTGTAGAATATAGGGACTGTGTAACGGTGAGGTAGCATTGCTTGCATCTCCTTGGGATTGTGACAAGGGCTTCACAGTCATCTTTATTTTATATTTGGTCATGCCACACGGCATGTGGGATCTTAATTTCCAAACCAGGAATGGAACCTGTGCCTCCAGTAGTGCATGCCCAGAGCTTAAGCACCACCAGGGAGGGCCCCACAGTCATGTTTAGCTAACATTTGAACCCCCTTGGACCTGGTGTACAGAGAAAATAGGAAAGTGTGTGAGAAGGTTGTGACGACCTTAAGAAAGGTTTCAACAGAGTGCTGCCAGAGTTCTTGGGAAGAAGAAATAACAGCCAACAGGGAGAGGTTAAATCTTGAGAAGACTGAAAATAATGGAAACTTTCTTCTACTCTTCTCCACCATTAGATTGTAAGTTCTATCCTACTAGAAACCCTGACTGCTGATCTATCCCAATGCTTAGCACATAGTAAGTAGCCAGCAATCACAATAATGATGGAATAACTAATGAATATGAACGGGCTCCCAGGTGGCGCTAGTGTTAGAGAATCCACTGCCAACGCAGGAGACAGACGAAACACGAATTTGATCAGTGGGCTGGGAAGATCCCTGGAGTAGGAAATGGCACCCGACTGCAGTATGCTTGCCTGGAAAATTCCATGGACAGAGGAGCCTACAGTCCACGGGGCTCCCCAATGAGTTGGACATGACTGAACAACATACACACACACACGCAGCTAATGAAAGGGGCACTGATCATTGCAAGGCACTGTTCTAAGTGTTTCGCATACACTATCTTTTCCAATCTTCACAATTAATCTTGAGATAGGATATATAGTCATCCATGTAAAACTGACAACAAAATTGAGACACAGAACAGTTAAATAACTTTCCCATAGTAGCCCTTCTAGAAGCGACACAGCTGTGGTTTTGAACCCAGATCATCTCACCTCAGAGCCTGTGCTCTTGAGCAACATGCTGTCGTAAGTCTTTTTTGAATGAACAGATGTAAAAGGAGATGGCATTCCTGGGGTATATCGTGGGGAATGGCTTCAAGGTACCATTATTTTTACTGTTAACCATGTATACCCAGCTCTCCTTTTCTGGGCACGTAGCAATGTTGCACTTCTCTGCCTCTTTAAAATCAGTGTGGTCATGTACGTGGCTTTAGCGATGAAATTTGAACAAAAGTGTTGTGTATCACTTCCAGGAAGTGCGGCCCTACTCCCTGGGTCCACTTTTCTGATTCGAGGACCGTTGTGTCTTTCTGGGTATCTGAGTGAATGCAATGAACAGAGCCTCCTGCCAGTTCATGATATGGGCAAAAGAAACATGTCCAAGAAATGAAGTTGTGAGCAAGAAATAAACTTGGGTGATTTGCGATTGTTTATCAACAGAGCCAAACTTGGCCTATCCGAACTTATACGTAAATTGGTACTAGGAATGGGGTACTCATGTAACAACAAAATAAACTAAAACATATGCCTGATTATAGGATTTGGTAGCAGGAAGCAAGGTAATTATCAGAGGCTGGTACATACTGATCCATGTTATGCAGTGGTGAGTCATTTGGTAAATTGTTGTCTAGAACATGGAAGGTAGATGAGGTAACAAATGAACTCTAGGGGAAGTAGCTGCAAACCGTATTGTTAACAGAATGTGTCAGTTGCTCTTGGCAGCCTTCAACACAGTGTTCCATGCTTTGAAATAGACTCGGAAAAGAATTGGTTACAATACAAGTAGTAATGAAAGGGAATAAGAAGAGTCGAGACATTTGTGGACTTGTGTGACTGGAAGAAGCAACTGATCTCAATCCAGTTTGTAAAAGGTAAATCTGAGAAAGCACTTGAATGAAGAAGATAAGACGAAAACTACCCCGTGTGGCAATGTTCAAATCAAGAACATGGCCCCAGACTTCCCTGGTGGTCGAGTGGTTAAGAATCCGCCTGTCAGTGCAAGGGACATGGGTCCAGGAAGATTCCACATTCCCTGGGGCGACTAAGCCCCTGCATCACAACTACTGATCCCGAGTTCTTGAGCCCGTGCTCCACAAGAGAAGCCGCTGCAGCGGGAAGCCCACACACTGCATTTATTTAGAGAGTAACCCCCGTGAACCACAACTCGAGAAAGCCCGGCTGCTGTGACGAAGACCCAGTTCAACGAAAAGTAAATAAATAAATATTTGTTAAGTTAAAAATTAAAAAAAGGACATGACTCCCTTGCTTCATTATTCATGCTTTGAGTGGAATCGGATGATTTAGAATGAAGATACAATTAAGTAAATATTTTTAACTAGATTAAAATGCTTCAGAGAAGAGCAGTTGATAGGTTGGTAAGCTGAGAGTACACGAGATAGAGAGGCATGAAGATAGGAAGGCAAATAGGACAGCGATGGTCATTGCATCTCCAAGGGGTCTACGAGTACGATGCCTGCTACATGGAACTCACTGCAACCAGTAGGTAAGAAGTTGAGTGTGTGGCTTCCCTAGAAGTTCAGTGGTAAAGAATCCACCTGCCAGTTCAGGAGACAGAGTTTCTATCCCTGATACGGGAAGATCCCACATGCCACGGGGCAACTAAGCCTGTGCACCACAGCTACTGAGCCTACGTGCCGCAACCACTGAAGCCTGCTCCCTGCACCGAGAGAAGCTGCCGCAATGAGAAGCCGCGCACCACAGCTAGAGAGTAGCCCCCGCCTGCGGCAACCAGGAGAAAAGAAGCCCACGCAGCAACAAAGACCCAGAACAGCCAAAAAATAAAAATTTTAAATTATTTTTTAAAAAAAGAAGTTGACTATGGTAATCGTGAGAGGACCTAATTCCCAAAGAATCACAATGAAAAGATACAGTAAAGAGAGACGTCCTAAAATGTCTATTGGCTTTAAGGAGCCAATATTTCCTAATGTGTACTTTGGATACTTTGGATGTGGTCATACTGGACAACAGAAACGGAGGACTCTCCCATGGAGCTGAACAACATGGACAAGGACCAGGGAAGTTGTTCCAGGGAGTGGAACCCAGGCTCCACAAAGCGGAAACCAGGACTCAACATCAGCCAGAAAGAAAGTCAAAGTCACTCCATCACATCTGACTCTGCGACCCCATAGACTATACAGTCCCTGGAATTCTCTAGGCCAGAATACTCAAGTGGGTAGCCATTCCCTTCTCCAGGGGATCTTCCCAACCCAAGGATCGAACCCAGGTCTCCCACATTGCAGGCAGACTCTTTACCAGCTAAGCCACGAGGGAAGCCCAAGAATACTGGAGTGTGTAGCCTATCCTTTCTCCAGGTGATCTTCCCTACCCAAGAATCGAAGCGGGGTGTCCTGTATTGAAGGCAGATTCTTTGCCAACTGAGCTCCCAGGAAACATCAAACAATGCCTGCTTAACTCTGAATCTCCTCAATCCTTTGGTCATTCGGTCCTTCCTCTCTTCACCCCAGGCCAAGCTTGAGTCAAGATGTTCTCAAGGCCCTTCCTCTTTCAGCTGCATGTCAGCCTTCTTGCACTTCCAGGTCAGAACTCACTTCGCTGCAGCCTCTGACATCTCCCTCAATCTGCATTCTCCCAGTGTGCTTTGAGTGGCTCCTTTTCCTGGGCACCCAGTTGGATTTCCTTTTCTCCTCGATTGGGACCCACTGTCATATCTTTTGCTCACCTCAGCAGTCTTGGTGAGTCCGTTATTCCAATCAGCTCTTTATTCTTTCTGCTTTCAACTCTGGGCCTCACATCTTCGCTCTGACAGCTAGTTGATGTGTAACCATGGACGAGTTATTGAATCTTCCTAAGACAGAGATTCCTCATTTGTGAAATGGGGAAAGCCTCATGTATAGAGTTACAGTGATAAAACAAAGCTAATGTGAGCCCTGAGTACTCGATCAGGCACTTAGAACCTAATTAAAACTGAAATCTCTCTCCTGTGTTTTACACTTTCCATTCCTTCTCTCTAAAAAGCATTTAAATTCCTTTTCATTCCTTCAGCTCCCTCAAAGATACATAGTTCCTTCTTCTCCGAGGCTGTGATCATTGCAGGGACAGTGCAGGATCCAAACTGCCCTTTCTGAAGAGCAATTCTGTAGCAAGAGATAAGGACAGGGTACAGACTGCAAGAGTCACACGCCCATCTCATTTGGAGGAGGGTATTCACCCCCCAAATACAAACCTATTTTTTTTTAAGCTGGGCGTGATGACAGAGGCTAAATAAAATAGGCAATTTCTTGTACTGGTTTTGTCTATATTTTTAGATGCTCATTGATGTTTACTGTAGCAGTATTGTAATAGTGAAAAGTTGGAAACAACTTAAATACATACCAGCAGGGGAAGGGATAAATAACAGTGGCAGATTCATAAAATGCATTATCAACTGGTGCCAGAGGTGGTGCTGGTGGTAAAGAACCTGCCTGCCAGTGCAGGAGATATAAGAGACCTGGGTTTGATCCCTGGGTTGGGAAGATCCTCTGGAGAAGGAAATGGCAAGCCTCTCCAGTATTCTTGCCTGGGAAATCCCATGGACAGAGGAGCCTGGAGAGCTTACAGTCCATAGGATCACAAAGAGTCAGACACAACTGAAGCAACTTAGCATGCACGTACACCAATATGGGTAAATGCCAAATGCAGAATGAAAGACATACACTTTTTAAAAGTTAAAAGCACACAGAATAATACTAGGTACTATTCATCTTTTAACCGAGCTTTTCTTTTTTTCTCCTTGAAGAAGGTTGGAAAGTATTTAAATAATTTGTCTATGAGTAAATGAATGCGTTTCTCTGTTTTAAACTTTTTCCACTTCTTAACGTTTTAGGGAGTTGCAGGTAGTTGATAGGATAGAAGGCAAAAGAAGACGGTGTCACGGTCAGGGAGAGGTGGGAAAGTACCCTGAGTTTGTCGATGAGGATGTAAACCCACAAGTTTGTAGCCTTAGGTGATACTAGGCTGTTCACCCTCCCACTGGGAGGAGCATGTGCTGTTACACGTTGGTTACTGCGGGACTGGAGAGGGATGTCAAAGCGTTTGGGCAAAACAGACAGCAGAGGAAAACAGAGGCATTTCCCTCCACTTAGGACTAAGAAGGGAAGATGTACATGGCTGTGTTCTTCAATATGGTTCACATCCATAGGTTAAAAAAAAAAATCGCCCTGCTCCCCTCTTCATGGCCTGTGGCCCTCCTTTTTCCGGGAAGAGGAGGAACACGAGGAGCTGCAGGTGGGCGGGACAGCGTGTGGAATGTGAAGACACAGCTGAGGACACAGTCTGGCCAGAGCGGGGAAAGAGAGAAAGGAAACTTCTACCAAAGAGAAGCAAAACAAGAGGCTCCAGCGAGAGGCTGCAGTCTGGGGCTCCTGATGCAGAAGGGACTCATTTTAAGTCCCCAGAATTCAAGCTGTAGGAGAACAACCCCGTTTGTCTCCTCTCATATTGTTTTGTTTCCCAACACGACCTTCTTTTTGTCTTTAAACCGTGAGCTGCCGGTGCTTTGTGCTTCATCATAACCATACATGTACGTTAGCGCTAAAAGTTTCCTCAAGACCGAGGAGACAAGGGACAGCACCTTGTGTGATGGCCAGTCACTGAGAAGTATGGGTGAGGCTCTGTTGAGGGGGATTCTGAGCCCCAGAACCCTGTACTCATCTGGAGGGGAGCTGGGATCCATTGGCTCCATCTCTTGCAATGCAAGGTTAGAAAGATCCCCTGGAGAAGGGACTGCAACCCACTCCAGTATTCTTGCCTGGAGAATTCTATGAACAGAAGAACCTGGTGGGCTACAGTCCGTGGGGTCGCGAAGAGTCGGACACGACTGAGCAACTAACACTGACACAACTGGGATCCATTAATGCTGGGATCCACTGATGCTGTTTGCAAGGGCCTGGGGTGGGTCTGAGAGGGAGCCATCTAAGTGGACCCTCCAAGTTAAGAGCACAGGACTCTCATTTAATTCGGGGGTGGGGGTGGGGATGGGGCTCAGAGACATCAAACCATTGCCAAAAGCCACAGAGCTATTTTTTTTTAAGTTTCAGGATTGGAAAAAGAATTATGATTTCAAGGATTAATCATCCTGAGAATGAAAACTTATCTGCCCTCAAGGCATTTAGGATTGAAAATAAATCTTCCTGAAGTCTTCTGTTACTTTATCAATATTGCAGGAAGCTCTGGCAGGTCCTTTCCTGAGCCAGGCAAGCACAGACACCTGAGGCCTTTCTCACTGATTTTGGAGGAGTTTCAAAGTCTATAATATTAGAGACTGATTGTTTTTCCAGGAGAAAATTTTTCTTAGTGCTTGGATGAAGGGATAAAGAACTACGAAGAGATTTTAAAGTGTTATTTGCTGAGGATTAATGGACATTAATTTGAATTTAACTTGAGAATCTTCTAAATGACAGCTCACTTACTGTCACTTACTTTTTTTAATGTTCTTACAGTCTATTGAATAAAAGTCCAAGTTGGGATCTGGACATGGCTTTGACTAATCATGGAGCAGACAGTTGTCTCCTTTCCAGAATAAATAGCATATGCTGGCCAATCCAAGTAAAAGACTTAAATCCTTCATCAGAGCCAAGCTGAGGGGACCTGCTTTGAGGGAACTCAGGCCTCCAAACCTCTGTCCTCCTTGCCTGAGAATTTACACTTAAACATTCCGAAGACCTTTTCAAAAATACTAATGTTCTTGGGTGATATGTCATTTCAAATCATTGTCAGTTAATAATGAAGAACATTGTAGCATCGACACATACACGCTGCCATGTGTAAAACAGATAGCTCGTGGGAAATTGCTGTAAAACACAGGGAGCCTGGCCTGGTGCTCTGGGGTGACCTGGGGGGGGGGGGTAGGGGAGTGGACGGAGGCACAAGAGGGAGGAGACAGTGTGTAACTATGCCTGCTCTATACTCCCATCCTGCAGAAACCAACACAATATTGTAAGGCAATTTTCCTCCGATTAAAAAATAAATTTAAAAAAACAGTGAAGAAAGAAGGAAAATCCAGCAGCGAGGGGAAGGGATTTTTTCACGATCTGTGGGAGAAGAGAAGGGGCTGAGAGAGGTGATGGTCCCCAGAGTGTAGCAACGAAACTAAAGAGTAATGAGAGCTGCTTCTCCAGGAGCTCTGCAGCCTGAAGATGAAGCTCACTGTCTCAAGACTCCTTCTGACTCCAGAACATTCCACTGACCTTGGGCCTTACCTATCGGAAGACACAATCACTGACATTAAGTAGCTGATGAAAACCAGCCTCAGAAATAAGCCCTCAAGATGCCTTTGGAAAACAGAAAATGGAAAGGAAGAAAGAAAAACCATGTACAAGAGTGTGGGAGTGCCTCCTCGCCAACATTCCTGAGAGAAGATGGGAGTTGAAAACCTCAGACAAAATGTTTGCCCCATCTCACTTGGCTAATTTTAGTTATCTTGGTTCATGGCTGTGATTCATCCCTAAAGCTGTGAATTGCTGGGGAGGAAGGAGGGGAAAAAAAATGGACTTAAATGTCAAAGAAGTAGGAACAAAAATGTAGTTTTCTTTTTTGGGGAACTAGAATTCCAGGATAGGGGGATCTTTTTTTCTCATGAGGGATGGAATGCTTCAAACTTCTAGAAAACAATGAGCTCCAGTCAAAACATCGTCAAGAAATAAGAGAGTAGATTATGGGTTATATCATGTAGGAATTTTTGCTTTCCTAGTGTGCTCCCCTTTTGTTCCTTGTGTGCCTCTTTAAATCCCATTAAACTAGACACCACTAAGAATCCCGTGTCACTGAGTAAGATGGAAGCTTAAGACACGGACTGTAACAAGAAATGGAGCTCCAGGAGCAGACGAGGCAAGGATAATGGAGACAAACAGACTCTGAGAAATAAGTCTGGGGGATGCGGTGGTAGCACAAAGAAGCAGCTTCAATACTTTGGCCACTTAATGCGAAGAGCCGACTCACTGGAAAAGATGAAGGCAAAAGGAGAAGGGAGCAGCAGAGGATGAGATGGTTAGATAGCATCACCGACTCAGTGGATGTGAGTCTGAGCAAACTCTGGGAGATGGTGGAAGACAGAGGAGCCTGGTGTGCTGCAGTCCGTGGGGTGGCAAAATGTTGGACACGACTTAGTGACTGAACAACAACAAAAAATGTCGGTGAACTGTTGTCTTGCCTGTTGAAGAATAGAGGGCAACAGAGATGGTTGCTCAAACTCCATCCTTGGAAGAGAAAGACGTTTTTCAGTGTAGTGGGTATCCCCTAGTAAATTGGGTACCCTTTGGAATCTTCATAGGTTTGGAGGAAGAGAAGAGCAGTAACTGGTCTGACGCTCAGGGACCCTATCTTTCTACCGTCAGTTTAGCCACTATTCCTGTGTTCACCTCTCTCTGCTCTTAAGACTTCTGAGCAGTAAAAAAAAAAAAAAGAAAGAAAATACATACGATGAATTGAGAGAGTCGCATTGACATATATACACGACCATATGTAAAATACATAGCTGGTGGGAAGCTGCTGTATAGTGCAGGAAGCTCAGCTCCACGCTCTGTGATGACCTAGAGGGGTGGGATGGGGAGGTGGATGAAGGTTCAAGAGGGTGGAGATACATGTATACATCAGCTGATTCATGCTGCTGTACAACAGAAACCAACACAACATTGTAAAACAGTTATCTTCCAGTTAAAAATAAATTTGGGAGGAGAATGGATACATGTATATGTGCGGCTGAGTCCCTTCACTGTTCACCTGGAACTGTCACAACATTGTTTATCAGCTATGCATGGGTGGGCAGTCGCTTGCCCATGGGTGGGTAAGAACACAGTAGTGAGCTAAGAGTTTAAAAGTAATTTTAATAAACGTGAAGGCTTAGGATCTCAAAACTCTTTGAGATGAATGCTCAGTCGCTTCTATTGTGTCTGACTCTTTGCAACCCCAGGCTTCCCTGTCCTTCATTATTTCCCAGAGTTTATTCAAATTCATGTCCGTTGAGTTGGTGATGCTATCCAACCATCTCATCCTCTGTCACCCGCTTCTCCTCCTGCCCTCAGTCTTTCCCAGCATCAGGGTCTTTTCCAATGAGTCAGCTCTTTGCATCAGGTGACCAAAGTATTGGAGCTTCAGCTTCAGCATTAGTCCTTCCAATGAATATTCACAGGTGATTTCTTTTAGGATTGACTGGTTAAATAAAAATACCAAAAATCAAAAGTCCACCAGGAGATGAGTGGGTCATTTCCCTTTTATTGCTATTTTCTATTGTTTATTGTGATGATACCCTAGACCACAACAAATGCCATGCCTACACACCTCTCCTTTCTGCTTAGGAATGATGGAAAGGTTTCCTTCTTTATTACAGTGTTATACAAAGAACACTTGGGACTTCCCTGGCGGTCCAGTGGCTAAGACTTCACTCTCCCAATGCAGGGAGCCCGGGTTTGATCCCTGGTCAGGGAACTAGATCCCACATGCGGCAACTAAAGATCCTGCATGCCACAATGAAAATCAAACATCCCTCACATCACAGTATAGACCCAGTGCAGCCAAATAAATAAATATTTTTTTAAAATACTTGTAAAAATTCTAATAGCATCAAAGTGTGCTTGAATAGTATGTAAAAGTCTTCCTCCCCTCTCCAATCCCTATTTTACCCCTCATTAGAGACAAGAATTGTAACCATTTCTTGTGTATCCTTACAGAAATGTTCTATGCATATCTTATACCCACATCTAAATTTTCTTTATGCATGCTACTCTACAATTTGTTTTCAATCAAAATTCTTAAATATCATTCTACATAAATGCACGTACATTAACTTTTCTTTAAAAATTCTTAACAACTGCAAAGTATCCCATTGTATGTGTGAACAATAATTTAGGTAACCTCTTCCCTCTTTGATGGAGAGTATTCTTTATGCAAAGCTATAGAAGGTAAAAAGGACTTGCTATAAGAAAAGAGCTATTTCTCTTGGTTAAGAGATTCTAAATCGTGGGCAAGAACACAGTAATGAGCTAAGAGTTTTAAAAGTAATTTTAATAAATGTGAAGGCTTAGGATCTCAAAGCTCTTGATCATTTGAAGAGAATGAAAAGGAAGCAAAAAGCATGATATAAAGTGAAATATGTCCCCAGCCACCAAAATCAAAAGCTATAATCTTAAAGTCTGCCTTTTCAATTCCTGCATGCAGGACTGGGTTCTAAGACAATGCCACGCAGGGGCTGAAAACAAACAACCTACTACCGGAAAAACAATCCACTGGCCACTGTACAAAGTAGTGGATTTTTTGGTTTGGGGTTTTTAACTGACAGTCGTTGTGATCTTTTGATCAACAGCTAGAAATTTCCAGCTTATTCTCGTTTTTGAATATACTGAAATTCCCTGAACTGCTTAGTTCAGTTCAGTTACTTAGTCATGTCCAACTCTTTGCGACCCCATGAACCGCAGCACGCCAGGCCTCCCTGTCCATCACCAACTCCCGGAGTCTGCCCAAACCCATGTCCATCGAGTCGATGATGCCATCCAACCATCTCATCCTCTGTCGTCCCCTTCTCCTCCTGCCCTCAATCTTTCCCAGCATCGGGGTCTTTTAAGATGAGTCAGCTCTTCACATCAGGTGGCCAAAGTATTGCACTTTCAGCTCCAACGTCAGTCCCTTCCAACCAACACCCAGGACTGATCTCCTTTAGGATGGACTGCTTAGAGAATAGGTTAAAATCCTCCCACTCCTCTGGCCCTGCTGCTGCTGCGGCTGCTGCTGCTGCGGCTGCTGCTGCCATCTTACATGGAGGAAATTCTTAGTATTAGCAGGAGGGAGAATTAATCTTTAGGGAAAAAAGTCTTAGGTTGTTTTGTCTTGTTTTCCCAAAATAAGGTAAATCTATTAAGTTCCTGTGCTATTTAACCCCCTGGACCTTCCCTGAGTTTGGTTAAGTAGTTGCACACAGCAACCACCCACACTGGAAGAAGCTGAGCTGAGCAGTGTGGAAAACAGCGTGGTGAGCCTCTTACCTTCTCTCATCCCTTCCTGTGTTCCGGAGGTGACTGCATTAAATCTAAACTTCGTCAGAAGGAGTATTATGACTGTGGGAAACCTTTCTCACGTGCAGTGGTTATGAGAGTTATTTCATTTTTATGCAGTTTTCACATTTGTAAAAGTTTGCCATCATACCTCATGTGATCTTTAAACAGCCCCTGTTTCTCTACAAGAAAATCTGCTCCAGCTGTTACAGGTCACGAGCAGAACTGGAGCTCAGGGCAGGTCTCCTTACTCTTCAGCTGGAATGTTCTTCAAAATACTAATTGCCAGTGCAGAATGGGTAAAGGACACAATTTCTTTTTAACTAAGATTTCTTAAAATTTTATTTTATTGAAGTATAGTTGATTTATAATGCTGTGTTAATTTCTGCTGTATAGCAGAAAGATTTGGTTATACGTATATGTTTTTTCATATTCTTTTCCATTATGGTTTAATCCCAGGGTATTGAATATAGTTCCTTGTCCTGTAGATAGGACCTTGCCATTTATCTCATCTATATATAATAGTTGGCATCTGCTAATTCCAGACTCCCAATCCATCCCTCTTGTGGCCCCCTTGGCAAGCACAAGTCTGTTCTTTATATCTGTGAGTCTGTTTCTCTTTTGTAAATCAGTTCATTTGGGTCATATTTTAGATTCCACATATAAGTGATATATGGTATTTGTCTTTCTCTTTCTGATTTACTTCGCTAAGTATGATCATCTCAGTCCATCCATGTTGCTGCAAATGGCATTATTCCATTCTTTTTTATGGCTGAGTAATATTTCAGTGCGTGTGTGTGTGTGTGTGTGTGTGTGTGTGTGTGTGTGTGTTAGTCACTCAGTTGTGTCTGACACTTTGAGACCCCATGAACTGTAGCCAGCCAGGATCCTCTGTCCATGGAATTCTCCAGGCAAGAATACTGAAGTGGGTTGCCATTTCCTTCTCCAGGGGATCTTCCCAACCCAGAGATTAAACCCACATCTCTCGCATTGCAGGCAGATTCTTTCCGCTTGAGCCACACACACAAATACCCCTCGGCCCCATATATATATATGTGTGTGTGTGTGTGTGTGTGTACACACACACACATACATACATGCCACATCTTCTTTATCCATTCATCTGTCAACAGACATTTATTGTTTCCGTGTCTTGGCTACTGAGTCTAGAGTCTTGAGTCTACAGAGTTCTAAGTGCTATGCCTGTCTTGCTGCTGCTGCTAAGTCGCTTCAGTCATGTCTGACTCTGTGCAACCCCATAGACGGCAGCCCACCAGGCTCCCCTGTCCCTGGGATTCTGCAGGCAAGAACACTGGAGTGGGTTGCCATTTCCTTCTCCAATGCATGAAAGTGAAAAGTGAAAGTGAAGTCGCTCAGTCGTGTCCGACTCTTCGCGACCCCATGGACTGCAGCCTACCAGGCTCCTCCGTCCATGGGATTTTCCAGGCAAGAGCACTGGAGTGGGTGCCACTGCCTTCTCCAGTGCCTGTCCTAATCACAAATTAATTTCTCTGTCTACACTGGAACCCAGGACAGATGCACACAGGACAGTGGGCAGCCTGAGGTTTCTGAGAAAAACCACCCAGTGGAAGATGTTGATTCTCATTTCCTTAATCATGTTCACCCTTATCAAGTGATGCTATCTCCTCTCTCTCTCTGATGAACCAAGACCTATAGCTTTGCTGACTCCACTTCTCAGCCTTTTAGCTTTGCTGAATCTCTCATACAATAAGAGGATAATCAGTTTTGTTGTGGGTTTTGGGTGCTGTGGACAAGGAAAACATCTGTGTTTCATGTGAATGCTTTCCACTCAACAAGCCATGCAACTCTATGAAAACTGGTAAGAATAATAGAAAAAACATTTTTAATGAGTATCTAGCTTAGCCCCCAATAAGACAAGCCCTTTGTCTATTGCAAGGGACCTGGGGACCTCTTCCTGGCTTCTCATGACATCCAGAGTCCCTGTTGTTATGAAACTCAGTAGGAGGCTCTGTGATCCTCCCGATCCTGGTCAGTTACAGATGTCCAGGGCATCAGGGTCAGGCCAATCTGAAAATAAGTGGCCAACTCATTTTCCCAGTGAGGAAACTTACTTTCTTCCATAACAATAAGTAAGTTTTCACTGGATTGTTCTATGATCTCTAAAATATTCTGTCTCCTTTAAAATATCTATTCCACTGCACAGGGATGCATACACGGGGCATCACAGTGGGAGATGAGGAGACAACAGCTTGCAGAAGTCAGCTGCCGGGGGAGAGGAAACCGGTGACGCACTTTGTCTCCACCATATGTTAATCAAATTAGCCAGATCCTGTGTTCGGAGAACTGGCAGAGCTCCGTCTGCTGCTGGATGGCTTGGACAATGGCTCACAGCCACACAGCCACCTTGATAATTAGTGGAGTCCCTGCCAGCTTCTGCAATCTACCCTGTAGGAGGCAGCTGGCCAAGCCAAGCCTTTGTGGCAGTGTGTGATCCCACTGGTGCTTCAACCCTATTGTATTGTGTCATCCTTTCCCATCCCCCCAACACCCCACCCCAAAATCCCCAAGTGGGAGCAGCTCACTCCACAGAGAGGAACCTTCTGTGTTCAGCATAATGTAAGGGCCAAACAGGGACGCTAGGTTGGTTATTCCTGGGTCCTCCTCAGGCATCACTTCCCGTTGCCGCAGTCAGGTTCAACTAGGAATTAGGAGCAAGTAACACAGAGGCAGAGAAGGCAATGGCACCCCACTCCAGTACTCTTAGCTGGACAATCCCATGGACAGAGGAGCCTGGTAGGCTGCAGTCCATGGGTCCATGAAGAGTCAGACACGACTAAGCGACTTCACTTTCACTTTTCGCTTTCACGCATTGGAGAAGGAAATGGCAACCCACTCCAGTGTTCTTGCCTGGAGAATCCCAGGGACGGGGGAGCCTGGTGGGCTGCTGTCTATGGGGTCACACAGAGTCGGACACGACTGAAGCAACTTAGCAGCAGCAGCAACACAGAAGATTCTGAAGTCAGAAAAAGAAAAAAAAAAATGAACAGGTGCCTCTAATTGAGATGCACTTCAGATGTGTATCACAGTAATGCATGTTGGTGATTACACAGTCTTATTTATATATCAGGTCCCAGCTGGCTAGTTTCCTGACTTATTGCCGGGCCACGTTGTCATGGTTAAGGAAGGACTAAAGAAGGAGGTGCCTCCAGATGGAGGTGTAAGGGCAGGCGGTACTAACAGACCACCTGGGACCAGAACAGCTATGCCTTACCCTTCAGAGGAGAAAGGGGGAGATGTGTACAGTTAGACACGGAACGTGGAAATGCAAGTGACAGCCTTGCTCGTTCAGTCATGCATCTATTCAACAGGTGCTTAGCACACGCTGTGTACAGAGCATCTGTTCTAGCAGTACCACAGTGAGCAAGACAGGCAGCAGCCCCCGCTCCACCCTGTGGAGGGCCTGCAGTCCAGCAGAGGAGACAGAGATAAGCGGGATGGGCAAATGAAGAAGAGAGTGTGTCAGATTTGGACCAAGTGTCAGGAGGAGACCCCTGGCCCTCAGATGGAGATCAAGTGCTGGGAAGGAAAAGGTTAAGGAGAAGGGGTCCATGGGCGAAGGCCTGAAGAAGGTGCAGGTGGGACGCCTGCAGTGGTCAGAGGGGAGAGACTTCAGGTAGGGAACCGGAAGTGCAAAGTCCCTGAGGTCGCCTGGTCTGTCTGACGCCCAGCCTGAGGGCCTGTGTGGCAGAGCAGAGTGGGTGAGGGGAGAGCAGCGGAGGCAGGGTCCTGGAGGGAGCAGAGGCAGAGTGGGCCTGGGCCTGTGGGCTGTGTGAGGACTCTGGACTGAAAATATTAGAAAACTTTCAGGTAAAGTTGTAGCATTTTAAGAGAATTGGTCAGGCTGGTTTTTTTGAGGAGAAATTAAAAGGGGAACAGGATGGAGTCAGGAAGGATGCGATGGCAGCGTTCCCGGGCAGCGGCTGTGTGGCCTGGTCGGCTGAGCCCGGGGGCGTGTGAAGCATCAGATGTGGTTTGTGAAGGGAGAGGCTAGGCAAGGGTTTGGGCTGGAGAAGGACCGGGGGGTACTGTGAGAGGAGCAGTTTTGGAGAGAAAGGACAGAGGTCCTTTCTGCCTCTTTAAGTGTACAAAAACAGTCAGAAATCCAAAAAGAAGTTTCCTGGGGCCTCCTTGTTAAAGGCCTTGTACCTTCACTGCGACTTGGGTGGAGGGAGGAGGGAGTCTAATAATTGCTCTCCTATTGAGAGTTCTGAATGTTTAGGCTCATTTCTTTCATATCAGGCAGATTTTAAACATTTTTTGTTAGGCCAAGGATTGATTCTTTAAATACTTTTTAAAGATCTTTTTGGTGTGGACCATTTTTTAAAGCTTTATTGAATTTGTTACAGTATTGCCTCTGGTTTATGTTTTTAGGTTTTTTGACTGAGAGGTATGTAGGATCTTAGCTCTGTGACCAGGGATTGAACCCGCAACCCCTGACTTAGGGACCAGGGAAGTCTCTAAGTATCTACTTACTTATTTAGGTCACAGGCCCTTTTGAAGAGCCAATGTAAGCTATGAACATGATCCCCAAACAGGACCCACACACACACACTGTCTTTCTCACAGCCTCAGAAAATCCATGAGCCCCAAGCCCACATGAAGTATGTTGAGGCAAAGAGTTGGGGTGGTCCCCATAGGATGTTTCAGTGGTGTTTATTTCACAAAATTGCCCTTGTAACAAGAACAATACTGCAATCTTTAAAAATGTGAATTGGTAAATATTTAAGAAACAAGCAATTTGCAATAAGCATGTCCTCACAGAATTGATCCTCCTGCAAACTCAAGTCTGTGCATCACCGCTCCTTACTATCTTGCCAAGCACGGTCACCAGCCCAAGGTTAGCTTCTCTACAAGCCTGTCACTAACTCACCATTCCTGCCAGAGAGAACCTGTTCTGTTGGGGGCTGCTGCAAATTATAACTATTAAGTCAAAACCTCTTCTTCAGGTTCCAGGCCCCAGAACACATGGCCAGCATACAATTACCAAAATACCCAAGAATCCACCCATTTTTTGCCATAACCTGCTTGACTGCAGGAGTGACCCAGGCTTGAACTTAAACCACAGACCAGAAGGGACCAGAAAAGTGATGAGTGGATGGTGTGGAGCCTAGGGTGGCTGGCCTATGAGTGGACCGTCCTTGTGCCAGGGCATCTTGCCATCCGGGTGATGATGTCTGTTCCAACCCAGCTCCCCAGAAATGGCACCATAGGTAGAGTCTCCATGCTCTTCCTCAAAGGAAAGGAGAAGATGGGGCAGAAGATGTGAGGCTGGGAAGAAGGCAGAGCGGATGCAAGGCAGGACATTACCAGGCAGGCCAGGACTTTGCAGGAAAACAAAGCTGGTTATTTGGTACATGATATCTCCGAGGAGACTGGGGGCTTCCCAGGTGGCACTAGTGGTAAAGAACCCGCTTGCTGATGCAGGAGACATAAGAGACCTGGCTTCAGTCCCTGGGTGGGGAAGATCTCCTGGAGAAGGAAATGGCAACCCACTCCAGTATTCTGGCCCGGAGAATCCCATGGACAGAGGAGCCTGGTGGACCACAATCCACAGGGTCACAAAGAGTTGGACACGACTGAAGCAATTTGGCACACACTGGGGAGACCATATGGAAACACTGTATCCTGTCTGGAACATTCCATCAGAGAGCAAAAGGGCAAGCAGTTTCTCTTCCGGTTCCTCCTGGCTTCCTGTCTCTCCTTGGTCAAAAGCTGCTCCCATGGGGTATTGACTGGGGGTTCCTTCAGTGACCCAGTAAAGAAGCCTGAGGCGCCACAGACCCAGCAGCTTCCTGGGGGCTGAGGCTGAGGGGTCAGGCAGGACCGGAAGGGCCTGGCATGCATGTACACTGCACCCAGTATGTTATGTGGGCAGTTCCGCCAACACAGGCTCCATCTGGACTGACACCAGTGCCTGAGGAACGCAGGCCGTGGGCTGAGGTGTGGCGAGGACAGCTGCAGATGGTGGCCACACACACTGTCAGGTCGGAGAATCACCTGGTTCCTTCCTGGTCTGCAGCAGATGCTGACCCAGCAGGGGAAACACAGAGCTCAGCATCCCACCTCCAGGGAGGACAGGTTGAGAGGAGGAAAGTGAGGGGTCAGGGTCTCCATCAGCGATATCAGCCTGACGCAAAGCAGGATGTTCCATCACAACATCTGGAGTAGCCCCAGCTCCACGTAGGGCAGGAGGCCACTGCCGGGCAGACAAGTGAGGATCCAAGGGCCAGGCAGCCATGCGGCTGGGGCTCCTGGGATAAAATGCAGGTGGATACAGAGCGGGTTAGGTCAGGCCCCCCAATTTCTAGGATCTAGTGCCTGTGATCTGAGGCGGAGCTGATGTAATAATAAGAAAAATAAAGTGCACAATAAATTTAATGCACTAGAATCATCCTGAAACCATCCCCTCCCTCCTCCATCCATGGAAAAACTATTGTCCACAAAAACTGGTCCTTGGTGCCAAAACGCTGGGACCGCTGGGTTAGGGCTCAGGACAGCCAACTGTAGGTGGAGGATCCACCACGTAGAGGTGGACACAGAGGGGAGCTGACACATGACTTTGCCATTAAAAATGAAAGTCTGCCTATTTGCCTGTTTTAATTGTACTTCATTTCAGTTGCTTACCCTGAGCATCTGACTTTAAAATACTGAGATTGTTACACTTTTTAGTAGAATATATTTTAATTCACATACAGTATATGGGTATCTATGTATATTGTGTGGGCTCAGTTGTACCCAACTCTGCAACCCTGTACCCCACCAGGTTCCTCTGTCCATAGGATTTTCTGGCAAGAATGCTGGAGTGGGTTGCCATTTCCTCTTCCAGGGGATCTTCCCGACTCAGGGATCGAACCCGTGTCTCCAGCATCTCCTACATTGCAGGTGGATTCTTTACTGCTGAGCCACAACTATGTGTAATACCATCTATACCACATAATGATGACTATTGACATCTAAGTAAGTATTGTGCGTTTTTGCTCAATAAGCACACACAGCACTTTGCTTTAATAAACAGCATTATGCAACCCAGACTAAATTTGACAACTCTGGATTCGAGCCAGCTTTATGAATCCAGAGCCCATTGTTCTTAGGAGGCACTTTGAGTTTTCTGACCCCATTGTAGTAACAAACATGTATGAAATTACAAGGGGATGAGGGGAAACACTGTGTTTTTACAGCTTTCCCATCTCTGCTGATTTCCAGTGAACACTGCCATGCTAAATTGAGCCACCTGTGATTAGTAATTGTCATCGTGCCTTGCAGTGTCGCTAGAAGACAGGGTGCCTGTCAAGCATCATGACAATGTGCCTACTTTTCCCAGGGGCATAATTTCCTGTAGCCCGAGTAGCTGCCACCTTTTCCCCACCTGTTCCCCAGAAACAGCATCCTGGTTGATAGGTCATTATTGCCTCAGCCCAGAAGTCCTGCCCAGGGCACCCCATGGAGGTGAACCTGCACCAGTTGATTCCGTCATTTCTAAGAGGCAGAAACCACCTCTGTGGGAACCTGGTGGGTCTTTTTGTTTTAATGAAGCAAAAGTAGCCTCCATGTGTGTGTGCGCCTGGCTGCAGAGTGACAGTGGTTTATCTTGGGCTGAACGCAAGTACAGGACCCTCCTGGGGAATCATGGAAGTCTCCCGACCTCTTTGTAATGGATGCTGTCACCCCACCAAATACCCCTACAGAGACTCCTTCAGAGGGACCTGTGCCGCTTCCCAAAGTCAAACCCCATAGTAAGCCACAGCTCTAAAAGCCTCGAGCTCTCCCCTTCTCCTCAGATTCTGTCATAGACACATCGTATCAGAAAGAAATACAAGCAAGTACTCTTCCTTCAGTTAAATCTAGGGTCTGTTCCCTGCTTTTCTGGAATAAACTGGATACTGAAAATCACAATCCACCTCCACTTCCTTTAATCACTAATCATAGTTGTTTGTCATCCTCAGAGAAACAGTGTGTACAAGTAGAAATTACTTTTAGTATCTTATAGGTTTGAAATATGTTTGTAGACTAGAAATAGCTCACTCTGTCTCCCCCTTTGCAGGCAGCGCAGACTAATAAGCTACCTTCCCAAAGTTGAGAGCTTAGAGAAACAAAGACTTAGGGAGACTCTGAAACTGTCCATACAAAGAAATGTTGGGTTGATTAACAAGTTCATTTGACCTAGCCTGGAGGGGGCTTTGGAGGAGAATGGGTACAGGCATGTATATAGCTGAACCCCTTTGCTGTCCATCTGAAACTATCACAACACTGTTAATCAGCTATATGCCAATACAAAATAAAAAGTTACCCTTTTTTGGTAGTTATGATAGATAATAGTGTGAAAGTGAAAGTGTTAGTCACTAAGTCATGTCTGACTCTTTGTGACCCCATGGACTATAACCCACCAGGCTCCTCTGTCCATGAGTTCTCCAGGCAAGAATACTGGAGTGGGTTGCCATTTGCTTCTCCAAGGGATCTTCCCGATCCAGGGATTGAACCTGGATCTCCTGTATTGCAGGCGGATGAGCCAGCTCTTTACTGTTTGAGCCACCAGGGAAGCCTTAGTTAGGATAATCATGGACTTATAATTTTGTGTTCTGCTTTTTTCCACTTAAGCATTGATTTGTAGCCGTCCATTTCTCCATGTGCTTATGTAGGCTTTATAGTTCTCCTTGGTAATGGCTACATTATATGACAAAAGTAATCCCAGAATAATAGTGAGGGGATTACCAAACCAGCCCTGGAAGGATTACACCTGATACACAGCGCTGAGTGCCAGAGGAGCCTGCCAACATGTGATAACTTTGAAAACCTCTTTAACTCAAAGCCCAAATTTTCCCATTTGCCAAATAACCGTAATCATAGTTGTTTGTCATCCTCAGAGAAACAGTGTGTACAAGTAGAAATTACTTTTAGTATCTTATAGGTTTGAAATATGTTTGTAGACTAGAAATAACTCACTCTCCTTTGTCTCCCTCTTTGAAGGCAGAGCAGTACTCTTTCTAATAAACTACCTTCCCAAAGCAGTAAGCACTGAAAAAAGTAAGTGAGGAGGCCAGGCAGAAGCATTGTGGTTCCTTGGTTGTTTTGGAGTCACCTATTTGTAAATGAAATCATTTTGGAGTCACCTTTTGGTAAATGAAATCATTGAAAAACTTCTTGAGCCCATTTGCTTTGTTTTATACAACATGTGCATTGCTTAAAAGTAATTAACAAATGAAAATTGTACTAATCACCCATCCTGTCCATTAACTTAGCTTATTTTTGAGGTTCACTCAACAGGTTTGGTCTTTGCTCAGTGAGAACCTCATGCTCTCAGGTGTGATGGCAGATTGCCCAAATGCTGAGACTTTCTTATTAGAATCAAGGACTGTTAGAGTCTGAGGAGTCTCTGTTATCGTCCAGCACATTTAGTCCAAACATTTGCTCACATTTCTCTAGTTTAAGGGTACACATACCACTGATGGGGCTTGTTGGGCTTCCCTGGTGGTTCAGTGGTAAAGAATCCACCTGCCAATGCAGGAGATGCAGGTTCTATTCCTGGGTCAGGAAGATCCCTAGAGAAGGCAATGGCAACCCACTCCAGTATTCTTGCCTGGAGAATCCCATGAGCACAGGAGCCTGGCAGGCTACAGTCTATAGTGTCACAAAGAGTCGGGAATGACTAAGCAACTAAACAACAACACAGCACCTTTTCCACTGGTGACAACTCTCTTCATTGAAAAGATACTTATTCATTGAACTCACATCTACTCCTTTGCTACTTTTACTCATTTATTCTCATTAGATATTTTAGCACAGCTGCACCAAAAAAAAAAATTCTAAAAATCTTTCAGAAAATGAGTTACTTCCAAGCTCTGATTTTCTAGAAATTCAAGGTAAAGGAAACATTTCACACATCAATAATACAGGCTCTCACTCTTCCCATAAAATCTATCAGGCAAATATAAATAATAGAAATCCATTTTCCTACATCTGAGAATCCACACTGAGGTTTCTTCCTGAGATTTCTTCTGGGCTTCTTTCTATTACCTGTACTGGTAGCTCAACTGGCAAAGAATCTGCCTGCAATGCAGGAGACCCTGGTTCAATTTCTGGGTCAGGAAGATCCCCTGGAGAAGGGATAGGCTACCCACTCCAGTATTCTTAGGCTTCCCTGGTGGCTCAGATGGTAAAGAATCTGCCTGCCATGTGGGAGACTTGAGCTCTATCCCTGGGTTGGGAAGATCCCCTGGAGAAGGGCATGGCAACCCACTCCAGTATTCGTGCATAGAGAATCCCCATGGACAGAGGAGCCTGGTGGGCTACAGTCCATGGGGTCGCAAAGAGTCAGACACAACTGAGTGACAAAGCACAGCGCAGCACTTATGTCCTCTGACCCTAAATAGGGGACTATCTAGTCATCATCATAAAAGGCAAATGGAAGCATTTGGCCTAAAATAATGCATTGGAACCATGTGAGTCATTAATCTCTATGGAAAGTAGAAAAATGATTCCCCCATCCAAAAAATGAGCCTGTGCTAATCCCCAGAACCTGTGCATATGTTACCTTCCATAGCAGAGAAACTTTGCAAGTGTGACTAAGGATCTTGAGAAGGAAATGTAGTCACAAGACATTCTGTCGAAGGGTAGGAGGGTCAGGGTCAGAGAAGGAGATGATGACAGATGCAGAGGACAGAGGAGGAGAGACAAGATGGTGCTGCACTTCTGGCTTTAAAGATGAAGGAATGGGCCACAAGCCGAGGAACGTGGGCTGCCTCTAGAGGGGAAAAGACAAGGGAACATGATTTTTTTTTTTTTTTGGCTGCTCCAGGTCTCAGTTGTGACACACAGGATCTTTGATCTTCGTTACAGCATGCAGGATCTTTTTTTTGTGGCATGTGGGATCTAGTTCCCTGACCAGGGATCAAACCTGGGCCCCCTGCACTGGTAATGCAGAGTCCTAGCCACTGGACCCCCAGGGAAGTTCATCCATAGGCAATTCAGCCCTGCTGACTCTGACGATGGCCAGTAAGACCCATTTTGGACTTCCTACCTCCAGAACTATAAGATAAATTTGTGGGGAATTTTTTTTAGATCACTTACATTTCATACAATTATGCCTACGCCTGGACATCAGTTTACAGTGTTAGTGTCATTTTCTGATTTCCGCCACGATTTTTGTTCCTCTGTGTCCTCACTCCTGTCTTCTTTTGATTATTCTAGTAGCACTCGTATTTCATTTTAATTTTTCTATTGGCTCTGTGACTGTCTCTTTGTATAGATCTTTGAATGGTTATTTTCAGGATTGTCTACTATATACTTAACTTTCGACATTCTACTTAGAGTTAATATTTCCCCCAATGATATAAGATCATCTTCTTTTTTCCCCCTTTTGTTATCATCCTCATTTTTATTAATTTTCACATATCAAAAATTCCAATAAAGGATGTTCTACATTTGCTTTCCATAACAAATATATTTTAAAGAACTTGAAAGGTGAAAAATAGTCTCACTGGCCATGTATTTACCTTTTTGGTTGTTTGTCTTGAATTCTTCAGGTTCTGGTTTTCACTCTGGTATCCTTATCTTTCCATCTGAGAACCTGCCTCTAGCATTGTTTTGTCATAAAGCAGATTACAGGGGTGGAAGTGTTAGTCACTAAGTCAGGTCTGACTCTTTTCAACCCGATGGACTGTAACCCGCCAGGCTCCTCTATCCATGGAATTCTCTAGGCAAGAGTACTAGAGTGGGTTGCCATGCCCTCTTCCAGGGGATCTTCCTGACCCAGGGATCAAACTCAGGTCTCCTGCATTGAAGGCAGATTCTTTACCATCTGAGCCACCAGGGAAGCCAGATTTCCTAGGGGTAGATTCTAAATCTGTGTGTTTTAAGCCACTTCAGTTCAGTTTAGTTCAGTCACTCAGTCGTGTCCAGCTCTTTGCAACCCCATGGACTGTAGCAAGCTAGGCCTCTCTGTCCATCACCAGCTCCCAGTGTTTACTCAAACTCATGTCCATTGAGTCGGTGATGTCATCCAACCATCTCATCCTCTGTCATCCCCTTCTCCTCCCATCTTCAATCTTTCCCAGCATCTGGGTCTTTTTAAATGAATCAGTTCTTTGAATCAGGTGGCCAAAGTATTGGAATTTCAGCTTCAACATCAGTCCTTCCAATGAATATTCAGGACTGATTTCCTTTAGTTGGACTGGTTGGATCTCCTTGCAGTCCAAGGGACTCTCAAGAGTCTTCTCCAACACCACAGTTCAAAAACACCAATTCTTTGGAGCTCAGCTTTCTTTATAGTCCAACTCTTACATCCATACATGACCACTGGAAAAACCATAGCCTTGACTAGACGGACCTTTGTTGGCAAAGTAATGTCTCCACTTTTTAATGTACTGTCTAGCTTGGTCATAACTTTTCTTCCAAGGAGTAAGCATCTTTTAATTTCATGGCTGCAGTCACTATCTGCAGTGGTTTTGGAGCCCAGAAAAATAAGGTCTGACACTGTTTCTCCATGTATTTGCCATGAAGTGATGCGACCAGATGCCGTGTTTTTCATTTTCTGAATGCTGAACTTTAAGCCAACTTTTTCACTCTCCTCTTTCACTTTCATCAAGAGGCTTTTTAGGTCCTCTTCACTTTCTGCCATAAGGGTGGTGTCATCTGCATATCTGAGGTTATTGATATTTCTCCTGGCAATCTTGAGTCCAGCTTGTGTTTCATCCAGCCCAGCATTTTTCATTACGTACTCTGCATATAAGTTAAATAACCACGGAGACAGTATACAGCCTTGATGTACTCCTTTTCCTATTTGGAACCAGTCCTTTTCATGGAACCACTTGTTCATGTCCTGTTCTAACTATTGCTTCCTGACCTGCATACAGATTTCTCAAGAGGCAGGTCAGGTGGTCTGGTATTCCCATCTCTTTCAGAATTTTCCACAGTTTATTGTGATCCACACAGTCAAAGGCTTTGGCACAGTCAATAAAACAGATGTTTTTCTGGAACTCTCTTGCTTTTTCAATGATCCAGCAGATGTTGGCAATTTGATCTCTGGTTCCTCTGCCTTTTCTAAAACCAGCTTGAACATCTGGAAGTTCATGGTTCACGTATTGTTGAAGACTGGCTTGGAGAATTTTGAGCATTACTTTACCAGCGTGTGAGATAAATGCAATTGTGCAATAGTTTGAGCATTCTTTGACATTGCCTTTCTTTGGGATTGGAATGAAAACTGACCTTTTCCAGTCCTGTGGCCACTGCTGAGTTTTCCAAATTTGCTAACATATTGAGTGCAGCACTTTCACAGCATCATCTTTTAGGATTTGAAATAGCTCAACTGGAATTCTATCACCTCCACTAGCTTTGTTCACAGTGATGCTTCCTAAGGCCCACTTGACTTCACATTCCAGGATGTGTGGCTCTAAGTGAATGATCACACCATTGTGGTTATCTGGGTCATGAAGATGTTTTTTGTATAGTTCTTCTGTGTATTCTTGCCACCTCTACTTAATATCTTCTGCTTCTGTTAGGTCCACACCATTTCTGTCTTTTATCGAGCCCATCTTTGCATGAAATGTTCCCTTGGTATCTTTGATTTTCTTGAAGAGATCTCTAGTCTTTCCCATTCTATTGTTTTCCACTATTTCTTTGCACCGATCACTAAGGAAAGCTTTCTTATCTCTCCTTGCTTCTCTTCTTTTCACAGCTATTTGTAAGGCCTCCTCAGATAGCCATTTTGCTTTTTTGCATTTCTTTTTCTTGGGGACGGTCTTGATCCCTGTGTCCTGTACAATGTCACTAACCTCTGTCCATAGTTCATCAGGCACTCTTGTCTGTCAGATCTAGTCCCTTAAATCTATTTCTCACTTCCACTGTATAATTGTAAGGGATTTGATTTAGGTCATACCTGAATGGTCTAGTGGTTTTCCATACTTTCTTCAATTTAAGTCTGAATTTGGCAATAAGGAGTTCATGATCTGAGCCACAGTCAGCTCCTGGTCTTGTTTTTGCTGACTATAGAGCTTCTCCATCTTTGGCTGCAAAGAATATAATCAGTCTGATTTCAGTGTTGACCATCTGATGATACCCACGTGTAGAATCTTCTCTTGTGTTGTTGGAAGAGGGTGTTTGCTATGACCAGTGCATTCTCTGGGCACAACTCTATTAGCCTTTGCCCTGCTTCATTCTGTACTCCAAGGCCAAATTTGCCTGTTACTCCAGATGTTTCTGAACTTTCTACTTTTGCATTCCAGTCCCCTATAATGAAAAGGACATCTTTTTTGGGTGTTAGTTCTAGAAGGTCTTGGAGGTCTTCATAGAACTGTTCAACTTCAGCTTCTTCAGCATTACTGGTCAGGACATAGACTTGGATTACCATGATATTGAATGGTTTGCCTTGGAAACGAACAGAGATCATTCTGTCATTTGTAAGACTGCATCCAAGTACTGCATTTTGGACTCTTTTGTTTACTATGATGGCTACTTTGTTTCTTCTAAGGTATTCTTGCCCACAGTAGTAGATATAATGGTCATCTGAGTTAAATTCACCCATTTCAGTCCATTTTAGTTCGCTGATTCCTAAAATGTTGACATTCACTCTTGCCATCTCCCGTTTGACCGCTTCCAATTTGCCTTGATTCATGGACCTAACATTCCAGGTTCCTATGCAATATTGCTCTTTACAGCATCGGACCTTGCTTCCATCACCAGTCACAACCACAGCTGGGTGTCATTTTTGCTTTGGCTCTGTCTCTTCATTCTTTCTGGAGTTATTTCTCCACTGATCTCCAGTAGCATGTTGGGCACCTACCTACCTTGGGAGTTCACCTTTCAGTGTCCTATCTTTTTGTCTTTTCATACTGTTCATGGGATTCTCAAGGCAAGAATACTGGTGGTTTGCTATTCCGTTCTTCAGTGGACTACATTTTGTCAGAACTCTCCACCGTGACCCGCCCATCTTGGGTGGCCCTACATGGCACTTAGTTCGGGGTAATATGTCACAGCAGCAAATAGGAGAATAATACACCTTGCCTTCCAAAATCCTCCCATCAGTGACAGGATATTTACAGACACAAATAAAATGAACACATCACAGCTGCACAAGCTACTAAAAACCATGAGAACGGAAGTGGATGTGATTTTCTCAGTCCATACTGTGAGGTGGATATCTAAAAGGTGGGGCTTGGGCGTCATTTTACAAATCTGGAAGAAGCCTCGAGGCAGGAATATGGTTGTCAGAGAGAAGCAGCAGCAGGAAAGCGGATGAGTGGCAGGGAGCGGGCGAAGGGGCTGGAGGCGGAAGATATGGCCAAGGAGGTGGCAGAGCCCTGGCCTGTGAGGTTTACGGGTTCCACTCAAAACTTTGAACTTGAGAGTACTTCCGGAGCTCATGTTTGCCTCCTGGATTTCATCTGTAGTGAGATGGGCTTTCCAGAATGCCCCTTCCCTGGCTCTGGCTCCAGATCTGGCCCAGTGCACATTTTCCTTGTGGCAGCCGCTGGAGTGGGCGTGCTGAAGAGCAGCCCGGGGGCAGGAGGGGACCCCGGTCATTAAGAAGCCTAATCATGGAACACAGTGACACTGTGGGTGGGCTGCTGCTGATTGGGAGAAAATATCTTCATCATCTGGACACCTGAACAGAGGAGTAAAAATAGAATCCCCAGGATTGTTTTAAAAATAAGACACACACACACAGGAAGCAGACCCAAATCTTTCCTGAGACTAGAGCAGCTTGAGAAGGGGAAAGAAGAAGATGGAGCAGCTGCTCTAATAGAATAGAGAACTGGGGAAGAGGATACTGAACAATTCCATGAAGCCCAGGTTGCTACGGCCCAGAGACCCAGTGCCCGGGAGCTGGAGGAGGAAGCAGCCCAGGTCAGGCAGCTCGTTCCAGTGCCTGAAACCCTGGACCCAGGCCCCTCCAGGAGCCCCTTGCCCTGGCGACCAGGGATGCACTATAGCTCAGAAAGTCACGCTTCTCCCTTCATCCACCTCTCGCCGTACACACGTGTGTGCAGCCATACACACAAACACTGTCTCTTTCCATTCTAGTCTTCCCAATGACCCTCTGCTGTGGATGAAAGCCCACATACTCAATATTTTGAAATTATAGGTTTTCGAACCCTCAGAATCTGCTAGGGAAAGAAATGAAGCCCATCAGCCAGTCTCCGGGGCAGAAATAACCTTGTGTACATGCTCACTTGCTACGTTGTGTCCAACTCTACAGCCCGCCAGGCTCCTCTATCCATGGGATCTGCCAGGCAAGAATACTGGAGTGTGTTGCCATTTCCTTCTCCAGGTGATCTTCCCGAACCAGGGATCAAACCTGCATCTGCTGCACTGGCAGGCAGGTTCTTTACCACTGAGTCATCAGGGAAACCCCGGAAATAATCTTAACTCAGTGCTTAACCCAGTAAATAATAAATAAATAATAAATAAATAATTTAAAAAATTATTTTTTTTAATTGGAGTATAGTTGCTTTACAGTGTTGTGTTAGTTTCTGCTACACAACAAAGTGAATCAGCTATACATATACATATACCCCCTCCCTTTTGGATTTCCTTCCCATTTAAGTCACCAGAGAGCACTGAGCAGAGTTCCCTGTGCTAGACAGTAGGTTCTCATTAGCTATCTCTTTTATACATAATATCAGTAGGATATGTATGTCACCCCTCATCTCCCAATTCATCCCACCGCTCCCTTCCCTCTTTGGCATCCATACATTTGTTCTCTATGTCTGTAGTGACTTTACATATGAGGACACACAGAATTCCCACCAGCATCACCACCCCTTCCAGAAATCGCCTCAGGATCCACAGTAAGAGAAAAGCCCTATATTCATAAGTAAGAAACTTCAAAAGGACATTTACTTTCTTTTTGTTACAGTCTTATTGAGATAAAATGTACATACCATGTATTTCACCCATTTACTGTGGTCAGTAAAATGGCTGTTAGCATCTTCACAGTCAAGCAAACACCACCACAATCAATTTTAAAACATATTCATCACCTCCAAAACTCCTATGCCTCTTTTCCTAGTTCCTCCCACCCCCTCCTCCAGCCCTAGACAACCCTCAATCTACTTTCTGTCTCCGTGGACTCATCTCTTCTGGATATTTATTTCATAAATGTGGTCCTTTGTGGTTGACTTAGCATGTTTCCAAGGCTAATCCATGTTGTAGCATGTTTAACCACTTCATTTCTTTGTAGGGCTTAATAATATTCTGTTGTATGAACGTACCGTATTTTATATATCCATTCATCAGCTGATGGACATTTGGATTGTTCCCAGGTGTTGACTGTGATGAATAATGCTGCCATGAGCTCTCTGGTATGTTTTCATTTCTCCTAAGTGCAGACCTAGGAGTGGTCTTGCTGGCTCATGTGACAACTTAATCTTTAACCTTTTGAGGAACTGCCAGACTGTTTTTCAAAGTGGTTGCACCATTTTACATTCCCACCACACGTGGTGGGTTCCAGTTTCTCCACACCTAGGCCAAGCCTTGTTATTACCTAAATTATTGATTATAGCCATCCTAGTGGATGTGAAGTGGTATTTCATTGTGGTTTTGATTTGCACTTTATGATAGCTAATGATACTGAGCATCTTTTCCAGGGCTTATTGGTCACTTGTATATCTTCTTTGGAGAACCATCTATTCAGAACCTTAACTCATTTTTAAGTGGGTTATTTGTCTTTTTATTATTGAGTTGGTTGTAGGAATTCTTATAGAGGTAAGTTCCTCATCAGAAATATGCAAAAATGTTTAGCCCGTTCTATGAGTTTTGCTTTCATTTTCATGATGGTGTTCTTAGAATTGCAAATGTTTTTAATGTTGATGAAGTCCAATTTATCTGTGTTTTCTTTAGTTCCTATCTTCATTACTGCAGCTTTTGTAAGTTTTGAAACTGGGAAATGTGAGTCTTCCAATTTTGTTCTTTTTAAAGATGGTTTTGGCTATTCTGGGTCCCTTGAATTTCCATGGGAATTTTAGGATCAGCTTGTCAATTTCTGCAAAGAAGTCAGTTTGGATTTTGATAGGGATTGCACTGAATCTGTAGATCAGTTTGAAGAGTACTGTCATCTTACAATATTAAGTCTCCCAGTAAGTGATCATTTACTTAGGTCTTTCCATTTATTTAGGTCTTCTTTAATTTGCTTTAGTGACTTTGTAGTTTTGTGGTTTTCAGAGTATATGTTTTACACATCTTTTGTCAAATATAGACCTAAGGATTTTATTCTTTTTGATGCTACTGTAAATAGAGTTGTTTCCGTAATTTAATTTTCACTTTGTCCATAGCTAGGATGTAGAAATCAAATAGATTTTTATATATTGATCTTATACCCTGAACAAAACAAACTGGGATTAAAATACACAATTTTAAAAAAACAACATGGGTTACAATAAAAAAGATCAAGAACATTTTATTTTATTTATTTTTTTTATTTTATTTTATTATTATTTTTTTTTTAATTTTAAAATCTTTACTTCTTACATGTGTTCCCAAACATGAACCCCCCTCCCACCTCCCTCCCCATAACATCTCTGTGGGTCATCCCCATGCACCAGCCCCAAGCATGCTGTATCCTGCGTCAGACATAGACTGGCGATTCAATTCTTACATGATAGTATATATGATAGAATGCCATTCTCCCAAATCATCCCACCCTCTCCCTTTCCCTCTGAGTCCAAAAGTCCGTTATACACAGCTGTGTCTTTTTTCCTGTCTTGCATACAGGGTCGTCTTTGCCATCTTTCTAAATTCCATATATATGTGTTAGTATACTGTATTGGTGTTTTTCTTTCTGGCTTACTTCACTCTGTATAATCGGCTCCAGTTTCATCCATCTCATCAGAACTGATTCAAATGAATTCTTTTTAATGGCTGAGTAATACTCCATTGTGTACATGTACCAAAGCTTTCTTATCCATTCATCTGCTGATGGACATCTAGGTTGTTTCCATGTCCTGGCTATTATAAACAGTGCTGCGATGAACATTGGGGTACATGTGTCTCTTTCTATTCTGGTTTCCTCGGTGTGTATGCCCAGCAGTGGGATTGCTGGGTCATAAGGTAGTTCTATTTGCAATTTTTTAAGGAATCTCCACACTGTTCTCCATAGTGGCTGTACTAGTTTGCATTCCCACCAACAGTGTAGGAGGGTTCCCTTTTCTCCACACCCTCTCCAGCATTTATTGCTTGCAGATTTTTGGATCGCAGCCATTCTGACTGGTGTGAAGTGGTACCTCATTGTGGTTTTGATTTGCATTTCTCTGATAATGAGTGATGTTGAGCATCTTTTCGTGTGTTTGTTAGCCATCCGTATGTCTTCTTTAGAGAAATGTCTATTTAGTTCTTTGGCCCATTTTTTGATTGGGTCGTTTATTTTTCTGGAATTGAGCTGCATAAGTTGCTTGTATATTTTTGAGATTAGTTGTTTGTCAGTTGCTTCATTTGCTATTATTTTCTCCCATTCAGAAGGCTGTCTTTTCACCTTGCTTATATTTTCCTTTGTTGTGCAGAAGCTTTTAATTTTAATTAGATCCCATTTGTTTATTTTTGCTTTTATTTCCAGAATTCTGGGAGGTGGATCATAGAGGATCCTGCTGTGATTTATGTCTGAGAGTGTTTTGCCTATGTTCTCCTCTAGGAGTTTTATAGTTTCTGGTCTTACATTTAGATCTTTAATCCATTTTGAGTTTATTTTTGTGTGTGGTGTTAGAAAGTGATCTAGTTTCATTCTTTTACAAGTGGTTGACCAGTTTTCCCAGCACCACTTGTTAAAGAGATTGTCTTTACTCCATTGTATATTCTTGCCTCCTTTGTCAAAGATAAGGTGTCCATATGTGTGTGGATTTATCTCTGGGCTTTCTATTTTGTTCCATTGATCTATATGTCTGTCTTTGTGCCAGTACCATACTGTTTTGATGACTGTGGCTTTGTAGTAGAGCCTGAAGTCAGGCAAGTTGATTCCTCCAGTTCCATTCTTCTTTCTCAAGATTGCTTTGGCTATTCGAGGTTTTTTGTATTTCCATACAAATCTTGAAATTATTTGTTCTAGTTCTGTGAAAAATATGGCTGGTAGCTTGATAGGGATTGCATTGAATTTGTAAATTGCTTTGGGTAGTATACTCATTTTCACTATATTGATTCTTCCAACCCATGAACATGGTATATTTCTCCATCTATTAGTGTCCTCTTTGATTTCTTTCATCAGTGTTTTATAGTTTTCTATATATAGGTCTTTAGTTTCTTTGGGTAGATATATTCCTAAGTATTTTATTCTTTTCGTTGCAATGGTGAATGGAATTGTTTCCTTAATTTCTTTTTCTACTTTCTCATTATTAGTGTATAGGAATGCAAGGGATTTCTGTGTGTTGATTTTATATCCTGCAACTTTACTATATTCATTGATGAGCTCTAGTAATTTTCTGGTGGAGTCTTTAGGGTTTTCCATGTAGAGGATCATGTCATCTGCAAACAGTGAGAGTTTTACTTCTTCTTTTCCAATTTGGATTCCTTTTATTTCTTTTTCTGCTCTGATTGCTGTGGCCAAAACTTCCAGAACTATGTTGAATAGTAGCGGTGAAAGTGGACACCCTTGTCTTGTTCCTGACTTTAGGGGAAATGCTTTCAATTTTTCACCATTGAGGATAATGTTTGCTGTGGGTTTGTCATATATAGCTTTTATTATGTTGAGGTATGTTCCTTCTATTCCTGCTTTCTGGAGAGTTAAAAAAGGTCAAGAACATTTTAAAGGAAATTATTCAATTATAAGTTTGAAAAAAAGGGGAGTCCTGTTCCTATTTAGGGGAATAAAGGAAAACAGGACACTAGAGGTCTGTAAAGAGGTTGGAGAGTTCGTCAGAGGAGTAAAACCACTGCAGCAGTTTTTTTAGTTGAGATTTTAACTTTCAGAATATTTAACATAAAGCTCTCTTGGCTTGGAAGGGGCTCATTTCCTTGTCACCTCAACACCCACACTTTGCATAAGCCAAGCTTGCAGACAGACTTAGCACCATCTTTGGAGTTTCCCTGGTGGCTCAGGTGGTAAAGAATCTACCTGCAATGCAGAAGACCTGGGTTCAATCCCTGGGTCAGAAAGACTCCCTGGGGAAGGAAATGGCAGCTGACTCCAGTATCCTTGCCTGGGAAATCCTACAGACAGAGGAGCCTGGCAGGCTACAGTCCATGGGGTCGCAAAGAGTCAGACACAGCTGAGCCATGAACACTCTCACTTTTATTTAGCATCCTTGGGAAGAGGCCACCTTTCAGACGTACAGTGACATAAGTAATTTAATGACCCGAAGAAAGGCAAGGTTGGGTAGACCTTCGTGAGTCATTGCCAGTGTTTTCCTCTTTCTCAAAATCAAGCTAGGCCATTACAGGGATTCTGGGTCTTTGCACCTTCTCCCCAAGTTGTCTAACACATAGGCCATAAACACTAGCAAAGTCCCTTTTGGCATGACTTGTTTGGTCCAGTTAGCTTTGTACCTAACATTTCATAGAAAATTCTTGAAGCAAAAGTGAATTTTAATGACCCTAAGGCATCCTTCTCACTTCCCAACCAAGACAGTTATTGAGAACAGTTTGGGATACAGAAATTCTATCCAGAAATCTCCTGTACAATTTTAAAAAAATAAATAAATAAGCAACAGTAACAACAACAATCAGTTCAGTTCAGTTCAGTCACTCAGTCATGTCCGACTCTGCAACCCCATGAATCGCAGCAACAATAGCTGTATTTTAATAAAATCAAGTCATGTGACTTCATACTGTTCACACAGAAGAGTGGCAGGTGAATCAATCAACTAGTCAAAAAAAAGACGTAAACTTACTGAGGTTTTAAGAATTTGAATAATAAATAATCTTATATTTTGAAATTTCTACACTATTTAATGATGTGTAATCAGCAAACATGGTTTAAAACTTTAAATAAAAATTTTAAATGCCCTTTGAAAATATACATATGTTCTTTGCTCCCAGAGGGTCCACTTACAGACATGTGTGCTGTAGTCAGTCTTGTCTAAGGACACAGATATATATGATCAAGGGTAAAAAATGTTAAAGCTGCCTAAACATCCACTAATAGTAATAAACTATGGGATACTATGCAATTATTAACGGTGACAGCCTCCAAAAGGACTGACCCCCAAAAACTATACAAGATAAATTATTCATTGAGAAAAGCAAAATATATAATATCAGATATATATATAATATATATTATATATATAATATCAGATATATATACTATATATATACACTATATACACTATATATAGTATATATATACTATATATATAGTATCTCACGCTTTTAAAAATCACATATTAAAAAAATAAATATGTCTTTATAACAATATTGATATGTGAATATAAAAGAGAAAAATACACAGAAGGATCCTGTGATAAGCAGAATGCCAGCCCTCAAAGATGTCCACACCCTAATCCCAGACTCTGTGGATATGCTATGCTATTTGGCAAGAGAGAGTGTAGGTTGCAGATGAAATTAAGGTTATTAACCAGCTGACTTTCAAATAGGGAGATTGAAAATAATTTATTTAAAAAGAGAAGTCCCTGATGGTCCAGTAGCTAAGACTCCGTTATTCCACTGCAGAAAGCATAGTTTTGCTCCCTGGTCAGGGAACTAAGTTCCCACATGTTGTTTTTCAGTCACTAAGTTGTGTCCAACTTTGCAATGGTGTGGATTGTAGCACTCAAGGCTTCCCTGTCCTTCACTATCTCCAGGAGTTTGCTCAAATTCATAACCATTGAATCAGTGATGACATCCAACCATCTCATCCTCTGCTGCCCTCTTCTTCTTTGGCCTTCAATCTTTCCCAGCATCAGAGTCTTTTCCAATGAGTCAGCTCTTTGCATCAGGTGATCAAAGTATTGGAGCTTCAGCATCAGTCTTCCCAGTGAATATTCACAGTTGATTTCCTTTAGGATTGACTGGTTTGATCTTGCAGTCCAAGGGACTCTCAAGAGTCTTCTCCAGCATAATTCAAAAGCATCAATTCTTCAGCACTTAGCCTTCTTTATGGTCCAACTGTCACATCCATACATGGCTACTGGGAAAACCATAGCTTTGACTAGATGGACCTTTGTCAGCAAAGTGATGACTTTGCTTTCACTGTGTGGCCACAGAAAAGAAGAAAGAAAGAAAGTGTGCACTGACTATTATAAGGATGTTGAGGAGGAAAAGATAGCTTCCATCTGTTTGCAAGAGAGCAAAGTTCCTGGAGGAGGTGCAATTTAAACTGGATCTTAAATAAATGGAATATTGACAAGCAAAGAGAGAGGAGGGGATCTCCTGCATTGCAGGCAGATTCTTTACCAGCTGAGCTATCAGGGAAGCCCCAAATAAATAGAATATTAACAAGCAAAGTAAGAGGAGGCGATCAAAATGAAGAGGCTATATTTAGAACACAGGGATGGTCCAAGTACAAGATAAGACCCTTGAGCTTAATTTGCATGATATTCAGTAGAACAGTTGGCTTCACCATCCATGAGAACATTAATCCTGATCCCAGAGGCTTGGATGGATTCTTGTGGGTTTGGGCTTCATTTGGTAGGTGATGGAAACCTATGAAGGTTTTGGCATTATGGTAAAAACTGATTGTGTTACTTTTTCAGATTAGGGAGACAGACAGGAAGACCCCACCATGGCTAAGGCTCTGAGATTAGAACAGAAGGGAAGAGGGCAAAGCAGAGAGAAATTTGGGAGCTGCTATAGAAGGCAGGGCAGGAAGACTTCATCACTCTGCAGCTGTGGGCTGGCTGGAGGAAGAAGCAGAGTAGCAAGAAATGTGGGGGTGAGGGCGGGTTGGGATAAACTGAGTTTTAGATGCCAGTGGATTCTCTTGGCTTTTTTGAGGGGGCGTAGGGGGCACACTGCATGGCATGTGGGATCTTAGTTCCCTGACCAGGGATCAAACACATGCCCCCTACATTGGAAGCGTGGAGTCTTAACCACTGGACCGCCTGGGAAGTCCCCAGGGGAGTCTCCTGGGAAGGTGCTGGGTGACTTATAAGGCTCCAGGACTGGGAGGTACCATGGAGCGTGGGCTCAGGGCCACAGCCAGAGCCTGCACAGCACAGCACCATCTGCGTTCCCACGGCAGGATCCACCTTTCTGTGACATCCTCATCCTTTCTCTTCGCCTATCCACCTGCCCTCCCAGTGCACTTTCATCCCCAGCTCGGCGATCATTTGTTCTTTCCCAGAGCCACATTTAGCCTTTCTATTCACCAACATAGTGGTTCAGCTCCAGAAATTTTGCACTCTGCGTATTCTCAGGGGTGTGTGTGTGTGTGTCTTCAGGCTCTGCCACCGCGCTCGGGTCTCTCTCTGTTAAGATTCTAGTGAGAGATTCCCTGAGAGGAGCCCTGAGAAGCCTGGGCCCACAGCCCACACTGTCAAGAAACCTGCCTTTACAGATGACTTATATGCTTCCATCAGAAAGGTTCATCTTCCCGACATCTGCTAAAGGGGCATGACCTGCTTTTTACGTGCATCATAAGAGATAATTAGTTCAAAACCCCGATACGCATAATTAATTTTTTCTTTTATAGATACTAGGTCTTTCATCAGAAATTCTTCTCGAGTGGGTCTCACTGGCAAACATGCAAAGTGAGGAGCTGACAAAAAGCAAAAACAAAAGAATGGGCCACTTGCTTTAGGAGGACTTGTTCTGCTTGGGTTCTACAGACTCACACACGTATCTCATTTCCCTGATCTCAGAAGATGATGTCCCCATCCCACAAATCCTACATTAGATCTGAAGAACTCGCCTCTCATCAACTTTTCCTCTTTCATACCCAGGGGGTCAAAGGACCAACTATTGTTGGCTAAATTGTTCTATTCTATCGAAAGAAACAGTATTTAACATCAAATGCAAGGCATTTTTCTGACCTGATCTTGTGGATCCACTCAAACGCAGCACAGATTTGAAATACCTTTCAGAATCAAAACAGAAGGCTCTACCCCAGACACTCTTGAGGTGACATTTACATCTCTCTGTTTTTTTGTTGTTGTTGTTGTTCGTATGTTTTTTCCAAGACTAGATGACCCTAACAATGTTGTATAAACAATCCCAAGTACAAATGCTGAAAATTGCTTTCTTTCCCTTACTTTCGATATGAAACAATAACCAACAGGACTCGAGGGGATTTGTTTTATGATACAAGCATGTATACCCCTGTACACCCCTCCCCCAGCCACATACACAGATTTTCCACCACCTCCATTTTTATGAAATTATCTACTTTTTCTTCTTCATCATATTCCCTTTAGTTTATTTCTGAAGTGATCACTTTGGAAGTTGATATTAAAATCCCCCCTCCAACCCCATGAGAGGGCTTCTCAGGTGGCACTAGTGATAAAGAATCCACCTGCCAATGCAGGAGACACAAGAGATGCAGGTTCAATCCCTGGGTCAGGAAGATCCCCTAAAGAAGGGAATGGCTACCCGCTCTGGTACCCTTGCCTGGAGAATCCCGTGGACAGAGGAGCCTGGTGGGCTCGAGTCCATGGGGCCACAAAGAGTCAGACACGACTGAAAGACTGAGCACATTATTTGGTGAGAAGCCCCCGGTCGCTGGGGAGTATTTCAGAATTTCCCACTGAACATCCATGTAAAATCCCTACTCCCACTCTGCCAATACCCAGTCCCATATATGGATGGATATTTAAAGAGAAACTTTGAACCATCATTGAAAAACCATACAGGTTTTTAAACTGTAGAAAGTGATCTTATAAAACATGCATTTAAAATAATTTTCCCAAGGATCTCTTTGAATTGGCTTCTTAAAACGGCAAGTAAGCAAATGTTACATAATCTCCCCCTTTATCATATTCAGGGTTAGAGAAATAGTGTGATGTTGCCAAAAAAACATGCTGGCAGTGAGGCAGGGGAGGGGGGCGGTAAGTTAGAAAAGCACTTTCACTTTTAGGTTATGATGGAGAGTCAGCTTAGCCCCAAGAGTGGCCAAGGTCCTGAAGCAAAGAAGCCAAGAATTGGGTGTGAAGTTAATCATGTGTTTGCTCCTCCGGGAGGGCAGGCTGAGGCCACTGGAGCACAGTGAGACCAAAAACCGCGATACCGGTGAATTTCTGAGCATTCATTTCCTCTGGACTCTGCTAACACAGAGGCATTACTATGCGCCCCTCCTGACCTTCTAGAACTGAGTTCCCTGGAGACAGAGAACTCCAGATGGTGGTGATGAGAGGGAGAACCTTCAAAAGCAAAATTAACTTTTCCTTTAAAATTAGCCACACATACTCTTCTCAATTTCCAGGGATTTGCATTCCCCTTTGAATGTAATTTTATTAATATATTCAGGGAACGATCTGTTATCCAGAAGCGGATGATCTGGTACAGGAATGAGACAAACTTTCCATTCTCCTCCCTCTCTTTTAGGGTTTCCCAGGTGGTATTAGTGATAAAGAACCTGCCTGCTAATGCAGGAGATGCAAGAGACGCAGGTTCGATTCCAGGGTTGGGAAGATCCCCTGGAGGAGGGCATGGCAACCCACTCCAGTATTCTTGCCTGGAGAATCCCATGGACAGAGAAGCCTGGTGGGCTACAGTCCATAGAGTCACAAGGAGTCAGACACGACTGAAGCAACTTCGCACAGATGCCTCTCTTTTCACTCTGCCTGATCACTGGTCATTAAATTGTGCACTAGTAGGAAAGACAAACAGGGTGGTGGTTGTTGGAGGTTTGGGGTCAGCAAAATGGGTGGTGAACTGAGCACCAGCTCTGGGTTCTGAGAACGTGGGTTCAAGTATGTACCAGATCTAGACCAGGAGTGTGATGGCCAGAGGTCAGGCTCACCCTGGATTCAAACCTTGAAAGCTCTGCCAACAACTGTGTGACTGTGGACGTGTGAATTCACTTCACTGCATGTCGATTCATTGAGCTGGTCGCTGGGAATAACTGTAATACCTATGTTGGAGCATTATTATGAATGGCTCAGATATAAAGCGCCCAACACAGGGGCTGATGGGCAGTAGGTAACTACTCGTTTATATGTGATGGTTACTGTTGTGGTCATAGTTGTATAAAACCAAATGTGTCCCTTAACCCTCTGTCTTCAGGGCCCTAATCTCTAAAATAATGCTGACCTCACAGAGCTGTCAGAATTATCCTATTTGATAATATTAAAGTACTACACATACAATCATCAGTAAAATACGAGTGATAGAAAAGTCTTAAAATTTTGGGTCAACTATATAGAATAGCCAAGACACAGAAGAAATCTAAATACCCACCAACAGATGAATGGATAAAGATGTGGAATATATACACAATGTACTATTAGTCATAAAAAAGAAAAAAATAATGCCGTCTGCGGCAACATGGATGGACCTAGAGATTATCATCCTAAATGAAATGAGTCAGAAAGAGAAATACCATATGATATCACTTAGATATGGAATCTAAAAAAAATGATACAAATGAACTTATCTAAAAACTGAAATAGATTCACAGACATAGAAAACAAACTTACTAGTTACCAAAAGGAATAGTGAGGGGGAGGGGAGATATGAATTAGGACTTTGGGATTAATATATACACACTATTACATATAAAATAGGTAAACAAGGCGCTACTCAGTATCTTCTAATAACGTGTAATGGGAAATAATCTGAATTTTATACTCACACACACACACACATATAGTTGGTCAGGAAGATCCCCTAGGGGAGGGCATGGCAACCCACTCCTGTATTCTTGCCTGGAGAATCCCACGGACAGAGGAGCCTGGCGGACTACAGTCCATAGGGTCGCAAAGAGCTGGACACAACAGAATTAGCACACATTCACACACATACATTTCGTTAGATACAGGTATCTGAATTGCTTTGTATACACTTGAAAGTAACACAGTATTGTAAATTAACTATACTTCTGTTTTAAAAAACGGGGGGCCAGAAGAACAAGAAATCTCACACACTACTTTGGGCAATGATTAGCATCACCCACTACAGTTGATGAGCTCTATCAGGAAAGCACCCCAGCCTCATAGACAAGCAAGGGATAATAAGACCCCAAAGGAGATGCCCGGGTAATGAGCAGAGCAGGGCTGCCACACCCCACAGTAGCCAGAAGTGGTCTCTGAGATGTGGAAAATCACTAGCAACACAGTTTCTTACCCACAGCACAGCAACCAGCAGGAACATCAAATGGTCATGCTGGCTCCTGTGCCTCCCGAGCCCACTGGGCAACGTGGTGGGTCCAGATGAAAGCTGGTCACTCAGCAGGTTGCTCTGCATTTGAGGGGCGTGGGACCCAGGGCTCAGCACCTTTGGAAGGAAGCAGCAAACAAGCCAGTCCCCTGTTTCCCCTGAGGAGCGAGCAGTAACCACACCATGCTCGCCTGGACCTGTCTTGTCTGTGTGAACTGCTACAGGAACTGCTCAGGATCAGGGATGGATGTGGCTTGACATCTGCACCCTTGGGAAAGACATGCAGGGGTTCTTGGGGCCCAGGGTGAACTGTCCCTTCCCCTAAAAGGCAAAGCTTGTGAGCCAGTCATTACAGTAACTATTACAACCCAGTGTATAATATATATACACAACCGAAATGCAAGCCCATGCCACCAAAAGACATACAAGTAATTCACAGCGGTATACTTTTAACAGCCCCAAAGTACAAATGTCCGTCGACAGATAAATAAATGAGAGGACAGGCAGACAATGAAGCACTTATACCAGTTAAGTAAGCAACAGCTGTGCCAAACAACTAGGACGACTCTCATGCACACCATGTTGCATGAAGGACCCAGACACACAAAAGGACACACCCTTTATGACCCCACTTATCTGAGTTAAAAGCAAGCTGAACAAATCCAGGGTGTGAAATGCGAGGAGGGCAGGAACCTTTGGGGAAGAGAGGAGATGGGGATTGGCAGTGAGCCTCTGGGACACTCATCATGTTCTCTTCCTTGATGGGGGTAGAGTGGGGGAGGCTTCTTGGGACAAGGCAATGGCAACCCACCCCAGTATTCTTGCCTGGAAAGTCCCATAGACAGAGGAGCCTGGCGGGCTACACCCCATGGGGTCACAAAGAGGTCGGGACATGACTGAGAGTACACAGCAACCAGTTGTAAACTTATATGCTTTTTTGCATATATGTTGTATTCCAATAGAACAGTTTTTTAATGAATTTTTCTTTATTATATTTCTTTCTTTGGCTTTTAAATTCATTTCTAATTGGAGGATAATAGCTTTACAATGTTGTGTTAGTTTCTGCCGTACAATAACGTGAGTCAGCGATCTGTATAGATATATCCCCTCCCTCTTAAACCTCCCTCCCGCCCCCTAGCCCATCCCACCCCTCTAGGTCATCACAGAGCCCCGGATTGAGCTCCCTCTGTTATAAGCAGCTTCCCACTAGCTGTTTTATGTACGGTAACATATATGTTTCAATGCTAATCTCTCAGTTGATTCCAAAAACAGTTTAAGAAGTTGGGCCAAGTAGAAAGAATGGAATGATTGGCCCACAGCCACCATCCCTTTAATGAGGAGCGTTCCTGCCAGCAGCAAGGAAAAGTAGCAGTTGGCAGGCCTGCTCTTCTAAGAGGGGACAGCATCGCAGATAAAGACGCCTAAGTGAGCCTCAAACAGGCGACATCACCGACATTCCATGACATTCCAGATAACAATGAGACCACAAATGACTTCTCAGAACTCTTGCTTCTAAGAACCTGCAATTACCGCAAATCCTATCACTGACCCTTACATATTCTTCCTGATCAGTTACCTTGTCACAAGGAGGAAAAGGAAGATGAGGCTTTGGGTGCCTGGCAAGTTGAGCATGGCCCTGGTTTTCAAAGGTTCACATGGGAGATCTGAGCTGCTTGTACCTGATCACACGCTCATAGGAAGATACTGGCATAGAATTACAGGAACAGCGTATGGACACAACTGAGCCCCAGATTTGGCAATGGCTGCAGAACTTTCCTCAGACAGCTGCTGAAAATTATTTCTGATAGTAGGAGGGTGGAGGTGGGGTACCAGCTGCTGGGATATGGGGGTGGGGGGTGGGAGGTAAGCAGCCCTAATTTGGGGGTAGAAAGAAGTCTTCTTTCTCAGCTTGGATTCCCAATAACAGAAAAATGTATTTTGGTTCTTTTTGTTACTTTTTAACTTGGCAATTTATAGCTTCTAACATCTGATTGTCAAGCTACACAGAAATATTAGCATTGTGAATCTATTTTCCTCTTTAATTTGCTTGCATTAATGTAGAACCAGCCTCTGCTATTCCCAGAACCGAGTGGAATCTATTTACTAATATATAGCATGTAATATCAGTTAAAAACAAATAATACTTACCAATCAATTGAGATGAATTTGGCTAGATATTTTTATCAGGGGAAGAAGTTATTCAAGAGATCTACAGTTAGTTACATAAGAACGTGGACCATCAGATCTGACCTTCACCTCTAATCTTCTAATCTGAAAGTAAACAGGAAAGCTGGAATCATCCATCCAAATTGTCAGGATAGAATTGTACTAGAAACCCAGCTTAATAATTTCTGGTGGAAATCTTTATCCTGATATTTATCATCCGAGGCTGAGAAAGTGGAGAATCCGCTGGCAGTGCAGGAGCCACAGGAGACTCGGGTTCAATCCCTGAGTCAGGAAGATCCTCGGGAAGAGGAAATGGCAACCCACTCCAGTGTTCTTGCCTGGGAAAGCCCATGGACAGAGGAGCCTGGCGAGTACAGTCCATGCGGTCACAAAGAGTCGGACAGGACTAAGCGATGGAATCATACCACGCATGTATGTGTGTGTTGGTTTGCTGCACGGCACAGCACACAGGATCTTAGTTCCCCAACCAGGGGTCAACCCCACACCTGCTGCAGTGGGAGAACAATGTGTTCATCACTTGACCACCATGGAAGTCCCTATAATCCAAAACTTTTATTGTCCAACTTGTCCGTTTCCTCTGATGGCTATGCGCTTCCTTAGGCCAAGGACTTCTTTATATATCACAGGCTCAAGCATAGTACCTGGCACACAGCCAGAAGGCAATGCATTTTGTTGAATGAACAAATAAACTTGTATGATTGGTATAACGGAGAGAGAACAGAAGCGCTTCTTGATCGACTCGGCCCACCTGCCCAAGGTTCTCTCATCAGCTAGTTTGACCATCAGGGATCTTTGCCAGGGCTTAGAACACAATGATCTCATTTCCAGGCTTTCTCACCCTTTTCGTTTTTCAAAGTAGATTTTATCTTTTTAGAGTAATTTTATGTTTACAGCAAAATTGAGTGGAAAGTAGAGATTTTCATTACACTCCCTGCTTCCACATGCACAGAATCCCCCGTTATCAACACCCCCCACCAAAGAGGTACATTTGTGACAACTGATAAACCTACACTGACACACCAGTATCACCCAAAGCCCATAGTTTACATTACAGTTCACTCCTTTGCACATTCTATGATTTGGGACAAAATTACAATAATCCACCTCTGTCATGTCAGAACAGCTTCTGAGCCCTAGAAATCCTCTGTGCTCTGCCCCTTCATCCCTCCCTCCCCTCAAACCCTAGTCACCAAGGATCTTTTCACTGTCTCCGTAGTTTTGCCTTGTCCAGAATGTCACAGAGTTGGAATCATACAGTATGTAGCCTTTTCCAGTTGGCTCCCTTCACTTTGTAACATGTATTTAAGGTTCCATCTAGCTTTTCATGGCTTGATTGGTTTGGTTTAGTGCTTTTTTTTTTTTTTTTTTTTGCTACAGCAGCAATATGTGAGATCATAGTTCACTGACCAGTGATCAAACCCATGCCCCTAGCATTCTAGCATTGGAAGCTCAGAGTCTTAACCACTGGACCTCCGGGGAAGTCCCTTAAGATGACACTTCTGATGATCTCAATTAGTTCTCTTTATTTCTGGGCAAGAACCCACAAATTCATTGTTTCAGTTCTGACTGCAATTAAACTTATCAGGGGAGATCATGTCATATCTGACATTATCTTTTTTTTTTTCTTTTTTTGACCTCTCCCAGCTTCTTGCTTCATTAAGAGGGCAGATGACTTAAGATGGACTATTCTGGGTTTTTTATGCTATGACTATCTCATAATCTAGCTCCAGATTCAGAGCACTCTTCGCTACAAAGTTGGGCCTCCACCTTAAAATAGTCTAGAACCATGACACTATAGTTCTATGGCGTAAGGGCTTCCCTTGTGTCTTAAGATGGTAAAGAATCCACCTGGAATGCAGGAGACCCAGGTTCGATTTCTGGGTCAGGAAGATCCCCTAGAGAAGGGAATGGCAACCCACACCAGTATTCTTCCCTGGAGAATCCCATGGACAGAGGAGCCTGGAGGGCTACAGTCCATGGGGTTGCAGAGTCAGACATGGCTGAGTGACTAACACTTTCACTTTCATGGCACCATAAAACTCCTAGAAGAGAACATAGGCAAAACACTATCTGACATAAATCTGTACCAATGTTTTTTCAGGTCAGTCTCCCAAGGCAATAGAAATAAAAGCAAAAATAAGAGAATAGCACTGAAAGATGTATATTACCATGTGTAAAATAGATGACCAGTGCAAATTAGATGCACAAAGCAGGGTGCCCAAAGCTGGTGCTCTGGGACAACCCAGAGGAATGGGGTGGGGAGCAAGGTGGGAACATCCATGGCTGTTTCATGTCAATATATAGCAAGAGCCACCACAATATTGTAAAGTAATTAGCCTCCAATTAAAATAAATAAATTAAAAAAAACAAGAGACATTACTTTGCCAACAAAGGTCAGTCTAGTCAAGGCTATGGTTTTTCCAGTGGTCTTGTATGGATGTGAGAGTTGGACTGTGAAGAAAGCTGAGCACTGAAGAATTGATGCTTTTGAACTGTGGTGTTGGAGAAGACTCTTGAGAGTCCCTTGGACTACAAGGAGATCCAACCAGTCCATCCTAAAGGAGATAAGTCCTGGGTGTTCATTGGAAGGACTGATGCTAAAGCTGAAACTCCAGTACTTTGGCCACCTCATGCAAAGAGTTGACTCATTGGAAAAGACCCTGATGCTGGGAGGGATTGGGGGCAGGAGGAGAAGGGGACAACAGAGGATGAGATGGCTGGATGGCATCACCGACTCGATGGACATGAGTTTGAGTGAACTCCAGGAGTTAGTGATGGACAGGGAGACCTGGCATGCTGCAATTCATGGGGTCACAAAGAGTCTGACACGACTGAGCGACTGAACTGAACTGAAAAAAAGAACAAACAAATGGGGACCTAAACAAACTTATAAGCTTTTGCACAGCAAAGGAAACCATAAAAAAAAAAAAAATGAAAAGACAATCTACAAATGAGAGAAAATATTTGCCAATGATGTAACCAACAATGGCTTAATTTCCAAACAGCTCACACAACCCAGTAACAACAACAAGACCCAATCAAACAATGGGCAGAGGACCTAAAGAGACGTTTCTCCAAAGAAGACAGACAAATGGCCAACAGGCACATGAAAAGATGCTCAGCATCGCTAATTATTAGAGAAATGCAAATCAAAATTACAATGAGGTACGACCTCACACAGGTCAGAATGACTATCATCAAAACGTCTACAAATAACAAATGCTGGATAAGATGTGGAAAAAAGGGAACCCTCCTTCACTGATGGTAGGAGTGTAAATTGGTGCAGCCACTATGGAGAACAGTATGGAGATACCTCAAAAAAAAGAAGATACTGTGGAAGTGGAAAGTCAATTCCACCCTGAGTACCCCCCAGGATGGAAAAACACACAGTGAACCTCAGATCTGTATGACGAGAAATCGCATAAATATTACTTTTTAAATGCGAGTGCCATTTAAAATGTGTAGACTTTTTGATGATGGCCATTCTGACCAGTGTGAGGTCATACCTCATTGTAGATTTGTTCTGACTAGTGTGAGGTGGTACCTCATTGTAGTTTTGATTTGATTCTCTAATAATTAGCAACATTGAGCATCTTTTTATGTGCCCATTGACCATCTGTATGTCTTCTTTGGAAAAACATCTATTTAGGTCTTCTGACCATTTGCTTTCTTCATTAAGGACTCCTGGCACTTCGGCACTACATACTAAATAAGCAATGAATAACTTCGAAATGGAATCAAAGTCTAGTTTCACATACGCAAGTCCGGCAGCCTCTCAGGACACCTGCGCAGCCCTTCGCCCTCCTGCCAACTCCCAGCCAAGTGTCAATGCTGAGCAAGGTTTACTCTGCCAGGGTCTCTGCAGGGATGGCTGCCAACAGGCAGAAAGAAATCATATTGGGGCAAAGATTAATATCTGACCCCCAGGTGAGATTACTTTTAGGTAATGAATCAGCATGATTTCTTTGAAATCAGCAGAAATATGAGAGGGAACATCATTTACCATGAAAAACACTCACCAGGGAATTAGGAAAGTGACCTTTGGGTAAACTACTTAAACCGTCAGCTTCCATGTTATCATTTTTTAGAGCAAAGGCATGTTTATTTTAAATACCAATAATTTGCCCATGACCTTACCCCCAGTGGGTCACTGGAAGCTTTAAGAGGTGTGATGACCTGACATCCTCCAGCCTGGACTCCTCTCCCAGAACACACACACACAGCCCTCTCCTCTCTGATGCCTTCTCCTGTGAGTCTCCGCTGTTTCCTCCCCTCGGGCCATGCTTCCCTCCCTGCAGCAGAGGGAGGCACACCCACCTCAGGACACTTTCCCCTGCCCTTCACTCCAGCTCAGTGCTCCGTCCATGGTGATCACCCTACCCGGTCACTCAAGCCAGGAATCCACAGACTCTCCATCTATTTCCTGTCTCAGCCTTCACTTATATCCCTTACGCTAAGTTGCTTCAGTCATGTCTCTTTGTGACCCTATGGACCACAGCCTGCCAGGCTTCTCTGTCCATGGGAGCCTCCAGGACACTATGTACTATATCTTTCATAGTACATGTCATAGGGACTTTTATTAGACTTCTCCCCTTGTTTGTTTGTTTTGTGCTCAGGCTTGTGCTCCCCCCAGGCCCCTAAATTATAAGCACCTTGAGGGCGAGAATTAGATTAACTTATTCCCTACTATCCTAGCACCTAGCGTGGTACCTGATACCTAACAGGTACTCGATACATAATTGTTAAATAAGTAAATGAATTTGGATAAACGACCTACTCGATCAGCCCACTGATTATGAGCGGGACTATACAGCTTCTCCATCATGTTGTGGTCGTGACAACAGGGAGGGAAGAGCATGTGGCACCTGTCACTAGGCAACAAGCCAAAGGGAGAGACATAGCATCTGGCACCCGTGGTGGTAGCCTGGAATCTGTGGGGAGGTGCCAAAGAGGACCAGTTTGGAGGAGCTTCCTCTGGAGCCTGAGTCTTAACAGTCAGGTGGCCCTCTGGTGCCCTTTCAAAAGCTAGATCATTCAGGGCTACCTACATAGGCCGTTCTCCACCCGGAAGAGATTCTTTGTGTTTCAAGGAGACTTCATGAGCCTGATAAGGTTTTTTCATTGTCAGTATCATTCGACAGGAAAATACCCTTTCATGATAGAGAGAGAGACTTAGTAGAAATCCGAATGCTTTGACAATTTTAAGCCTGTGTTAAATTGAGTAACTAATGTCTTTTGCAATTCTAGCTCAAAACTTTAGGACAAATGGACAAACTAAGTTCAGTTCAGCCCCTCAGTCATGTCCAACTTTCTGTGACCCCCCATGGACTGCAGCATGCCAGGCTTCCCTGTCCATCACCAACTCCCAGAGCTTGCTCATACTCATGTCCATCGAGTTGGTGATGCCCTTCCAACCATCTCATCCTCTGTTGTCCCCTTCTCCTGCCTTCAGTCTTTCCCAGAATCAGGGTCTTTTCCAATGAGTAAGCTCTTTGCATCAGGTGCCCAAAGTATTGGAGCTTCCACTTCAGCATCAGTCCTTCCAATGAATATTTAGGACTGATTCCTTTAGGACTGACTGGTTTGATCTTCTTGCACTCCAAGGGACAAACTAAATGCACAGATAATTTTTAACAGATGACACACAAAAGCCTCCACAAAGAGAGGTGTGTGTATGTGTCTTCTTTCCAGCATTTATAATTATTATACGTTTATGAACAAACGTAGGGTTGCTGCTGCTGCTGCTACTGCTGCTGCTGCTGCTGCTGTCGCCTCAGTCGTGTCCGACTCTGTGCGACCCCATAGAAGACAGCCCACCAGGCTCCCCAGTCCCTGGGATTCTCCAGGCAAGAACACTGGAGTGGGTTGCCATTTCCTTCTACAATGCATGAAAATGAAAAGTGAAAGTGAGGTCGCTCAGTCGTGTCTGACTCTTTGCGACCCCATGGACTGTAGCCTACCAGGCTTTTCCATCCATGGGATTTTCCAGGCAAGAGTACTGGAGTGGGGTGCCATTGCCTTCTCCGAACGTAGGGTTACATCAACCTTAACATATTCATAGAGAAAGGACAGCAGCTTTTTTTGTTTGTTTACAAAAAACAAACAGTTTTTGTACGTATAGTGAAAGTAGAATTCACTGGTGGGCGTGACTAAGGAGAGAATGGCGCCGAGGCTCTCACGAGTGCAGAGCCGTCATTTGTCCGGGGGCCATCACTAGGGATTATTTGACCTCACAGTCACTGGGGATGAGCCACTTTCCTGCCACCGTGTTTTTTTCAAACTCATCCACGTGAAACTTAGTAAATCCCCACTTCTTGGAGACGCGGATCTTCTGGCGGCCAGGGAACTTGAACTTGGCCCTGCAGAGGGCCTCAGTCACATGCTCGTGTTCTGCAGGTTGGTGCAGATAGACATAAAGACTTGGCCAGTGTGGACCCTGGCCACTTCACCTTGGGGCTTTCCAAAGGCAACACACATACCTGTCTCGAGCCTAGACTGGGGCCAGCATGCCAGTCATGAATGTCCACTGGAAAGGGCTGTCTCCAAGGTCCCTTAGGGCAACCTGTACAGACAACAGGCTGCATACACGACTGAGGAGGCTGCTGTCTGCAGCCACTGCCCACTGGGTTCCCAGGGGGAGAAGAGTACAGGGCTGGAAAAGCAGTTTATTTTTATAAAACCCTTCCAGATCAAGCCATTTTGATGGAAATTTCATATGCCATTCAAAGATGCTGCACTTTTGCCTATTGAGATATTCTATATTTTTTCAGCTTTCTGACTTAGTAGTTGGAGATGTCATCCTCATTTATGGCATCTGGTATGTGCCCAGTCCCTCCGATGGCAATATTCCTACCTTGATGGAGAAATGCTAGTCCTGATCAAAGTCAGTTTGGGGTTGATTGAGAGGAGAGTCACCATTTTCTCACGTGACTTTTGTGTCTGGAATGCCTAATCAGCTAATGCCTAATCAGCTAATATGAGAAGACCTGTAAGGCAAGAGTCTACACAGAGAAATATCTTCAAGTAGGCTGCTCTGCTTAAACTCACCTTTGGCTGAACTTTCTATTCATTTTTTTTTTCATTGATCTTCATCATAAAAATGTTTCTAGCTCACATTAAAATAATCATTATAGAAGATCTTAATTAATAGTGAAATGTCATCATCATTGCAGATATTATCTGTTTGTGGTACCATATCACTCCTGAGTTTAATATGAACATTGAAAATGTTATTCATTCAATGTGGAATCTTAGAAAATAACACAAACCAACTCACTTACAAAACAGACACAGATTCACAGACATAAAAAACAAACATGGTTACCAAAGGGGAAAGGGGAGGGAGAGGGATAAATTAGGGGTAGAGGATTTATAGATATGCACCAATATATATAAAATAGATAACCAACAAGGATTTACTATATAGCACAAAGAACTATATTCAATATCTTATAATAACTTATAATGGAAAATAATCTGAAAAGGAATACATATATACATATAACTGAATCACTTAAAACTAACACAATATTGTAAGTCAACTGTAGTTCAATTCTAAAAAATTTTTTAAATAGGACTTCCCTGGTGCTCCAGTGGATAAGAATCCACCTGCCAATACAGGGGACAATGTTTCAATCCCTGGTCTGGAAGATTCCATTGCCTTGGGGCAGCTAAGCCTGTGCAAAACTGCTAAGCCCGTGCTCTAGAGTCGCACGTCGAAACTCTAGCGCTGCAAGTACCGAAGCCCGCGAAGCCCGCACACCTAAAGCTTGTGCTCCATCCACAACAAGAGAAGCCACCCCAGTGAGAAGCCCTCACACCACAGCTAGCGAGCAGCCCCCACTCGCCACAACTACCCATGCACAGCAACAAAGACACAGTGCAGCCAGAAATAAATAAAGATGAAAAGAAAAGAAAAGAAACTTATTCATCCATAGCTGTATCATCCGTCTCTCTCAAATTCACAACAGGGTACAGTGGACCTTGCTTCCATCACTGCCCACAAGCACCCTGGTGATCCACACCTGGTCTCTAAGGTACCCCCTCCAGCTGATGGCACTGGCTGCCTAGACAGAACCAGGCCTCCCAAAGGAGGGACCTGGCAGCAGCCGCCTGCCAGGGGAACTGGCCAGTGAGGATGTGAATGGTTCTGGAAAACCCCAATCTACTCTGTGGAAGCTTCTTCTCCAGCACTCAAACTCCAAGACTTGAAGTCATGTGGTAAACCACACTTCTAAAGTGTATCCTTTTAAGCATTCCAACATTTACATCATCAATTTTCTAGACATAGAAAATAAACAAGCCAGCATGAGCTTAATTCCACAAAATCCAAAATGCTTGAGTCTGACAGCACTATAATGCAGTAACTCATTTGTCTCCCAAATTGATAACTCCCTGGAGATATATGAAGAAGCAAATGGATATGTGATTTCACCTATAGAACAGGGACATCAGAAAAACTCATCTAAATATGCCCTTCGGCCTACACCCTTGCACTGACTAGCAGTCCAGCATCAGCTATTTTAACTAATTAGGAAAACATTTTGAGCCAACAGTACTTTATGCATGGTGGGGCGGGGGCGACTCAATAAATATTTATCTAGTGTTATTGCTGGCAAGCATAGTTAGGCACGTGTTGAAGAGAGAACACAACTCTAGACTTGGTGGTGGGAAGAAACGAAAATGATGAGAAGCTATGGTCTGTGCAAGCACAGGTTCCTCGCCATGCGTCCTTCTGTCTGGGGAGCTGACAGGGTTTATGAGGCTGTTCAGACCCCAACTCATTAGGAATGAGTCAAGTACTAGGACCAGAGTCGACCAAGAAACTGGTTTATTAGCTTCCATGAATTGCATATGAGGACTTTTAAACCCTTCTTATATAGCTATCAACACAGTGCCCTTCCACATAAAATAAAGTCCCATTAAGGAATCCACAGGAACGCACCACAAACTCCACTCCATTACTCTTCCCGCCTCATTTTAAAGCACAAGTGATGCTCTTCTTTTAAACAGGAGATGCTGAACGCTCATTCTTGGCAGGAACACCCAGGTTAAGGACTAGGAGCCCAGGTCAGCCTAAGGAACAATGAAGTAAGGGCTCTGCGAGGTAGTACTGGAGTGATACAGTTGTTCTCTCCAGGCTGTAGTACACGTTAGGAATCGCCTGGAATCCCGCTGACACGCGGATGCAATAAACCTCAGGGGGGCCTGGGACTCTGCATTTGTAACAAGCTCCCAGGTGATGCTGGTCCTAGAACCACATTTTGAGCAGCTTGCTTTTGAAAATACCCTGGGAACCTAAATTAATTGTTCTGCAGTGGAGCTTAGAAAGACAAGAGCAGGTGAAAATAATACCAGAACTCCTAAATGATCCCATAAATGTGTGATTCACCAGAAAAGACTCCTTGTTTCAATATATGTAAATAAAACAGGCAATACAGCTAGATTTTTAAAAAGCAAGCTTATTAACTGTTTTTACCATCAGAGCCTATGGCTGTTATAACATAAACAGATAGTGCAATGTATTCATAATCCTATCTTATTTCAAATTAGTGCCTATTTCCCCCCTAATAAGCTTCGCCACTTTCAGCTTCACTCCTAGAAATGAAAACTCAGAAGTGGAGAGTGTTCTTTTTACTTTAGATATTTATCTTGTAAATAAATACAGACAGGGGCCGCCGGGAATCTCTTAAAGGGTCCAGGCTGTTAGTCAACCTCAGTTCTTGCATCAGCAGTGCTACTAATTAGCTGGTTACACCACAGGCCTCCTCTGAGCCTCAACTGCACATTTGTGCAGTGAGAGCCTTAGAAAAGATGAACCCCCACCCCCGCCATCACTCCAGGCCCCCGACCACCTTTGATTCTTAGAGGTCACCAAAGGCAAACATTTAACAACTTGATTTGAGCGGATTACCTTGGATTTTCCTTTCTTGCATATTGATCTCCCAGGCCTGTCCTGCAGCAGGTCCGGGACCCCTAGGGCAGCCAACGCCGTCTGCTCATTCCACGGTGTCGACCGCCCCCTGCAGGCGCTCCCCGGGACTGACTCGCCTGGTGGTCTGCGAAGGTCTCCTTGGAAATACAGACTCACTCTTTCCTCCAAGTGGACGCTGGGCATAGGAAAGAGCAGAACAGAAAATAAGTGTCTTTTTCAGAAGAGGAGCGACAAAAGCCAACTAATAAAGACCCAGAGGGGAGGAAGGCCCCTCAGGGGTTGGGAAAGGGAAGGACAGGAGGCAAGTCTTAGCTGTCCCAACAGCAGCATCTGTTAAAGAGAGCTTTGTTTATGCACTGTCTAATCCTCTAGCTCTTTGCTTCCTACACATTGCTTACCAGAATCTTGGGATTTTCTGAGGCAGAATATGCATACTCTATTATGTTACTACCATAACAGAGTACATTTTGACCAGAAAGCTTTATATCCCTCATTATGTGTAGGTAAATGATTGTTCAGTGCTTGTCTGTAGAAAAGTTAAACCATCCTCAGTAAGCTGAATATTATCTTCCCACTTCCCCTCACTCAAGGCATAAGAAATTACTATAATTTACCACGGCACAAAGGTAATAAAAGTGGATAGAAGTCGTCTTTTCAACATCTAAGCACATTTCTGGGAGAGCTTTTGACTGCCAACAGCCCTAATTATTACCATCTTTGTACCTAATTGATTTAGTCACAGTCCATGTGGTCATTTGAGTACTGTTTGATTCTGATGATAAAGGATTAATGGCCCATGTCTCCATTTTGCTCACAAATGCTTTAGAGTGTGTTTCTGCCTTGTATTGTAGGCAATTATGCTTTCTGTGCAGAATCTGTGAAGTTAATGATTCTTCACATTTCCTGAAAAACGTTTTTTTTTTTCCCTTTTTGTTCAGATGAGTGGGTAGTTACTTTCTCTCTAAATATGAGTTTCAGAACCATTGTATTTCTATAGCTAAAGCAGATGTAAAGCGTAGCTAATGAATGCTCATTCCTGTGCGTTTCATGAGACATCGAAATTGTGTTTTAAGGACTTCCCTGGCACTCCAGTGATAAGACTCCACACTTTCAATGCCGGGGGTGTGGGTTGCATCCTTGATTGGGGAAATAATATCCCACATGCCCCTTTGGACAGGGCAAAATTTTAAAATAAAAATATATTTTTTTTTAATATTGTATTTCAAGTGCTTTTCCTGTGGTCCCCTCATCTTTTTCATGTCTCAGTTAAGGCATCAGTGTGGCTATAATGGTAGTGGCCAGTGAAGTGTTGAAAGGGAGCGGGCAGAGAAACAGAATCCAGTTACTAGAAACTACCTGCATCTTCCAGAGAGTCCGAGAAAGAGGACGGTCCCTCTGCCCCTCGACTCCTGCCTACCTCCCTTTCCCCTGACCACAGCGCTGACCCACTCCGCAGGGAGATGGAATATTCAAGAAGCCTCAGACAATGGTGCCTAAGCAGCCCTCGAGCCCACACCCATGAGTACATTCTTGGTATTTATATGCGTTACAAGTTGATCACCATGCTAAAGTCTAGTAACCATCCCTCAGCGTACAAAGTACAAAGTTATTACAATATTATTGACTGTATTCCGTATGTAGGGGCTTCCCTCATAGCTCAGTCGGTAAAGAATCTGCCTGCAGTGCAGGAGACCCAGATTCAATTCCTAGGTAGGAAAGATCCTCTTGAGAAGGAAATGGCAACCCACTCCAGTATTTTCGCCTGGAGAATCCCATAGACAGAGGAGCCTGGCAGGCTACAGTCCATGGGATCACAAGAGTCAGACACGACATAGCAACTAAACCACCACCACCATTCCGTATGTGGTATGTTACATCCCTGTGACTTATTTATAACTGGAAGTCTGTACTCGGAATCCCCTTCACTTTCGTCACCAAACCCTCCACTCCCCTCCCCTCTGACAACCACCCATTTGTTCTCTGTATCTATGCATCTGTCTCTCTTTTGATTTGCTTGTTCTTTGTTTTTTAAGACTCCACATATAAATGAAACCAGATGGTATTTGTCTTTCCCTGTGTAACATTTCATTTTAGCATAGTACCCTCTAGATCCATTCATTTTCGTGACAATTGGCAGGTTCATTCCTTTTTCTGGCTGAGTAGTATTCCATTGTGTATATGTGTGTGTATCCATATATATGTATAATGGATACATCTTTATCCATTCATCTGTTGATGGGCACTTAGGTTGGTATTGTAGATAATGCTGCAGTGAACATAAGTGTGCATGTATCTTTTCAAATTAGTGTTTTCATTTTCTTCGGGTAAACACCCAGAAATGGACTTGCTGTATCACAAGTACATGCTTCAGGCATGCATTACTCATTGCCACAGACACAGACCCTGCTTCGTCATGGCAGAAGTTTAACAATCTGGAGATTAACTTGGTTCTCCTTATTCTCAGGTGTGAAGATAGTTCCAACATTCAGCTTTGGACTAGGTGAGAAATCACATTAGTTTCTTCTATATTCTAACCCATTCGTTGTCTGAGGGTGGAATTATTTTTTAATTAAACTTTTACCTTGGCATAGTGTAGATTCCCATATAGTAATAAAAATAATGCAGGGAGATCCCCTGACCCCTTTACACAGTTTCCTCTGATGAAAACATCTTGCAGAACTGCAGTACAATATCACAACCAGGATGCCAACATAGGCAAAATACAAAACCTTTCACCATGCTCAGAGGATTCCTCCAGGCTGTGCTGAGTGGTCTTGCGTGATAAGGGTGTATCACAGTTGGTTTATAGTCATTCAGCTGTTGAAGGACATCTGGGCTGTTCCCAATTTATTATGGATAAAGCTGTGATAACATTTCCGTGGAGGCTTTTCAGTGAATATAGGCTTCATTTCTCTAAGATAAATTCCCAGGAATACAATGGTTAGTCATATAATAGTTGCATGTTTCATTTTTGAAGGAAATGTCATACTATTTTTCAGAGTGGCTGCACCATTTTATATTCCCACGAGCAATCCATGAGTGATTCTGTTTCTTTAAATCCTCATCAGTATTTGTGGTCATTATTTTTTCTTATATTAGTCATTCTGATTGGTGTGTAGGGCTTTCTCATGGATTTCATTCGCATTTCCTCAGTGGCTTTTGATGTTGACTTTTTTCTTGGGCTTATTTGTGAAATGTTTCTTTCCATCTTTTGCCCATTTGCTGATTGGGCTTTTGGGGTTGGGTTTTAAATGTACCTTGTTTTATAGAAACTATAAGTTCTTTGTCTTATGTGTGATGTTCAAATATTTTCTCATGTCTAGCTTGTTTTTTTTTTTTTTTACTTTAATAGTCTTTCACAGAGGAAAAGCTTTTGATTTGTGTCAAATCTAAGAACCTAGGCTAGAACCCCAAAGATTTTCTTTAATGTTTTTTTCCCCCTAAAAGTCTACTTTACACTGAAGTCCAGGATCCATTTTTAGTTTATTCTTATGTAAGGTGTGAGACTTAAAGTTCAAAGTAAATATCGATGGATGTTTACTCCAACACCATTTATGAAAAGGCTATAGTTCCTCCTTGAATTGCTTTTGCACTTTTGGCAAAATCAGTTGGACATATTTCTGTCGGTTTATTTCTAGATTCTCCATTCTGTTCCATTGATCTCTGTGTCAAACTCCCGACAAAAATAGTAGAGTAAATCTCACTTTACTCTTAAAGATTATTTTAGCTATTCTAGTTCCTTTAACTTTCCGTGTAAATTTTAGAACAGTCTTGTCTATATCCACAAAAGTATGTGATGTTGATAGGAAATGCATTAAACCTGCACATCAATTTGGGGGAAACTGGCATCTTGACTATGTTCCGTATTTAAATTCCTAAACATGGTCTGCGTCTGGATTTATCTAGATCTTCTTCGATTTCTCTCATCAGTGTTGCTTAGTTTCCAGTATGCAAGTCCTGCACATGTTTTGTTTACAACATGTGGTCAGACTACACCTAAGTATTTTAAAGTGACTGTAAATGGTGTTGCATATCTACTTTCAGTGTCCATATGTTCAGGCTGGTATTTAGAAATACAGTTGATTTTTGTAGCATCTTATATCCTGTGACTTTGCTAAATTTACTTACTAGTTCAGGAATTTTTGGCAGATTCCTTTCGGTTTTCTGTGTTGGCAATCATGTCACCCACAGTAGGGACGGTTTTATTTCTTCTTTCCTAATGTGTATGCTTTTTGTTTCCTTACCGCACTGGCTAGACTTCTGGCACAACGTTGAGTAAGAATGGTGAGTGCACATCCTTGCCTTGTTGCTAGCTGTAGGTTTTTTGTAGATAATCTTTGTCAAATTGAGGGCGTTCCCTTTTATTTCTATTTTTCTGAGAGGTTTTATAACAAATGAGTTGTTGTTGAATGCATTTTCTGCATCAGTCGGTAAGATTGTGTAATTTTCCCCCCTTTAGCTTATTAATAAGGTGGATTACATTGACTGATTTTCTTAAACCAGCCTTGCATCTCTGCAAGTAGAATACCCCATCTAAGTTAAATAAACTTGACCTGCTCTTGGTATATAATTCTTTATATATGTTGCTGAATTCTATTTGCCAGCATTTCGTTAAGGACATTTCTGTCTTTATTCACAAGATCTGTGGTTTTTTCTGCTTTTGGTATCAGGGTAATGCTAGCTTCATAAAAGGAGTCAGAAAACATTAACTTCCCTTCTGTTTTCTAGAAAAGATTTTGTATAATTGGTTTTAATTTGGTTTTAAATTTTGGTAGAATTCTCCTGTGAAAACACCTGGGCCGGATATTTTTTGGGGGTGAGTTTTTAATTAAAAATTTGATATATTTATGAGTTACAGCTCTGTTGACTTTTAATATTTGGTGAATTTGGTCCTTTGTGTTTTTCAAAGAATTGGTCCATTTCATCTAAACTGTCTAATTTATCTGTGTACAGTCATTCATAATATGCCTTTGTTATCATTTTTATGTCTGTAGTGATGTACTTTGTCTCATTCCTCATAATGGTGATTTGTGTCTTCTTTTATTCATTGTTAGGCAGGAGTTTGTCGATTTTATTGATCTTTTCAAAGAATCAGCTCTTTATTTCACTGATTTTCTATATTGTTCTCTTTTCAATTTCACTGATTTTTGCCCTAATCTCTATAATTTTGTTCCTTTTATAAGAATTGACATGGACCATTTTTAGTCTTTATTGAATTTGTTACAGTATTGTTTCTGGTGGTTGTTTTTTGTTTTTTGTTTTTTCATGTTTTGGTTTTCTGGCCACAAGGCGTGCGGGATCTTAGCTCCCCAACCAGGGATTGAGCCTGCACCCCCTGCATTGGAAGGTGATATCCTATCCACTGGACCACCAGGGAAGTCCCTCTTCCTTTTTTCGAGTTTATTTTGCTCTTTTCAAGATTCAGGCGGTAAAACTTATTGGTTTGAGACTTTTCTTCTTGTCTGACTTACGCATTTAGTGCCATCAATTTTCCTCTCTGCATTGCTTCAGCTATGCCCCCACAAAATTTGATATGTTGTATTTCCATTTCCCTTCAGTCCAGTGTATTTTTAGATTTCCATGGAAGCTTCCTCTTAGATCCGTAAGTTATTTAGCTTTGGGTGTTTAGCTTCCATGTGTTTAGAGATACTCTTGTTGTCTTTCTGCTTTTCAGTTCTCATGCAGATCAGAGGGCATGCTGTATATGATATCAATTTTTTTTAATTGGTGGAAGCTTCATTTTATGGCCCAGAATATGGTCTACATTTAATATGTCCCATGAATACTTGGAAAGAACGTGTAGTGTGCTCTTCTTGGATGAAGGATTCTCTAAATGTCAGTTTGACTCTTGGTTGATAGAGTTGAGTTCCTCTATTAGTATTAATATATCCTTGCTGATTTTGTCAAGTTGCTCTATCAATTGATGAAAAGTGGTTACTGAAGTCTCTAACTATAATGATAGGTTTTTCCCTCACTCGATTCTTTCAGTTTTTTCACTTATTTTGCAATTCTGTCATTTAATTATACATATTTGGGACTGTCTTCTTGATGTATCAACTCTTTAACCACTATATAATATCCCTCTCTGCCTCTGGTCATTTTCTTTACCTGATGAAGAATTTTACCTGTAAAATTTCTTTATCTGACATAGAGTCACTATTGTTTTCTTTTGATTAATGTTTGCATAGTACAACTTTTTCTCTTTTTGTTTTCAGTTTGTATCTTTATATTTGAAGCATGTTCCTTCTTTCTGTTGTTCAGTCGCTCACTCGTGTCCGACTCTTTGCGACCCCATGGACTGCAGCACGCCAGGCTTCCCTGTCCTTCGCTATCTCCTAGGGTTTTCTCAAACTCACATCCACCGAGTCAGTGAAGCCTACCATCCAACCATTTCATCTTCTGTTTCTCCCTATCCCTCCTGCCCTCAATCTTTCCCAACATCAGGGCCTTTTCCAGTGAGTCAGCTCTTCACCTCAGGTGGCCAAATTATTGGAGCTTCAGATTCAGTATCAATCCTTCCAATGAATATTCAGGGTTGATTTCCTTTAGGATTGACTGGTTGGATCTCCTTGCTGTCCAAGGGACTCTCAAGAGTCTTCTCCAACACCACAGTTCAAAAGCATCAATTCTTCAGTGTTCAGCTTTCTTTATGGTCTAACTCTCACATCCATACATGACTACTGGAAAAACCAAAGCTTTGACTATAGGAAACTTTGTCAGAAAAGTGATGTCTGTGCTTTTTAATATGCTGTCTAGGTTCATCATTAGACAACTTATAGTTGGGTCATGTTTTTTAATCCTGCCTGCAACTCTTTTAATTCAGGCATTCAACTAGTTACATTTAATTTAATTACCATCTTAGGATTTAAGGCTTCCATTTGATTTTCTTAATTTTCTGATTTTCTGGTTAATTTTAACTTTTTTGTTTCCTGGGTTTTTTCCTGATTTGTTAGGGGAAACTTGAATATCTTTTTCAGAATTCCATTTTGATTTATCGATAGTGGTTTTTTAGTGTATCTTCTTGTATAGCTTTTTTAGTGGTAGTTTTAGGAATTATAACTTATCACAGTGTATTGGAATCATCATTCTTACCAGTCTGAGTGAAGTGTGGAAACCATGCCTCCAGTCACAGCAGTCATTGTCTAAAATAGTTCTGTCTTATGTGAGATTGGGTCAAACTGTGAGCATTTGTATCATGTAGCTAAAGCCAAAGAGGCAAGTTAGGGTGGGATCTACCATAAATTATTCCTGTTATACCATAATATAATTATCTAAGCACTTTTTTATTTGAGAAAGGGGCATCTTTTCCTAATTTGTACAGAAGTACTGCATAGGTGAGAAGCAGCCCTAATGTGTAGGAACCATGTTTACATTTGGTTACAATATACTTCCCCAATACATAATAGCTTTCTGAGTTAAAACTTAATTGAATTGGGCATGCGAAAAGAATATGGCCAACTACCTAAGCCCAGCTTAGAACCAAAACTAGGTAACTGCCACAAAGAAGAAGCAAATACATAAAGCCAAGAAAATTTAATTTCCATCTGAAGGAATGCAGATGTAACTGTAGAATCAATATTGGTAATATTTTAGGAACCATAGGGAAAGTGCCAGAAAAGAAGTAAATATTATCTCAGTTTTCTAAAGAGAGGATTCTAAAAATTTCAGATAGTTGATCTAATGTAAATCCCTGGGGCAACTGCAGAATGGATTTTTAAACAGGTGGTTTATGATGATTTAGAAAAGAAGGAGCCACCATAGACTGACTAAAAAGGAACATATAGGACTGCCTATATTTTTCCTCCCTGAACTGGTTGAGACATATCGGAGGAATGGAACTGCATTTAAAACATTTACACAGTAGATCCCAAGAGGCTTGCAGGAAAAAACTGACATCACAGAAGCATGGGCTGGGTCACAGAAGTACATGATAAAGAGCCTAACAAAGACTGTGCTGTTAATGGACTGAGCCAATTCCAAAGACAACGGATTTGCCCAATCCTAGTCAATAATTTTACAGGTGATGGGGTAAGGAAATACGTGGCATGCTTATGGGGAAGCCACAAGGTAGTTAAGATGACAGAAATTAGATAGGCCAAGCTTCCAATTCTAAGTTTACAAACTCATCAGCCTCAGTTTCCTCATCTACAAAACAGGAATAATAATGCTTCATAACTGTTAGAACGATTCATAATATTGGTGTGCTAACTGAATAAGACATTGTAGGTAAAGCAGAGAACTTCATAACACTCACTGACTTGGGGTTTTATTACACTTGCTTCTGTTATATTTGCTGATGACACAACTAGCAAGAATAGCTGGTACGGACTTCCCTGGTGGCACAGTGGATGGGAATCCACCTGCCAACGTGGATTTGATCCCTGTTCTGGGAAGATTCCACATGCTGTGGAACAACTAAGCCCTCGATCTGCAACTACTGAGCTTGTGTGCCGCAACTACTGAGCTTATGTGCCTCAACTACTGAGCTTGTGTGCCTCAACTACTGAGCTTGTGTGCCGCAACTACTGAGCTTATGTGCCTCAACTACTGAGCTTGTGTGCCGCAACTACTAAAACCCACGCAGCCTGGATCCTGTGTTCCACAACAAGAGAAGCCATCACAATGAGAAGCCTGTCACCGCAACCAAGAATAGCTCCACTCGCTGCAACTAGAGAAAGCCCACTCACAGCAATGAAGACCCAGTGCAACCAAAAAAAAAAAAAAACAGGAATAGAGCCCATATATTGCTTATATTGTATGGGGTTGGCAGGATAAACCTTGGTGTCAATTTCACAGGAAGAAAAGGATCAAAAATCGTAATGACTTAATATCCTTTGAGGTGAAGATCTACAAGCTGTCCAAAGGCATGTACACATTGCTACATTTAAAATGGATAACCAACAGGGTCCTACTGTATAGCACATGGAACTCTATTCAATGTTATGTAGCAGCCTGGATGAGAAGGGAGTCTGGGGGACTCATATATATGTATGGCTGAGTCCCTTTGATGTCTACCTGAAACTATCACGACATAGTTAATCAGCTATACTCCAATACAAAATAATAAGTTTTAAAAATGATAAATAAATAAAAGTTGTCCAAAGGAAGCTTACCAGAAGCCAACAGGGTGACTATAAACCAAACAATAAGTCCAAAGCTTTTTAGACTTCACCCCAAGATGATTTTCTACAGAACAGAAGGCAATAGCCATTCTGTATTCCACTCTTGTCAGCCCATATTTGAAAGGTTGAGTTTGGTTCCAGGTACTCTGTTGTCAAAAAATAACAAATTGGACCTACTTTAGAGATGAGTTATCAAGGTAGTGGAGCGCCTACAAATCTTGACATACAAGGACCAGATGAAGGAGGACGTGTCACCAGGAGAAGGGAGGCTTAGCTAGGGCTTGACACCTGTGTTCTAAACAACTGAAGGCTGACTCATGGACGGGAGGGAGGTCTTCTTTGAGACCTTTTGAGAGGATAGAAGTAAGTGTAGACACAGAGCATCCAACAAGGGGGATAAGAAGAAAACCAACACTAAAAGAATTATTTAAGACTGTCTTTATTTGCGTTTTTCTCTTCCTCAAGTTAAGTCAGAATGTGAAGCACTTTATGAGAAAATCTATCAAAAGACTTTCACACAGGCTTTACTGACTCTGATTTGTCAATGTCAGCTTACATCTGTGTAAGAACACCGCTTTTGCCCCGACACTTTTTTATTTTTTTTTTTTCTTTTATTTTTTTTTTATTTTTTATTTTTTTTTTATTAAATTTTAAAATCTTTAATTCTTACATGTGTTCCCAAACATGAAACCCCCTCCCACCTCCCTCCCCATAACATCTCTGTGGGTGATCCCGACACTTTTTTAAATTGAAAGAAACACTCTCCCTTCAGCTCAAAGCAGCATTTGCATCCCTCCTAAGAATGAGGGCTCTTTACTAACTAGTACATTTGAATTGTCATCCCGTCTTCCTTAGTGATGACATTATTTCTTTTCTTAACCGGTTCATAGACTGACACTCCTGTCAACAGTCTTTCTGTAATCTCTAACTGCTTGTAGAATTATTTTCCTGGATGTCTTAATCATGGCAATCCAATTTAGTCTCAATGTTACTGTATCAAGTTTTAATTACATTACTGTTTTGCAATCACTAGAGCAGTAACATTATACTCAGATTTATTACTATACTTTTCACCAAACAATAGAAGTATTTTTCTGTTTTCAGCCATAACAATAATAGTTTCTGAAATACTACATTATTGTGTGTCCCTAAAACTTACCTTAAATGATCAATAGAGTATCTTTTTGGAGGAAAAATAATGACAGTCTGTTTTTATTATATTGGTCCCCAACATTGCTGGTAGCTTAATTGCTAAGAAATGAAATAGAAAAGTTAAGTATTTCTGTTAAAGTAAGATCTCTACTTTCAAGTATATACTCAAAAGAATTGAAAGCAGGGACTCAAACAGATATTTGTACACTTAGATTATAGCAGTGTTATTCACAATAGCTAACAGGTAGAAGCAATCCAAGTGTCTGTTAATGGATGAATGAATAAACAAAATGTGGTGAATAGAATGATGGAATATTAATAAGTAATATTAAAGCAAGGAAATTCTGATACATGCTGCAACATGGATGAACCTTGAAGACATTATCCTAAGCAAAACAAGCCAGACAAACACTATGATTCCACTTATGTGAGGTACTTAAGAGTCGTCAAACTCATAGAGACAGAAAGTAAGACGGTCAGGGAAGGAAGGATGGGGAGTTAGTGTTTAATGGGTACAGAGTTTCAGTTTAGGATGATGATACGGTTTTGTGGTTAGATGATGGTGACAGTTGTACAACACTGTAAAAGTTCTTAATGCTGCCCAACTGCACGCTTAAAAATGGACGATGGAATATTCAGTGCAGTTCAGTTCAGTCGCTCAGTCGTGTGCGACTCTTTGCGACACCATGAATTGCAGCACGCCAGGCCTCCTTGTCCATCACCAACTCCCGGAGTTCACCCAAACCCCTGTCCATCAAGTCGGTGATACCATCCAGCCATCTCATCCTCTGTTGTCCCCTTCTCCTCCTGCCCCCAATCCCTCCCGGCATCAGGGTCTTTTCCAATGAGTCAACTCTTCACATGAGGTGGCCAGAGTATTGGCGTTTCAGCTTTAGCATCATTCCTTCCAGAGAACACCCAGGACTGATCTCCTTTAGAAAGGACTGGTTGGATCTCCTTGCAGTCCAAGGGACTCTCAAGAATCTTCTCCAACACCACAGTTCAAAAGCAACAATATTACTCAGCTATAAAAAAGAACACATTTGAGTCAGTGATAATGAAGTGGATGAACCCAGAGCCTAGGGTACAGAGTGAAGTAAGTCAGAAAGAGAAAGACAAATATTGTATATTAACACGTGTTTGAAATCTAGAAAGATGGTCCTGATGAACCTATTTGCAGGGCAGCAATGGAGACGCAGACACAGAGAACAGACCTGCGGACACAGCGGGGGAAGGAGCGGGGGGGACACATTGAGAGAGGAGCATGGAAACATACACATCACCACATGCAAAACAGATAGCCCGTGGGAATTTGCTGTGTGATGCAGGGAGCTCAACCCAGTGCTCTGTGACAACCTAGAGGGGTGGGAGAGGATGGGATGCGGGAAGGAAGTTCAAGAGGGAGTGGACATATGTATACCTGTGGCTGATTCATGTTGATGTATGGCAGAAACAAACACAATATCATAAAGCAATTATCCTCCAATTAGAATTAAAAAACAAACCAAAAAATGGTTGAAATGGTGGGTTTTATGTTATTTATATTTGCCATGATGAGAGAGAGAGGCTAATTATCCAGTAAATCCTCACAGCTCTAAGGGACTTTCCTTAGTTAAGGTGGTTAAGTCCAGCAGAGAAAGGTCTTTTGTCTGCTAATAATTAATGTGACCCCAATTTAAATAGCAAAACCCAACTCTCCAAATCCCTCTCCTAGAAAGTGCAGTTTGGAATCTCATTCTGGGAAAAAAATGGAATCGCATGGAAGTCCTCTAGATGTTAGGTTAGACCTAAATAAAAGTTCTCAATAGAAAAAAAAAACAAAACTCTGCCTTCCAACGCAGGGGCTGAGGGTTTCATCCCTGGGTGGGGAATTAAGATCCCATATACCATGCGGTGGACTTCCTAGGTGGCGCTAGTGATAAAGAACCCGCCTAATGCAGGAGACATAAGAGACATGAGTTCGATCCCTGGGTCGGGAAGACTCCCTGGAGGAGGGCATAGCAACCCACTCCAGTATTCTTGCCTGGAGAATCCCATGGACGAGCCTGGCAGGCTACAGGCCATGGGATCGCAAAGAGGCAGACATGACTGAGCAACTAAGCACACACACACCTACTCCAGTATTCTTGCCTGGAGAGTCCCATGGACAGAGGAGCCTGGCGGGCTACAGTCCATAGGGTCACAAAGAGTCAGAAACGACTGAAGGGACTTAGCATGAACGCAGGCATGCCATGCGGTGCTGCCAAGAGAAAGAAAAATGCTCACAGCTCTATAAGGCAGTAATGTTCTCTATTTTAAACAAGGAGGAAGTGTGGCTTCCCCAGTACCACGGAGCCAACTGAGATTCAAAGCCAGCTTGTTATAACACGGAGCCAAGTTCAGCAGAGCAAGTTCCCCGCTGTGAAACTGCTTGATCGAATCCCGGTCTCTTGCATAGCAGACGGATTTTTTACCACTGAGCCACCAGGGAAGTCCACTAAGGGCAACTGCCACTCCACAAATCTCATTTCTCTCTGAATTATTTTTATCAATTTAGTGATCATTTTGGTCCTAATCAAGCTAAAGGGAAGAGAATTGTAGGAATCATTTTGAGGTGATACGTAAGACTTGTTTTTATAAAACTACCTGGAACCCAAGAAAGCAAAAGAGCCCCGTGCTGCAGCTGCTGTTCAGTTCTAGGCGGGATCTGCCATCATGGACATGTACTGTGTACTCACACAGACCTCCTCAGATAATAAAAGCATACCAGAGCTCCCAAATTCCTGCATGCAAGTCTTTGAAGCAATTCTTTGTGTATGAAGCACTGTATCCCCAGTCAGCCATCAATAAAACTCTGCTGGGCTCATCTGAATATTAAGGAAGGTTCTTTCCTTACTGCTCCCAAAGAGAGAAATCAATTCCCCTGGTCTGACTATAGTCTGTATAACATGATGAGAGGAGTTACTGTCCTGCTTGGGCTTCCCTGGTGGCTCAGACGGTAAAGAATCCGCCTGCAATGCAGGAGACCTGGGTTTGATCCCTGGGTGGGGAAGATCCCCTGGAGAAAGAAATGGCAACCCATTCCAGTATTCTTGCCTGGATAATTCCATGGACAGAGGAGCCTGGCAGGCTACACAGTCCATGGGGTCGCAAAGAGTAGGACACGACTAAGTGACTAACACTTTCCATCAGGAATAGATCTCCAAAGGGACCTACCCGTCCCCCAAGTCTTCACCTTCCATGGTGCCTTGATTCTCTTCAGGTCCTCATCAGGGTCTTACTGGGATTCTTGTCACAGTGCCATGGTGGATTTCAGACTCTCCACACTACCCCCCTCACACTTATTCAACAAATTTTTAAGGAGATTTAATAATATGATGCAAAGAGCCAACTCATTGGAAAAGACCCTGATGCTGGGAAAGATTGAGGGCAGGAGGGGAAGGAGATGACAGAGGATGAGATAGTTGAATGGCATCACTGACTCAATGGACATGAATCTGAACAAATTCCAGGAGACAGTGAAGGACAGGGAAGCCTGGTGTGCTGCATTCCATGGGGTTGCAAAGAGTTGGACATGACTTAGCAACTGAACAACAACAATGTATGCCAGCCACTGTGCTAAGCTTTGGGAACACAGTGATGATTCCATATAATCCCATGACCCCAGATGTGGTCGCTGCCTTCCAGAACCCACAGTTTTATGGGGGAGACTGGCCAGCAGGCAGTTACAACTGCAATAAGCCTCTGATGAGAGCAGGCTCAGCTCTGTACGTATCAGCTTCCTGGGCACTGTCCTCTGCCCTGAGCCTCCAAGTTTTTGCTCCCTGGGTCTGGAATGACTTCTGTCTGGCTCGCTCTTACCTGATAACAGGCTATCAGGGTCTGAGAGACTCCAAGCTGTCCTCTCTCCAAAGCTTTTCCTAATACCTCTACTCCAAATGAGTCTCTTCTTTGCTACCTTCTTCTTGCTTCTTTCTTGAACACTTATTATAAATACATGTTTGTGTACTAAGTCGCTTCAGTTGTATCCAGCTCTGTGGCCCCATGGGCTGTAGCCCACCAGGCTCCTCTGTCCATGGCATTCTCCAGGCAAGAATACTGGTGTTGCCGTGCCTTCCTCCAGGGGATCTTCCCAACTCAGGGATCAAACCCACATCTCCTATGTCTCCTGCATTGGCAGGTGGGTTCTTTACCAATAACACCAACTGGGAAGCCCTATTATAAGCACAACACAGATTATCTTCAAGTTTGTTTGGCATATTTGTCTCCGTCTGGAGACTGGCATTATCAAAGGCAGGAATCACATGTTCTCCGCAGCATCTAGCACAAGCATTATGAATAGTTGGCATCTGATTTGTATTGTTTTAAATCTAATGTTGCACAGTCTCGAGAATCTATAGGAAAGAATGTTTGAATTCCAAGTATCTTTCTTGGAATTCTGCACCCTTCTCCAGGGGCTCTTCCTGACCCAGGGATGGAACCTGAGTCTCTTGCATCTCCTGCATTGGCAGGTGAGTTCTTTACCACTAGCACTACCTGGGATGTCCTTCCAAGTGTCAGAAGAGCCTAAATATGATGGATAAACATATTTGGCACCCTGTAAGAACTGCATTTTATGTTGAAAGCTGCTAGGGTTGATGAATTATTGTCAGAAGAACTGCACCTTTATTTTGGAGAAGATCCACTTTATAACTAAAATGCAGTATTCCAGCTTCTAGCATATGGCTTTGCAGATACTCAGCCTGTGGCTCTTTGCTAATCTTCCCAGTAGAACAGTCAACAAATCTCCACCCATATCAGTTTTTTTCCTCTACAGAGTGAAGCTAATGGAGCAAAGAAAAATCCCTAAGATTATTTCCTCATCTTCCTTTTACGCCACCCTGAACTTCTGAGATAGCAAGGTCTACAACACTTGGCAGTGTCATGTCTCCCAGAAATAATGCTGACATTCATTCCCCATGTCAAGCATTTATGGAGGAAGAGCAACAAAGAACACAACAAGGGACCTGTGGGAGTTTGTTCCTTCAGTCTGAATCTTAAAATGTAGAAGTTGCTCCTGTGTCTAAGCTGTGCTGCTCTGATGGGGCTGATCAGTTGGTGAGACCGATCCCTTTATGAAGTTAAAGTTCTAAGAAACAGAAGGGAAATGAAGTGTTTAAGGAACAATATGGTGTTGCAAAAGAAGTTTGCAAAAAGACCCTAAGTGGCTGTCAATGAATCAGTCTGTTTTTCTGGGAATGTCTTAACTTCTTTTTTGAAAAATAGTTTTTCTCTATATAGACTTCTTTGTTGACCATCTTTTTCATTCAGTACTTGGAATATTTCATCTCAATGCCCTCTAGCATCCTTGATTTATGATGAGAAGTCAGCTTTTAATCTTATTGATGATTCCCTGTAAGTGATGAGTCATTTCTTTCTGCTTTCAAGATTTTCTCATTGTCTTTGTCTTTTGACACTTCTACAAGGATATGGTTAGGTGTGGGTCTCACTGAGTTCATAGTACTTTGAGTTTTTTTAAGCTTCTTAGATATATGAGTTTTCATCAGATTTGGGATGATTTTGGCCACTAATTCTTCAAATGTATTTTCTACCTCTCCTTCTGGAACTCCAATTACATGTATGTTGGTGTGTTTGATGGTGTCCCACCATCTTTGAAGCTCTGTATGTTTTTCCTTATTCTTTTCTTTTAATTTCTTAGCCTGCAAAATCTCTCTTCAGGTTTATTCTTCTTCGTGGGCCTTGCTCTGAGCCCCTTGAGTAAGTTTTCCATTTTATTTGTTATTATGTAGTTATTGGTGACTCAGTGGTAAAGAATCAGCCTGCAATGCAGGAGACCTGGGTTCGATCCCTGGGTTGGGAAGATCCCCTGGAGGAGAGCATGGCAACCCACTCCAGTGTTCTTGCCTGGAGAATCCCATGGACAGAGGAGCCTGCAGGGCTACAGTCCACGGACTCGCAAAGAGTCGGACACGACTGAGTGATAGGAGACGTGCACTGTGCTGTACATTAGATCCCTGGAGCTTATTCATCTTGTGGAGTTACAATGTTAGTGATATATTACAGGATTAGTCATTCTCTCTTTGGGAACAGTGATTTAAAATGCTGTGTTCTCAGACAGAGAGAATAGGCTTGTGGTTGCCGAAGGTAAAGGGGGGCAGGGGGAGGGATGGATTGGGAGTTTGAAATTAACAGAGGTAAACTATTATATATAGAATGCATAAACAAGGTCCTACTGTATAGTATAGGGAACTATATTTCAACATCCTGTGATAAACCATAATGGAAAAGAATATGAAAAAATGGATTATATGTGTGTATGTGTGTGTGTGCATGAATCATTTTGCTGTACAGCAGAAATTAACACAACATTGTAAATCAACTTCCTTAATATAGGTTATCACAGAATATGAAGTGTAGTTGATTTACAATATTGTGTTAATTTCTGCTGTACAGCAAAGTGATTCATATATATATATACACACACATGCATTCTTTTTCATATTCTTTCCCATTATGGTAAATTAACTATACTCCAATAGAATTAAAATATCTTTTAAAATAAACACAATTAAAATTAATAAAACTATATTCAAAAAGTAAAATGTATTAAATGTTGTTTTCCAAGTATTATTGCATTTTTTCCTTTTTGCAATGGAAACCTTACAGATACACTGGCCAAACTTGTTTGTCTAGCTGTCTCACTGCCATTTAAGGGCATCCCGTCTTTGGGTGCAGTTAAAGGACATGATAACGAATGGGGCCCAACCAGGCCAAAATCTCAATTCCATTGGGATAAGCCATGAAAGGTTAACTTAGCATAAGCAATTTAGGGAGAACGTGAAATATGATGGCTGTCATTTTAATAGGCTAACATCGATCATTAATCTAATCTAAGAGCTAATGTTTCTGAATATGCACATTCCTTTTCTTCTTAGCAAATCAACTTCCTCTAGAGTTGATAATCAACTCATTCTCTTTTGGTGTTTCTTTCATGAGTGTTTCATCTTCAGGAGCACACATACATACTGTACCCTTTATGATGAGAGCTGTGGGCACTGCTCTCTAAGTGGACAAGATCAAAGAGCTCATTTCCTTCTGTTTCGTGTATCATTAAAGTAGGTGTTGTTTCATCAGGAATGACTCACCAAAGTAGAACTATTCGATCTCTTCTGAATGATCTTCCAGTTTGGAATTATGCTTTCTTTCATAACGAGTTGCCGAACTGAATGATTATTTCAAGGATGCCTCATTTCTCCATCTCAGCCAGCAGACACACCCTCATTGTTCAAAACACTGAGCTTTTCACTTCTTCTTTTGAATGCAGACCATTTATGAAACAGCTGCCCACATTGCTGCCCTGATAACTGTTTGGAAGCGCAGCCTCATTTATGTTGGCAATACCATTGCTCTGGGTCAGGCTACAAAACAGCCAAAGAAACACATCTGTCTTCTCTCAAGTTCTAGTGGAAGTGAACTTTAGGCTGTAAATGCTTCTAGTGAAGGCTCTCTTTCCCAAGAAGAGATCTCAGTGGGAAAATGTACTCTTCAGTGTATTTGTTTTCTGACGGAGGTTTTTGGCACGAGCATTTATAAAGTGGTCCGTGGTGAATCTCCATAATGGCACATAATGCATGCAAAATACTTTCCTGATCTGGCAGAGGTATTTTTATGTTTGGCAGCTACTTTTAGGATCCATAGGGAACATTGCTAGAACAATCAGTTTCTCTTTTGTATTAGTAAAATACACAAGAGGTTTCCTTTTGATGCTAAATTCCAGATCTATTCTAATTTGGCCCTTCCTTCAGTGTAGTTGCAAAAAGTGGCCATTAATCAAATCCTCAGCTTTTAGTATTAAATTTACCAGGGGCTTCCCTGGTGCTCAGATGGTCGGGAATCTGCCTGCAACGGAGGAGATCTGGGTTGGATCCCTGGATCAGGAATGGACAAGTCTGAGCAAACTCCTCAAGATAGGACAGAGGAGATAGGAGAGGACAGAGGAGCCTGGCGTGCTGCAGTTAATGGAGTCACAAAGAGCTGGACACCACTTAGCGACTGAACAACAAGTATTAAATTTATAAATTAATTTAGGAAGTTTAAAATTTTCTACAATATTGAGTTTCACATCCAGGAAAATTGTTTTTATTTACTACTTGCTTATTGCCTTGCATAAAGTTTTATTACTTTTTCAAAAATTTCTGGTGCACCTCTTTTTCATAGCTTCTACTTATTATGTTTATCATTTTGAATGGATTTTTAAATTAAAATTTCTATTTGGTGGTGGCAGTATATAGAAAAACTATTGATTTCTCTGTTTTTACGCTGTATGTAACTATTTGGGCAATCACTCTTATTAGTTCTAAAAGTTTTTGTTTGATTTTATCTTCTAGTGAATTAATTGTATAATCTGTAAATACTCAAAGTTTCTCTCTTTCTTCAGAATATTCATATTCTCTATTTCTTTTTTTTCTAATTTCATTAGCTATGATCTCCAGAAAAATTATAAATAATAGAAGCTTATTGGGCCTACATCTTTCTCCTTACCAACTTTTTAAATTGCAAACAATATTATAGCAAATTTTTTTAATAATGAAAGAAACAAAATCACCCTGAATCCCACACAGAAACAAAATTCAAAAATTACTTAAAAAACACAGACATAGAAAACAAACTTATGGTTACCAGAGGGGAAAGGGGGGAGGAGGGATAAATTAGGAGTTTAGGATTAAAATATACAAACTGCTGTATATAAAATAGATTAAAAAAAAAAACCAAGGTGCTACTGTATAGCACAAGGAACTATATTCAATATCTTGTAATAGTTTATAAAGAAAAAGAATATATAACTAACCCACTTTGCTGTATACCTGAAACTAACACAACATGGTAAATCAGCTATATTTCAATAAAAAAATTTTAATTACGAAAACAATTGTTTTTATGTGTTCAGAAAGGGTAAGGAAGGCTATACAGCAAGTTGTTATGGGTAATTCTTCCAGGGGAGTGGGATTCTGGAGCAGGAACAAGGGGACAAGGAGACCCACTTTCTGCTCTGTGCACTTCTGGATAGCTTGGCTTTTTGCGAAGTGCAATTTGCTTTTATAATTTTAAAATGCATCTTGGGAAACAGTCTTACAAGTATAATGTATGTAAGACTTGTCTTTCGATATCAAGATTTAGAGATGTGCACATGTTAACGTCTAAAATTTAAGTTTTGTTCACTGTTAAATCTCAACTAAATGAGAAAAGATTAAACAGATGATATAAAGATGGATAGAGATATTGATAGAGTTACAGACACCCATTTGCCATTTGCCATTAATAGAAAATCCCAAACAAAGGACAGTCTTGTTTGTAGGACATATATTAAGCTAACCTTAAAAGTGCATTCCAATATACAGTAGGTGCAAATACTATTTGATTCCACTTATGTGAGATACCTAGAATAGTCAAATTCATAGAGTCAGAAAGTAGGTTGGTAGATGCCAGGGGCTTTGGGTGTAGAGGGGAGGGGGGATCAGGGGATGGGGAGGTAGGGCGGGGGGAATGGGGAGCTAGTGTTTACTGGGGACAGAGTTTCAGTTTAGGAAGGTGAAACATTCAGGAGATGGATGATGGTGAGAGGTGCACAACAATGTGAATGTACTTAGTGCCACTGAACTGCACAGATAATATGAATAGTGCATTTTATATATTATGTGACTTTTACCACAATAAAAAATAAAATAGAAGATGGCATAGAAAAGAAATGAGTACAAAGGGAAAGCTCACAAATTACAACCGGGAAGAATTCTAGGGCAGGCATGGCAACTACACGATGCCCCCTAGGATGTCGAGGAAGATGTGATTGAGGACATTATTTCATGGGCTGAAGGAATTATAATTTCTCTCAATGATTTCCCATCAAAAGCTTTCTTCCCAGACCCCACGGGGGAGTGTAACGACCACGGGAGGGCATCTGTGTTTCTCGCGCTAGTATGTAGGGTGGCCCTGGCAGTCGGAACTTGCCCTGTCTTACTCCCGCCTGCACGGTGGAACAGGACTCGACGCACACTCTCCGTTGTTCTCCTCCAGGATTTCCAATGAGCACTCCCCCAAACTCCAGATCCGGAGTCACAGTTACCTGAGGGCGGTCAGTGAGGTCTCCATCAACCGAAGCCTCGACAGCCTGGACCCTGCAGGGCTGCTCACGTCCCCGAAGTTCCGCTCCAGGAACGAGAGCTACATGCGCGCCATGAGCACCATCAGCCAGGTGAGCCCCGCGGCCATGGGCAGTGAACTGCATGGGGCAGTTGGGGAAACCCAGGGGGTGTGATGCGAGGAGGTTGACATCCCCTGAGTGGGTCGGGCAGGGGCCCCAGTCTAAATGCTGCCTGTGACTGGCCACAGCCAGCTCTGGGGACCAACAGTCGGACCAGCAGCAGAGGGGTCCTTGGGCAGCTGGGGTAAAGCACGTGGGGGGAGTCCTTGAGGAAACTCTTTAGCAGTCAGCCTGCACCAGCACATTTGTCATTAAGGAGTTGATGGATGAGGCTTCAGTTGCAAAGATGTTTGAAGGATAGAAGGACAGGGTGAATGTCATTGGCAAAACCTAGGCAGTGTCTAATCCTAAAAGTATTAAGCAAGTCATCAAAACAGGGACAAAGGCTGGGAAATGAGATGTGATCTGTTTATTTCAGCTGGGTCCTAGGTGAATATTGTGTCTTGGTTGTAAGACACAAGTCTACTTCTAAGAACTGGTACCCTGAATTAGGGATGAAGACTTAGTAAAGTTAACTTAATACTGCATCTGAAATACTCAGCTAAAGCTTCTCAGTGCCTCCAGGGAATATGGGAGGGGGTTAGGCTGCCTTATCCCAAGGGAGGGTTAAACCTAGGACTCCTGGAGGGTGGACACTGCAGCTTTCAGGGGCCACCAGAGGAGCAGGAGGCGCTTCTTCTGGAAGGACAAAAAAAGGGGATTTTTTTTTTTTGAAATAAAGTTTAGGAGTTCTGAATTTTAATTTTTATCAGTTTTTTAAAATAAGCACCATACTTGGGACTTCCTTGGTGGTCCAGGGTTAAGAATCCACCTGCCAATGCAGGAGACACGAGTTCGATCCCTGGTTGAAGGGCAACTAAGCCCATGCGCCCAGACTACTGAGCCCAAGAGCCACAATTACTGAAACTCAAGTGCCTAGAGTCTGTGTTCCACGAGAGAAGCCACCACAGTGAGAAGCCCAAGCACTGCAACTAGACAGGAGCCCCCACTTGCCAAAATCCGTGAACAGCAACAAAGACCCAGAGCAGACAAAAGTTAACTAATTAATTACTTTTAAAAGCACTATGCTATTAACTCAGCTGATATTATTGAGCAAAACACTGGGCTAGATCCTGCAAGTTATTCAGTGGTGAATAATGCCTCATTCCTGCTCCCCCAAAGTTTATAGTTTAATGGAGATTACACCCCAAAAAAATGTTATTTATAACAAATAACAATAACAAATGTTATTTACTTGAACACCAGAAAAACACTGAGGTGGGCAGGACAAGAATTAGCCATAAGAGCCAACTTTACTGGGTCAGGCACTGTGCCAACTGCTTTATATGCTCATAATATTAATCCTTATAAACACCCCGTAAGACATGTAAGTAACCAAAAGTTAAAGGGGACTTTATGGTCATGAAATTGTCAACAAGATACCCAAGAGAATAAAAAAAAAAAGTGTTCAGTGCCCAGGATTCTAAAGAGAGTGCTTCTAGGCATGGGGTCTAGGAATGTACATTTTAACAGATATTCCAGGTGATTCTAATAATAATGTATTAATAAAGAATTATTTATTAAAGTAGTATATATCTGAACTTTGAAAAATGCTGGCCTAAAGCAGTTACCGCTAGCACCACATTGGAAGCCCCAAAGCATATGCAAGCAGTAGTGTATGGTTGAAGTTCAGAATACTTGTAGACACAGCAATGGGCAATCTGTTCTGAATTTTGTCTTGGAGGCATCTTTCATGCATGGCCTTCCATGCAGGGCCCAGGGGACTAGACCTTATTCATTAGGAGGGAGACTGATTGAAGATTAATTAAAACTTCAGCTTTTATGCAGGCAAAACAGACGATCAGAGCTTTGATGAAGGATAGTTAATCCGGCTCCCCCCGCCAAAAAAAAAAATTAATTGTAGGAAAATTGGAGAGAATGAGAGAGAGCCTGAAGAGGCAGAGAGGCTAGTTTGAAAGACTTTGTGATCATCAAGGTGAGAATTAATATTACCGGTGGTGGTGATGGTCGCGCTGCTGCTGCTGTTGATGGTGGCAATAGTGTTGATGGAGATGGTGCTGGTAATGGTGGTGAGGATTGTGATGAGGGTGGTGGTAACGATGGTGGTGGTAGAGATGATGCTGATGATGGTGGCAGTGGTGAAGATGGTAAGGCGGTGGTGTTAAATGGTAGGCTAAGCCCTGAAGCATCTCTGATCTATCAGAGTAAGACCTTGAAATAGGATCACTCCTCTCATTTTGTCCCCACCATCAAAATAGAGCTTCCTGCTAAAATGTATCCTTGAAAAGCAAAGGCAGGGACCACAGCGAGGCTCCAATATCAGGGTAGGGTGGAAGTCAAGAAAAGTTGGCATATTGGATTCCAATGTTTGCCCACTGTACATTTCCTTAAAGAAATCTCCAAGAGTACACATATCTTTGTGTGCCAGCTACTGCATCCAGTGAAGCTCACTATCCCAACTCTTAGGTAAATATTTGGTGTCTCATTTGGTGAAATTTGAACTTTGCTTTGTTCTTACTTTTTTTCAATATAAACAATGTAATTTTTAAAACTTTAAACTGATCTTTATTCTGGACAGGCTCATGGTCACACAGCCTTCCAGAATTGTAAAATAGTCTATAAATCTCCGGTGTCACACCTGAAGAATACATCCATGGGTTTAGAGTATTTTGTTGGAAATGATTATACACACCCACTGCTTTCATAATTTCACACAGTTACGACAGGAGAGCTTCTTTATCAGAACGCACACTCATGCAGCTGCCTGCTTTTAGTCTCTGTGCCACAGATCTGACCTTGAGACTATGTCACTTTCTGGTGACAACTTAGTACAATGTCGACAAATCACTGAAGAGGCACGTGTGGGCCCTGATCCAGGGCGGCAGGGGCTGGGGCCGGGGGGGGGGAGGGTGTCAAGTGGTGTGATCATTGCACCTTAAGTAAAATACAGGAAGCAGAACCATCCTAAATGGATTCCTAATGACACACCATTTTTCTAGTATCTTATTCATTTTCCAAGGAACAAAGTATCAGGAAGGATGATTTCAAATTTTCTGTCACAGTGCCAGCATTGTCATTATTCAAAGGGAATGATTTCTTCTTCTAAGTAATCCTACTATATATATTCTAGGCTTTTCAAAAAGTAGTTGGTTGTTGTGATGTTGGAGATATCTCTCTTATAGATCTTCAGTAGCAGCTCTAATAGTATAGAATCTAAGTGCATTATAGCCTATTCCTTCTTAAAACCTAGTGTATTATTCATCAAAGGCTCCTAGAAAGATCAAAGGAAAATGCTATAAGTTAAGAAATTGGTATAGAATAACTAAATTGTTTCCGCCGTTCATACCTTATAGAAATAAAATATCCCTAAAAACAGATTGTGCTTAGATTATGAGGAGAACCAAACATCTTTTTATATGTTTATTCCCTTTCTACTTTTTTTCCCCTATATACACATCTAAAAAATGGGGGCTTTTAAAGTAAGACTTGAGAAGAATTTGAGAAAGTCACATTTTAAAAACTATTGGGCATAATAACTCTCATTTCCAAATTAGCTTAATTTACTTCTCAATTTATTTCAAGCCCAAATCAAACATCTTCACCTAAAATGATAAACTAGAAGCCCACAGATGTATTTTGTCCAGTGATGTTTGGGTTTGTACACCAGTTTAAAAATGTAAATGTGATAGGGCAGTTATTGTACTCGATGGTAATACCAGCAGGTTAGTGGTGACTTTTGACCTAAACCATCCCTTCATTGTATTTGTACCAGAAATGTAAACTGAGATGAATTAAGCATTTTTGAGCACACAGCTAGTCAGTGACAGAACCCAGAACATCTAGGTGTCCTGACTCCTAACTCATAAATTTCTTCAATATCTGCTGGAATTGGAGTATTAGTGGCAATGATATTGCCAATAATAGCAGTAATAATGAGAACAATGGAACAGTTACTATATATCACTTACCTGACATATGCTATAAGCTTTGCATATCATCTCATTAATTTCATGTCAGCTGTAAGAAAGATTGACTTCCCAGGTAGCTCAGTGGTAAAGAATGTGCCTGCCAACGCAGGAGACATGGGTTCGACCCGTGGGTCTAGAAGATCCCCTGGAGAAGGAAATGGCAACTCACTCCGGTATTCTTGCCTGGAGAATCCCACGGACAGACGAGCCTGGCGGGCTACAGACATGCACACATGCGTAAGAAAGATCATTTTTTAATTTATGAACCTCAGAGAATTAGAGTACATTTTCTCATTCTTCCCACCACTCTGTCTCATAAAGTAATATCTAGTACTTACGGAATGCCTACTATCTGCCTAGTAATGTTCACTTGTATATTTTATTTTTCTCCTTAAAAGCATCCCTGTGAGGGAGGTATTATTATACCCATTTTACAGATGAAAAAAGTGAGGCTCAGAGAATTGAAGTGAATTGCCATGATATAGTAGAAACAGCATTGTTGTTGTTCAATTGCTAAGTCGTGTCCAGTTCTTTGCCACCCCATGAACTGCAGCATGCCGAGAGCTTCCCTGTCCTTCACTATCTCCTGGAGTTTGCTCAAACTTATGTCCATTGAGTCAGTAATGCCATCCAACCACCTCATCCTCTGTCGTTCCCTTATCCTCCTGCCTTCAATCATTCCTAGCATCAGGTTCTTTTCCAGTGAGTCAGCTCTTTGCATCAGGTGGCCAAAGGATTGGAGCTTCAGCTTCAGCATCAGTCCTTCCAATGAATATTCAGGGTTGATTTCCTTTAGAATTGACTGGTTTGATCTCCTTGCTGTCCAAGGAACTCTCAAGAGTCTTATCAAACACCACAGTTTGAAAGCATCAATTCTTCAGTGCTCAGCCTTCTCTAACTTCCCACTCATGGCATTAAACCAGATAAAAAATAAACCCAAATGAATTTAAAATCTGAGCAGTGACACAGAAGGAAGGCAATTACTAATGAAATGATGGTCCCAGAAGTGGTCCCAGAACTGAAAGATATGAATCTGCAGGTTGAGAAGGCCCACCCAGTACCTAGTATAATGAATGGACAAAGATCCCTACAGGGAATGCCATGGTGAAACATTAGAGCATTCAGGACCAAAAAAAAAAAAAAAGAAATCCTAAAAAGCTTCCAGAAGGGATAGGGCAAACCAGCACACACACAAAGGCTCAGAGGTGAGAAAGACATCTGTTTTCCCAGTCTCTAGCACACACGGAGGCTAAGAGACAAGGAGAGAAGCCCAGAAATACCTGAGAGGAGGAGGGATGCAGCTAAAACCCTAAATACAAGCAGCTCTCCCGTAGAGGTGGTGCAGACATTTCCAGCAATGTGAAGGGGGCTGCCTTCCCAAGAAAGTGCTAGGAGATGTGCTCCACTGAAAAGAGGGAACAAAACAGAGAAAGGGGAACTGGGGCACCACCACCAGTCAGATAATGAAAGGCACCCCCGGAATGATGGGGAAGGGAGATCCCAGCACAGCAGTGGGCTTAGCAGCCACAGATTGTAGTAGGAGGCACCCAGACAGATGTTTCAAGGGCAGGAAGGAAACCAAGAGGTTATCAGAGGTCTCTGACCATATCAGGAGATTCACATAAGCATGTGTCTGGCAATATGGATGCAAATACCGTTAAGATTCACCTGGAAGAATTGAAAATGGTTCTTCTGGGGAGGAAGAATTGGAGCTGGGTTGGGGGCTCGCTCTTTGTTTTTATAAGCTATCTAGAGCTACTTGACCTATATGTGTGTCTAGGCTGAATAAAGAATCACCTTTTTGTATGAAAAAAGTAGCAACAAACATTAAATATACAGTCATTTGTAAAACTAGGACTAACGAGAGCCACAGTGGGAAAGACCATGTACGTGATGTGCTCTGATAATGTCAGTCGAGCACAGCAATTTTTTCTTTTGCCTTTAAATTCTTTTAATACAAAAATACTCATACACAATCTTGCACACACAACTTCCAACCTTAAATGCTATTTCCCCCCAACCAGCGATTCTCAAATCTACATTTCAGTGTACTCCTCCAGAAGTGAAGTTCAAGTTTTTAAGGTTGTCAGAGCTGGCAGTAGCACCTGGTACCGCAAAGGTGGAGCCTGGCCTCATTCCGTAGCACAACTATTTTTAAATGAGGAACAAACAGAGAGAGCACATGCAAAAAGAAGGAAATGTGAACTGTTTTTAATAGTGGTATGCGCAGCAGTGGTGTTAGTTTGCTATTCTGAGGCTGTTGTATATATACTGTGGAAGAAACCAAATGAATCATTGTAGAATATCCCAATTCTATCATCTTCTGTGTCCTTGAAAACCCAGATTTTTAGTATGAAATAAAGATATACATATAAATATAATACGGGGCTTCCCAGGTGGTGCTATTGGTAAAGAATCCAACTGCCAGTGCAGGAGATGTAAGAGACACGGTTTGATCCCCTGGAGAAGACAATGACAACCCACTCCAGTGTTCCTGCCTGGGAAATCCAATGGACAGAGAAGCCTGGCGGCCTACAGTCTGTTGGGTGGCAAGAGAGTTGGACACAACTGAGCGATTAAACAACCTGGTCTGGCTTTTTTTTTTAATGTGGTGTTCAAATCCAGTGTAAGTTATATACAGAGGAATATAAGTAAATAAACACTGATTCCTCAAAAAGGGGAAGAATTTATTTGGAAGATTTTAAAAACAATTTGTGGACCATATCAGCTTTTTATAGAGAAGACTGAACCTTTTTTAGATAGTATGTATATAGTTTGAAAATCTCAATAATAGTGTCATTCAAGACTGACATATCTGGGTTGACCTATTTTTGTGCAGAATATATATATCTTGCCAGAAAATATAGGGCCTGTTTCTAGACTTTACAATAAAGTACACGCCAGTCAACACAAATTATTTGACAAACTAGTCACTTCCAAAGGCACAATAAAAATACTAGCTTCTAAAACGTTTGTGCCAAAACTTGCCCCATTGAAGTACATGAACTCTGACCGTGGGCTGTAACACGGGCCCCTAGGTTTGCATTTATATCTGCTGGAGAAGGGATAAAGGAAAATTAGCGCCTCAGCGTGAGCTGGAGGAATGATTTCCCAACACCATGCTTCCTTGCATTCTAAAAACAAAGTTCTCTTTCTTTAGAATTTAATTGACTATAAGCTAGATACCACCCCATTAGTCTGTAAGGATACTGCTGTTCAACGGCTCAGTTGTGTCTCTTTGTGACCCCCATGGACTGCAGCACGCCAGGCTTCCCTGGCCATCACCAACTCCTAGAGCTACTCAAACTCATGTCCATGGAGTCAGTGATGCCATCCAGCCATCTCATCCTCTGTGGTCCCCTTCTCCTCCTGCCCTCAGTCTTTCCCAGCATCTTTTCCAACGAGTCAGCTCTTCACATCAGGACACCAAGTATGGAAGCTTCATCAGTCCTTCCAGTGAATAGTCAGCGTTAATTTCCTTTAGGGTTGACTGGTTTGATCTCTTTGCTGAGGAGCTAAAAATGCGTTCGAATTTAATGCTATCTGATGGGGCGTTCCTCTGGGAGAAGTGGTTTGGAGATGCTCGGAGCGCGAGTTGGCTTCTCCCCGGGAAGAGCGGTTGCTAACGTCCCATCTGGCCCCACAGGTGAGCGAAATGGAGGTGAACGGGCAGTTCGAGTCGGTGTGCGAGTCGGTGTTCAGCGAGCTGGAGTCGCAGGCGGTGGAGGCCCTGGACCTGCCGATGCCTGGCTGCTTCCGCATGCGGAGCCACAGCTACGTGCGAGCCATCGAGAAGGGCTGTTCGCAGGACGACGAGTGCGTGTCGCTGCGGTCCTCCTCCCCGCCGCGCACCACCACCACCACCGTGAGGACCATCCAGAGCAGCACGGGTGAGTGTGCAGAGCCGGCCCCGCGCACCAGCCCCCGCCCCCCGGGCGGCGCCTCAACAGTCCCCAGACACTGCACGTGGCCCTCTCGCGGGTATCACACGGTCTCCAGTCACCAAACCCCACCCACTCCCCGCGAGGCATCCCAGCCTCCGGCCGCAGTCACGCACCCCCTTCCTCCTCCATCTGCGTCTCCGGTATCACCAGAGGAAACTGCAACTCGGGGACTAAGGGAGACAGCACAGGGGGGAGATGTTCCCAAGATGCCCACCCAGCATCCTAGGACCAGTACTCTCATCCCTCCCAACTCCTGCTCTCCATCACCAAACCCTCCCGTTCAGGGCTATGACCCTCTCCACGAATCGGACACCCTGATTGCTGAGCATCGCAGAGCTGGAAAGCTTTTAAAATCCCAAGATATACACAAAATGACTCTCCCAAAAGACCTGAACTGTCATTGTGAGACAATAAGAAATGGATGATGTAGTAACACTGATTGCACAACTGATGTTTCCTTTCATTATAACCAAAGGCAGATTTATTTCATTTCATTTTAAACCTCCTGACTATCTATACGCACCCAGCACCTCCTTTTCACTCTAAACTGAGTTTGGATTTATGCCACGACACTGTCTTTTGGTCAGATTTTCATCAGAGAGGCACGGAAGAGCTTAGGTGGTTTCCATGACACTGGACCTATGTAGGAATATAGCCATGGATTGTGTGTGACAGTGTATGTATTGTTTTGGAGGGTTTCAGGGTACATGTTTTAAAATAACATTTGGGTCCAAGAAGAAAATCCTCTCCATTGTAACTAGTCTTAACTTTGGTAGAATTTAGCATTACTCCAGTAAAGACTAGTTCGATAAAAAAAGATCACATCGAGTCAAAATAAATGATGAATTAATTAGAAGGAAAAATCTATGCTAAACTATTCAGTTTTCATTCTAGGTGCCTCAAATGTCAGCAGTTATCATTCAGCTTAGAACTTTTGCTGGCTTGAGAACTAATAGGTTGCAAGAAAGCCATTAGAGGTTAAACAACAGGTGTTCCTTCTGGACCAAGGCAAATTAGGATCTCAGGATTAGGGAAGAGATGCTTCTAGACTGTAGCTCAGCTGACCCACTGTATCCCAGCACCTCTGGCCCTGGGTGGCCGATTCCCACCGGAGACGGCGGGTGTGTGTTCTTGCTCACTAGGAGATTCTGCACAGCCACAGATGAGATTAATAAGTTAAATAAAGCTGGTTCAGGAAATGAACACATTTTTAAATTCATTCACGGGCATACTTGTGCGTTTTTACATTTGTGCAATAAGTGTAGCTTGAAGGTGTGGCTGCGTCTCTAGTTTCGTCTTTGGTGTTTCCCTGTTTCCCCGCCCCTTCCCCACCCGCCTCCCCCCAGCCCTGTCTGATCTGTTCTCCGTACAGCAGATTCATCACTCACCAGCTACTCTTCTGTGCTGCAACTGCTCCTTAAATACGCAAAATTCAGATCCTTGCCCAGAAGGGCCGAGGGAAAGAAAAGGGAACACCCCGCCCCAAATACCCTATTCTGTCTTTCCTAAGACCCTTCCCAGGTATGCTGAGGGTTCCCAGAGTTCAGATAATAAGCTCACCAGGTAAAATCCAAGTTGCCAGTTACATGTGAATTTCAGATCAATAGTGAATCATTTTGTAGTGTCAGTATATCCCAAATCTTTCATGGGACCTACTTACACTACAGAATTATCTGTGACATCTGTAGTGTTTCCTAAATCTGACAAGCCTATCAGAGAAGGAGGTGAAGGGGGCCTGGGGTGGGGGTGTCTTGTGTTGTTCCATTTAGAATTGGAGAGGCTTTAGCCAGAGGCCCTGTATGGGAGAACAGCTAAAAACAGGGAGTAGTCAACAAAAACCTCACAGAGCTGACATCTGCTCCACCTTGGGCTCTAGGAGCCTTGTCCTAAGTCCTGGGCCCCGTCAGGGCAGCAAGACTCCAGGCTTGGCTGCAGCTGCAGGGGGTTATGGGCAGGAAGATGGAACTTGTCATGGGGAATGGTAAAGCATAAAATACCAGATTTGTATACAGGACAGCTGGTGATGTCACCCTTCATCATCCAAGTCAACATTGTGATATATCGTCCTTACAGTCATAGAAAAATAAGCAAACAGTTTAAGAACTAAATGTTATAGATTCTAAGTAAAGCCTTTAGAATTCTGATATCACTTTTCCAAGTTTATCTATACCATGGATTTGTTCTTTTTAAAAAAAGTCATTTTAGGATATAATAAAGTTCTGTGCTTTTAATTCTATTTCTGTCATATTTCCTGTATTTCCTTCTTACCCCTCTTCTCTCTCTCTCTCTCTCACACACACACATATACACAGTTTTCCTTTTCTCTGTCATGATGATGTCAGTGCTATTATTAACATATTTTCTTCTATTAGTTTCCTTCCATAGGAAATCTGCCTTCTCATTGGACCTACTAGTTTTTGAAAGCATGCACTCATCTGTGTTAATCAGGAAATGACTTTGCTCTAATTTTAACCATTTCCCTTGTGCACACAGGTCAGATTTACATCTGTGTTCAGTAGGATGTGACATAGATTTCGCCTTTGCTCATTATTCTTGGACATTCTCAATAGATTTTAAATTTCCTAAACTTTCCTTTGTCTGAAAAACAATTCATTTTTGTCAACTGCAGTTAATAGCTATTAACTTCCCCCCACAACAATCCACATTCTGTCTTTGATTTTTGTCAGCCCATTTTAAATGGTTCAGATGTTTAGCAAACTAGACTATTAAGCTTTTCTCCTCCAGTCTTTTCCATTCCTCATATGAGCAAAAAGAAACCACCGAGAAAAGTCCACAGAAATGTCTGCTGCCATGTGGGAGAAGCAGGAAGATGGGCTCGGCTCCAAGGGGCCCTAGGGAGCCCCTGGTGATACGACTAGGGATTAATGGAGACTCAAAGCCAACTAGGAACTGAGTTGGAGAGTGATGTATAGTTATGCTTCTTTTGGTTAATTGACGTTTTGGTTTATATATGATACAGTCCTATATTATCTCCCTTTATTATCTTCTTCAAGCACTCAGATATCTCTCCACCTGATAGAGTCAAGTGAGTTCCTATATAATCATTGCACCAAAGGGCTATTTGGTGAGGATTAGAGGTACTGTTCCTTGGTGGCTTAGATAATAAAGAATCTGCCCAAAATGTGGGAGACCTGGGTTCGATCCCTGGGTCAGGAAGATCCTCTGAAGAAAGGAATGGCTACCCACTCCAGTATTCTTGCCTGGAGAATCCTATGGACAGTGGAGCACAGTGGGCTATAATCCATGGGGTCGAAAAGAATCAGACACACCTGAGCAACTAACACTGCTGCTAAGTCGCTTCAGTCGTGTCCGACTCTGTGCGACCCCACAGACGACAGCCCACCAGGCTCCGCCGTCCCTGGGATTCTCCAGGCAATAACACTGGAGTGGGATGCCATTTCCTTCTCCAATGCATGAAAGTGAAAAGTGAAAGTGAAGTCGCTCAGTCATGGCCGACTCTTTGCAACCCCATGTACTGCAGCCCACCAGGCTCCTCCATCCATGGGATTTTCCCGGCAAGAGTACCGGAGTGGGGTGCCATTGCCTTCTCCGCAACTAACGCTAAGAAAGTAAACATTTTAAGTGGTCAGTTAGCCTCATGACTGTGGGAAAACAAGCACCATTACCTCAATCCTCTGAATATTTTAGGTAAAAGTAGAACTTGGTGCTAGAAATAGACGCAAACCTCCACTTCAGAGAACTGGATTCAGCTGGCCTTCTGTGAAATATACAAATGCAATTGTATGTGTTTAGGGATGAGATTTCTTTTTACTTCCTATGCTAAGCATCCAGGATCTATCGAAAGCATTGCCACATTGCAGCTAGACAGACTTCAGTCTGGTGACACAAGAGCCTGGATAAGCATAAGCAGTGCATCACCATCAACGGATACTCATGCAGACACACACACACACACACACACGCGCGCGAGGTCAGAAAGGACACAAAATAGGTCGTTTGCAGTGGGGACGCAGCACGTAGAAGCCGGAGGGTCAGTGGGTGTGGGCAGAGGGAGGTGTTTTAAATAAACACTTACTGCTTTTTATGATTTGTAAAGCCAATATAATATTTGAGTTAAAATAATACTCTTTCACAAAAATAAGCAAGCTATCATGATACATGATTCTCTGGTCTTTTAAAATATTTCCTCTGGTACATTACAAGAGTTTCAAGGAAGACTTATGTAACAATAATGTGACTTTATGAAGAGTAAGCATGTGCTACACTGTTGCTCCTGATATTTGGCTGGTGTGCTATATTCTTTTCATTAGGGGAAGCTCTTAAAAGTGAATGGAGTTGAAGTGGTCTCCTGTCCTTCATGGCGCCCCCAGGAAGGGCAGCAAGGGTCCAGGACAGAGCATCCTCCTGGGCGAACAGCCAGGGTCCTCAAGCAGGGAGTTCAACACAGTTTGCCCTTGTGAGTGTGGCTTGGGGCCACAGTGATCACAACACATATTTCCAGTTTGATTTTTTCCAACAAGAGCAGTCACATTCTCCTTTAAACAGAGACACGCTTTTCCATAATCTTAACCTCACACACTCTCCCAGCTCCATATACAGAAGCAGTTACCCTTTAGAGCACCTGAGGTCGGGGCTAACGTCTGGGAGCTCTCACAGGTTTGGGCCATCACACCTGGTCAGCCATCCCACACAGAAAACCACACTGAGCCTACCTTCCTTCACCCTACCCTCCGTACAGCCTGCTCCCCACACACCCGCCCCCAACAACAAACCCTAAACTCACAAGATCTTGAGCAAAACGACATTAAGGTAGTAATTTATATTTATAATATACATGGTAGGCACTCAATAATGGAGAAGGAAAAGTAAGAGAAGATGCAGAAAAATGCTTATTTTACTCTGGTATCATTGACATATTACATTGTGTAAGTTTCAGAAACTGTGATTTAAAAACTCCCAACAAACAGAAGTCCAGAACCAGATGGCTTCACAGGCAAGTTCTATCAAACGTTTAGGGAAGAGTTAACACCTAGCCTTCTGAAACTGTTTTTAAAAACTGCAGAGGAAGGAACACTCCCAAACTCATTCTACGAGGTCACCATCACCCTGATACCAAAACCAGACAAAGATACCACATTTTATACATTAGGGTGTAAGATGAGTTGATTTGATACATGAATGTATTGCTACATGGTGACCACCATAGTGTTAGCTAACACCTCCATCACTTCACATAATTATCAGTTCTTTTTGATAGTGAGAACATTTAAGATCTATTCTCTTAGCTACTTTGAATGCAACACAGTGTTGTTGACTATAATCATGATGTTGTACATTAATCTCCAGAACTTATTAATCTTCTAATTGGCAATTTGTTCCTTAGATCACCATCTCTGCCTTTCTCCCACCCTCCAGCCCCCAGGAACCACCGATGTATTCTCTGCCTCAGCTTTTCTAGATTCCATATATATGTGAGATCATGCAGTATTTGCCTTTCTCTGACTTATTTCATTTAATGTAATACCCTCAAGGTCCACCCATGTTGTCACAAATGATAAGATTTCTTCCTTTTCATGACAATAATATTCCATTGTGTATCAAATAGACTTACAAAGCAGAAACAGACATACAGCCTGAGAGGATGAATTTATGGTTGCACTTTCACGCATTGGAGAAGGAAATGGCAACCCACTCCAGTGTTCTTGCCTGGAGAATCCCAGGGATGGAGGAGCCTGGTGGGCTGCCATCTATGGGGTTGCACAAAGTCGGACACGACTGAAGCGACTTAGCAGCAGCAGCAGCAGCAGAGGGGAAGGATAGAGGGAAGGTTGGGGAGAAGGGATAGTTAGGGAGTCTGGGAAGGCTATGTACACACTGCTATATTTAAAAGGGCTCACCAACAAGGACCTACTGTATAGCAGAGGGAACTCTGCTCAGTGTTATGTGGCAGCCCGGATGGGGGTTGAGGGGGTTGGGGCAGAATGGATACATGCATTATATGACTGAGTAGCTATGATGTGCACCTGAAACTATCACAGCATTGTTAATCAGCTGTACTACAATATAAAATAAAAAGGTTTTTTAATTTAAAAAATTAAAAACTATTTCCTCTTCATCCATCCATCCCTCCATGGACACAGATTGTTTCCATATTGGGTCATTGTGAATAACGCTGCAATGAGTACGAGTGAGAGTTGCTCAGCCGTGTCCGACTCTTTGCGACCCCATGGACTGTAGCCTGCCAGGCTCCTTTGTCCATGGAATTCTCCAGGCAAGAATACTGGAGTGGGTTGCCATTTCCTTCTCCAGGAACACTGCAGTGACCAGCAGAAAAATACTTAAGTACCTCACAAACTCCATATTCAACAGATGTTTGCATAACCAAGGTGACTTTCCCAGGGAAATAGTATTGCTATTAAAACAGGTTGAATCATAAAATATTAGCAATAGAAGAAAATTCTACATCATCCAGCCCACAGGTCTGCAAACCACAACCTAGGGGCCAAATCTAAGCTGCTTCCTATTTTTATAAATAAAGTTTTATGAACACAAAGTCACACATTTGTTTACATATTATCTGTACCTGCTTTTATCCTTTCACAGCAGAACTGAGTAGTTGCTGAAGAGCATATGGTCCAGAAAGTCAAAAATATTTGCTCTCTGGCCTTTTACTGAAAAAGGTTATCACCACTGATCTCATCCACAGAACTCATTTTAAAGTAGGAAAACTAAGACCCAGAGTGGTGGGCCTCTAGCTGGAAGCAAAGTCAGAATAAAACTCCAGGTCAGCCAGCCATTGCCCTTTGCTTGTTTGAGCCCCAGCTCTACAAATTCACCAAGAATCCTTAGAGTTCAGAGGAAGTTCACTTCTTTCTAACAGGCACGAAGTTAATTAACAGGTTGTTTTTATAAAGCAATGAGGGAAAGGTTCAGAAGTCCAAAGGACAGATATAGGCCAGAAGTTTTTTTAAAACAAAGAACCTTTCTTTTCTACTCAAGATAAGATCAAGCAATAAATTTCAGATCTTGCCTGGACTGGTTTCTTGTCCCTCTGCTTATGAGGCTCCCTTCCTTGAATTTCTCCAAATATCCATGTAGGACTGGCGACGTCCACTTCCTCCCATCTTAGGAGGCTTAGACCAGAAAAAAAAAGAGCAAGATTTGTAGTAAAAACTATGCCTTTTGTGGGGAAACTTCTCTGTTTTTTAATATCTGAGAAAACCGACTGTGATGATTCTGGGAAGAATTTGGTTATAACATTTCTACTTTGGGACCCTCAAGGTGGCATTCTTCTGTATTCTAAATAGCAATATTATGAAGTCATAAAATACAGAAGTCCTATCAACACTGAAGAAGATAGAGGGGTCTGTCTCCTCCAGCAGTTCTGTCACATATAAATCACCTCTAAGGGATGTGGAGAAAAGGGAACCCTCTTACACTGTTGGTGGGCATGTAAACTGCTACAGCCACTATGGAGAACAGCGTAGAAGTTCCTCAAAAACTAAAGACAGAGCTACCATATGATCCTGCAATCCCACTCCTGGGCATATATCTGGAGAAAACTATGATTCAAAGCTTACATGTACCCCTGTGTTCACAGCAGCACTACTCACAGTATCCAAAACATGGAAGCAACTAAAATACCCATCAACAGATGAAAAGATAAAGAAAATGTATGTATACATGCACCATAGAATACTGCTCAGCCATAAAAAACAGAGTGAAATAATGCCATTTGCAGCAACGTGGATGAACCTAGAGATTATCATATTAAGTGAAGTAAGTCAGAAGGAGAAAGACAAACACCATATGATATCGTTTATATGTGGAATCTAAACTATGACCCAAATGAATTTAACTACAAAATAGAAACAGACTCACAGACAGAGAGAACAAACTTGTGGTTGCCAATGGGGAGAGGGTAGGAAAGGGATCTGGGAGTTTGGGGTTAGTAGATGCCAACTATTATATATAGAGAGAGAATGGATAAACAACAAAGGTCCTACTGTGTAGCACAGGGAACTATACTCGTATTCTGTGATAAGCCAGAATGGAAAAGAATATGAAAAAGAATGTGTATATATATATATATATATATATATATATGTGTGTGTGTGTATGTGTGTGTGTGTATAAATGAATCTCTTTGCTATACACAACATTGTAACTAACACAACATTGTAAATCAGCTATATTTTAACAAAATAATTTTTTAAAAAATCACCTCTCAGGACCAGCGCATCAGGTCTAGAGGTATCATGCTCCATAAACAGCCTGCATATCTGCCTTTGCCCACCTCAGGGGTTGTCACAGGGCGAGTAGTGATGGAGTTCCAGTGTCTTCCAGCCTTGAGGGTTGTTGTGAGGTTCAAACAAGATCACTAATAAGGAAGCACTGTGTACAGTTCATATAATGTCTCTCTGTTGGCTTTGATTTTAAATCTCTCAATCTGTTTTAGTTTAATAATGATGATAATGGCTAATCTTGGAGCATTTACTCCTTGGCAAGCACTATGAACCAGCTGTGGAGATTATCTCGTGTAATCCTCATGAGCAGTCTATGACATGTACAGGATATGATATCATTGTTTTCACAATACAGGAAAAAATATTAAGGCTTATTAGCAAGTTTAAACAGCTTGACCAAGTTAGTAAGTGACAGAGCAGGCTCTTAAATTCTCTTTATTTTTTTTTTAAGATAGAGTAGAATGACTAAGAACTTGAAATTTATTTATTAGCCACAGTGCATGGCATATGGGATCTTAGTTCCCTGACCAGTGATTAAACCCTTGCCCCTTGCACTGAAAGCACAGAGTCTTAACCACTGGACCACCAGGGAAGTCCACACTTCAGTTCTCTTTACTCATCAATAAGTGCTTAGTAAAGTACAGTATTCAGTTCCGTTCAGTCGCTCAGTTGTGTCCGACTCTTTGCGACCGCATGAATCACAGCACGCCAGGCCTCCCTGTCCATCACCAACTCCTGGAGTTCACCCAAACTCACGTGCATCGAGTCAGTGATGCCATCCAGCCATCTCATCCTCTGTCGTCCCCTTCTCCTCCTGCCCCCAATCCCCTGAACTAATTTAATACACATTTGTCTACAGAATGAGATGCCCAAAAACTCTTTTATTTCATTTTTCTTCCCACAAATATTCATTTAGTTCCTGCCATGTTTGAAACTTGTGTTTTCCATAAAATTTTCTGAAAACCCCTCTTTAAAAGAAATGTTTGGATCACATATTAGCAACACCATGTTTCATGCTGGTTTGTCTAAACTGGCAATATCTAAAGTGAAATAAAGATGTAAAAAGAAAAAAGAGAAAGAGAGAAATGGCAATGAATAGAGACAAAACCTCAAAAACTAAAATACTCCTTGGGTTTAAAATTTCATATTACACTTTTTCATCTTGACATTATGATGGATTTAAAAGATCAAATATCCAACCCCTTGATCTATAGTGCTGTCAGAAAGAACTGAATGGAAAAAGGAATCTTTACCTACTCATGTGGAAAGTAAGCAGGTGGTAGGTTTTGTGTTGTGGCTGATGAAGTCATCATTGGTCTCTGCCTTGGACTAAGTTAAAAAAAAAAATACTACAATGATTTACTCCTGATCTGGCTGGTCTCTTGGCTGGGTTGAGTATTCACAATCCAGTTACCAAGATCAATCAGAAAACACACATTAGAAAATCAGACTCTTTTCCTGTGAATGTTTGTTATATGGGAAATTTCTCCCCCAAAATTAATGACAACACCGAACCTAAAAATTCACTTTTTAATCTTTCTGATACCTCCATAGACACATGTTTTATAATGGAATAAACAGACACTTTTAAAACTCTTCAAAGTTCGGCGTTGTCTGATCCAATTCATATCGAACTTTAACAAATACAGCAAACTAGTAGCAACTGAAAACCATACGTGTGATTAATGCTGGCACTTGGACAACCCTTCATAGCTGCAGCCAAGGGTTTGTGTCTCTGTCTGTTCCTCTTGCAATTGACTTTCTGTCAAGCGTTCAGGATGACCCTTTACTGTTGCCAAGTGTCCTTATTTAAAAAGAGAAGACCAAGATGAATAGTACCATGATTTTACTACACTAGCAACTATATATGAAATAGTCTTATACTGATTGTAATGAGAAATCAATGGCCGTGTCACTATTAACACTGGAAGTTTTCTTTGCCATCTGCTAGTATCCTACTGACAGGTAAATTCCACCAGCGTACAAAAGAAAACTTTTCTCTTTTACCCATTTTTTGGCCATTTTTAGTTGAACTATAACTTACAATGTTAATTCTGCTATACAGCAAAGTGACTTGGTTCTACACATATATACGTTCGTTTTTATATTCTTTTTCATCATAGTTTTCCCCAGGAGATTGGATATGGTTGCTTGTGCTATACAGGACTTCGTTGTTTATCCATTCTACATGCAGTAGTTTGCATCCACTAACCCCAAACTCTCAGTCCACCCCTTCCCCCACCCGCTACTATCCCCCTCGTCAACAGCACCTCTCCTTTCTGTGAGTCTGTTTCTGTTTTGTAGATAAGTTCATTTGTGCCATATTTTAGATTCCACATGTAAGTGAACCATGGTATTTATCTGTCTTACTTCACTTTGTATGATAATCTCTAGGTCCATTCATGCTGCTGCTCTTTTTTTCCCTTTTCTATCAATCATCAATTATTAAGACTACTAATTCTAATAACTTCTAACTTACAGAAGAAAATAACTAGTCTGCTGCTAAGCAGCTAAGTCACTTCAGTTGTGTCCGACTCTGTGTGACCCCACAGACGGCAGCCCACCGGGCTCCCCCATCCCTGGGATTCTCCAGGCAAGAACACTGGAGTGGGTTGCCGTTTCCTTCTCCAATGCATGAAAGTGAAAAGTGAAAGTGAAGTCGCTCAGTCGTGTCTGACTCTTAGCGACCCCATGGACTGTAGCCTACCAGGCTCCTCCGTCCGTGGGATTCTCCAGGCAAGAGTCCTGAATAACTAGTCTAAATTATGCTAAAATATATGATACCGTGTCAAAATTTAATTAGTTTTTAATCCCTACAGTATTTTTTCAGCTTTATGGTCTCAAGGGGATATATGACATTATTAAAATAAACTTTGCTTAAGCCATTTTATACCTTAGAAGTGTATCTCTGATGAGGAATATCAGATGATATGAAGACAGAAGCTCACCTAGAATTTCTGAGTAGGGTTGCCATCCTTTCTCTCTCAAAATCCAATCTTGAACTTGTTTTTCATATAATATTCTTCAGTTCAGTTCAGTCGCTCAGTCGTGTCCGACTCTTTGCCACCCCATGAATTGCAGCACACCAGGCCTCCCTGTCCATCACCAACTCCCAGAGTTCACTCAGACTCATGTCCATCGAGTAGGTGATGCCATCCAGCTATCTCATCCTCTGTCGTCCCCTTTTCCTCCTGACTCCAATCCCTCCCAGCATCAGAGTCTTTTCCAATGAGTCAGCTCTTCGCATGAGGTGGCCAAAGTACTGGAGTTTCAGCTTTAGCATCAGTCCTTCCAGAGAACACCCAGGACTGATCTCCTTTAGAATGGACTGGTTGGATCTCCTTTCAGTCCAAGGGACTCTCAAGAGTTCTCCAACACCACAGTTCAAAAGCATCAATTCTTCGGCGCTCAGCTTTCTTCACAGTCCAACTCTCACAGCCATACATGACTACTGGAAAAACCATAGCCTTCACTAGATGGACCTTTGTTGGCAAAGTAATGTGTCTGCTTTTTAATATGCTATCTAGTTTGGTCATAACTTTCCTTCCAAGGAGTAAGCGTCTTTTAATTTCATGGCTGCAATCACCATCTGCAGTGATTTTGGAGCCCAAAAAAATAATATTCTTATCCTACTATATATCCCCTCTATAATTAAATTTTATAATTTAAGAAAATTAGTGAGTCCATATTACCCACTGCTTTGCTTCCGAAGTACTCTTCTCTCCCAAAATGATTATTTTGGCCAGAAAGCTATGAGATATTAAATGTTGGCTTTTATCATTTTCACGGAACTTCTTTCCATTATCTTTTAATTTTTTGTTTAGAAATAATTATATAACTATAGGAAATTGCAACAATAGTACAGCAATTACTTATACCCAGTCACCCAGTCTCTCCCAATGGTTACATTGTAGATAATCATACAATATCAAAACCAGGAAATTGACATTGGTATGATGTATATGGGTAATTATCCAAGTGCAGACTCTTGTAACCACCACCACCACAATCAAGATACAGAACCACTGTTGCATGTTAGTCGTTCAGTTGTGTCCAACTCTTTGTGACCCCATGGACTGTAGCCCGCCAGGCACCTCTGTCCATGGGGATTCTCCAGGCAAGAATACTGCAGTGGGTTACCATGGCCTCCTCCAGGGGGTCTCCATCAGGACAAAGATCTACTCTTGTCTACATTTTACCAGTGTGAATGAGGTATAGAAATCAAACCTGCTTTCAAGTCCCTTTGCCTTCTCCCATTTATAATCTAATCATCTTAAATATTTTCTCCACATTGAGAACCACATCACACGTTATATTTTTTGCTTCAAATGTCATACATAATGCAGAAATTTTCAGAGGAGAAAGTCTATTGTATTTATTCTTTTTTTTTTTTTTTTTTTGGCCATACTGCCAAGTTTGGGAAATTTTCAGCTGTCATTTCTGTAATCACTTTTTCATCCCCACCCTCCCTCTCCTACCCTTCTGGGACTCCAGGGACCCAGTAGCCATGACTTCTTCAATGGGTGGTTTGAGCAGGGTTTCCTTTGAAGAGGACATGCATGGGTGGGCAGGCCTTGTTTTCAACTCTATTATGTAACTCCCTCTGCCCATCAAACATTGAAACTATGCTTTCCACGCATAGCTATGCCCCACCTAACATGACCCAATTTTCACTCATGGGTGCCACCCAAAATTATATTTCGCTCTGCACCCTGTACTCAATGCCTCATATCACTGTCAGAGTCCCTTATCCTCCTTCCCAATCCTATCCAAGTATTTTTTTTCTCACCACTTTAAACCTATAAGCTAAATTATACACTCTTTAAAAATCTTGAACTGCTCAAACCAAGACTCAACAATTGTGACTGAGAAAAAAGTGAAGACAAAGAATTCTCAAGGACAGCAGTATCCATTGTCTTTCAAGTCATCGAGGATGACTTTAGTGGCATATCAATCGGAGTGGAATTTTAATAAAGCACCACTTGTCTTAAAAAGTAATGCAAGCGTCAGACATTGTTTGCTTAGCCTTTGGAATCGCCATGTGTTTGCTCAGTTCAGATGGCAACGACATCAGTATCTTTTCCAGATTTACAGCACATTTACTGCATCCCGTTAAATAAAAAGAATGTTTAAAGAAACTTTCTTTTCACTCAAAAATTAGTTACCTGGGGATCTCCCTGGTGGCGCAGTGGATAAGGATCTGCCTGCCAGTGCCGGGGACACAGTTCGATCCCGGGTCCGGAAAGACTCCACATACCTTGGAGCAGTGAAGCCCTTGTGATACAACTACTGAGCCCACGTTCCACAACTACTGAAGCTCACACACCTAGAGTATATGCTCTATAATGAAGAGAAGCCCCTGCTTACCACACCAGAGGAAGCCCACATACAGCAATGAAGATGCACCACAGCCAAAAATAAATAAAACATTTTTTTAATTATATGATACAAACACTGTGGAAAACAGTATGAAGGGTTCTCAAAAAATTAAGAATATAGCTACCATATGATCCAGCAATTCTACTTCTGGATATTTTTTCAAAGAAAATAAAAACACAAATGCAAAAAGATATATGCATATCTATGTTCATTGCAGCGCTATTTACAGTAGCCAATATATGGAAACTAACTAAGTGTCTGTCCATCAGCAGCTGAATGGATACAGAGAATGTTTTCTACACACTTACATAGTTGAACATTACTTAGCCACAAAAAAGAATGAGATTTGCAACATGGACAGACCTAGAGGGTATCATACTTAATGAAATAATGAAAAAGAAGGACAAATATCATATGGTTTCACTTACATGTGGAATCTAAAAAGCAAATTAACAAACAGAAAAAGACTACCAGACACAGAGAACGAACAGATGGTTGCTACAGGGAGGTGGAGTGAGGGAATAAGTGAAATAGGAGAAGGAGATTGAGCCACAGCCTCCCAGTTATAAAATAGTCAAAGAATATAATGTACGGCATAGGAAACATAATAATATTGTAGTAACTTTACATAGTGGCAGCTGGTAACTAGATTATGGTGATGATCATTTTGTAATGTATGGAAATATCAAATCACTATGTTATACACTTGAAACTAGTCAATTATACTTTAATTCAAAAATTTTCTTTCTTTCATAACTAAAGTAATAAAAAGAAGTTCAAAATTTTAAAAATTTAAACAATAAAAATTAGTTACCTAAAACATGAATAGCTATCCATCAGAAAACAAGAAAGCCACATTCCACAAGTCCTCAATGCTTTTTTAATTGCTTAAATCAATAGAATTCAAGCTCTTAACTTTGGCCTTGATCAGTCTAACTCCACTAGTCTTGTATGGTTTAAGGTCTTAGTTAGTACCTGTGACCAAACTATAGGTGGCACTCGTGGTAAAGAATCCGCCTGCCCAATCATGAGCCTGAGATGCAGGTTCCATCCTTGGGTGGGGAAGATCCCCTGGAGGAGGAAATGGCAACCTACTCCAGCATTCTTGCCTGGAGAATCCCATGGACAGAGGAGCTTGGAGGGCTTTAGTCCATGGAGTCCCAAAGAGTCGGACAGGACTCAGGTGACTAAGCACATGTGCCGTGCCATCCCAAACTATAAGCTAAACACTTTAAACACCACTTACTGTATTGCTTTGCAGCTGTTGCACATTAGCCTTCAAAACACAAAGCTACAGTTCTCACATACAAAATTTGGCCAAGAACATTTGTTGATGGTTGACCGATAGGTGAAAATGTAAGAGCTCCTCAGGAAATTTTCTACTTCACTGAATTCCCTAAGTTTCTAGGATAACTCCAACATCTATACAGAAGCAGAAAGTTCTTTACTTTTTTTCTCAAGCACCTGAAAATAAACCACTTCATTTTAGAAAGAGTGGGATGGTCACATGTCTCCCCCACACCATCTTGAGAAACAAAGTTTCAATCATTTTTTTATTTGGGGAATGGACTTCCCAAAATGGGTAAAATGGTGAGACTCAAGGAGACTGGTAAATGTTAACTTCTGCAAATAAAGGCTTCTGTTTATTCTTAGACTGTTAATTCTACTTTATGTTCTTTCTCCCGGCGTCTCCTAGTCAAAGTCCCAGGGAGGTTACACCTCCTTTTTCCTTTCTTATCTGTGAATTGTTATCCTATTAGCAGCCTCAATCCTGACTTGGTCTCAAATCTCTGTTTAACCTATGAATATCTGAATAAGGAGGATTTTATGGATTGCTGAGCCCATCTCTGGAATGAATATTAAACTATGAGAAGATCTATAAAGCATTTGTATGGACAATGATACAACTTTTCCCAGCTTTCTCTTAAAATGCATCGTATTATTCATCCCCCAAATTCTAGAGTACCATAAAAGGCCAGAAAAAATACTGATAATCTCTAAAGGTGCTGAGAACATGTAATTTCTTCTCTACTTTTAATTCCATTTTTTTAATAAAGCAGCAAAACTCTCACTCTTTGCACCTATCCAAAGCGTGAGATTCAACCCAAGCCAGGTGTTGCAATCTCTAAAAACTTTTGGATATTCATTGTTCTTTACCTGTTTTCCTTCTATGAAACTGTTCTGTGGAGACAGTCTGAGAGAAATTTTGTAAAGATGTTCACCACAGCATTATTTATGATGGTGAAAAACACCTTTGATGATAAGTGAAAATTTGTCTGCCAGTAGGGAAATGTTCGGAGAAGGCAATGGCACCCCACTCCAGTACTCTTGCCTGGAAAATCCCATGGACAGAGGAGCCTGGTGGGCTGCAGTCCATGGGGTCGCTAAGAGTCAGACACGACTGAGCGACTTCACTTTCGCTTTTCACTTTCATGCATTGGAGAAGGAAATGGCAACCCACTCCAGTGTTCTTGGCTGGAGAATCCCAGGGACGGGGGAGCCTGGTGGGCTGCCATCTATGGGGTCGCACAGAGTCGGACACGTCTGAAGCGACTTAGCAGCAGCGGTAGCAGGGAAATGTTCATGGGGTTCTTGAGGCAAGAATACTGGAGTGGGTTGCCGTTTCCTAGACCCTGATACTGGGAAAGATTGAAGCAAAAAAGAGAAGGGGGCAGTAGAGAATGAGATGGTTAGACAGCATCACTAACTCAATGGACATGAATTTGAGCAAACTCTGGGAAATAATGAAGGACAGAGGAACCTGGTAGGCTACAGTCCCTAGGGTCACAAAGAGTCAGACACCACTTAGCGACTGAAAAATACCACCACAAGGGAACTGTTAGGCAAATTATGAAACGCTCACTTCAATGAACTATTAAGCCAGCCACTAAAATTAAATTTAGAAAGAACTTATGGTAATATTGAGGGGAAGAACTTCTTAGATCAAGCTAGATGTCTACAGTACAGTGAAGCACTGTCCAAAATGTTGTGTGTACACAACACACAAACATGCATACATAATGCAGAACTATGTTAAGAAACTGCACACAGAGGGGAAAAAAAAAACCGGGCAGAAATAAATCCACTAAAATGTTAAACAGTAATTACTTTTGCTATTGGAGCCAAAGACGATTTGAGTTTTTCTTTATACTTTATTTCTGCAGTGGGCATGTTTTACTTTCATAATACATAAAATGAATTTTATTTTTAAAACAGAAATATTAATAGATAACATTTCAGGGTTAAGGTTCCATTTAGAAACGATAATACATCTCATATCCTTCAATTTCACCTTTTTTCCTTGGTTAAATGAAGTGGTTACACTGGGTAAATGAAGATAATCATGAGAAAGATGCTGCTTGGTGATGCTTGTTATTTCTCTAAGCATATAGTAACTCCTTCTAGGAAAGAATTCTTAAAAATTAAATTTTTTAAGGAGCCTTTGCTTTGCCGTCCCTGCCTCTCATAAGGGTAGCAGGTGAGCTTTCTGTAGATTTTGGGTTTTGGGGGGTTTTTTTGCCTTCAGATGTCAGAGGCGGTTCATTTGCAAACGGCAGTTGCAGGTGGTTTTTGAAGAGAAGGGCATTTAGGACAAAGTGTAAAGCTACATAAAACCAGTTTAAGGGATCTTTGAAACATAAATCCATGCCTTTGTAGTTCTTAGGCTGACAAAGCTGAACCCTCAGAGGCATGCTGTCGGCTGGTACCTGTGTCCCAGCCAGAAAAGCTCCCCAAGCAATTACAGAGAAAGAAAGGGTTTCTGCCACCAATACCACCTAATACAATAGAGGAGGCCACCTGTGTTTTTAGAAAGGCAAGGACTCTTTAGAAAGTGGTAAAAGGGAAATGCTGGATGGGACTGTGCGGAGTCCTGGAAGATATTCATCATCCTAATTCATTAAAGTGATTGTGACAAATTTACACTGAAAAAGGATGAAGACTCTTGCTTCCTGAGAAGCATCAGAGCCACAAAACAAAGGCTAGTGCTTTAGGGGATACCTGTGGCCCCCAGCACAGCGCTCTGCTGGCTCTGGAATCGAACATCACCAGGTTCTTTGGTGACTCTCATTACAACATCTGCCTTTTCCTTTCTCAAACCTTTTCCTGACTTTGTCTTTGCCCCCTCTTTTCATTATTCTCTTCCAGAGAGAACTCAAAAGCTCTTAGCCTTTTCTCACCCATTCTAGCAACTCAAAGGCAAACTGTAGGAAAGGTGAAGGCCACCACACTAACCAGTTCTCTCTTTTCACCTGTGTTCTCCTAAAATTCTGTTTGACGCAACATGGCATGAATGGGGCTCAGAAACAGGCAGCTGAGTTCCCTTCATTCACATGGTCACACGGCCTTGGACAAAACTACTGAGGCCTGGCTCTTCCCAACTGTGATCATATAAGTTGTGTTAGTTGTATGAGGAGCATTGTGAAGCCTTCATCTAGGAGTGAGAGAGATACCTCTGCAGTGTTGTCTACTGAATTTTAAAACCTACATACATTAATTTGTACATTTCAGCCTGGTGGTAGATCTATAGCATGCAAGCTGAATGTGTGCAACAGGAGGATATTTTAACCAGATGCTGAGTGGATTGAGCCTTATTTCCTGCCTGAGTTTTACAGGTCTGCCATGAACCTTACTGATCACTGTATGTGTTCATTTGGAGTCGTCCTTCTGGGGCTCTATCTCCATCCACTCATTCTCAACCTCTGGTTCTGTTTGAAAACCAATTGACTCTTTGAACCTGTGTGTCATTTGTAATGCACCTTTCCAAATATACTCCTCTTGGTTTCAACTACATAATAGGGAAGTCCTAAACATCTTAGAAAATCACTCATGGTTTTGTTTTCCTTCCAAAGAAAGTCTTAATAGGATTACATTAACTGAGCAGGATGCCCACACTTCTCTCCCCTCAAATTGGTTCTGAATCAAAATTATGTTTTTTGTTTTTTAAAACGAGTGGGGTGAAGACTAAGAAACCTGTGGCCCTTGGATAAAGTTCTTTCTCAAGGAGCTATTTCTGATGTTAACACACCTCCAGAAGCATTTGGAAGATTCAGAATAGGGCAGAATCATCAAAGTGTCCCTGCCTGCCTGCCTGTGTTTTTCTATGTTAACTCAAAATGGTAAATCATCCTCAAAACCTTTTATTTTTGGATTCCCCATATGTCCATTTTCTCTCTTCTAAACAGGCTGATGAAAAGGCAGAGGCAAATAGCTGCAGCCTTAATGAAATAGGCATATTGATCAATTCTGCTTCTTGGGCACTTGCTCAGAGTGTGCCGGAGCACACGTGGACACGCGGGTGCCCATCAGACATCTCCAAGATGTCAGGCTTCCAGACATGAGAACAGTTTCACAGGCAGCTGTTTTCACATTGCGCACATCGCACTGCGTGTCAGAGGAAGAACACCAAATACTTACGATGCACTGAAGTTTGTGATCAAGTGGAACATTATAAGCAAATGTTGCGTTTTGAGAACAGAAACATAAGCAAAAACGTAATTATCAATTTGCTGCTCAATCCTGCCTCCTCAGAGACTGCTTCTTTCCCATCCCAGATGCCTTCCTCTTACCCCCAAAGACAATTTGCGCATCCTCTTACTCCTAACTCCTGACAAGCAACTGGAAAATTTACTCATCTCGTCTTTTCAACTAAAGCCTCCTCCAGCTTGACAAATCTTGCCAATTACTGCATAAGCCTTGACTGTCTTGAGTTATGTGTCCGCAGGCTCCAAGCCCATCCATCTTGGAATTATCCTTCAGCCTTATCGCTCCTTCCTCTTCATCTTTTCCCGCGCATGGTTAATATCAGCTGTTATCAGTTTCAGTGCCTAGTAAATATTCTGGAGGTGATTGGAGGTTCAATCAGTTGCAGCTGCACCAAACTCAGCTGATAACGCAGTGGATGGTGGGGGAGAAGCTGGGAGAGGGAGAATTGGTAGAATTACCTTGATTCAGAATTAACCCTGATTGTACTTGGCTGTTTAGGCTCTACACTGTACACAGAGAGTCCCCAGAATTCAGTGTCTGATTTTGTACCAAGACACCATCTTATGAGGAGTCATTGATAACAATAGCAGCTGTAAAGGCTGAAAATGGATTTTGCACAAATATTCCCCATACCCTCCGCCACCCACCCACCACACCCTCATCAATCTGAGCACATCTGAAGGATAACTCTGGAAAGAAAAGAATAGCAATAGGACTGCTTCACTATCTTATGTTTGGCTTTCAAACTTATGTTTGGCTTTCAACTTACCTTATGTTGAGCTGATGGAGAGAGGATTGATTCAGTCGAGACAGTAGTTGCTACTATGTTTGCTATGCAAAGGTGGAGCTCTGGAAGCTGCAAAGAGTGGCCATTTGGCATTTTAACTAAAACATCATCGTCTCTTTTGCCTGCCCCTTTTCTCTGCTCCAGGCTCCCCACGACTTGAGCTGCAGTGGGCAAGGAATTACCAGAATAGCAGAAAGGAGACAAGTCCTTGCCAACAATTAGCTCCCGACCCAGCTGCCACTGGACACCCCAACTTTAGTTCCCTTCAGTGGGCCTGCTCCACATCACAGCCTAGTGGTGGGCTCTGGTGGTCCAGTGGTTAAGACTCCACACTCCCAGTGCAGGGGGCTCAGGCTCATTCCCAAGTCGGGGAACTAAGATCCCACATGCCGAACGGTGCAGCTAAAAAATAAAATCACAGCCTGTTTGTTACTCAAAGGAAATAACACCCCGAGCAGTTATCAGCTCGTAGTAACTGAGATTGAATAAGGTGGTCAGATATTTCCCAAAAGAGAGGCCCAGGGTAAGATGGTCCAGTGGGAACTCTGAGTAAACAGAAGACTGAAGGTCTTCTCCATGTGAAACAGATGCCAAAGAAAAGAGAGTCGGCCCCACACCCAACACGGCCCCACCCTCCAAGTCCATATACCCAACCCTGCCCCTGCCCCCTCTCAGTCCAGCCCGGGGCAGAGGGCCCCCTACAGCCCACACTGTCACCACACACTAGGACAGTCAAGAGATGGGGGTGCACTTCTCTAGAGGGACCAGAAAGGCAGTAAGTGCGGTAAGATTCTCCATTTCCTAAGTGTTTATTTTGAGGTTGCAACCTCAGGCTTTAGGACAAAGCAAAATGAAAACCAAAAACTTCAAGCCATTAACCAGTCATTCTGTGTGACAGCCACCCACCTCCTCCCCCCCAAAAAAAACCTCCCCCAGAGGATTCCCAGTGTTGACTCACCAAGAAGACCTCCTCCCTGGACTCAGGCGCCATCCCTTAGGGCACAGCCATGCACAGCCCATGTTCCTTCTCTGGGCTCAGCCCCACCGCCTGCCCCTCAGGCCTCCCAAACCTACCAGGTGGACTCAGCACAGCTGATGGTCTGCGTGGACTGCACGCACCACTTTTCAGGTCTAGACTATCTCACCTGGGTGGCTCTTACTCTTTTTTTTTATTTTTCATTCCGTTTGTGTTCTAGTGAAGTGAAGTCGCTCACTCGTGTCCGACTCTTTGTGACCCCATGGACTATAGCCTATCAGGCTCCTCCGTCCATGGGATTTTCCAGGCAAGAGTACTGGAGTGGGTTGCCATTTCCTTCTCCAGGGGATCCTCCCTACCCAGGGGTCGAACCCGGGTCTCCCGCATTGTGAGCAGACGCTTTATCCTCTAAGCCACCAGGGAAGCCCCATGAGTTCTAGTAGGCCAATTGAGTGAGAAGGCAATGGCACCCCACTCCAGTCCTCTTGCCTAGAAAATCCCATGGATGGAAGAGCCTGGTAGGCTGCAGTCATGTGGTCGCTAAGAGTTGGACATGACTGAGCGATTTCACTGTCACTTTTCACTTTCATGCATTGGAGAAGGAAATGGCAACCCACTCCAGTGTTCTTGCCTGGAGAATCCCTAGGATGGGGGAGACTGGTGGGCTGCCGTCTATGGGGTCACACAGAGTTGGACACAACTGAAGCGACTTAGCAGCAGCAGCAGCAGGCCAGTTGAGCATAAACATTTCCGTTTTTTTAAACATTTTTTAATGTTTAAATTAAAAAATTTTAAGGGAATTTTAAACATTTCCCTTTTTTAAAGAAGAGTTAAACTCTTCTTTAACTCTGTGTTTACACTCCACTGCGATATGATCTGATTCACTTTTAGGATGAAAGACGTGATCACTGGAATCATTTTGGAGACCTCGAGCTGTGGTGTGGATCCACTCCCACTATGAATTCTTATCAGATGTCAGGGCCTGAAACCAAACGTGATATACTGGCTGATTTTTTACTCCCTTCTACATTAGCCTTAGATGGTGGCTCAGTCGGAAAAGACTCCACCTCCAGTGTAGGAGACCAGGGTACGATCCCTGGGTTGGGAAGACCCCCTGGAGAAGGAAATGACAACCCACTCCAGTATTCTTGCCTGGAGAATCCCATGGACAGAGGAGCCTGGTGGGCTCCAGTCCATATGGACTGAATCACCACATACCCTCTTACAACCAAGGGCTAGGATCCCTGTGCTTCCAGCCCAGGCCTTGCGCTGTGTGGCCCCTCCTGCCTCTTGGCCCTTTTCTGTTCCAAACACATGGCCTTCTTGGCGCCTCCCTGCCCACAGCGCATCCCAAGGCTGCCTCCGGCCTGAGCACGCTGCCTTCTCCGGACATCTGAGACCTATTAGCTGCTCAGGGAACATGAGATGGGGAGCTCTGACCTTCTGCACCTCAGTGAGCTCATTCCTGCCTTATGTGCTTCTTCCAGGACTCCTGACCCCCCACCGCCACCCCCAGCCCACCCCTGGGTCCTCGTCCCTCGGCTGTCTCTCAGGACCACCTCCCTCCCCTCCCGCCCCTGTGGTACTCTTGTCTCTTGCTATGCTTTCTTTTTCGTCACGACACTTACTGCTAAGTGTTGTGAAATTCAATACTTGGGTATCTGTCATTTAATTCTAGACAGAATTTGTGTCTTCTTCACTACTATGTTCCCAGCTCTTAAAAAAGTGATGTCTTCAATGGATGCCTGAAAATATCTGCAGGATGATATCCCTGGCAGCTGGATGGTTAAGGATTGTGCTTCCATTGCAGAGAGCACCAGTTCCAGAGTCTTGGTCAGGGAACTAAGATCTTGCATGCCATGCACCAAAAAAATAAAAATTGTTTAAAAATATCTGTGGAATGAATATGTGAGAGAGAGCTGAGCTTCTCTCCCATAGATGTGAAAAAAACCCTCATGGGAGTTTTTCTGGAAACAATGTGAACCCATCAGACCAGAGTCTTCAGCCTTTTGAACCCATGCCCCCTTTTGATAAAGGAAAAAAATCCCAGGTCCCTGTGCAAAGCCTGGAGCTAGGGGTGCAATGGGGTAGTGTTGGGGGAGGTCGTTGAGAGTTTTCAGATTACCAAAAAGAAGCATGAGCCACAAACCTTTCCAATCACCTTCCCTAAATATACCTTCTCTCAACCAGGGATTTGGTAAGGATAGGAAAGATACAGTTTGAGACAGTCTTGGTTTAGGGTAGGTGGTCTCTCCTAGTGTAAAATGAAGGACCATAGGATATTCTTGGAGAGAACCCAGTGCATGGAGAAGCATAGATCCATCCACACCCAAAGCTGTCTGTCTTAAACTATTTAAAACGCCTGGGCTGGACTCATAACAGTGATTCACCGTCAGTGGACCTGAGCTTTAGCTCCTGGGCTGGTCTACAAAGAAAGCCAGATTCAGGTCTATCCCGGGAAGATGCCCTTGGATCTCGAGAGTCAGGACAGCATTCTCCTGTTCCTGTACCACCTCCCTCTGATTTCTGTACCAGAGAAACATGGCAGTAAGGGAAATGGGGAGAAAAGAGGACTCTCTGGTGTTGTCTAATCCTTCAGCCCCAAAGATACTTCTCTGCACCAAACCCAAGTTGAGGGCCAGGAACATCAACCTGATAAGAAGGCATCCCTGTGCAGGGTGTTCCCAGTCCAGCTCTGAAACCAGCACTTCTCATTTCGCTGCCATTTTGAGAAAGTAGCAATGACATATACACACCTTGATGTGTAGAACAGTGAGTTAGGGGTAAGCCGCTGTATCCCACAGGGAGCTCAGCTCAGTGCTCTGTGACGACCAGAGGAATAGAATAGGACTGTGGGAGATTCAAGAGGGAAGGAACATAGGCACACATATAGCTGATTCACGCTGTTGTACAGCAGAAACTAACATAACATTGTGAAGCGATTATACTCCAATTTAGAGACATTTTTGAAAATAAAATATTAGAACGTAAAAAAGTTTTTAAAATAAACCTAAGTGTTTCACTCCTTTGCAGTTATTTTTTTTAAAAAAGGCAAAATGCCTGATTTTTGTACTGCTTTTACAGTAGCAGAATTTTCTAGGATCTGGTGCAAATAGACATGTTCTCTGCAGGCTGAAAAGAGGCTGAAAACCCTGGTGTAATCTGTCTCCCTGAATTATTATAGGATTTTAGATGGTTGACAAGTGCAATAACTTTGAACTCCTCAGGCATCTCGATGGAAATTCAGTTCCAGCTTGAAAGTGCAACTGTACAGCTTACATTCAAATGGAGCTTCTCAGATCAGAGGAGCTGGTTCAATGCTGCTCTTGATTTATCCATGTACAGGGAAGGATTCCGAAAATGCATCCTTTGGAGTCGAGGATTTCTAAAGGAGTGTCTTCTAGTGACTGGCTGGAGGCTGACTGGACCAGCACAGAGTGAAGGAAGGAATACAGTGGGGGTTGACTGTACTCATATAGGTGAAGTCACGTGGGTATATGAGATCAGCAGACAGATACTAGATCTCAGCTTACTAATTCATCAGGCTTTTAGCAACTGGTTTCTCCATTTCAGTCCTACAGAGCTAACCCACATCATCATCTGCAATGCCTGGTGATATTCATTTCTCCCTTTCTGAACTCGAGTCTTCTCTTAAATTTCATATCAAAATCCATTTCCTACCCCCCGCCCTCCGCCCAAGCCCCAAGCTCAAAGTTTCCAATAGCATCTACTAGATCCTTATGAATACTTCTCTATCAGGTTCTCATTGGGAAACTTTTTCTCCCAGGATATATGACTCTGGTGCTTCATTGCTCCTGACTTTCTTACTTCCTTGTCCCTGGTAAGTTCACATCCTCCAAGGATGGGCGTACAGGCTCTGTCTGATCTGTATCACATCATTTTGTCAGCTCCCCTTTCTCTCTGCATTCAGATGATAATGTCGCTCAGGTGAACCAGGTGAATGCTTACCCAGTCATGTCCAACTCTTTTGCGACCCCATGGAATGTAGCTCTCCAGGCTCCTCTGTCCACGGGATTTCCCAGGGAAGAATACTGGAGTGGGTTGCCTTTACCTCCTCCAGGGGATCTTCCCAACCCAGGGATCGAACGTGTGTCTCTTGTGTCTCCTACATTGCAGGCGGATTCTTTACTGCTTGAGCCACTGAGGAAGCCCTCAGCCAGTCACCAATGTCACAGATACATGTCTGCAGTGGGCCCTATCTTCAATGCTCAGAATCAACATTTGCATCTTCAGAGTACAATTATGTCCTCATGCCTGCCAGTACTTTGAGCAAGAGAATCTGTATCATGTTTCCCATTATCTGTCCTTGCCCTGAAGCTGTTGCTGTGTGAACTCTGCAGGGAGGACCAAGGGAAGGGACCCAGCCAATGTCCACTGAGCCACCAGTCTTTACCTGAGTGTAGAGATGGAACATCCCGCCTCTGCTCAGCACCCACCTGCTATGGGACAGGTATTAAATGTACGGGCAAAATTGAGTCCCTTTGGAGAGTGAAAAGGATACCATTAATAATTACACTGAGATATACACTTGCTCCTTGAAAGGAAATCTATGACAAACCTAGACAGAGTATTAAAAAGCAGAGACATCACTTTGCTGACAAAGGTCTGTGTAGTCAAAGCTATGGGTTTTTTAGTAGTCATCTGTGGATGTGAGAGTTGGACCATAAAGAAGGCTGAGCACTAAAGAACTGATACTTTTGAATTGTGGTGCTGGAGAAGACTCTTGAGAGTCCCTTGGACTGCAAGGAGTTCAAACCAGTCAATCCTAAAGGAAATCAACCCAAATATTCATTGGAAGGACTCATGCTAAAGCTGAAGCCCCAGTAATTTGGCCACCTGATGCAAAGAACTGACTCATTGGAGAAGACCCTGATGCTTGGAAAGATTGAGAAGAGGGCAGCAGAGGATGAAGTGGTTAGATAACATCACTGACTCGGTGGACATGAATCTGAGCAAACTCCAGGAGATAGTGAACAGGGGAGCCTGGCGTGCTGCAGTCCATGGAGTTACAAAGAACAGACACAACTGAGCGACTCAACAATAAACTGAAATGATATTTTGAGTCTGGAACTGTGTCTAAGCCCAGGGCCCTAGATGAAGCTGTGTCCTAATGCTCTTTTGCTGATGGTTTGGATAGAGCAGCTTCGTATAAAGAATGTCACTGTGATCACTGAAGAGTGATCCGTCTGAGAGGCAAACACAGATCTTTCATTCCAGCTGCAATATTTATACAAGTACAACACTGATTGACTAGGAGGTGAATAAAGCACAACAAAGCTGCATTTCCACTCCACCCGCTGAAGTTTCCTGAGAAGTAGTCTGAGAAGTTTAAAATATTTTTTCCAAAAAACAAACCGAAATAACCCCTTCTTTTATTTTAGATTCCTTTCAGATAGCCTTGCAGATGGTTTGCTGAAATCGTCAGACCAACACAATCTGTTTGGCTCAAAAAATTAAAATAAACCCACCAAATTATGTGTTTCTTTGTAATTAAAAAAACACTGAATTTCTAAAACAAAAACTAAATTTCTTATTTCTATCTATTAAACTTACCCTCACTCTGCGTTTTGTGAACCAAACTAGAGAAATAATTCCTTAAAGATCCACACATTTTCCCCTGTAGTGCTGAATTCTAGAACCCCAAAATAGGGTGGTATAAATGCTGAGTTCTTCTCTGTTTGTTTTTCTATCAATACATATTCATGTCTTTTCTCTTGACACAAGCCTCCTATCAAAACATCCAAAGACAGTAAATACTAATACATCCAGGAGGTGTTCTTTCTTCCTCTAATTGCCTGCATCAAGCCAGTTTCCATGACATCAGCTCAGGAACAAACATAAAATGCAAGTTAAAAATACTTCCTCTGGGAAAAATAAGTATGACCCAATGGGCCAGTTGGTGGGACAGCTAGAGGGAAGAGGGCTTCCCTAGCAGCTCAGAGGTAGAGGACCCACCTGTTAACGTAGGAGACACTGATTCGATCCCTGCGTGGGGAAGATTCCCTGAAGAAGAAAATGGCAACCCATTCCAGTATTCTTGCCTGGGAAATCCCATGGACAGAGGAGCCTGGTGGGCTAGAGTCCATGGGGTGGCAATAAAGTTAGACATAACTTAGCAACTAAACAAAAGACAGCAAGAGCCCCATGTTCTCACAGAGGTTTTAGTTCAAAGTTGTTTTGAGATTTGAAGAAATAATCGCCTCCTCCCCACCCATGGTCTCGGTGCAAAGCCAACTGTGCCAGCCCTTGGGGTCCCTGGTGCCCAGCACACAGCCCCTCGGTAGGCTGGGCACAACTTCCCCTCATCAGCAGGATGAGGAGATGCTGTGAGGTGACTCAGCTTCCAAGATTCTAACCGCTGCCACTGCAGTCTTGTTTTTACCTTTTTTTAAAGAATCTGTTCCTGGGTGCTTTTATAGCTTTAATCTTAACGTTCCCAGTAGTGTAACTGCCCCCGTGTAGCCATGCCTGCTGCTCTGGAAACCGTCAGGATTAGCGTCTCAGCATGGGAAGGCGACTTCGGGGAGGAATTTGTCTAATTCAGGGCATATTCGTTGCCACAGATTCTCCATTGAGCGCTGCTGGGTGACGTCTCCCCCTGGTGGCTGCTGACGTGCGTGCAGGGGACAGACTTACCGGCAGGCAGCTGAGGGGCCTTCCAGGAAGTCGCGGGCTACAAGATGTCAAAACAGAATTTTTCCACATCGAGGGAACTTTCTTTGGGGGGATGGGGGGTGGGGCGCGGCTTGTGGGATCTTAGTTCCCCAACCAGGGATTGAACCCATGCTGTTTACAATGAAAGCATGGAGTCCTAATCACTGCGGGGGAGGCGGGGGGAGGGGGGGGGGTGCCTGTGCTCAGTCCTGTTCAACTCTTCGTGACCCGTGGACTCTAACCCAGCAGGCTCCTCTGTCCATGGAATTTCCCAGGCGAGAATACTCGAATGAGTTGCCATTTCCTCCTCCAGGGGATCTTCCCGACCCAGGGATTGAACCCAAGTCTCCTGCGTCTCCTACGTTGCAGGCAGATTCTTTACCACTGAGCCACCAGGGAAGCCACCAGGGAACCCATAGGTAAAGGATAACATACATACATACATCTCATTGTCGATCTGGCATCTTGGCACAGGGTGAATATCTGAAACCATCACTTGCAGGAACTCTCTCTCTCTCACCCCAGGACGTCTCTGTGATTCTTGAATCATCTCTCTCTCCATCTACCTGTCAGATCCTGGCTGAATTATCTACATTTATCCTACTGAGAAAGATCTCTTTCTCCCCTGGGCTGGAAATAGACCAATGCAGATTCAGAAGGAATCTTTTTCTGCTCCCAGCCTCACCCCTACACCACCTCTGCATCAGCCTCTTCTCCCCTCCGGCTCCGCCGGCCAACCCCACCCCAGACTCTCCACAACTCCCAGCCCCTCGGGATCCCCAGCTCAACTCTCTTGTGCAAAATTCATCACATAAATGTGTTTAGAATACTTCTTCCTTGCCCTGCTGTTTTCTTGGACTCTGCAGTGTTTATTCTCCTAATCCCCTATTATGATTTTAATCTTTTTTAGAAACAGAGTCCTCACCCACTCATTTGGAGGGAGGGCTTGTTTCGTTCAGAGTCCCCAACACAGCCCCTGCCCAAACTTCTCACCATCAACCAGAATGTCACATGCTGCTGTGGCAGGATGAAGAATAACTCCAGAATGCCTTCATCCTGAAGACTCCTGAGGACAGTGGTTCTTTCTCCTTGCTTCATATTTCTCCTCCCTCCATGAGATGAGACCATTTGTACATCTAAAAAGTCATGAAAATGAATTGTTGTTTTTCAGTCGCTAAGTTGTGTCCGACTCTCTGCGACCCCATTGAACTGCAGCATGCCAGCCTCCCCGTCCTTCAGTGTCTCCCAGAATTTGCTCAGATTCATGTCCATTGAGTTGGTGATGCCATCCAACCATCTCATCCTCTGTCATCCCCTTCTCCTGCCCTCAATCTTTCCCAGCATCAGGGTCTTTTCCAATGAGTCAGCTCTTCTCATCAGCTGGCCAAAGTATTGGAGCTTCAGCATCAGTCCTTCCAATGAATATTCAGGCTTGATTTCTTTTAGGATTGACTGGTTTGATCCCCTTGCTGTCCAAGGGACTCCCAAGAATCTTCTACTTTATGGTCCAGCTCTCACATCCATACATGAAAATAAATAAATGTAATTTCTACATAGCACAAATAATGAAATAGAATAAAATAATAAGCTCTTACATCAGCAAATGCAGGCAGTACCAACACTAAACACCAATCAGCAAAAATGCAAAGACAAATGTACCCCCAGCATCTTTCTCGACCAATGAAGGCTCCCTTTTGTCCTTTCCGAATAAGCATATTTTCAGTAGAGGAAGAAACTTTCATTTTAAATGTATCAGGATCCTCTGACTTCAGCTATAAAGTCACAGAGGATTCATGGCGCTGTGGATAATTACAAACCACAAATTGTACTGAGTCAATTAGCCTGAGTTTCTGAGTTTCCCTTTTCTGTCTAATCCTACTCAGTAAGGAGATGATCTGACTGATGGACATCTGTGCTGTGATGATCTTCATATTAGAATAGGTTTTTCTGACAAGTTTCTGCCTGGCTGTCATATAATTAAATATTTCGCATTTCTTCAACATGCAGATCACCATAGGTGGACAAGAAAAAAATCAAGGGTTAAGAGTAGAATTTGCATTATGTTTGCCTCCTTGAGCTCAACAGTGCAAAGAAATAAAGGCTTTTATAGTTAGAAACCCCAAATGCCTGAAGAAAAGCACTGGGCTTTAATGGAGTCCTGGGCTCTGCTTTCCTGATAGCCAGGCTACTGACTTTCTTCAGACTGAGCAAGGCCAGGTTGGAAAGATTGAAGGCAAAAGGAGAAGGGGCCAGCAGAAGATGAGATGCTTAGATAGCATCACTGACTCAATGAACATGAATTTGAGCAAACTTTGGGAGACAGTGGAGGACAGGGGAGCCTAGCGTGCTGCAGAACATGGGGTCATGAAGAGGCGTACACAACTTAGCGACTGAACAACAACAAGGATTAGTAACCTAGATTCCATCTCCACATTGCCGGCAAGCCCGCCTCTTTCGCTTCTTCTGGAACAGCGAGAAGCAAGTTGAATTTCCAGGGACAGAGCTTGATTTCCTGATGGAAAAGTTTATAAAGAAGGTGGTTGATGAGAGTAATTCAGAGTTGATGTCCATTTCCCCGTGAGTGTACCAGGAGACTCCATCACGGAAGAGCACTTAGAAGCTCTAAGTGCTGAGTAGTTAGCAGACAGCTGTCCTCTGCAGGTCTCCATTGGATTGTCTGGCCCTGGCTTGTAGAAACAAGGTTGGCTTCCCAGGGCCTGAACCAGTGCCAACATAAACACATGGGGGCAGGTACTGAGCAGCCTTGGAGAGCTAATACTCCTATTCCACTGTCAGTTGGGAGTGAGGGTGGGCTGTAGCAGACTCTGATGCCTGTTAAAAGAGTAAATTGCTAATTAGAATGATAAAATTGCTTTTGAACTCTGGAGACCAAGAGAACTTTATAATTGACTATTATTATGTGTTTTTGGATGCCTAAACACAACTACTGATGATTTGGAGTTGGGAAGGGTGGGATAGGGGAGGGAGTCCATTGCATTTCATTTTAACAATAAAAATACTCTGAAAATATATATACAATGGAAAGGATTACTTCTCATCTCTGGTAAGAGGCACTTAACCTTTGATCTTGAACTAAATTCCATTACCAAAGGTAGCTTATAAAGCAGCCAGGAATTTTTTCCCTTGATATAGTTTCGATGATATGTTAAAATAATTACTAAATTGCTCAGAGTTCTCCTAAGGATAACTCCTGCATTGAGATGAAGTAAAGAAAACATCAACTTGAGCAAATACAGAGAAAAATATGGGCTACCATTGTGTCATTTTAGGCCTTTTTCCCTTATCTTGTCTTATGTGAAATAGTAAACTAATTCCTCAACTCTTTTTAAAAATAGTATTATATGGTAGAATTATGGAATTATTTAGGCCAGTATTTTAATGTTACAATCATACATGTAAATACAGACCAATAAACTTAAAGATTTTTTAAAAGTTTACTTGCTAAAGCCATATTCACAATACTATAACCTTTCAGAGTAAATTTTGTTCATCTGACTCATGTTTTTTTCAAAGGAGCCCATTAACTATGGAAGAAGTTGTGTGCCCAAATACAATAGGGTGCTTCATTTATTAGGAGTGGTCTTATGTGGGTGGTCTTGAGGATATTAAACCAAACCCTCACATGTGCCTTTGGTCTATACCAAACCCTGCTCTGTGTGGCAAGCCAATTTTGTCCCAGTTTTCCTGTTCTTTTGCTTCTTCCTGACATTATTAGAAACCAGAGCCACTGTGAGCACCTCTGAACCTTAAGCCTTGGTCTCAGAGAATAGTGACATGAGGTTCAGAGTCTAATTCTGATGTTGGTAGTTAAAGAAACCAAACAAACCAACCAAACAAACAAAACTAATAGGAAACTTGAAAGGGGAAAAAATCAAAACTAAAAAACAGACATTATAAGAAAATTTCCTTAAAAAGAAACAATTGAGGAAGAAATGGGAAAACCAAAATATTAATCACTTGCCTTCTTAAAACTCTCTTCTCGGGACTTCCCTGGAGGGCCCGTGGTTAAGGCTCCAAGCTTCCCACTGAAAGGGGTATGGGTTCAATCCCTGGTGGGGAAACTAAGATCCTGCAAGCCACTTGGCCAAAAAATAAATTTTAAAAATAATTTTTTTTAAAACTACAAATTCCTTTATCTAATGTGCCTCTATCAGCCTTCCCTTCCTCTGGGCACATGGGCTACTTCATCCCAGAACCCACTCTCAAAGATCTTGGGACTAAAGCAACTATATGCCAATAAAAATTAATGTAAAAGAAAAAAACAAAAAGATCCTGGGACTAGCAGTCCATTCGAAGCCATTCAAAAACCATGGTGCTTCAGAATCAAGAGCTCCAGGTCATCTTGGAATTCCCAGAAGTTTCTCCAAGGCCAAGTAAATCTCTCCTTCCTTAGTATTGCCCACCCAAGTCCTGATGCCTCCCCCAGGATACCACCAATAATCCTAGATGCTTAGGAATTCCACCAAAGGGAGGGGCATCAAGAGAGGCTTGTTGGCATTTCTCAAACTGCATTCCAGGATTTCGTGAGGTGTTAGGGAAAAAAAAAATTAGCTAAAAATTCTACAGCTCACTTATGGAGATATGTTTGAATAGGTAGCAAACCTTTTAGGAAGTCACAGTGCTTATTTCCATATTGAAAACTCTAAGAAACCCTATAGTAAAGCAACCTCTTCAATTCTAATCGATCCAGAATTTTACAAATTGCTTTCATCACAAAATCTTTTTTTTCCCCTCTAAATCTACTTGTTTGTGTCTCATAACTGGTCTTCCAAGGCTTACATTTGGGAAATATTTGAACAACAACTATGCCATGTTGACCTTCTGTTTTTAGGTATATTTGAGCCCTAGACACAAGAAAATGTACCATTATATCCATCATCCATGTTTTGGTTTGCTGAGGTAGGTAGCAGGTCTCAACATATATCAGCTTCCTCTTGAAATGGTTGATTACCTTTTCTTTTTGATGATGATTCAAAGAGGTGGAAAATGACAGGGCCACTAAAAAGGACACGATGCATGTTGTCTGATACACACAGTACTTCGATGATTTTTCAGACAGTTCAGAACATCACCAAAATGAGGGCAACCTGACCCTGACTGACGGGGAATCTAAAATTACATTTCTGAAATCCATCAAAGGTTGAGGGGAAAATAGAGCTTATTTGGTAGCTAGGTTTTCCGCTGTGTTGATCTAGCTGTTGAAAGGTTTTGTTGTTTGAGGAGCTCAATTATAGTTTGACGTTTGGGAATAGTTTGGAGCATTTAACCTGAACAGGGAAATAAATGAACTGAAATTCTGCCAGAAACCACTAATCCTGCTTTGCAAATAATATAATCGAGCAATAATAATACAAAGACTCTCCTTCAAAGATTCTTTAGTAGCCACTTAGCCAAATCATGGTTCTGCCATGACTTTTCAGAACAGTCTGCAAAAACACTGTGCTAAGAGACAGAGTCTGGGGGTAGGACCTTAAAATTTTTCTCAAGAGATAGGTATGTGCACATAAATAATAGGGAATGTGTGAAACCTGGGGCAAAATGGAGAACTGCTAAAGGTATGCTGGGGGCTTCCCAGGTAAAACTAGTGGTAAAGAACTCACCTGCCAATGCAGGAGACAGAAGAGAAGCAGGTTCAATTCCTGAGTCGGGAAGATCCCCTGGAGGAGGGCGTGGCACCCCACTCCAGTATTCTTGCCTGGAGAATCCCATGGACAGAGGAGCCGGGCTGGCTACAGTCCATAGGGTCGCACAGAGTCGGACACAACTGAAGCGACTTAGCATGCATGCAAAGATGTGCTGGGTGTAAATGAAGTGAACCCACAACTTAAAACTGCAGCATCTCTGTAATCTGTTTCTCATAATTACTTCCTTGCACTGGAAGTCAATAGTAAAGGGCCTCAGAGAATCTAGAGACCAGAAAGGAAGCTGGATAAGAGAGTCCGCAGGCTCACATGTCAGTGAAGTCTGTGCAAACATGTGAAGAATCCACAAGGGGTGGAGGACGAGGGCAGTGAGTACAGTGGGAGTGCAGACACTCCCAGATGTTTGCAAACCACCCCAGGCTACCCCTTAACCCATTCCTTGACTCAACCTGTTTGTCATCTTTATGTGGAACACATTTCTGTTTCTTTTTGTCTTTTTATATATATATACCTAGAATAAAATGCCTTAAGTAGGAGAAAGGCAAATATTACCAACAGCAACATTCTACAATTTGTTCTAAGATATTGAAGTAGCTTTACATGAAGAGGTATTTCACATTTTTCTTTTTTGCCATGACTTTTCCGAATTACTTCCATCTTTCTCTTCGGTCGCCAGGATGCCCCCTAGAGTTGCATCTGTTCCATTTCCGACCATTACCTCCCTCTGCTTCACTTCCCAGTGTTGGATTCTACTTTGTAGTTTAACCTCTGTCTGAGTTTACGTCACACAGATTATTCCCTATGAATCAAGAAATGGAGAGTTGATAGCTATGAACTACATATATTTTGGATGGACAGTACTTGTGTCCTATAATGTGATTAAATTTTAAGTCCATCTTTAAGGTTTGGAATCATGGTACTCCTTAGGAGAGAGCTGCTATTTGTTCAGAATTTCTCTTTTCATATGATAGGTTGGTCATTTGCCATCTGGCAATTTTTATCATCACCTTACCTATTTTTGCTTATGGTAATAACATTTGCTCTGCTCATGTGTTTTGGCATTAAGTTTCCAGTTTTTTCTTATGAAAATATTTTATATGGTTCTACAAGTCATTTTTTAATTCCTACCTGCACCTTCAATACTTTCAGTATTTCTAAAAGCACCTTTCCATTATAGTGACTTCACATGATTAGTTAATATTCTCAAAGCGTGATATATTTAGAACTCTCTTTTTTTTATGGCCATACCACACAGCTTGTGGGATCTTAATTCCCCCACCAGGGATTGAACCTACTCCCCCCACACCCTCCTCCCACCAACCATTGGGCGGCCAGGGAATTCTCTCAGTTCCTCATTTTAAAAAGCAGATGTTCTTCATTATTCTTGATAATTCTAAATTTGGGAGCCAATTTCTTCTCAACTCTGATAAGATCATCACCCTGTTTGCTTAATGTGTAAAGTGTTTAACAATGATTAACAAAGTACTATAGCAAAGCAAGTCAGCCTTTCTATTATGGTGTTTTCTATGCTCACATGATTAGTATTATCCTTAATTTTTTAAACCATCTTTCCATTTTATGAAATGAAAACGAGGTAATATAATCAGAAAATCCTCCTAGTTGGGCACCCATCAGCTGAAGCACCCAAAGGTACCCTCGATGTGAAGACTTGAGAGAGGGTGCCTGTGTCAGTTTCCTGTAGCTGCCGTGATAAATTACAAGAAACTTGGTGGCTTAGCTCAAATGTATTACCTCTGAGAGGCTAGAAGTATGAATGGGGTTCACTGAGCTAAAATCAAGATGACAGGCAGGGATACTGAGTACCCTCTGGGGTCTCTGTGGAAGCACCCATTTCTTTCCTTTTTCATCCCTTAGAAGCCACCCATATTCCTTGGCTGGTGGCTCCTTCCTCCATCTTCAGAGGCACCAATGCCAGCCAAATCCTCACTCTGCATCACTTGGCCCTTGACCCTCCTGCATTCCTCTTTTACTTACAAGGACCTTATAATTACATTCCCCCCACACATACCAATAAGGGCTTCTCAAGTGGGGCCATTAGTGGTAAAGAACCCACTTGCCAATGCACAAGGGATAAGAGACTCAGGTTCAATCCAAGTTGGGTAGAACCTCTGGATGGGGGTATGGCAACCCACCCTGTATTCTTGAATCCCATGGACAAAGGAGCCTCGTGAGCTACAATCCATGGAGTCAGAGTGTCAGACATGACTGTAGCAACTTGAAACACAAGCACGCACAGCCATGAAGCAGGAAAGCATGAATCTGAGTGAACTCTGGGAGTTGGTGATGGACAGGGAGGCCTGGCGTGCTGCGATTCATGGGGTCACAAAGAGTCGGACACGACTGAGCGACTGAACTGAACTGAACTGAGGCTTAAGAATTGCTTTCCATGTTTATCAAGCATTTATTGAGCACCTACTGTGTGCCACACACTGGGCTGCTCCTGAGGACACAGCAATATTACAGACTCAGGCTCTGCCCCAATTTCAAGGAGCAGATAATCTGAGATTTGGGTGGGGGGAGGGGGTGGTAATGTTTATGTATATAATTGTTTACCTCAGTTACAAGGTGCTATAAAGACATAAATAAAGGTGTTAAGATTCTAGATCAACTGTGAAGTGTGTGGTCAGGGAAAATTCACTGCCCTTTCTTCAAGGAAGTCTTCCTTGAATTCCCAGGTGAGGGAACAGCAAGGGGCAAAGGCCAGGAATGAGAAGAAAAAGTTAACTATTAATGAAAAAGCCAGTGTCACTGGAAGACAGAGATTAGTAGTAGGGAGAGAGGATGAGGATGCTCGTGGTCTAAGATAAAGAAAGAAGTAGTGAGGGCCAAATAATCCAGAATGTCATTCACCATCTGAAAGATTTTGAAAATTCTGTGATGGGAGGCAAGGAAATGGTTTCAAACAAGAGTCAAGCAGCTTAGCCGTCTCAGACATGGTTTTTTGTGTTTTTTTTTTTGCAGTATGATTGACAGCTAACATTATGTTAGTTTCAGATATATAGCATAGCAATTCCATGTTTGTTTATATTGTAGAATTATCACCTCAATAAGTCTAGTCAACTTTTGTCACCATACATAGATATTCTTTTTTTTTTTAACTTTTTATTTTGTATTGGGTATAGCCAATTAACAATGTTGTGATAGTTTCAGGTGAATACTGAAGGGACTCAGCCATACATATATACGTACATAGATAGTCTTGATTAAAAATAATAATAATAACATAAAACTAATAGACTGACCTGATCTCAATGTGCTTAGTTATGGAAACATTAATGTTAGGTTATTTATAGACCAATAAGCTTTATTCTTGCCAGGAAAATTCCATGGACAGAGGAACTTGGTGGGCTACAGTCCACGGGGTCATAAAAGAGTCAGACACAACTGAGAGAACACGCTCATGCGTGCACACACACACATGCTTACTTGACAGTTGTCAATTATTAATTTAGGATATGGTTAATATAGGGTGTCCCAGGTGATGCTAGTGGTAAAGAACCCACCTGCCAATGTGGGTTTGATCCCTGGGTCAGGAATATCCCCTGGAGGAGAGCATGGCAACCCATTCCAGTATTCTTGCCTGGAGAATTCCATGGATAGAAGAGCCTGGCAGGCTACAGTCCATAGGGTCACAAAGAGTCAGACACGATTGAAGTGACTTAGCACGCACACATGGTAAATTTAAGCAGAATTGTCCTATACATTTGGAAACATTGAAATAGAAATGACTTAGAAATATCTCCTAAACCTAACACAATGTTATGCTTGATTGCATTTGTAGAAACTCTACCCTTGCATTTTCACTGTAGGCTTTGAGAATGACAGTCAGAATTTTTGCACATCATTTGCCAGATGAAAATGAAAACCTCTAAGACAAATTTGTTTCTGCAGAGTGGCTGTTACATTCACATAAAGACTTAGCTGACAACTAACAAAAAGAATTGGGGGAATAGATGGAAGAAACAGCTGTCCAGGAAGCTATCAGTTGCTAGGTTTGCTTGGAATGCACTGGAATTCCCCAGAAGCCCCATTTTGCTCACTGATGGTCATCTGCCTTTAGAAATCACATTAGAGACCCAATTTTCTAAGTCTCATCTCCTTCTGAAAAAGAATATACATTTCCAGGCTCCCCCAGGATGCATAATTTTACACCATTGTTAGTGGTTATTACCACCATTTCTCTCTCCAGTAATCCCCCTGGTCCCCTTTGTATAAGTCTGAATATGCCTTGCACATGTTTAAAAATGACATTCTCAGTTACACTTGAGAAGACAGAAGGGTTAGCTAAAATGAACTCACAATGATTATCTTATTCCAACAATTAAAAGTTTTAGCTTTCTTAACAGTATTCACTGTTTACACATCATCATATGTGCAAGGTTATAAAGATGCAGTGCAAGACAAAATAGGTATCTAGCAGGCTTGGAACCCTAGAACAAGTCTGCATGACTTTGTCTTAAAGATTAGGATTGTACGATGAAGTGAATATTTCTCTCTATTAATAACAAACACTTATCTAGAACTTGTATTTGTCAGCCATTGTTCAAAGATGCTCTACAAATACTAACACATCAAATATTACATGGGGCATTCTATTGCTCATTTATGGTGGACTTAAGTTTGCCACAGCTCCGTAAACTGAGGATATTCTGAAGCAAGGTGCCAAGCTAGTTCTGAAGCACCTTGTAGAGATTTAGCATAGTACAGTACAATATTTGGCCCAAGTCATATAGGAATGTGTTGGGGAGGAAATATTTCCCCTCTACCCTCTTATGTTCTGTTCTTGGAGGCCTGCAAATTAAACTGACCAAAGACAGATTAGCTAGGGGAAAAAACACAATTTTAATTCAAGTGCCTCTGGGAATTCACAGGAAAATATCACTCAAGGAGGTATTAGTTAGAATTTGAGGCTTATATACCCTCTTACTGGGCTTCCCTGGTGGCTCAGATGATAAAGAATCTGCCCGCAATGCAGGACACCAGGGTTCAGTTCCTGGGTCGGGAAGATCCCCCGGAGAAGGGAATGGCACTCCACTCCAGTATTCTTGCCTGGAGAATTCCATGGACAGAGGAGCCTGGCAGGCTACAGTCCATGGGGTCACAAAAAGTCGACACCACTGAGCGACTAACACTCGTTTTCATGGTCAGGTAACAATGTTTCTGTAAACCTCCACCAAACAAATGTTATTCTCTGTTCTGACAAGAAAGGACACAGTCCCCAGACACAACTTTACCCTTCTGAGGCCCAGTCCTGGCTGAGAGGAGGCAGAGCTCAGCTGGTGGTGTCCTCAGGGCTGGGTCCCCAGAGCCTGCCCAGCCGCTATCACTGAGGGAGCCAGAAGCCCAGGACCCAACTGGCCCTCAGGCTCCTCAGGCCGCCTGCACAGCGGGGGGCAGGTCCCTCAGACTGTGACCTATACAGGCGGCCACTGCCATTAGGTCACAGAGGCAGGGCTGGGGGAGAGGTTCAGCACTGCCTCAAGGCCTGGGCTCAGCAAGTGGGTGACCCTGGTGAGGGCTCTGGAGCTCTGCAGGACCCAGCCCCCTGGGGCCTGTTCCCTGGGCCCCCAGCTCACCCATTGGCCCAAGGCCAGGTGAACTGGTGGCCCCCCAGGGAGAAAGAGAGGATCTGCCTCTTACCTGATTCTCCACATGGCAACCACTGCTCCACCAACCTTTGGCTGCTTGGGCCACTAACGGTCATCTATGGACAGTTGCTTGTTTGTGGGTGGGGCCAACTGCAGCACTGACCAATGGCTGAGCAGGGCTACTAACGGCCACTCACTGGGAGTTGGTCACTTGGGGGAAGGGCCCACTGCAGCACTGACCAATGGCTGAGCAAGACCACTAATGGTACCTGTTTGCCTGGTAACAGAGTAGGTGGTGCAGAGCAACTTACCTGGAAGCCCTTAGCTGTGCTCTATTACAGTTCTGTTACCTAGTATATTCCTTTGTATTTGGGAGTTTTAATGATGTCTCAGGGGCTTCCCTGGTGGCTCAAATGGGTAAGAAGAGACCTGCAATGCAGGAGATCTGGGCCTGATCCCTGGGTCAGGAAGATCCTCTGGAGAAAGGAATGACTACCCACTCCAGTATTCTTGTCTGGAAGAATACCATGGAGGGAAGAGCCTGGTGGGCTACAGTCCACAGGGCCGCAAAGAGTAGGACATGAATGATGTCTCATAGAATGGATTTCTTCAACAGTAAGAATTTTTTTTTAATCTTCCCTTAGCTGCTCATAATGGGAAATTCACATGGTCCTCCTCAGCAGTAAACACTAGAGATGTTTACCAGCACCAGCCTCGTTTTGATCATTGAGGAAACTGAGACACAGAAAAGTTTAGAGGCTTTTCCCAGGTCAAGTGGCTGGTCAGTGACCCAGTCAATATTTGTACCTATTCAGTTTGACTCCAAAATTCCAGCTCTTGGGAATTCCCTGGCAGTCCAGTGGTAAGGACTCCACGTTTCCACTGGGTGGGGGAGCTGGGTTCTATCCCTGGTCAGGGGATCTTGCAAGCTTCAGAGTGAGGCCAAAACCAATAAAAAGTAAAGTCACTAGCATGTAATAATTAAAAAAAAAAAAAAGCCTTTAACAACCATGAATTGTGCCTCTGTTACAAGGGCCTCCTTCCTTGAAATTTTTTTATTTTAACTAAATAAAAGCATAATAAATGACTTCAAGGAGCTTTTATGGATTAGTATTAATATGACAATATTATAACCTAAAAAGCAGTCTTGCTAATAGCATCATCCTCTCCACCCATCCTAATATAATAGAATCTTCAGATCTGATCATTTCTCTGCCCTAAGGTGACATCTATGTATACATCATACTCAAGCAGGGGCACCCTTGATTCACAGTTCCTATTCCTTTAAATAGACTGCCCCTCAATACTCATAACCTGCCCTAGACCCCAGATCTGTTCATTGTCGCTCAGTTCAGGGACAGACAATGGCCTCAGTCAACATGCTTCCGCATCTTCAAGAACATCATTCAGAAACTGCACTTACTCCTAGAAATGTCTGCCCCAAGAAACTTGTTATTAAATTGGTGACAATGAATATGCTCATGATCTTTCTAGAGCAGAGGTTCATCGGGGGAAGAAACAGAAGTTTGAATGATTTTTTGTAGATTATTAGAGGTGAAGGTGAAGTCACTCAGTCGTGTCCGACTCTTTGCAACCCCGTGGACTGTAACCTACTAGGCTTCTCCGTCCATGGGATTCTCCAGGCAAGAAGACTGGAGTGGATTGCCATTTCCTTCTCCAGGGGATCTTCCCGACCCAGGAATCGAACCCGGGTCTCCTGCGTTGGAGGCAGACACTTTACCCTCTGGGCCACCAGGGAAGCCATTTATTAGAGGTAGAGATAGTCTAATCTTAGGTTATTCTAACCATTCTCCTCCATAATTGGACACTGTGCCTGTGCAAGGACCGTTCTCCTTCCTCCAACTCTGTGGGCATAGTGATATTCAGTTGCTGTTGATTAGGAAGTGTAGTTGATCCTCTTGTGAGCAGCATTGTTACATGCAACCAACAAACAACACACTTTTTGTTGACATATACTGGCTGCCAGGCACCTTGCTGGTCACGGTGAATACAAACAAATCAGGTGTAATCCTCAATTTCAAGTTTCTACCAGAGAAAGAAACATGACGGCAGAAAGGTGGGAAAGTTCAGGTTTGTACAAAACAGGGAGCAGATTCCAGGAAAGGTTTTACAGCACAGGAGATATTTGAGTTTGTTCTGAAAAAAATGGGTGTGAAACAGTCACCCACATGAAAACTTACATACCAAAAAAAAAAAAGTGGCGGATTATCATCTGATAAATTTATTTCAAGAGCCACTTGCAAATCTCAGAAGATGCTGCAGAGGGTACAGAAGAAAAGAATCTGAATTTTTTTTTTTTATTTAGCTATTTATTTGGCTGCGCTGGTCTTAATTGCAGCATGTGGGATTTAGTTCCCCGACCAGGGACCAAACCCCGGCCTCCTGCAGTAGGAACACAGAGTCTTAGCCACTGGACCACCAGGGAAGTCCTAAGAATCTGAATTTTAAATTTCCATTCCTTGTCTTGTCAAACCACTCTATGTTCTCGGACCGCGGGTAAGACTGGAAGCAGCCTCCTTGGACGACTTGATTGGCATTCTCTGGGCTTTCAGCGTGAAGCTGTAACACAGCACGCAAACGCCAGGGGGCAATGCGATTTCACCAAAGATCACAGGAAATGCTCCAGATCCTGTTTTGGCTAAGACCCTTCACAGCATCCTGTTGCAAAGGTGAAATCCCTAATAAAGAGAGTTTCGCTAAGGAGAGGAAAAAAAAAAAAAGTTGAAAAACATCCTTTCTTTGAAAGCTTCCTGAATTGCCATCAAAATTGCCTTTCAGCAATTGCGCACAGCTGAACGTTTTGCAATACTATTTGCAAAAGAATGACTTCAATTTTTTGCTCAATGCAGCTGCCTGATCTTCCCAATCCTCTGCCTAAGGAATGTAAGCAGCCCCCGGCTAGCCGGATTTCACCTCGCTGGGGCTCTAGCGTCCTCAGCCCAACACTGGCCCTCCTCCCCTCGCGCCCACGCGGGGCGTCCAGCTGCCTCCTCCGCGGAGCTGCGGCTCCCTTGAAGGTAATTCCAGTCCCGCCTGTGTTTTGTTTCCGGCTCAGCAGCCGCCAGGTGTCTGCCCTCCCTTAACCCCCAAGGATGAGAGATCAAAGGTGTTTCTGCATCTGCCTCCTGCCCAGCTCTTTAATCTGTTACATGTTCAAAAGGGACAAGTACAGTATTGTGCGCGCAGGGATGGGGATACACATCAGAACCGTGGACATGGGCGACGTCCCAGAGTTTGTGGACCCGCTCAGATGATGAGGAATATGTCTGTCTACATAGTAGCCCTGCCATTTAGGGAGTGTTTTCTTTTAAATTATATTATGAATAGTATGTGTACATGGAAATCTGATTCAGTTTCCAGTTCTGTCGCTCAGTCGTGTCCTACTCTTTGAGACGCCATGGACTGCAGCACGCCAGGCTCCCTGTCCATCACCAACTCCCAGAACGTACTCAAACTCATGTCCATTGACTCGGTGATGCCATCCAACCATCTCATCCTCTGTCGTTCCCTTCTCTGGCTTTCAGTCTTTCCCAGCATCAGGGTCTTTTCCGATAAGTCAGTTCTTCACATCAGGTGACCAAAGTACTGAAGTTTCAACTTCAGCATCAGTCCTTCCAATGAATATTCAGGGCTGATTTCCTTTTGGATTGACTGGTTGGATCTCCTTGCAATCCAAGGGACTCTCAAGAATCTTCTCCAACAACACAGTTCAAAAGCATCAATTCTTCGGCACTTAGCTTTCTTTATAGTCCAACTCTCACATCCATACATGACTACTGGAAAAACCATAGCCTTGACTAGACGGACCTTTGTTGGCAAAGTAATGTCTCTGCTTTTTAATATGTTGTCTAGGTTGGTCATATTTATTCCAAGGAGCAAGTGTCTTTTAATTTCATGTCTGCAATCACCATCTGCAGTGATTTTGGAGCCCCCCAAAATAAAGTCTGTCACTGTTTCCATTGTTTCACCACCTATTTGCCATGAAGTGATGGGACCAGATGCCATGATCTTAGTTTTCTGTGTTGAGCTTTAAGCCAACTTTTTCACTCTCCTCTTTCACGTTCATCAAGAGGCTTTTTAATTCCTCTTCACTTTCTGCCCTAAGTGTAGTGTCATCTGCATATCTGAGGTTATTGATATTTCTCCCAGCAATCTTGATTCCAGCCTGTGCTTCTTCCAGCCCAGCATTTCTCTTGATGTACTCTGCATATAAGTTAAATAAGCAGGGTAACAGTATACAGCTTTGACATACTCCTTTCCAGATTTGGAACCAGTCTGTTGTTCCATGTTCAGTTCTAACTGTTGCTTCTTGACCTGAATACAGATTTCTCAGGAGACAGATCAGGTGGTCTGACCCATCTCTTTAAGAATTTTCCAGTTTGTTGTGATCCACACAGTCAAAGGCTTTGGCATAGTCAGTAAAACAGAAGTAGATGTTTTTCTGGAATTCTCTAGCTTTTTTGATGATCCAACGGATGTTGGCAGTTTATCAGAGTCCTACTAAACTCTCGTTAAAAAAATATATATAGTAGGTATGCAGCATAGGGAACTCTGCTCAATGTTATGTAGCAGCCTGGATAGGAGGGGAGTTCGGGAGAGAATGATGCATGTATATGTATGGCTGAGTCCGTTTGCTGTCCACCTGAAACTATGACAGCATTGTTAATTGGCTATCTTTTGGAGTACTCAGTTCTGTCCAACTCTTTGAGACCCCTTGAACTATAGCCCGCCAGGTTCCTCTGTCCAAGGGCTTTTTCAGGCAAGAATACTAGAGTGGATTTCCCTTTCCTCCTCCAGAGGATCTTCCCCACTCAGGAATGGAACCTACGTCTCCTGCATTGCAGGTGGACTCTGTACCAGCGGAACCATTGGGGAACTCCAATATGAAATAAAGAGAGAAACTGAAGGGAATTCCCTGGCAATCCAGTGGTTAAGACTTGGGCTTTCACTGCTGTGGATCCGGTTTGATCCCTAGTCCAGGAACAAAGGTCCTACAAGCTGTGCAGTTCAGCTAACATTAAACAATCAAAAATAAAACTAAAAAAGTTTATTGTACACCAGCCCATTTGAGGACTGCTGTTAAGATAACTGTACAAGGCAAAGGAAAAGCCTTTTAAAATTATGAAATAGATGTTTTAAGGACATTTATAAGGACCTTATTTCACATACAGCAAAAATGACAAAGGACTTAAGGAAACAGCAGAAGATTTTTAAGAAAGACAGTTTCCAGTGGATCCATCTATTTCCCACATGCGCAAGACTCAATAAGTAGGGAAATACATTTAAAAAAAGAAAAAAACAGTAGACTGCAAACTAGATATTCAGAAAATAGTCTTGCAAGCAGAGGTAATAGAAGATATAGAATCTTTCACCCAGACATCAGCCCTCCCATTATTTTTCCGGCCACAGTTTTGGATGAAAGGGTAAAGCAGAGAAGAGCTCACAATCCAGTAAGAAATTATTTCAAAACTTAAATTTAGAAATCATTTAGAAAGCTGAGTTACCATCCTTTCGATTCTCAGGAGAGCTCCCCAATTTCCAGCCAAGACATAAATGTGAGAACACTTGATTGTCTGTTTTCTTTTCCTCTGCTCTCCTATGCCCACACACGCCCAGAACCAATCTTCAACTTCCTTTTCTTTGCACAGAGATGACCAAAAGGAACTTCAGCAACTTTATTTGTGCTGAGCTGCTGTCACAGACAGATGTTAAGTCACACTGGGCTTCCCAGGTGGCACTAGTAGTAAAGAACCCGCCTGCCAACGCAGAAGACATAAGAAATGTGGGTTAGATCCTGGGTTGGGAAGATCCCCTGGAGGAAGGCATGGCAACCCACTCCAGTATTCTTGCTGGAGAATGCCTATGGACAGAAGAGCCAGACGGGCTACAGTCCATAGGGTCAAGAAGGGTTGGACACAACTAAAGTGACTTAGTTTTCCCCAGTTACAATGGCTTTGAATCCAAAAGTCCACAATGTATGAGAAAGAATCAGTTCAGTTCAGTTGCTCAGTTGTGTCTGACTCTTTGTGACCCTATGAACTGCAGCATGCCAGGCCTCCCTGTCCATCACCAACTCCCGGAGTTCACTCAGACTCACGTCCATTGAGTCAGTGATGCTATCCAGCCATCTCATCCTCTGTCGTCCCCTTCTCCTCCTGCCCTCAATCTTTCCCTGCATCGGGGTCTTTTCAAGTGAGTCAGCTCTTCACATCAGGTGGCCAAAGTATGGGAGTTTCCGCTTCAACATCAGTCCCTCCAATGAACATCCAGGACTGATCTCTTTTAGGATGGACTGGTTGGATCTCCTTGCAGTCCAAGGGACTCTCAAGAGTCTTCTCCAACACCACAGTTCAAAAGCATCAATTCTTCAGCGCTCAGCTTTCTTTATAGTCCAACTCTCACATCCATACATGACTACTGGAAAAACCACAGCCTTGACCAGATGGACCTGTGTTGACAAAGTAATGTGTCTGCTTTTTAATATGTTGTCTAGGTTGGTCATAACTTTCCTTCCAAGGAGTAAGCATCTTTTAATTTCATGGCTGCAATCACCATCTGCAGTGATTTTGGAGCCCAGAAAAATAAAGTCAGCCACTGTTTCCACTGTTTCCCCATCTATTTGTCATGAGGTGATAGAACCGGATGCCATGATCTTCGTTTTCTGAATGTTGAGCTTTAAGCCAACTTTTTCACTCTCCTCTTTCACTTTCATCAAGAGGCTCTTTAGTTCTTCTTCACTTTCACGTAAGGGTGGTGTCATCTGTATATCTGAAGTTATTGACATTTCTCCTGGCAATCTTGATTCCAGCTTGTGCTTCATCCAGCCCAGCGTTTCTCATGATGTACTCTGCATATAAGCAGGGTGACAATATACAGCCTTGACGTACTCCTTTTCCTATTTGGAACCAGTCTGTTGTTCCATGTCTAGTTCTAACTGTTGCTTCCTGACCTGCATACAGGTTTCTAAAGAGACAGGTCAGATGATCTGGTATTCCCATCTCTTTTAGAATTTTCCACAGTTTCTTGTGATCCACACAGTCAAAGGCTTTGGCATAGTCAGTAAAGCAGGAATAGATGTTTTTCTGGAACTCTTCTTGCTTTTTCGATGATCCAGCAGATATTGGCAATTTGATCTCTGGTTCCTCTGCCTTTTCTAAAACCAGCTTGAACATCTGGAATTTCACGGTTCACATATTGCTGAAAGTCTGGCTTGGAGAATTTTAAGCATTACTACTAGCTTGTGAGATGAGTACTATTGTGCAGTAGTTTGAGCATTCTTTGGCATTGCCTTTCTTTGGGACTGGAATGAAAACTGACCTTTTCCAGTCCTGTGGCCACTGCTGAGTTTTCCAAATTTGCTGGCATATTGAGTGCAGCACTTTCACAGCATCATCTTTCAGGAAGAATAGTGACACAGTTATTAAAGGCGCTGGTGAAGAGTGAGTCCTTATCTGCTGCATCAAATAATTCTAAGTTCATCTGCTTAAATATTTATTCAGTGCTTATGGACACTACTGGACTCTGAAAATCAGTGATGATCAAAGAGGCTTGCTCACAGTCTAGAAGTGGAGCCTGGCATTCATGAAATAATCACAGAGATAACTGCTCCAAAAGGAACACAGTTCTTGCAGGAGAATCTGCTGGAACAAAGAAACTAATTTTAAAGGGTCAGGGTGCACCTCCCTGAGAAAATCGTCATAAGCTAAGAGCTGGAAGATCAAGAAAAGTGAGGGAATGCACATGTTAATATTAAAAGAACTGGAAGTGTGGTATGACCAGAGTACAAATTATTAGGGGCTGAGATGTCAGGTAAGGTCAGAGAATTGGAGCTCAAGTTCAGTTACCTGTTGCTATGACTGCAAAGTGTAGCAAAGGAGCTGATAAACAACCCCTTTATTTTTATCCTTCAATCTTATGGGACATGAACTTACATGGGGTTCACCTGGGTGATTCTTCTGTTTCACATTCAACTGGAGGTTGGGCTGTCTAGGAGATTCAGGATGGAATTATTCAACTGGTACCTTGGTTTCAGGATCTTCCTTGTAGCTCAGGTGGTAAAGAATCTGCCTGCAATGCAGGAGACATGGGTTCGATCCCTGGGTCAGGAAGATCCTCTGGAGAAGGGGATGGCATTCTACTCTAGGATTCTTCCCTGGAGAATCCCAGGGATAGAGGAGCCTGGATGGCTACAGTTCATGGAGTCACAGAGTCAGACACAAATGAACGACTAATGCTGCTACCTTGGTTTCAGTGTCTGGAAGAGTGTGCTCAGCTGAGGCTGTTGAGCACCCATAAGTGGCCCCTGCAATACTGCAGCTTCAAGGCATCTGACATGGCAGCTCAGGGCTCCCAGAGAGAGTGCCCAGGAGACAGGAAGTATTAAGGTCTGGCCAGACAGCATCATTTCAAAGGTATTATGTTGGTCAGAACAGTCACAGGACCCACCTGGGTCAAGGTAAACAAGTGTTCTCAACGTGAACCCTTTCAAATAATTTGTGGTCATCTTTAGTCAGCCATGGTTCACCATCAGACACAAACTCTTTACATTCCCCTGTATGCAAAATATCCTTATTCCTAAAGCCGTCCAGAAGTGTCATCTCCTTAGGGCATGAAGTTCAAGTTTGAGGTCCAGATTCTGACCATCTAAATAATGATCAAGGGACTTCCCTAGTGGTCCAGTGATTAAAATTCTGTGCTTTCAATGCCGGAGTCTCGAGTTCAATTCCTGGTCATGGAACTAAGATCCCACACGCCTTGGGGTGCAGGCAGTAAATAAATACATAAATTAGTTTTTAAAAAATAATAAAATAAGTAAGGGTCAAGTGCTGATAAGGCACCTTTGATGTAGTTCTCTGATACAGTTTCTCTCAATATAAAGACTTGTGAACTGAAATGAAATGTATATCATAGCCCCACCACACACACACACACACACACACACCCAGCATATACTGATAACACAGAGGTGAGATAAATAACACAGGGGTGAGATCAATGCATTGAGCATGTTCATTCAAACAGTGGGGGAACAAGAGGCACAGAGCCATCACTGGCATCCAGCAGTTCTGAAATCCACATACTGCTTGTTCCTTAACTTGGGGGGCCCAGTCCTGCTCCCAGACTCTCAGCAGTTGTGGCCACCACCCTGAAAATGCTTGGTTTCACCTTCTAAGTTATAAATCTTATTAGACTTCCTTCCTATGAATCTTATTAGACTTCACTCTGTTAGACAAAACATACATCCTCAATTCTCCTCAAGACAGTCCTTGCTTTGGCCTGGGCTCAGTCGGGGTGCTGTGGGGACCCCACCCTGAGGATCCTCAGAAGCATTTGTGTCTCTTTTAGAAGCTTTGTGAGGCATATACTTAAGTCTTTCTGAAGTTATAAAAAAGGTTCTTCTGGCCACCCCCTTGAGATGTTCTCCAATATCAATTTCTAGGTTGAGAGACTTCTGCCTTTGAAAAGATTAGGAATGTGAAATCCTTTCATCTTTTTTAAACCAACAAGTACTAGCTCTATTTTTTTCTAAATTTCGCTTGAAAACTGAACAGGTCCTTAAAAAAAGACCTCATATTTGTCTATATTTTATCATATGACACGTTTTAAAGAACCAATGGCATTTTAAACATTCTCCCGGGAAATCTTACTAAAATCTATAAATTCATCAGGAATATTTGTAGTTTCCACGTTACTGCAGGGGACAGTGTTGCCGAGCGTTCTGTCTCAACATCAGAAGAGTGTGCTTCCTGCAGTCTCCCAATCTGGGAGGGACAGTGGCCGTTTTCCCGTCCTCCGAGCTGTCACCAGCAGTCTTCTCAAGGCCTTCTAGCTTCTTCCCTTGCTGGATGTTGTTTGCCAGAATGTCTCCACCTGGTCTTTCCACCAGGGCAGTCCAAGGGCTTCCAACCTGGTATGTCAGGGTTTCCAGAGGGAGGGCTCCAAGACACAGAAAAAAAGAGGCTGCCTGTTTCATAAAGCCTGGGCACAAACATGAGGCAGGCATTACTGACGCTGTACTTTAATCGTCAAAGCAGTCTCAGAGCTGCCCTCATTCAAGAAAAGGGGGCATAACCCACATCTCTCTATGGGAGGTGTACGAAGGATTTGTGACCATTTTTATTCCACTCTGGGTGACATCATGCAGGGCTTTGCAAATCATGTTAAGGCTTTCGAATAAAGGCTTTCATCTTAAAAATAATGAAGCACCACTGAAGACTTTTCAAAGGTAAGGGATATCACATAATTGGACTTGCCTTTTGAAAAGATTGTTCCAGCTGCAGTATAAGAGTACATTGGAAGGAGATTATTAAAAACTGAATGGTTCTTTCTTAGTTCCTCTTTCTCTATATATACCTTATCATACAGATTTATGTGAACATTACTGTGACAATTTGGCCCAGGGTTGGACTTCCCTGGTGGCTCATATGGTAAAAAATCCACCTGCAATGTGCGAGACCTGGGTTCAGTCCCTGGGGTTGGGAAGATCCCCTGGAGAAGGGAAAGGTTACCCGCTCCAGTATTCTTGCCTGGGAAATCCCATGGACAGAGGAGCCTGGGGGGGCTACAGTCCATGGGGTCGCAAAGAGTCGAACACGACTGAGCGACTGAGCACAGTGACGGTAAAGGCAAGAAACTACAGATTCTAGAGATATTTGGATATAAAATCAATAAGCTAATATTCCTTGAAGTCTACGTAGAGCACAATCTTTTTTCCAACCCTAGTCCTAACACTGATAAACTTACTTCTTTGGGACTTTTTAACATTATAATCCTGAAGCCTAAATCTCTGCTGTAACTATGTATCTTCACTCCACACATCAGTGTTCACTAACCTCCATGAAGACCAGTCTGTGAATAGAAATAGTCATTGGTCAAAATAATAAAATCTAGTATTCTGCTCAGTGATATCCACTATTGAATTATACTTGCTAGGACAGATCAAATTTTCTTTTCTGACACCTGGAAACACTTGGGAACGATCGCTTTTTCATTTGATAAATATTTTAAGTAATTACTGTATGCCAGGCACTGTTCTAGTTAACGGAGTTACAGCAGCAAGCAAGAAAGACCAGATTCCTGCTCTCTTTCTGCTGGTGTTGTAATGAGGAAGACACCCCAGAACAAAGAACCAAATAATAAACCAAAAAGATAATTTTAGTAGTAATTTTGTTGTTGTTGAGTCCCTAAATTGTGTCCAGCTCTTTGCAACCCCATGGACTGTAACATGCCAGACTTCCCTGTCTTCCACTATGTCCCAGAGCTTGTTCAAATTCTTGTCCATTGAGTCAGTGACACCATCCAACTATCTCATCCTCTGTTGTCCCCTTCTCCTCCTGCCTTCAATCTTTCCCAGCATCAGAGTCTTTTCTAATGAGTCGGTTCTTCACATCAGGTGGCCGTGTATTGGAGCTTCAGCTTCAGCAACAGTCTTTCCAATGAATATTCAGGGTTGATTTCCTTTAGGATTGACTGGTTTGATCTGCTTGCTGTCCAAGCATCTCTTAAGAGTCTTCTCCAGCACCGTAGTTCGAAAGCATCAATTCTTTGGTGCTCAGCCTTTTTTATGGTCCAACTTTCACATCCATACATGACTACTGGAAAAAACATAGCTTTGACTAGACAGACCTTTGTCAGCAAAGTGATGTCTCTGAAAAAGAGAGAGAAACAGGCCAGTGAGTTCTTACTGGTTCTGCTCTAAGTACAGTAATCAAGGAAGGACTTCGAGAAAGTGACATTTGAAGTAACAGTTGAATGAAGAGAAAGAGTTAGCTGTGGGGAGATCCAGTGGTTTGGGAGGGAGGGAGCAGCAGGTGCCGGGAGGGTAGAGTAGGGGGCCAAAAGGAATTATCTCTGCAAAGCACAGAGAGAAAAATGAAGTGGTTAAAACATTTGAGTGAGGGAGGAAGTCACCTGAAATGAAGTAAAAGTAGTAAGAAAATAAGCAGGAATACATCCCATAGGCCTCAATGGCCAGGGCTAAAAATTCAACTAGTATTTCAAAAACAATGAGATGTCATTGGAGGGTTTTAGTGAGCCCCAGTCATTCACACTTTAGCATGAATTATTTTAACCTGACACTTTCTCCTAAGAATTACTTTAGATCAATTGAGGTGAGTCATTAGGTGGAAAAAACATTTCGGAAGACTATGAAGAATTAAATGTGGCGGAGGACGGGAGCGTTCATGTGTGTATATATATTTATGTATGTGTTATGGCTTACCCTTAATTCCAGGCAATGTCAGCATCAGCCAGTCACCAGATAATGTCTGTTGTGTGTCCTAGAAGTCAGCAGTGCTACGTGTAGCTTTTCAGCACCATCAATCATTTCTTAAATATTCATGTTTTTTAAAATATTCCTATTTTAAGATAAAGGAAATATCTTTTCATTCTATAAGTTTTTGTATATTGTTAATATTAGTACCCTAACCAGATTTAGCCAATTCTAGATTTTCACTATAACGTAGTTACTACCTTGCAATATGAAAGCCTATCTTGCTATAGGGGAAAGCTGGACTTGGGGTTTAAAAAACATAATGGAAATTCACATGGAGGAACAAATAACTCATGTGTCTATTTAAAATTCTGTTTATAATTAGAGTTCTAAAGTCAGACTTTTGTTTTTTAATAGATCTTTTCCCCCTCACTCTATAAATACATTCCTGAGCTCTCATCTACCACCACCCACATCTCCCATAAGAAATTCTTTAGACTTCCTTGCTTTCTTTGCATCAAGTCTGTTTCCACACACTGATTAGGTCACACTGATGTCCTTTCACTTGAGTGACAGTTGCTGACACCCATGGTTATGCACAAAAATAAACACGGGTAAAAAAAAACAACAACAACAATACTCTGATGGTTTCCTGCATAAAGCTTCTACGGTTCAAAAAAGACAGAATCATCGCTTACTATGCCAATGACTCATACCTCTTGGAATGGTTGCCTGACCAAAAGATGACCAAGTCCATTTAGCGTGTGCTGCTAGTTGGTGCTCAATGACTGTTATTTCCAAGGTGATCTATATAGAGTATCCTTTTGCATATGACAGGTTTAAGAGGTTGTGAAATTATGGGCAAAATCATGGTAAATGCTCAGTTTATTCATATTTGGCTTGTTCAGTTAAATTATAACTCCTTTTGTGAATAACTCAAAGTATTCTGAAGGTCAAGATTCTCTTCTCCAGGCATGAGGAAAAAGAAACATCAGTTACGGTCATGATGTGTCAGACCTGGTTCATACCAGGTTGCAAGAGCCAACTGTTACATTTTGGGGAATTTTGTAAACCCATTATTACACACACCCATGATTACAAACATGCAATTATAATTATATTAAAACAAAGGTGATAAATACCTTAAAATCTTTACTTCCTGATTGTTTGACTACATTTTACTATCCATGCTTTTGGGGTTCTTTACATCTGCTATCCTTGTGTGGTGAAATATTTACTACATGATGGTTTTCCTATCATTCATCTCTTCCCAAAGCCATGTCCAGTGACATCAAAGCTGGAAGCTTGAAATAGGCCACAGTGGGAGTGTTTTCATAGTGTTGACATCGAAAGAGTTTTAACTTAATCAAAATAATTTCTATAAAACTTGAACAGTTTAATAGTTCAAGAGATCACATAAAAGATATAATGATAATGAATTTACTAGGAAAAGAACAAATTGGGATGCAATTCAGAACATTATTTTTGTCAAATCATGATTGATTTGCTGGCTGTGAATCCCACGGTTTGGTCCAAATCAGCAAAAGTCTTCTGTGAGAATCTGTTGGCTGCATGGAAGCTGCAATAAATAAGACTGTATATTTTATTATTATATGTAGATTATGTACTACACATCACATATATTGGTAAAACCCATAATATACATACATAATACAGGCATATTTTTCCCCTTGTTAAACATTGACCAGATATGACTGGTTCCACCAGAAAGATGAAATTCAACTGGTAACTTAAAGTGTTTTTTTTTCCAGAAAGTTATAAAAGAGAGCAAGTTTGTCTCTTTGTGAATAGAATCTGTTAAAAATCAGTGGGTGGTCATGCTGATAACCAGTTTGGTTTACCAGTATTGAAAAGCGGTTTGTTTCCACTTTTCATTTGAGACTCCTCCCGTTTGAAAGAAAACCAGACTTTCCACACAGTGAAACTGCAGACTTTTTTTTTTTTTTTTTTTTTCAGCCTAAGGTATCATGGCTATCACACAGAGTTAGGGAAATATTGTTCATACTTACGACTTACAAGGAAGAAAATGAACTTTCAAAATCAAATTATTGGACCAGGTCTAATTTATTTTAGTTTAGTATTTTGACCTTTCAGTTCACCAAAAAGTCACGTGGATATCCAGTCAAGGGTAGTGTCTGTTTGCTTCATGAACAATTTGACAAGCTCAGCCCCTCCGCTGATCTGCAGGGAATGGGAGCACTAAACACAGGAGGCCAGAAATGGCCTCTGGTCCAACCACCCCAGAGAAGGAAGTTGCCAGATCACACCCTAGTTTCTAACCACTTGTTAACATATTTCAGCAGAAACCTGTCCCAACACCTATCAGATGATCTTTATGCTCAGCTTAGGTAGGAAATACTAGGCCTTGATGTCCTCTGAGTTGTTTTATCAGTCCTTCATCCAGTATGACTTATCTACAGAAAGAGCCGGTCAGACTGTTGAGACTTGGCCTTTGTTTCATCCAAACACATGGCCGATCCTTTATTCAGTGAAAAATGCTCGCAAGTGGCACTAGTGGGAGATGAAGACACCCGTGAAGCTTAACCGATGACTGAAGATTACTTCGCTTTTGACGCTGGTGTTTGTTTACTTAAATTCTCAAAAAGCCAGCACCAACAACAACAAAGCTCCAGATTTGAAGCATGTGTGTAATGTGCGAAGCCTGGCAAAGTAATGTGGGTCCATTCTATAACTGCGACTTTTTGTTTTTATTCAAGGTGTCATAAAACTGAGTTCTGCAGTTGAAGGTACGTTTTCACAACCACAAAATCAATACCGTTTTGCTTCAAGATTGCAGCGCGTGGCTTTGTAGCTAGACCGCTTCTGTGGCCGTGGTGTCTGAAGCCATGTTCTAATCGCCAGCTACTGCCTTTCCATCTGTGTTTCTCCTTGTCCTGGTTCTCTTATGCCACACGTCCCGCAGCTCCCCAGTGAGCGGCCGCAACACTGACCCCTGAGACAGCATTGATGAGAGCAGGCAGGTGTGGTTTTGCCCCTGATGGGACAGCCTCAGGACCACTGCTCCTTAGAGAGCATCTTTATGCTCTACGGCATCTTTATCTGAGGCTGGACCTTGAGTCTTGTCAGGAACCCTGCCCGCTCCCCCACCCACTCCATCTTTCAGCAGGACCTTTTCTAGAGGGATTTGATTCCTCATCCCAATATAGCAGACATACTTGCCCAGGAAATATGCAGTCACAGAGTCATTAAAACTTCCTGATGGCTCGTCTCAAGTCACGAGGTGCCACCCAGGAGGTATTGCAGGAACCAGCTTCCTTGAGCGTCATCCATGTCACTCACACCAGGTGGTTCCTTGGAACTCGGCATCAAAGACGCTGAGAAGAAAAGAAAGAGATTTAAAGCAAGAGGAGGGTTGGTGGCGGAGAGACCGCACAGCCGTGTTTCACCGAGTAACCCCCAAGAATGTTAAAAACACCTCATTTTTTGAAATGACTCATTGGGTATTGGTATAAAATTGACCACCTTGCCCTAAGAGGAGCATACATCTTGTAAGTAGGGAATATGTCATGCTCTCTCTTTGTGAGTGTCTCTGTTTGTTGTGGGGCATGTGTGTGTGTGTGTGTGTGTGTGTGTGTTCTCGTTTATTGGGAGTTTGTCAGTCATGCTTTGGAGGGTTCTTCATCCCCATTTTATCAGGGGAGGCTCCTTGGAAGAGGTGGTGGGCTTTAAGGTGAATTTTCAAATATAAGGAGAGATGTGGCTTCGTGAATGGGCAATGCATGGAGGTGGGAGCCGGAAAGTGTGAGGAGGAGGGGCTCTAGTGGTGAGACCACCTGCTTGACTCAAGCAAAAGGACTGGGTGGGCTGGAGTTTGCAGGCTGGGAGATGGAAGAGGGACTCGGAAATGTCCCCACAGGGCTGGCCCATCCAGAGAGGGGGACTCTGCTCCTTTAGTGGATTTAGTACCGTCACATTTTGAAAAGCACATTAAAAAGGGACTAATTCTGACATTCATGGCAGAAAGTGCATTGCTATCTCAAATAAGGAAGGGACCAGGAAACAGGACAGGCTACGGCCATTCAGAGTCAAGAGAGGAATCAAAAAACAGACCTATAGAAACGAGAGAGGACACCTCGCATGTGGCAGGTCTTTGTGAGGCCAAGCAGGGATTCAAGGTCCCTCTGCCCGAAAACACGGAATTTTATTGAGAGAAGATCCAAATCGCCCCTGGCTTAGAAAACACAGAAGACACAGCTACCAAAGCAAGCAGGACCATGAGAATGACTCTGCCTGTGGAAACTCCCAGTGGCAAGTCACCCCAAGTTTCAGTTAATTATCTGTGGATAACAGTGGGTCCACCCTGGGCTGTTCAGATGTGTTATCGTCAAGTGGCTTTAAAGTCAGAGCTTTCTGTTGCCTGCTTGGCTTAAGCACCGTAGTCCACTATAACAAAAGGATGGAAAACATTTTTTAAAAAGCCAGAAAGCCAAGAGGACATTAGATAATTTTAAAAAGTGTCCCCATCATAATTTTGCTCATTGCTATGATTACTTCTGGTAGCATGGCTTATCAGAACCCTCCCCAAAGAGGTTTATGGTCTTCAGAGAAAAAGAAGAGTGAGGATAAGTATGGGCAGAGAGCTGAATGACTGACTGCCTGAGGCTTTTTCAGCAGCCTCATCATCACAGGGTCTCCTCTGAGTTCCCAGGGCTCACGGGGAGTGGTCATGGGTACCAGAGGTCAGGACGGTTTGGACTGCTGCTTGAGCATCTTTTTGGCAGTTTCTTGGCTGGGGGCTGTAGCAGCTTGAAGGCTTGGTAGCATGCTGAGTTGTAACTGTGTGTGCCCAGGGGCTCCCCAGGACACAGTTGTTGTGTGTGTGGCAGGGGGGAGGGGGTTGTTATTCCACGCATGTGTTCTCACGCATCTGGAAGGGGAGAGTTTGATGGGCATGCTCTGTGGGATGTGTGTTGGACTCTCTTGTCTCTATGGGAAATCAAACCTCAGATGGTGGTCCTTATGAATGCTTAGCTCTTTTCTTGCTGTTTTCCATCTGCCGAATGAACTCAAGGCAGCTTCTACAGCTTATCATGGCAAGAAATACGCAAATCAGTGGAGGGGATCCACTGCCAGAATGGAACCTATTTCCTTTTCTTTAAAAATGACTCTGTTCCGGATTTATCCTAGAACTCTGAAAATGACATTAATGTTGTAGGTAGGTTATCCTTTTCTTTTTTTTATCTTCTTTTTAAGGAAAAACAATTGTTACAGTCATAAGAGAAAATCAACAGGGACTCCATGGGCTACTTCCTGCGGAGTATTTTTGTTATGCGAGTCAGTCTGTTCTCTTTCTCTGAAACAAGGTGCCTCCTTCAGCATTTTGCAGCTTTGTGTAAGCTTTTAAAATCATCAGAAAGAAAAAAAAGCTATTTATATCACACCAACAGTAAGGTTAAAAGTGAACTGTCCTTTCATGTTTTAAAGACCTTACATTGAAACAGAAACACTCATTGATACTTTATTTTGTGATGAAAAAAAATATTTGAACAGGAAAAATATTTGTTTGAAAGAAATAATTGCAAAGTTTTGTTGATAACACTGATGGGTTCTGGACTCTAGTTTTAGATTCATAACCCCAAATTCAGAAAATTGGGGGGAATTCCTTGGTGACCCAGCGCTTACGACTCCACGCTTCCACTGCTGAGGGCCTGGGTTCAATCCCTGGTCAGGGAACTAAGATCCCACAAGCGTGGCCTCAAAAAATGAAAAGAAAATTGGGGTAAGAGAGAAACATCCAGACACCAAACTGGGGAGAAGGAGAGGTAGTTGGGGTAATGGCAAGAATTCCATGACAGAATCTTCTAAATATTCCTCTTAAAAGGGATTTTCCCTCTTGAAATTGGAGCAGGAAGAGGTGCATATTTCCACAAAGAAGACCAACCTACCAGCCTATCCAAGCGAAACGGGAAGGGAGGCCATGGAAGAACTGAGTCATGCCTGGGTTGGAATGGCCCTGACATCCTGCCCGGATCTTTCTGGGGAGGGAGGGTCCAGCCCCAGCTGGAAGATCTTCATCTGACTCACTTGGTTTGTTCAGTGGACAGGAGAGACCTTGGGGCTGGGAGGCTGCTGGATGCTGGGGACAAGCCTTGTGACTGATAACCCAGCACACTGTGAGGAGACTTGCCTCAAAGGCAACTTGTTCATCCCCTGTAGGTAGGTAGGCAATCCAAAATCTCAAAATGATGTCAAATTCTTTCGATAGCCTCTATGGGGGAATGAAGTTTGGCTTCTTTGGAAAAGTCCCGTCTCTTTAAAAATGGGAACAGATGAGCCTCTAGGAAGAAATCTAAGAGGCAAGATGGTGACACAACCCCCAACCACTTTGGACGTCACCCACTTTGGATGCGCCTTTTGGAGGGAAGCTGCAGTTTCAGTTCACACGGGAGGTGATGCTTTGATCATGGATCCGGTGTGATTTGATTTCATAAACAAAAGCTCTCCTGGCCTTGTGGAGCTTTTATTCTCCTTTTTTTCCTTCTTGTCACTTCTTTTTATTTAGATAAGTTTTTTCTTCCAGTTGTATTGAGATATAATTGACACACAGCACTGTATAAGCCTGGGCTTCCCAGGTGGCACTAGTGGTAAACAACCCCTCTGCCAGTTCAGGAGACCAAAGAGACGCAGGTTCGATCCCTGGGTTGGGAAGATCCCCTGCAGGAGGAAATGGCAATCCACTCCAGTATTCTTGCCTGGAGAATCCAATGGACAGAGGAGCCTGACAGGCTACATTCCACAGGGTCACAAAGAGTCAGACATGACTGAAGCAACTTAGCATGCATGCAATGAGTGTAGAAAGCTCTATTAGAAAACAGAAGGTTAGGTGTTTGAGTTCTTGTGGGCTTATCACGGAAGATGGTTAGTTGAAATAGATTAAACAAAATGAGACTTACTATACAGCCATCGAGGCCTGTCTAATATCCACTTTGATACCATAAGTTGATATTACAAACTTTAGGATCTTGATGAAGTATATACTACAAACAGGCTCATTTTCCAGATAAAATAGGACTCAAAGACTGATGGTATCAAGGACTGTTGGAGTCAAATATTTCTGTTAAGAACAACAAATACACAATGCCTTGTTTTTATTCTTTAAATGTTCCCACTCTTAAAAATGTAAGATTAACAGACTACTCACTATGATCTTTATAAAAGTATAAAATTATTCCATTAACAGTATGACATTCAAAGCAGTGAAATACACATTAATGTAACTGAAGAAAATAAAAGGATGAGATCATGAGATGAAAGAGGGGAAAAAAAAAAAAAAACAGCTGCCCAGCAGAAAAACAAACAAAACCCCAGAATTCATAGTGAAATGCAGTTGATTTATGAATGGAAAATATTTAAAATGCTAGCTAGCATGAAAGAAGAGTCAAGTGGTAGTCTTTCCAACATATTGGGAGCTCGTCCTTACCAAACCTCTATTATATTTACATATTTTTTAAGAAGTAGAAAAGCATTTTTTTTTTTTAAGTAATCAGAATCAGGACTTCCCTGGTGGTCCATTGGTTAAGACTCTCTGTTGCCAGTGTAAGGGGTACAAGTTCAAGACCTGGTCAGGGAACTAAGTTCCCATACACCACGGGGTGTGGCCAAAGGATATAAAAAAGAAAGAAAGAATAAGAATATTAAAAGCACAGAGAGAGAAGGGAGCCCTTTAACAAAATATCCTATTACAAGGCAAGCTATGCTTTTTCAATTTGCAAAAAAGAATCCATGGGATGACTTTAAGGCTCAAAAGCATAGAAGGAAGACCATAGAGACAGAGGAGGAGGAAGGATACGAGCCCCAGTAGCACCTTCCACCTCATGGGTCTGTTCAGAGGGGAGGAGAGTAAGGGAACTCAAATTCAGGTCTGTAACACCTCTGTCTCTACTGCCTCGGGGCTCCTGGCAGCGATTCCTAGCAGGCTTAACCTCCCCCTTCATGGAAACCTTTACATTACCTGCCTAATGATTTCCTGATGGCCACATCCTACAGCAATGCAGAGCTTATGTAAGGATTTGGGCACATGCCACCTAGTAGCTTTGGTGGCCAAGACCTGTGAGCAAGACCTTTTGGTCATCACACCCTGTTTGAGCTTGCATGTGTGTTTTGGGGTGTATGGGGTGATGGGAATATCCCTGCTGAGGTCCACTGAGCAACCCCTCTCCACACATACACACACCCAGCTGGAGGCCCAGGCTGTGTGGAAAAGTTTCATTACTGGGAAGCTAGGAGAAACGCACTCAGGTTATAAAAAGGAAAACTTTTCCTTTTCACAGAGTCTTGAGGAATCTCAAGGAGAGATGTTGTTAGCAGAACTTGAAATAGACTGAATCCCTTACATAGGTGAATTTGTATATTGGATCCATTATATGTGAGAAGCCTGGAAACAGGAGATTCCAAGGCTGGTGTAAACAACTGTTGTTAATTGAAATTAATAACATTTAGTTCAGTTCAGTTCAGTCACTCAGTCGTGTCCGACTCTTTGTGACCCCATGAACTGCAGCATACCAGGCCTCCTTGTCCATCACCAACTCCTGGAGTTCACTCAAACTCATGTCCATGGAGTCAGTGATGCCATCCAGCCATCTCATCCTCTGTCATCCCCTTCTCCTCCTGACTCCAATCCCTCTGAGCATCAGGGTCTTTTCTAATGAGTCAACTCTTCCCATGAGGTGGCCAAAGTATTGGAGTTCCAGCTTTAGCATCAGTCCTTCCAATGAACACCCAGGACTTATCTCCTTTAGGATGGACTGGTTGGATCTCCTTGTAGTCCAAGGGACTCTCAAGAGTCTTCTCCAGCACCACAGTTCAAAAGCATCAATTCTTCGGTGCTCAGCTTTCTTCACAGTCCAACTCTCACATCCATACATGACCACAGGAAAAACCATAGCCTTGACTAGACGGACCTTTGTTGGCAAAGTAATATCTCTGCTTTTTAATATGCTGTCTAGGTTGGTCATAACTTTCCTTCCAAGGAGTAAGCATCTTTTAATTTCATGGCTGCAATCACCATCTGCAGTGATATTGGAGCCCAAAAAGATAAAGTCTGACATTGTTTACACTGTTTCCCCATCTATTTCCCATGAAGTGATGGGACCAGATGCCATGATCTTCGTTTTCTGAATGTTGAGCTTTAAGCCAGCTTTTTCGCTCTCCTCTTTCACTTTCATCCAGAGGCTTTTTAGTTCCTCTTCACTTTCTGCCATAAGGGTGGTGTCATCTGCATACCTGAGGTGATTGATATTTCTCCCGGCAATCTTGATTCCAGCTTGTGCTTCTTCCAGCCCAGCGTTTCTCATGATATACTCTGCATATAAGTTAAATAAGCAGGTGACAATATACAGCCTTGACATACTCCTTTTCCTATTTGGAACCAGTCTGTTGTTCCATGTCCAGTTCTAACTGTTGCTTCCTGACCTGCATATAGGTTTCTCAAGAGGCAGGTCAGGTGGTCTCGTATTCCCAACTCTTTCAGTATTTTCCAGTTTCTTGTGATCCACACAGTCAAAGGCTTTGGCATAGTCATTAACTACAGTCAATTACAATTCACCACAGTGGTGTTCAGTATTTACTTTTTTTCAGGTCCCTGCACTGGGACCTTCCCCGATATTATCTCACTTAACCTCTCAACGATCTATCAGAGAAGTACTATCTGCATGCCCACTTCACTGACAAGGATTCGGAGATCATCCAGCTAACCCAAGGCTGACCCAGGACTGAAAGCCCTGTCTATGTGATTGCATAACTTTAAGCTCTGGCAGGAAGGGATGGCCACACTCACGTTTTCAAACTGAATATCTTTCCAACTAGCCAGTTTGGGACTGCCTTGTGTAACTCAGAAAAGTCACCCCTTCTGCAGAATGTGTGAGGCAGGGGCAGTGTACAGGATCTCGCGAGATCTCGCGTGGGTTCTGTACCCACGGTCCCGCCTTACTCTGTCTCTTTAATGCAGCATAGGCTATGAAGAGGCTGGGAACCCAGAGACACAGGGAGACTGAATTCTAGCCTTCCCCACCACCACGTTTCCCCTTCAGAGCCCATCTTGGAGCCTAGATTGCCCATTATTTCCAGATCCCAAGCCAACATAAACCACGACATAACTAGTTTAATTGTAGGTTCACTAGGAAAACACATACACACATCCAAGGAAACACAGGTGCCCCTAATCCCTGAAGAGCTAGCCAAGGCCACTCATCTTGTAGCTGAACCCCAGCTTGCACCAGAACCACCCGAAGGGCTTTTTAAAACACAGATTGCCAGCCCAACCGCCCCCCGCCCCAAAGCTTCTGAATCCTGGGTCTGGGTGAGGCCTGGGAACTTGACTCACAGGTTCCTGGTGCTGCTGACTCTGCTGTTTGGGGGACCACCTTTGAAAACCACTGTTTTAAGGGATGAAAGCTTTAGCTTTGAGATTACATTTCTGAGCACCTGTCTCTGTCTGTTTAATTGTGATAGCAGCTGTTCATCCTTACCATCTGTATTGGTTTCTTATTGCTGTTGTCACATTATTACCACACATTTAGGGACTTACGGCAACACCAGTCATCTTACAGTTTTGGAAATCAGAAGTCTAAAAAGGGGTCTGCAAGGGCCTCTCCATTATGGAGCTTCCAGGGGAGAATCCAACTTCTTGCCTCTTCCAGCTTCCAGAAGGTTGCCTGCACTCCTTGGCTTGTCACCCCTTCCTCCTGGGTCCTCAAAAACAGCAGTGGAGTAGCATCTTCAAACCTCTCTCTCTTACACACACACACACACACACACACACACACACCCCTCTCTGCTTCTGGGACCACCTCTTCTCTGAGTCTGACCCTCCTGCCTCCCTCCTAGAAGTCCTTGTGATTTCATTGACCTACCCCAAGGAAGCCTACCTCGATAATCCAAAGTAATCATTCCATTTTAAGACACTTAACTCAACCCACTCTGGTGTTCTTGCCTGGAGAATCCCATGGACAGCAGAGCCTGGCAGGCCACAGTCCATGGGGTCACAAAGAGTCAGACACGACTAAGCGACTGACACTTTCACAACTTAATTACACACGAAAGTCCCCTTTGCCAAGGAAGGAGTATACACAGATTTTGAAGATTAGGACGTGGACATCTTCAGAGGCCTTCATTCTGTCCAGTACCCTAGCCACCTGACAGCTGCGTACCCTCCTAAAGCACAGCACCCTTCCCACCAAAGAAGCACCGAAACCAAAACCAAGTCAGGAATTTGCATGATGCAACCCTGCCTTCAGACACTCCTGGTAATCAAGACATCTTGCAGAGATAAAGGGGGAGTCTGGGGGGTGCGGGGAAGGGAGTGGGGAGGAAGGCAGGAGCCCCAAGGGAGTTAGCAAAGTGCCTATTAGACCAGGCCCCAAACACCTATAAATCTCTCCCCACATTTGCCAGACTTTCTAGAACCTAGAGCCAGGCTGGGAGCCGCCAGGGTCCTCGCTGGACCTCACTCCAGCCTCAGCCTCCAGCACCACCTCCCAAACCTGCCAGCAGGCGCTTGTGAGAGATGCAGAAAGAGGAAATGTACTAAAAGTTTTCTTGCCTTTTGAATTTCCCAGGATGACCTGCAGAGCTTTTCTGGGCTGAAGTCCCAGCCTCCAGGCTGTGAACTTTCTGTTGGTGCATTCACTTGCTCGGGCTGCTGTAAAACTACCAGACTGGCCGGCTCAGACAACAGAAATACAGAAATACACTTTCTCACAGTGCCGGGGCCTGGAAGTCTGAGAGCAGGGCGTGAGCAGGCTGTGTGTCCTGGAGCCCCTCTTGTCGGCTTGCAGACGGCTGTCTTCTCCCTCGTCCTCAGATGGCCCTTCCTCTGTGAGCACACTCCCCTAGCACCTCTCTCTTATTATTAGGACCCAGTTCTATTGGATTCCAGCTCACCCTCATTTGACCTCATTTTGACTTAATCACCTCTTTAAAGGCCTTTTTTTTTAAGTCTTTATTGAATTTGTTACAATATTGTTTGTTTCATTCGCCCAGGAAGCATGTAGAATCTTAATTCCCTGACCAGGGATCGAATCCGCATCCCTTCATTAAAAGACTAAGTCCTAACCAGTAGACCACCAGGGAAGTTCCTCTTTAAAGGCCATTATCTCCAAACACGGTTGCCTTCTGAGGTCCTAAGAATAAGGACTTCAGCGGTTGAATCTGGGGGAGCACACCCTCAGCTCATAACCGTGGACTGCAGTCCTGGGAGACTCATACATAAAGTTCGCTTCGGTCCCCTCTCGGTGTAACAGGTGGGCTCGGTGCAATTAAGGCACGTGTGGGGAGGGGAAGGTCCAGCTGGGGTGGTCACAGTGTGCCCCTCAGCCTAGGTCTGCCTCTTGGTCCTAGGACAGAGATGGGAGGAAGGGAGAGGAGGTCAAAGAAGCCCCCACAGGCTGGGTCTTAGTCTCTATAAGCAAGAAGCAGCCTTTAAGCTTCACCGTCCCTAGAGCTGGTTCCCTGCAGAAGACTTTTTGCTGCATACGCAATTTACAGCAAGTCACAGGCACTCCACCAAGTCAACACACCCTGGACCCAGAGGAAATAAAGAAGCAGACAGTGAGGGCTTGTGTTTGACGGCCTTCTGCAAGGTCTGTGTGGTAGTAAATGATTTCATCCTCTAGGCATGGCTCTGAGAAGGAAGTCAAACAGCCCACAAGTTGAAATAAACCAAACAGCCTTATCTTATTCTTGATTCATGGGTTCCTCTTTCTTCAAAGGAAGCCTTTAGATGCAGGACTCTATGAACTGTCATTATCAGAGTAACTGTTGTTGCAAAGTCCCTCCTGGGACCTCACATCTGTGACTCATAACGCCTGGGATCGCTGACATTTTTCCCTGACAGATCTTTACTATTCACTGGTCAAACTCACTACCCAACAAAATTTTTTATATTTAAAAAATTAAATATACCTAAGTGCTTAAGTATAACCCATGTGGTGTGCTCAGTCACATCTGACTCTTTGTGATCCCCTGGACTGCAGACCACCAGGCTCCTCTGTCCATGGAGTTACCCAGGCAAGAATACTGCAATGGGTTGCCATCTCCTCCTCCAGGGGATCTTCCTGACCCAGGAATCAAACCCACTTCTCCTGTGTCTCCTGCACTGGCAAGTGGGTTCTTTACCCACTAGTGCCAACTGGGAAGTCCCTATATATGAAAATATATGTTTATACTAAGTGAAATACGCCCATCACAAAAAGGACAAACACTATATGATCCCACTTACATGAGAGGCCTAGTCTTTAAATTCAGAGACAGAAAGTAGAAGGGTGATTGCCAGGGCTGGGGAGGGGGAAGGGGAAGTTCTCATTTAATGTAAAGAGTTTCAGTTTTGCAAGATGTAAAGGGCCTGGAGATTGGTTGCACAACAGTGTGAAAGTAGTTACTGAACTGTACACTTAAAAATGGAACACGGTACGTTTTTTGTTATGTATATTTTAGCACCATATTTTTAAAAGGCTGCTGTTGGCAATCATGTAATAGAACAGACTCATGGTTCAGGTCAAGCAAACCTAAGTTTGAATCTCATATCTTCCACTCACTAGTTTGGGGACAAGGGTCTTAGTTTTTTTGTTTAGTGCCTTCTGAGTTTTACTATCAATATTTCTCCATTTCTAGTGGGCAGGAATTTGTAAAGAGCTTCAGTTGGGTCATTCTGGCCCAGGGTCTCTCCCCAGCTTGCAGTTGGGTGGGTGGAGGGCTGGAACACTGGAGGCTGGCTGAGGATCTCCGCCTCTCCTTAGAGGCTCAAGGCTTCTGCATGTGGTCTTTCCACGAGGCTGACTTGGGCTTCCTTTCAGCATGGCGGCCTCAGGACAACGGGATGCTTCTGTGGTGTCTCAGGGCTCCAAGCAGGCAGATGTCCCAGGGACAAAGGGAGAAGCAGCATCGCCTTCTCTGATGCAGCCTCGGAGGCATGCACTCTCACTTCCTTCATCCTCTCTTGGTCACAAGCAAATCACACACTTCCCCAAGTTCAAGGGGAGGGGTATTAGACTCCAGCGCATGATGGGAAGTGGCAGAGTTCTAGAGCAGGGTTGGCAAATTATGACTGTTGGACCAAGCCAGGCTCACCTCTCCAAGGCAGCCATGTCCATGTGTTTATATCTTGTCTGTGGCTTTGCCACAGAGTCAAAGTTGAGTGTTGGGACCGATACTATGTGGTCTGCAAAGCCAAAAATATTTACTGTACAGCTCTTCATAAAAAAGTTTCCTGACCCTGTTCTAGAAGACCGTGTTAGATGGACAATATTGTTTTAGCCACTTCTGGAGTATGATATTGACTGCAGGCAGGTTACCAGCCTCTCTGAAGTTCACCAGGGTTTCCAAACCTGTAAAAAGTAATGGTGTGTGTGTGTGTGTGTGTGTGCAGTTGTGTTCGACTCTTTGTGACCCCATGGACTGTAACCCGCCAGGCTCCTCTGTCCATGGGATTTCCCAGGCAAGAAAACTGGAGTGGGTTGCCACTTCCTGCTTCAGGGGATCTTCCTGACCCAAAGATTGAACCCGAGTCTCTTGCGTCTCCTGCATTAGCAGGTGGATTCTTTCCCACTGTGTTACCTGGAAAGCCCATAAAAAAAGAATGATGAGCATATGTAAAATGTACTTAGCACAATTCTATGCCTATAACAGTTCTTCTCCTTCCAGGCTTAATTATGATTTGAGAGTCACTGAGAGGTGTTTACTGCTGGTGTAGGTCTATTAGCTGTAAGAAATTCCCAATTTAGACCTTACTTGGAATTTAGGCAGACTTTACAGACGCCCTCTATTTAAACATATATTTATTACTCTGGAGGAAGGATCTGTCTGCAAGAATTCTTTTAAAAATGCAATCCTTGCCATCCTCCAGTGCATTATTTTATTGGAATCACTAGATTTTTATCTTCCAAGGAGCAAAGACTTAAGAAACTGGGGCAGCCTGGTAAATTTGGAATTGAGTGAGTGGGGGAACAGCATGGCAGTGGCAGGTCTCCGGTGGCCTCGGGAGAGAAAAACACATGAAACTTGACCTCCTTCACGGTTAAGCTCAGGGCTACCTCTGACAAAGCAATGAAAAATATTTCCATGCCCTCCCCTTGCCCGTTGCCTCCCTTTCCAAGTGCCCAGACTTGTTATCTCTCCCCCAAACTCCTCCACTGGCCAAAATCTCCCTCGGATGTTTTCTCTCCTCCCCTGGATATTTCCAAGGCCAGTCCTCCAGCAGATGATCTGCCTATGACCTCCAGCAGATGATCTGCCTATGACTCTGCTCTCTTCCTTACTCCACATTCGAACCAGGTCCTTCGAGAGCCTAGTTATTCAAAGCTTCTGAACTGTCTCTAGAGGAAAACTTCTAGCCAAGAAAATAGAGACCCCAAACAGGCCCTTACAGGGGTAACATTAGGCCGACCAGTCCCAACTCTCTTCTTCATGGACCCAAAAACCACTGAAATTAACAACTGTATGTGTGCCTCATTTTTAAAAGTTATATTCTATCTCTTCTCCAAGATATGTTTGACTCCAGTCACTTTTAAAAATCCCTGAGCTGTGTTGGAAGAATCGTTCCTTTTCATTGTACCTATTTGTTGCCATGTTATTTTTACATCAAATATTATGAGTGTTTGGGGGGCAGTGGAGAGGAGACATTTGTGACTAAGTGATTAGAGACCATTCCCTTTGGCCCTATTAATTTTTACAGCATTTTCCCCATCTTACTTTGCTGAGACTTGCAATTTTGTGCAAATTTTATAGAACATCTTCTGGTATCTGCAGAATCCCAACTTCTGGTATCTGCAGAATCCCAGCTCAGTGTCAGTCAAAGGCCAGTTGAGTTGATGCTGCTCCAGAAAGAATTATGGTTTGGAAACATTACTCAGCTGGCTGCCAAAACAGTCACAACTCTTACACTATGACCTGTGCTCCTCCTACTGTAACCTCAGCCCAGAACCTCTGCAATTACCAAAGGGCTTTTACAAGCTCCGCCTCCTCAGCGTTCACTCTAGCAGTCATTTTATAGTTATTGTCCCATTCTACAGATTGTTGTAAAAAGAACGTGAAGTAGTGATGTACATTGCCCTAGATCACAGACCTGCTCATTGATGGACCTGGAATTCCAAGGACTTTGCTGCATTCATACTTTTCATGCTTCATTAATTCATACTTCCTAAGTGTACCAGGCACTGGGCCCTTTCAGCCAACATTGCTTCCGTTACTCCTTTCTGCAGATGCTTTTGTTCATCTTATATCCAGTATCACTTACAAAGTGCTGCCAACCATTCTCTTCCAACCGTTTCAACCGTCCGCTTCCCTGGTGGCTCAGTGGTAAAGAATCCACCTGCACACAATGCAGGAGACACGGATTCAATTCCTGGGTGGGAAAGATCCCCCGGAGAAGAACATGGCAACCCACTGCAGTATTCTTGCCTGGAGAATCTCGTGCACGGAGAAGCCTGGCGGGCTGCAGTCAGTGGGGTTGCACAGAGTTGGACACAACTGAAGCAACTTAGCGGTAGCAGTATTCTTGCCTGGAGAATCCCGTGGACAGGAGCCTGGCAGGCTGCAGTCGATGGGGTGGAAAAGAGTTGGACGTGCCTGAGCCACTGAGCACGAGTAACCATTCTCTTAAGCTCAAAAACATTTTTTTGACAACATACTTCCTAATCCCTCTTAGGTTAGCAATAGGAAAATGGACTAAAATGAGAGCCTTTGAGACATGTTTAGTAGAAAAGCTTTGGTTGTTTTGCTTATTTTTAGCTCAGGTAAACATCTGGAGGGTAACTAAAAATAAAAAAGGCGTCTGATGTGGTCAGTGTTTGTACTTTTCTGACTAAAACTGTGAATATAAAGGTCACATGAAATCAGAATTTGTGTGTGTGTCTGTAATAGGAGCAACAGCTGGTGGATGTATTGAATGACAGAGTTTTAGCCTGAGATTCAGTTTGTTTCATCACCTACCACCTACCTGGCACCAGATTAGACAACTGAGATATCTGGTTGCCAAGGAGATGAGATGGCATCCTTGGACCACATCTGTGTACAAGTATAGCTTCAGAGTTTCACAGGCCTTCTGCACAGGAGCAGGGGTACTGCCGGCTTACTAGCTGCTAAGACAAGACAGATTTCCGTTTTGAAACAGTTGATGTTGTTTAGTCGATAAGTCGTGTCCAACTCTTTGAAATCCAATGGACTATAGCCTGCCAGGCTCCTCTATCCATGGGATTTCCTAGGCAAGTATACTGGAGTGGGTTGCCATTTCTCACTCCAAGTGATCTTTCCAACCCAGCGATAGAACTCACATCTCCTGCACTGCAGGCAGATTCTTACCACTGGGCCACCTAGGAAGCCGTATACTATTAATTGAGCACTTACTATGTGTCAGGTAAGATTCTTAGCATTTCTCAGATATTACTTCATTTCATCCTCCCAACAACCCTGCAAGGGTTACTATCTTTATTTCACATAGTTAAAACAACAACAACTGATGATTGAACAGATTAAATAGCCTTCCTTAGGCCTGCCTCCAAAACATATTCTGAGATGTCATGCAGGATTGCTTCTCAGGCATTGAAAGCAGATAAAGTTATTTCGGTCTGATAGGTTTTTAGTAATTTAAGTGCATCATTTTAGGACTAGTATCCTACCTAATTACTATGGCAAACTAGGGAAATTTAGTTGACTGGCCTTAAGTAGAGCTTGGTGAGGGTCTGTGCTTTTAAATTCTCAAGCACTTGAACTTAAACAAAGTGAGCTGGTCCCATGCACATCTTGCCCTCCAGTCCTCTCTAGCTGGAAGTCAATCATGTTGACCATGAGCGCAAAGGAAAACATACTTGAAAATGTCTTTGGTTTGTCTGTTTTCGTCTTTTACGAACTGAGTGGTAATACAGAAAGTAGGAAAAAAGTTTTAATCACTGACGGGGATCCATCCTGCAAGACCTCAGAAATTCATTGCAATGTGCATTTTCCAAGGTCAGAAACAACAGAGGCCGGGGCCAGTCATCCATGTGATTTCAGGAGGTGGAAGCTTCAGAGGGTGGAAATGGGGCATGTATGTTTGTGTCCTCAACTGTGTCTGACTCTTTGCAACCCCATGGACTGTAGCGCACAAGTCTCCTCTGTCCAGGGAATTCTCCATGCAGGAATACTGGAGTGGATTGCCTTTTCCTTCTCCAGGGGATCTTCCCGACCCAAGGATCAAACCTGAGTCTTTCACGTCTCCTTCACTGGTCTTGGGCAGGTGGGTTCTCTGCCACTGCACCACCTGGGTAGCCCACTTGGGAATGGGGCGCAGTGGGGCAAAGCTGATAAAAATGGACCAGGCAAGCCACAAGCCCCCACCAGAGGGGAGGGCTCGAGCTTAGCAATGATGCCAGACTTTCATAGGACATTTTCTCTTCACATCTCCTCCTCTCAGTGGATGGCTCCAGGTCTGGGAGGGCAGAGCATGGGGCTGCTCGAAGCTGAGTGGTAAAGAAAGGCTTCTCTAAAGAGAGGATTTATGAGCTGAGACCAGAGGGATGAGAAGAAAATTTAACAGAGAGCACTAGGGACAGCTGTCTGGAAGTGTGCTATCTCTCACATGGGACGTCCACGTAGGACTCTTTACGCTGGAGAAACCCCAATGTCTGAAAAGGATAGGATCTCCCTGCTCCAGTAAAACCTCCTCAGGGAAGTTTCAAGATGGTTTTTGTAATACTGGAATTTTGCTGTATCAAATAACATAGAAGGAAAGAAGAAAGAGCCTCCTTCCTGTGTTTGTGGGGCTTCCCTGGTGGCTTAGAAGGTTAAAACATCTGCCTGCAGTGGAGGAGACCCAGGTTTGATTCCTGGGTTGGGACGATCCCCTGGAGGAAGAAATGGCTACCCACTCCAGTATTCTTGCCTGGAAAATTCCATGGATGGAGGATCATGGCGGGCTCCAGTCCACTGCGTTGAAGAAGAGTCGGACATGACTGAGCGCCTATCACTTTTCCTGTGTCTGAGACGTTAGTGCCACACCAAATCTTCTTTCATGATGTCAACTATATCACTGGGACTTCACTGGTGGTCCAGTGGGTTAGACTCCATGTTCTTTAATGCAGGAGTGCAGGGTTCAACCTCTGGTCAGGGAACTAGAGTATGCATCTAAGACTTGGTGCCCCCAAATAAATGGAGAGAAAAAAAAAAAACTACATTATCTGTCTCATGTCACTGCGAGGTCATCGATGCCGTCACCCTAACTCAGTGGAAAAGGAAACAGGGTGAAAGCTGAGTCATCTGAAGTCCTTCATCCAGTAACTGGCAAGTCAGGATTGGACCAGCTCTGGTCATATTTAAGGCACCACTAGAGAAGCTGGGCCACCACAGCTGAGCACATCTCTGAAATAGAGATGACCTGGTTTGGTGATCTCTTGCGTCATCACATTTGCTAAACAAAATCATTTAAGCCAACATGCAAGTTGAGCAGGAAACAAAGACCTACTTTATCCCTAATTTCTCTCTGCTGTCATCCCAAAGCATCAGCACAGGACTGGAACAAGCAGAGCATGATGAGTTCTACAGGAAAGATAGGTAGGAGGTGCTTACGGAACACAAAGGAAGTGAATCCTGAAGCATGAACAGTTTCCCAAGCCAGGAAGGCTTGGAAGACTTGGAAGACATCTGTAAAGTCACTGCCTAAGTGCCAGACCAAACAGATCAATTAGTAAATCAATAAAAGGTTTAAGAGTAAAATTAGAGTGACTCAGATGTTAAAGGCATTCATTTTCTCCAACCACAGCAAGTCTAGAGGCAGGGTAGCCAATGAATATACAAAACCAGCTTCTTGCCATCTTCTGTCTTCTGGAGCAGAAGCTCCTTGTGGTCCCCAGATGGCAGCCACAGTTCAAGGTGTCTCTCACTGATGGCAATGGGAAGAAAAGGGATGTCTCTGACTTGTGTCACTGTTAAAAAAAAAAAGGAGGTTAACTTTCAACAAAGCACTTGCAAGAGAATTCTCTTCTCATCCTTCATCTTGCAGAACAGGGAAGATAGAGCCTTCACATCTAGGGAGGGGTCTACCTCCCTGAAAAGTCATGCATGCCCAGTTAGCAAGGAGGGTGGTTAAAAGAAAGCAAACAACACCTGCCAGGTATAAAGGCATGAAAAAAGATGGAATTCTGAATGTTGGGGTGGCCAAAAAGTTGTTAGTTGTGAAAATGTCGGGAGAGGCTAAAAATATACACTGCGTGAGTACATGCTTCAGTCAAGTCCGACTCTTTGCGACCCATAGGCTGTAGCCTGCCAGGCTCCTCTGTCAATGGAAATCTTCCATGCCCTCCTCCAGGGGATCTTACCCACCCCGGGATCAAAGCCAGGTCTCCTTCGTCTCCTGCACTGGCAGGCGGGTTCTTTACAACAATCGCCAGCTGGAAAGCCTGATATACTCTGCAGCCAGGTGGAAGAGGAATTATATGCCAGTGTTTGGCTGTCTCACAGCTACATGTTCCCTACTTTTAAAATATCAGTAAAATAACAGTGTTAAGAGGTTTTCATTATTTTTTTATGTGGCAATTGTATAAAATTTCCTTCAAAAACAAATGGTTTAAAAAAAGACAAAATAGACAAAACCATCTATAGTAAAACTATTTAATAAGGCCTCAGCAGTGAAGAAATATTAGTGTACCTAATTTTCATTCTGACATTTGTACTTTTTTGTGATTATAGTAGTAAGGCCTGTTCACTTGTTTTTTAACTGGAAAATTCTGAGAAGCCCAAAGAATAAAGTAAAAATCATACACAGACCAGTACTTGGTTATCACGACTTGGTGATAAATGTGTTTATCTAGAGTTGCAGTCGAAAGTGACTTCAAATTTTCTGTCAAATGAAGGCAAGGTATTGCCAGTCCCTTTAGAGGGGGAAAGCAACAAATAAATACACAGGTTGAGTTACAGAGTGAAACATGGCACATAACATGGGCAGAGGGGAAGGATTATCATTGTTTTGTTTCTTTTTCTCCCTAAAGGGGTGTATTTCTAGTTTGTTGACTTTCTGTTTTGCAGAGCAGGTCTAACCCCCTAGCTCTGTAACTGAGGAAATAACACAAGTATATCCTTGAGAGCCAGGTCTGTGGGGTAGTTCTGGTTGGGAGGAATGGGGAACCGGGCACAGGAACTGAGGCCAAGTCTCAATCTGGTGAGTTACAGCTTTGGTTTACAGCTTTGGTCCTCAGAGTTACATCAGGTCAGGGCACGGGAGCTTCAGTTCTAGAAAAGCCACTAGAATGTTCACATTGGCACATTCAGAAAGCCTCTGTCTGTCTGTCCTCTTCGAAGCAGCTCCTGCAAGGGGTCAGGATGAGCAAGAGTTTAATTTTGCACTTCTGCTTTTTTCAATATATATTTGGCTACACTGGGTCTCAATTGTGCCATGTGGGATCTAGTCCTCTGACCAAGGGTCAAACCCGGGCCCCCTGCATTGGGAGCAGAGAGTCTTAGCCACTGGGTCACCAGGGAAGACCCTGCACTTTGAATTCTTAAAAGGAAATCTGAACATCTCTGTATCTAAAAGCAAACAAGAGCAAAGCTGCTTTTAGAAATGCTGGAACCTGCCTGGGCAGGAATCTGTTATGAATGCTGTTGGCTTTTGTCTTTTTTAAGCCCTCTTTTTCTTTTTTTTATGATTCTCTTTCAGGCACACTTGTTAGTGGCGCTACTGGTTTCTGGGTAAACGGTTTGCTTGCTGCATGCTGTTAAAAATCTACTGAAAGACAGTGTCCTTCCACCAGAGAGCCGTATGACTTTGGGAAAGTTACTTAACCTCTCTGGTCCTCAGAAAGTTCAAGGCAGAGGTTCAGAGTGGCAGCTTGGAAGAGATTTTAGAGATCACGGAGCTCTGCTCCTCCTTACAAGCTGGGACTCAGAGAGGGTGAGTGACCAGCCAAAAGTCCAGTAGCTCCCCCCGTGTTTTATTAGCATTTTGATTTTTAAAAGGAGTCCAGTGAATTTAGAAATTAATTGGGTTGTGTTTCAAGAGAAAATGAACAAGAGACTTCATTCAAAGAATGAAAACTAAAGCCTTGAGAGATAGATAGTATACTTTATAATAACTATCCAAATGAGTTTGCAGGAAAAAAAAAGTGAGCTAAGATGTGACACACTCCATGCACAATATTTACCCCTCCAAATATTTACGGGACACCCCCTGGGAACCTGAAGTCCAGTAAAGAACTGAAGATAATCATGACGCAGTAAGGGCTCTGTCAGATAAAAACTGAAGTGTTCTTATGAGAACTAAGAGAAGGCATTTAGGAGGGCTTCCGGAAGCCTTCCTGGAGGAGGTGACACCCCAGCTGGTACATGAAGGGGAAAGACAGCAGCAAGTTCCTGCAGGGAAATTCCATCTGCAGAGGCCAGGGAGCTCGATGGCTCGAACATCTAAAGATAAAAGCTGTCAAGAGGATGTGGAGTTCTGAGACCTTAAAGATGAGAAACTAAGTAATTCGGAATCTCCAAAGCCCTGGACACTGGTCTTTATCCCGAGGGCAGAACTGTCAGCTGGATACATTCAGAATCTCCCGCAGCTGCTCGGAGCGTGTACAGTAGTTTGGAGGCGAGGACCAGACAGACTCAGTGAGACTGTTTAGAAAAAAATATTTCTCAAGCTCTTTGGACAAACAAGATACATTTTACGTGCTAACCCAGGAGGTACCCAGACCTGGGGACACACATCAAAACAAGCGTCACAAAACTGCCTTTGTTTGATACACTCTTAAGTTTTCTAATCCACTCCGTTTTTTCTTTTCTTTTTTTAATGGTGAAACTGCAGGACCCACCTCAATTGACTCATGACCCATTAATAAGTCACACCTGGTAGTCTGAGGCACCTCGAGGCAGGAATTTTGGCTGTCATCCTCCAGAGAGGAGATAACAGGATCCAGGAAAGCAGAAAGGAGGATTGTAGGAGGTGGGAAGATTCCAGAAGGATTTAAGAGAGAAGAGGGTTAGGACCCAAAGGAATTAAGAGGTTGTGGCTTGAACTTGGTATGAAAATGTGTCTGGCTAAGAGGGGGTATGTTAACTTGAAGAATCTACCTGGAGGGTAAAGATACTCGGTGTTTGAAAAAAAAAAAAAAAGCCCATTTTGTTTGGTCAATACAAGTGTAGCCCTTCACTTGAGGTCTACCTAAAGAAAATCATTTGCGTTCTATCTGAAGAAAAAACATCTAAAGATTAAATTATGTAACTCCAGAAAATGGTCACGTTTTACTAGAAGAGGGAGCAAAATGGTGGCACTGAAAAGGAATAAATCATTCCTGTGGGGGGGCTCTGCAGCCAGCCTCAAAATCCTACTTAGAAAGAACAGGCAAGCTCACATCCCCAGGAAATAACCCAGATCAAAGTCTCACCTGGTTCTTTGCTGTGGCTGCCACCAGCTTTTCTAAGACTGAGAACAGGGTAAGTATAGCCTCTGACTTTTCATGTAGCAGACCGTTGGCAGGAGCTAACTGCTTTACAAAGTTGGCACCACTTTTAGAACCCCCGATCGCTAATTCAGGAAGGGAGCAGGCGTTGCTTATGCACTCCTTGTAAAAACTGAAAATCCATTAACTTTATTCTTCACGCACGCTCTCCGACAGCATCAGGTCAAAGGGGCTTTTTTTCCTTCCCCTTTTCAGAGCTTTCCAGAGTCCCAATCTGGCTCCTTCTAAATCTTTTCTTTTACAAAACAATAGGGAGGGGTGGTAGCCTGTGGCTAGTTGAAGATTTTGAACAATAGGTGTTTCTGAGCCGGGTTTATTGAAATGGTCCTGTCGGTGTCCTGGGGGGGACTGTAAATGAGATGTCGACAGGAGCTCTTTTGTGTGGACAGCATTCGGCCTGAAAGAGAGGAATTTCCTTTCTGTGCTAGTATTTAAAGTAGATTTGTTGCTGCTTTCCCTGGAACTTTTTATCCGACTGCCGGAGCTAACAGCGCTGGATGAGTCACTCGGTGTGGCTGAGACTTCCTCCCGTCCCAGGCAGGGCTCTGTCTCTCAGGCATTTACATTTAGAAAGGACGGCTCCTAAGAAGATTGCTTGGATTTTCATCAGCTTGAGCCTCTTTTTCAGGTCGTCACGGGGACCTGAGCCGGCAGCCATCCTGACCCCCCAGGAGCCGGCAGCCACACTGGGCTGTTTTTCTCAACTCCCTGGAAGACTTTTGGCTGTTTTGTTCCTTTCTTTTTTAAAATCCAGGGAGGGTGAGACAACCATCTCCTCCGATTTAGGCCTTTCCCTCCCCCTTTTTTGTAAATGACAGGCAATTTCAGTTTACTGTAATTACTTTGGGCTGAGGTTGGACTAACCCCACCCTTAGAAGATAAGGTAACCGTTTTATTACCTCGCAGCCAGGTGCCTGGGGGTGACAAGGCTGCCTTTTATCTGGAGATGTGACAAGGTTATCAGCAACTGAAAGGGGCTGAACCTTTGAGCGGTGGCCATTAAGATGCTTTCCCTTCACTGGGATCAATTTCCTAACTCATTATTGGTAGTTAATTTTGATCCAAAGACCAGCGCTGGTGGTTTCCTCCAGTTTCCGCATTCCTGCACTTCAGCCACGTACGGATGAATGGTGTAAATTGCAACTGCCAGCCAATCCCATAACAGGAGCTTGACATTCTAACCACAGCCCCAAAGGAACAACCCACAGAATAGTTTAGAATTCTCATTTGGTAGCTTTGCAGTGGGCATAGTTGCTTTTTTCAAAGAGTTGATTAATAAAACCCTTCCCCTATGATAGTAGAAATCCAAAAGAATCAAAATGAATCACTTTTACTAGCCAAGGTTACACCAGGAGACAGTTCAGGGCTTCTTTTATTTACTTTTTTAAGATTAAAAAAAAAAACACTTTTTATTCGTATTGAAGGATGGCCAATTAACACTGCTGTGATAGTTTCAGGTGAAGAGTGAAGGGACTGCTATACATGTGCCTGTATCCTTGTTTTAGATTTTTTTTTTTAATTAGTGCTTTATGTATTTCTGTTTTCAGTTCACTGACACACATTGGTTTATTCTTAAATCAAGCTTGTTTTACATGGATTCTCTGGGTTATCTCTTGGATTGGAAATGTGGGGTAAAAACTTCTGTTTTGAAAACGATTTTCCGACTGTGTGCTGGGTAGAGCTTTAGTGAATGAGGAATGCTCTTGCAGATAAACTTTTAGACAAGTGTCCTGAGCTGTGCTGTGCTATGCTTAGTCGTTCAGTTGTGTCGACTCCTGAGTTGCATCAAGTGAGCGCTGCACCCAGCCTGGACGTAGCTCAGAACCACTCTCCTGTCAGGACACATTAGGGTGGGCCGAGAAGAATGTTACTTTTATCTCTTTTCCCCTGAAGTCAGATCACAGCTGAGGGTAGGGAGTGAGAATGGGGAAGAGAATGATGGAAGGGATGACTCAAAACATACAGAACACACACAGTCTTGCAGATATGAAGTGTTTATCTCCAAGGACACATCAGACTACTGCTGCTGCTGCTAAGTCGCTTCAGTCGTGTCCAACTCTGTGGGACCCCATAGACAGCAGCCCACCAGGCTCCCCCGTCCCTGGGATTCTCCAGGCCAAAACACTGGAGTGGGTTGCCATTTCCTCCAATGCATGAAAGTGAAAATATGAAGATAACATTCCACACTGTAGAAAGATGCCAGTTAAAAGCCGCTATTAGTCCCCCTTCCCAGGTGGCGCTAATGGTAAAGAACCCTCCTGCCAATGCAGGAGACGAGGGTTCGATTCCTGGGTCGGGAAGATCCCCTGGAGAAGGGAATGGCAACCCACTCCAGTATTCTCGCCTGGAGAATCTCGTGGACAGAGACGCCCCGCAGGTACAGTCCATGGGGTCATAAAGAGTGGGACACGACTGAAGCGACTTAGCATCTATTACCATTATTAAAAAAAAAAAAAAGATGTTTCTAAGGACAGCATGTGAAGACACACACAGTGACAAACCAACAAACATCCAGAACTCCACACGGTGAAGGAAAGAGAGAGGTTGTTAGAAGTATTATTGAATTTGATCTTCGATTCCTCTTTTCCTTTAAGATATAGAAACCTTGCCCGCCCACCAGGGCAAGCCCACCACCGCCCAGTCACTACCCATCCACCACCCTCCTCCTGGGCCGGACTGGGACAGAGTTCTATCCAGGGCCAGACAAGCCTGGGAGAAGGAGGCTCTGATGCCCGAGGCACCTCAAGTCGTGGCCACCATCCTTCAGTGACTCTGCAACCCCATGGGCTATAGCCCGCCAGGCTTCTCTGTTAATGGAATTCTCCATTTCCTTCTCCAGGGGATCTTTCCGACCCAAGGATCAAACCTGAGTCTCCTGTGTCTCTTGCATTGACAGGTGGATTCTTTACTACTGAGCCACTAGAAGCCTTCAGAGGTTCTGAAAATCAGATACCAAAACCTGACCTGGCAGCTACTTGCAGCAGACAGACCGGAGAAGGCAATGGCACCCCACTCCAGTACTCTTGCCTGGAAAATCCCATGGACAGAGGAGCCTGGTGGGCTGCAGTCCATGGGGTCGCTAAGAGTCAGACACGAATGAGCGACTTCCCTTTCATTTTTCACTTTCCTGCATTGGAGAAGGAAATGGCAACCCACTCCAATGTTCTTGCCTGGAGAATCCCAGGGATGGGGGAGCCTGGTGGGCTGCCGTCTATGGGGTCGCACAGAGTCAGACATGACTGAAGTGACTTAGCAGCAGCAGACAGACGCCTTAGCGTCCGCATGCTCCCGGGGTGTGTCACACTTATCAGTTTCTACAATCCAAGAACTTAGAAATTCCAAGCACGTTTGACCAAGAGATTCAGAAAAGGGCTTTTGGTCACTGTGCTTGTGAAGGTTCAACGGAGACGCTTAAGGACCCAAGTATAGGAAGCTCTTTAACAGAAGAGGAGTCTTCCCTGGTGGCTCAGATGGTAAAGCATCTGCCCGCAATGCGGGAGACCCGGGTTCAATCCGTGGGTTGGGAAGATCTCCTGGAGAAGGAAATGGCAACCCACTCCAGTACTCTTGCCTGGAGAATCCCATGGACAGAGGAGCCTGGTAGGCTACAGTCCATGGGGTCGCAAAGAGTCGGACACGACTGAGTGACTTCACTTAACGGAAGAGAAAGGAGGCTTAGACAGGAAGAACCCAGGTTCCAATCAGACCCAAGGCGGGGAAGTGTGCATGCCACCATGTTTCCCCTTTAGCAACCCTAGGTTTGTTTTCGATATCTGTAAGTCTGTTTCTGTTTTGTAAACAAGTTCATTTGTGTCATTTTTTAAAAACTAGATGCCACAGGGAACACTCTGGCCATTCAGTGGTTAAGACCCTGCACTTTCAATGCAAATGGGCCCAGGTTCCATCCCTGGTCAGGGAACTAAGATCCCACAAGCTGCATGGCATGGCCATTAAAAGAAAAAGAAATTCGATTCCATATATAAGCTATATATCACGTGATATTCTCTTTCCCTGACTTAATTCACTTAGGATGATAATATCTAGGTCCATCCATGTTGCTGCAAATGGCATTATTTTGTTCTTTTTCACGACTGAGTAATATTCCATTGTGTGTGTGTGTGTGTGTGTGTGTGTGTGTGTGTGTGTGTGCATACACACATCTTCGTATCTATTCCTTTTGTCAGTGGTATTTAGGTTGCTTCTGCATCTTGGCTGTTTTAAAAAGTGCTGCAAGGAATAATGGGGTGTGTGTATCTTTTTTATTTTTTAATGGCTTTCTCTGGATATATGGCCAGGAGTGAGATTGCAGGATCAAATGGCAGTTCTGTTTTTAGTATTTTAAGGAACTTCCACACTGTTCTTCATAGTGGCTGTACCAATTTGCATTCCCACCAACAGCGTGGGAGGGTTCCTTGGATATTACTCAATGGTGGCAATGACCAAACCCCACTGAAGAGTGGAAATGGAAATGCAGTCTGTAAGTGGCCCTTTATGCCCCCACTGCAAAGGCTAACGGTGTTTGCTGTGTTGTGCACACAGAGAGAGACAGGGGTTGGGGGGGAGGTTGGGGCCCAGCCAAATTCTCTGGACCTGTGTCCTCATCTGTCAGTGACACGGCTGGATAATAAGGTGTCGTTTGAAGGCTGATCCTGTCATCTGGGAGTCAGTAAGGGCCCGCTGGCGTTCTGTCTGGGCCCAGTGAGCTGGTAGATGGTATTCCACAATTTAACCCACAGTCTTTCCTGGTTTTCCTTTGAGGAAGGGCGTTCCAGAGAGGAAGGAGGAAAGGAGCCGGATGAATAATTAGCTGCCTCACTGCACAGACCAGGCCCTCACATGCCCTGCTTTGCAGACACAAGTAATCATTCCTCCTCATCGTGCTCCAGCCTGCAAGAAGGCGAGCTGGAGGCAGTTTCTTGCTCCTTTGCTTCCTCGCACATCCTGCCTGTCTCCCCAGGTTTGTCTGGAGCAAAAGCTTCTGCTCTAGGCCAAGCCCATCCACCAGACGCTGTGTCCACAGGGCAGCAGCATCACAAGTTCTGCCTTCTCTCTGGAGTCCAGAGAGTTGGCCAGTGAGCAGAGGTTCCTGATCAATTCAACCACATGTTTCACTCAGCCTGACCTCACTTGGTTTGGACACAGGTCACTCAGTCTGCATGGCCAGCTCACTGTTTCGAGGGAGACCAGCTGGCAGTGTGTGCCCGAGACCCTACCCCCACTTGGTGCCCATCGGTCGCTCTCTCCAGTGGGGGTTGGCGTCCCTGAGGTCTGCTGTATGGCCCAGACACAACCCCACGGCAGAGAGTCCTGCTGGGCTGTTTGGATGGTGGTGTTTCTTGCTTTCCAGGCCCCATGGTACATGTGACACTAGTTCTCATGAAATGAGACCAGGAGTATGAGGAGCCAAAGAATAAACTGTGGTGCTGGAGAAGACTCTTGAGAGTCCCTTGGACTGCAAGGAGATCCAACCAGTCAATCCTAAAGGAAATCAACCCTGAATATTCATGGATGCTGAAGCTCCAATACTTTGGCCACCTGATGCAAAGAGCTGACTCATTGGAAAAGACTGAGGGCAGGAGGAGAAGGGGACGACAGAGGATGAGATGGTTGGATGGTATCACAGACTCAATGGACATGAGTTTGAGCAGATTCCGGGAGACAGTGAAGGACAGGGAAGGCTGTCGTGCTGCAGTCCATGGAGTCGCAGAGTCAGACAGGACTTAGGGACTGAACAACAACAAAGAGTAAAAGGAATGGAAGGAGCTGAGGAGGAAAGGCAGCTGCCTGGGGCAAGGGCAGTGAACATGCGGTACCTCCCACAGCCATCTACTTGTGCCCCTGGGTAGAGCCCAGCAGCAAGGGTGGAGGAAGTTCAGAAGATAATCCACAGGACTCACTGCTTCCAGCTGATAGAGGTGGGGCACTCACAGCATTAACTCGATGTCAAAAGTCAGCCAGCCGCAGCTGGACTTGGCCAGCACTCAACCAAGGCCAAAGAGAAACGGGTATCGGTGACAGGAGGTTGTGTCACAACATCCAAGGTCACAGACTGGCTTTGCTGAGTATTCATTTTTCTTTCTATCCTCGTGACCTTGCTTTCCTGATTATTAGTCCCTTTTTCTTCTTCTCCAGGAAGTCCCTTCTCATCCCTGTCCCTTCCTTCAGGTAACAAGTATGTACCACCATTCCACTATGTGCCATGCATGATCCAAGTACTGAGGTCGTCATGAACCACAGACAACAATGCCTGACCTTGTGATCCTTACATCCTTAACTAATTACTGTCTTAGTCTGGGAGGGGAAAAAATTCAGCTAACAGAGAATATAGGCAAGTGTTGCTGAGAAGTGATTTCTAACAAGAAAGGAAAGCTGGGTGGTGAGAAGCTTAATAGAAAACTGTCCTCCACTCCGGACACCATCCTCACCCCAGGCTTCCCAGGCTTCTTGTCTTCCAAGACTCAGTCTGCTGGAGCCTGAGGAAATGGGGGACCAGCTGCCCAAACAGGAAACTTTACTTCATTCTGTAACCCTGACCTTGAGCCCCAAACCTTCCCCTCCTGTCAGCAGTCCATTCAACCCAGGAAGACTTGCTGACTTGGCAGGGACAAATTTTGAAAACTACACAAAATGTTACAGACATTAAAATAGGAAAAAACAAAATCCCTAGGCCCTAGAGGAAGTGGTATATCTGATTCAGTGGTTAGAAATCGCTTCATAAAGTCATGGAACAAATGGAAGTTTAATCCTAACAGATGACACTGCCAGGGCAGTCACTTGTGTGCGTGGATGACTCAGTAGCACCTGTTGGAGAGGCTGAGAAAATGAGCCGTGAAATCCTGAAGGCATTCCCTGCTAGAAGCAACGGCCCCACCTGGCAAATTAGTAAACTGGGCGTTCTCAACATCCTGCCTGGAACCTTTGTGCCCAGTTCTAAGAAGGTGGTGACTCACCTGAGTTACCGGTCAAATGATTCTTACTCAGAGCCCTCTGTTTTTAACCTTTAATATTAAATGATCGAGGCAACCGCTAGCCAAATGTCCATCTACTTTCAATATGTTCCTTTGAAATGATTGATTTTAGGCAACATTTGTCTTTACAAAGGGCAACCCTCAATTTCCCTAGTGTTTAACAGGTTGCCAAGCTTCATTAAAGGTCCACATTAGAGGCTTTCAACCTCAGTCCCTGGACCTGGGCCTTCTAAAATGACTTTCCTCCAAACCTCATTTAACTTCCTTTAATTTACTTAATTAATGGAATTTTCTGAAGGGAACAGTTACTTTGATCTGAACCTCTTTCTTAGTTTCCGGTTAACATTTCCAGAGCAAGACAAGAGATGGGTGAGGGGCGGGAGCTCCCAGCAGCTCACAACTGCAGTTCTCCTCCAAATCAGAGACCTTGGAGGGCGGGAGGAGCCTGAGAGGAAGAAGGTTGGTCGAAAATACTGCCCTTGGCATTTTCGTGAGTGTTTGCCCCACACACAGATAAAAGGGTTGGGGGTGGGGGGACGACAGTGTGCTGCAAAGCAAGTTCTCTGGAAGCTGGGGCTGCAGCTTGGAAATCTTCAGTCATCCTTGCAAATCAACCAACCGGAAACCAGCGATGGGAATTAGAAATGCTTCTACCCTTAAAGTCTCCTGCAAACTAACGACAAATTCAGACACAAATGGAAAATGCAAGTCCCACCCAGCAGGAATCCTGTTTCCCAGCTATTCATCCTCACAACCATCCACCTAACCAAAAGGCCACAGCAGTTTTTGCTTTGCACCTTGCCAAGGAAGCAAACACTGCTGCCCTAGGTGCTGGTTGGCGGGGGGGCGTGGGGGGGCGGTGGGAATCAGCAACCTCAACCCACAGATCTTACCTTTCAGTAAGGGGAAAAAATTTTGTTGAGGTGATAAGTTAAAAAGCAAAACATTCTGAGTGGTGACTTCCACTCTGCGTTTTTTGAGAAGACCAACGCAGCCCCTGTTGTTTAGCCCAGTAGTCGCTAGGCTACTCTTTTGGGGACCCCATGACTGTAGCTCGCCAGGCTCTTCTGTCCATGGGATTTTCCAGGCAAGAATACTGGAATGGGTTTGCCACATCTTTCGCCAGGGCATCTTCCCTATCCAGGGATCGAACCCGCGTCTCCTGCATTGGCAGGCGGATTCTTTTACCGCTGAGCCACCAGGGAAGCCAGTCCCCTGTCCCAGCGTGGCTTACCTGGGAGCCCAGCTTCGGAGTTCAAGGTACATCAATGATCGGAGCTTTGGTCACCAGGGGGCGCGCGCGAGCGGAGCTGCCCGGAGATGCTTCTGTTTTCTCAGACTGAGTTGGGAGGCGGGGAAAGGGCAAGGGGCGGAGGGAAGGGTGGGGGTGGCGAGGGAGATGCAGCTGGCTTTCAAAAAAAATCCTTTTGTTCTCTGTAATCTTGCCGCTTGCCAGTTTAGAAGGCCAAGGTTGCCACGTTACCTGTTGCCAGGGTCCCGCGAGTGCCTGGAGAAAATGTGGGCGACCGAGGTAGCGCGCACAGTCCTCGGGCTCGGTGGCTCTGCAGCCCTTTGCCCCGGCTGGGCGCTGACATTTGGAAAGCAGCTGCTGCGATCGCCGAGCAGTTTGGTTGTAGTTGTAACAGAGGAGTGGCAGCGTCTTACATCATTTCCAGGCATGAAGTGCCTGGGGCTTTTTTTTTTTTTTTTAATGACTAATTTTCGTATCCCTGCCTCCTTGGAGTTTGGGACAGTACATGTACTGTGCACGACAGCCTCACCTCAGGAAGCCCAAGGTTTGTAGCAACTTGTTAAAACAACTTGGGTGCCTCTTAAAAAAAAAAAAAGCTGTGACTCTGAAACAAACTTTTTCATTCTTCCTTCTGAAAGCAGTGTTGCGTTTGATTAGCCGCGGAGGCTCGCTGGAAGTCGGCTTTCTCCGGTGGAGCCCGGCTGCTATCGGCTGAATAGATCTCGAAGCCAGACAAGCCAGGGCTTGGGGCATTTGTCTGGCATTAGGAAGTGTCTGGAACACTGGTAACTACCAACTGGCCAGTCCTATGACTACAAGAGTTATGACACCGCCCCTCCCTCTGTCCACATCCCTCTCCGCCCCCCTCCACCGCACACAAGCCTGCTTCTCTCTGCTTAACAAGGAGGAAAAGTTTAACTCCTTTCTGTGGTTTACGTGGAGGGTGGCTCTGGTGGAAATGGGTCTCCTGGCCACAGCCCTTGAGCCAAAACTAACCAGGAAAGAGGCCAGCAGAAGCCCTGCCTCCGCGACCCCACCGCCCCCCAGGAGCCCTGCGCCCAGTCCCCGTCCGCCACAGCCCTCTGATCACCGCCTCCTCACCGTGGGGCCGGCAGGTCGCAGACCGCTGACCACCACACTCTGGGTGGCCTGGAAACGTTAAGCTGTAAATATTTTGAAACAGGGGAGCGATTTTTCCCTGTGTATTTTGTTTTTGTGCAGTTTCTCTCCTTTTGCAGCGTTTTAAGGTCGCAGCTGGGCACCCCTTGCTGACCACTCGAAATGTAGTCATCCTTCATATCTTAGACCCAGACAACTGAGTTAGAAGCAGTTTCCTGGAGGTCCTCTTGGAGAGCATTGTCCTCTACTGGACACGATGTTTCAGGGAAGGTTTACTAGGCAGATGAACACAGGTGGTAAGAGCTGGGATTTGAGGCCCTGTGAGCATCTGGGAGTGGCATGATTCAGCGAAGTTAGTTACCTGCCCTGAGCCTCAGTCTTACTATCAAACAAATGGGTTCAGTGAGATCCATATTCCTGGGTCATGAGACCATGTCTATTGAATTATTTTTTAATGGCAATGAAGAAATACCATTTCGGTCCCTTTATATTTTCTTTTTATATTTATTTGGCTGCTCTGGGTCTTTGTTGCTGCAGGAGGCATCTTTGCCCTTCGTTGTCTCATGGGATCTTTGGTTGTGGCATGTAAATGCCTAGTTTCGACATGTAGGATCTAGTTCCCTGACGAAGAATGGAACTCGAGGCCCCCTGTATTGGGAGCACAAAGTCTTAACCACTGGACTACTGGGGGAAAGTGTGAAAGTGAAATAAGTGTTAGTTGTTCAGTCCTGTCCAACTCTTTGGGACTCCATGGACAGCAGCCCGCCAGGCTTCTCTGTCCATGGGATTCTCCAGGCAAGAATACTGGAGTGGGTTGACATTTCTTTCTCCAAGGGATCGTCCCAACCCAGGAATCAAATCCGGGTCTCCTGCATTGGCAGGAGGATTCTTTACCATCTGAGCCACCAGGGAAGCCAGACAAAAGAAAGCAGCCATAATGATTAAATCAATAGCATAATTTATTTTTCAAGTTCCACTGAATAGAAGGACCATGTGCATTTTTTTAATCAATCTTTTTGAGAATGTTCCTCTTAAATGAAGTGTTTCCGTTACTGCATGTAAGCCCCTCACTTTCTGTTTCTGTCTTGATGAGATTTATTAACTTCCCCATCCTTGGGCCTCACTCTACTACACATCTCCTAGAGCTCAGACCTCAGTGGATTCTTTTTCTTTTTTTAGACAGAAGGCTTTATTTCGTTATTTGTTTTGGATTGCATTGGATCTTCGTTGCCACATATGGACTTTCTGTAATTTCGGGGAGTGTGGGCTACTCTTTGTTGGGGTGCGCAGGCTTCTCATTGCAGTGGCTTCTCGTGTTGGAGAGCACAGGCTCTAGGGCATGTAGGCTCAGTAGTTTTGGCGCATGGGCTTAGCTATCCCATGGCATGTGGAATCTTCCAGAACAGGGATGAAACCCGTGTCCCCTGCACTGGCAAGCAGATTCTTAACCACTGGACCACCAGGGATGCCCCCTCAGTGGATTATAAATCATCTGTGGTGCTGAATCGTGAAAGCAGAATTTAGAAGAAGGGGGGGAAAAAAAAAGACAGAATGAAGTGTTCAGTTTGCAAAATGAAGAAAGAGTTATGCTGGGAAAATTGGGGGATGTAGTTGTCTGAGTTTTGTCCTCAAAGTACGATCTAAGAGATCTGAATTTTTTTTAACTTCCTATTTGATGACTGACAGGTGGTACTTCTTTGACTCCAATAACCCTGACAGAATCATGCCAGCCTATACACACCAGTAAAAATCACAGTAAAACCCCTGGAAGAACAGCTATGACAAACTTAGCATATTAAAAAGCAGAGACATCATTTTGCTAACAAAGGTCCATATTGTCAAAGCTATGGTTTTTCCAGTAGCATATACAGATGTGATAGTTGGGCCATAAAGAAGGCCAAGTGCCAAAGAATTTACGCTTTTGAATTGTGGTGCTGGAGAAGACTCTTGAGAGTCCCTTGGACTGCAAGGAAATCAAACCAGTCAATCCTAAAGGAAATCAACCCTGAATATTCATTGGAAGGACTGATGCTAAAGCTGAAGCTCCAATACTATGGCCACCTGATGTGAAGAGCCAGCTCCTTGGAAAAGACCCTGATGCTGGGAAAGATTGAGGGCAGAAGGGGGTGACAGAGGATGAGATGACTGGATGGCATCACTGACTCAATGGACATGAGTTTGAGCAAACTCTGGGAGACGGTGAAGGACGAGGAAGCCTGGTGTGCTGCAGTGCATGGGGTCATAAAGAGTCTAACACAATTGAGCGACTGAACAATGATGACAACACCGAAGCCTCTGGGGTGTGAGACCCCATGGCAGACGGTTCCCTGTTTCAGAGGGAGCCAGTCACAAATTTTTACCTCCTTTGGGCACTGGGGCTTGACCAACCTGTTGGGGAAGCAATGTCCCAGGGTTTCTTTCTGTCCAGTCTGACCCTAGTAGATGCCTAACATCGCTGCCGCTGCCCTAAAAGTCCCTGTTGATCCAACCCTCCAGTTCCTTCAGTTCAGTCGCTCAGCAGTGTCCGACTCTTTGCAACTCCATGGACTGTAGCACACCAGGCTTCCGTGTGCATGATCAACTCCCAGAGCTTACTCAAACTCATGTCCATCGAGTTTATGATGTCATCCAACCATCTCATCCTCTGTCTTCCCCTTCTCCTCCTGCCTTCAATCTTTCCCAGCATCAGGGTCTTTTCCAATGAGTCAGTTGTTCACATCAGATGGCCAAAGTATTGGAGTTTCAGCTTCAGCATCACTCTTTCCAGTGAATATTCAGGACTGATTTCCTTTAGGATGGACTGGTTTGATCTCCTTGCAGTCCAAGGGACTCTCAAGAGTCTTGTACAACACCACAGTTCAAAAGCATCAATTCTTCAGTACTCAGCTTTCTTCACAGTCCAACTCTCACATCCATACATGACTACTGGAAAAACCATAGCTTTGACTAGACGGACCTTTGTCGGTAAAGTAATGTCTCTGCTTTTTAATACACTGTCTAGGTTGGTCAGCTTTTCTTCCAAGGAGTAAGCGTCTTTTAATTTCATGGCTGAAGTCACCATCTGCAGTGATTTTGGAGCCCCCCAAAATTAAGTCAGCCACTGTTTCCACTGTTTCCCCATCTATTTGCCATGAAGTGATGGAACCAGATGCCATGATCTTAGTTTTCTGAATGTTGAGTTTTAAGCCAATTTTTTCACTCTTTCACTTTCATCAAGAGGCTCTTTAGTTCTTCTTCGTTTTCTGCCATAAAGGTGGTGTCATCTGCACATCTGAGGTTATTGCTCTTTCTCCCAGCAATCCTGATTCCAGCTTGTACTTCATTGAGCTTGGCATTTCTCATGATGTACTCTGCATATACGTTAAATAAGCAGGGTGACAATATACAGCCTTGATGTACTTCTTTTTCCCAATTTGGAACCAGTTTGTTGTTCCATGTCCAGTTCTAACTGTCTCTTTTTGACCTGCATGCAGATTTCTCAGGAGGCAGGTCAGGTGGTCAGCCTCCAGAATCATTGACATGATTCCTATTGACATGGAAGAGATGATAATGGTCACTAGATGGCGCCAAGTTGCATTTGGCCCTATGAGGAGGTGTAGCCAACCCCATCATTACTCTAGGAATAATGTGACACTCCCCACCCCCACCCCGAGAAGGCAATGGCACCCCACTCCAGCACTCTTGCCTGAAAAAGCCCATGGACGGAGGAGCCTGGTGGGCCGCAGTCCGTGGGGTTGCTAAGAGTGGGACACGACTGAGCAACTTCACTTTCACTTTTCACTTTCATGCATTGGAGAAGGAAATGGCAACCCACTCCAGTGTTCTTGCCTGGAGAATCCCAGGGATGGGGGAGCCTCGTGGGCTGCCATCTATGGGGTTGCACAGAGTCAGACACGACTGAAGCGACTTAGCAGCCCCACCCCCCAAATCACAGGTATCACATTGTGGCAGGATTTTTACTGTAAATCACAGCAAATGATATGATACTGTATTTGGCTGTGTTATCCTGTTTTGATTATTCATGCTGAAAGGAAATAGCTGACAAGCAATCAAAAGATTATCCAGAATACCAGACATCTGATGTTGGAAGGTGGCATTTCATTTTGTTGGTGTATCAGTGGGCAGAATGTGTGGAGAACCCATTTTGACAAAATAATGAGTTCACACTGTAGAACTCCCAAGATGATCTATTTTCTTAGATCAGGCGGTAAAGAATCCACCTGCAGTGCAGGAGACACCAGTTTGATCCCTGGGTCTGGAAGATTCCCTGGAGAAGGAAATGGCAACCCACCCCTGTATTCTTGCCTGAAGAATCCCGTGGACAGAGGAACCTGGCAAGTTAATAGTCCATGGAGTCACAAAGAGTCAGACACGACTGAGTGACTAACACACACACCCTAATGATGGTCACTCCCTCTCCCACCCACTCTGGTCTGCAGATGAGTAAGTGACACTGAGTGTTGTCCCCTCCAAAATTCCTGGGAATCGGAAGGTAGCTCCCTTGTGGTTACTGTGCAGGAAACTCAGTCAAGTGAGGGGAGCCATCAACCATGCACCTGTCTGCATCCCTTGGCCTCCCTGTGCTCGTGGGGAACCTGAGCCCAGCCTAGTCCTGCTCCAGCTCTGCCTCCACTGGCCACCGTGAGCCTCTGCTGGCCTTATTATCTCTCAGGTACCTTAGCTAAAAACTGTGAAGGATGGAGTGCAGACTGCTGAGCTGTGTTCAAATGTAAAGCTGTGTGATTCATGCAGAGCTGGGATGGAAGGTTTTCCTGGGGGGCCCTCTGCCAGCCCCAGGTAACTAAACAGCAGCTACATGTCTATTATTCTCATTGCCTCCGCTTTCTGAGCACACGTGATACCGAAATGTGACATCTGTGCTTTCCTCTTCCTTCAACTCTCAGACAACCCCTAGGACGTAGTAAAGTATCTCTGTCCCTGTCTTTTATGGGTTAGGAAATTATGCCAAATCGCAGGGCAGCAGAACAGCAGGACAGAGAAAATCAATCTTCCTGTTCAATGTTCATTACAGGACACTTTTTTTAGTGATCTCCAAAGACACCCTGAATATTGAAGCAAGTATTTCATTCAACTAGATAGCCCAAGTGGCAGTTAGAACCATGGGTAACTAACTGGCATTTGGTGTTAGTGTTAACAACAGTCCCAAAGGGAAAGGCTGGGGGTGGGGCTGGGAATGAGATGGGGGAGAAAGTGAAGGAAACACAACAGTCTGAACCACTTTTTAAGGGGTCTGTGGAAAGCTGGTTAAGGACTTGTTCTTTACCGAGGGGCTAGTTCCCACTTCGTAACTTCCTTCATTTCTTTGTTTTCCTCCATCGTGCTCCATACGTGCAAAGCTGAGAATAGTGTATCCAGCTTCCTCAAGACCCAGGGGTCATCCTCAGATGCTTGCAGGGAGGGGCTGGTGGCTGCACCGACCCAGGCACCCGGTTTGATCACATCCCCTGAAGGACAGCGCTTCAGGGAGTGGGCTCCTATGGGCTGCCTGAGGGCTGGTCTCCCACTAAGTGAAAGTGAAATTTACATTGCTCAGTCGCATCCGACTCTTTGCGACCCCATGTACTGTAGCCTACCTGGCTCCTCCATCCATGGAATTTTCCACACAAGAGTACTAGAGTGGGTTGCCATTTCCTTCTCCAGGGAATCTTCCTGACCCAGGGATCAAACCCGGGTCTCCCACATCGCAGGCAGACACTTTACCGTCCGATCCACCAGGAAGTCCAATCTCCCACTAGCGGGTGCATTTTTACAATATTTTACATATTTTATAATAGGAGATGCACGTGCAGTGTCCTCCCTCTCAGAAACAACACCACAACTCAGAACATAAGTTTATATAGTGAGCATATACCCGGAAAAGGGAAGGAAGGCAAGGAGGAGGGAGGGAGGGAAGAGAAAGGAAAAGAAAGGCAGGAAGAAAGGGAGGAGGATCTGAGTGCAGGTGAACACCATTTGCAGGTTATGACAGTGTGCTGGGGAAGGCAATGGCAACCCACCCCAGCATTCTTGCCTGGAGGATCCCAGGGACGGGGAGCCTGGTGGGCTGCCGTCTACGGGGTTGCACAGAGTCGGACAGACTGACGACTGACGCGACTTAGCAGCAGCAGCAGCGTGGCAGTGTGCTCAGCTCACCCCTCCCCAACCCCCTCCTTCCCCCTCCAAACCCCCTCCACCAGCACTTTGCCCTGTTCTCAGGGTTAGAACACACAGGCTCACAACCTCTTTGCTTTCTTCTTTTTTCCAATGTTCTTTTTTTTCTTCAATGTTCTTTATGAACCGCCAGAATCTTCTCCATGAGTTACTTTGCTCAGTGTTAGCTGTGGTTAATATTTTCCCAAGAAGGCAGACTGCCCCTGGCCTCATCTGTGTTACTCATTATTTCTCAGGGTTCCCTGTTGCCTGGGAAGATTTCTACAGATGGCCAGTCCTGTCTGTTTTATGTCGGTTCATATTAATCTCTGTTTCAGAAACTTCCATCTCAGAGATTGGTGTTTTTCAGTCCTTCTCCTTCAGTCCTGTGGGGGGTGTCACCTTTAAGGAGGCCCACATCTGCCCCCTAAGCAGGGACCTTAGTCTATCAACAGACCTGCTTTCACGTTCAATGTCTTGATGTGTTTTGTGGGCCCTAATATCCAATGGGTGTCAGTTACAGTATCAGCAGTTAAAACCCATGCAGAAATCAGTGTCTTTGTTTTCGCTGTCTTCCAGTGTCATCTTGCATTACAACATATAAGAAGACACCACCTCCAGTCCCACCCAGAACTACCACGAAACCTTTCATTTCTATCACAGCCCAGAGTAGCACAGAGTCGGCCCAGGATGCCTACATGGACGGACAGGGCCAGCGAGGGGATATTATCAGCCAGTCTGGACTGAGCAACTCCACGGAGAGCCTGGACAGTATGAAGGCTCTGACAGCCGCCATCGAAGCCGCCAATGCCCAGATCCACGGCCCTGCGAGTCAACACATGGGCAACAACGCCACCACCGCCACCACCGCCGCCGCCATGGCCACTGTCGCTGCAGAGGACAGGAAGAAGGACCACTTCAAGAAAAACCGATGCCTGTCCATTGGGATCCAGGTAACAGCCTCCCTTTCTTAAAAAAATTAATTAATTAGTTACATATTGGGGAGCTTCCCTGGTGGCTCAGCTGGTAAAGAATCTGCCTGCAATGCGGGAGACTTGGGTTCAATCCCTGGGTTGGGAAGACCCCCTGGAGAAGGCAACAGCTACCCACTCCAGTATTCTGACCTGGAGAACTCCATGAACTGTACAGTCCATGGGGTTGCAGAGTCGGGCACGACTGAGTGAGTTATTTTTGGCTGCTCTGGTCTTTGTTGCTGCGCACAGGCTTTCTCTAGTTGCAGTGAGCAAGGACGACTCTCCATTTGCCGTGTGAGGGCTTCTCGTTGCGGGAGCTTCTCTTGTTGGGAAGCACGGGCTCAGTAGTTGTGTTGTATGGGCTTAGTTGCTGCATAGCATGTGGAATCTTTGCGGACCCCTGGATTGGCAGGCAGATTCTTTTTTTTTTTTTTAAATCTTTATTGACTCTGTTACAATATTGCTTCGTTTTATGTTTTGCTTTTTTGTCCACAAGGCATGTGGGATCTTAGCTCCCTGATGAGGTTCGAACCTGCACCCCCTGCAAAGTCTTAACCACTGGACCACCAGGGAAGTCCCAACAACTTCACTTTCTGTCCTTTGAAATAGGAACCCAAAATAAGAAATGTAAACTTTTTGTTTTCCAGAAGGTTTGCTCTCTTGCCATTTTGGATGATGTAGCTATTGTAGAACCAGACTCTCAAATTATTGGCTCTGGACTCCCCTAAGTTAAATGTAATTTTAGGGAGTTCCCTGGTGGTCCAGTGGTTAGGACTCCATGATTTCACTGCCACGGGTGCAGGTTCAAACCTTGGTCAGAGAACTAAGATTCTGTAAGCCATGTGGCCGCCCCTGCCCGCCGCCCCCCCCCCCCCCCCGCCAAAAAAAAGTGATTTAAAAAAATTATGAAAGTGTTTTGTCAATAGACATGATTAGCAATTTTTTCCCAAAAATATTCCATTTTTAAAAAATTGAAGAATAGTTGATTAGCTGCTTTTATTTTTGTTCTTCAAATTGAATGTTGTGAGACAAGGGGATGATAATTAAACAAACATGGATGCAATATCAAACATGAAGTGCCCTCAATTCCTGATGCACATTTGGAGTCTCAAAAAAAGAGTGGGCATCCAAGAAAAACCTGGGTTGCTGGGTGGTGTTACTGTGTGTTTGATGCTACTGAGTAACCATATGAGAACCAAAATGGGAACTACTTCACACAGACGTGGGAGTGATTACCAGTGAAACCAAAAGGGACGGAGAGCGTGGAAAGCAATAACTCACATCACAGCATCGTGAGGGAAGAATGTGCGCCAGGGTCAGTGTGATTGTGGGTTGCTTAATCATACATGTCATTAAAAAGGCAGAGACTCTGGCAGGCTTCTCAGCTCACATCACTGTTTTCTGCTGCCAGGTGATAAGATCAGACTGATTCTTGGGCTGATCAGTTCAGCTTGGCTTACCCTGCTGGAAGGTTCCTTCCATCCATGTAGAAGAGTCATTCTTTCCCCCCTGCTTTTTTTTGTTGTGCTGTACCATTCTGCAGGTGCCCTTTGAATAATAACTTCCTGACATGGTGGCCAATAAATCTGTCCATGCTGAACCAACTCTAAGGCACATCTGAGAGCGGGCATGGGGTACGTTTTCACAGCGATGATGGATGTTCGCCATCCACTCTGCAGCGTCCACTTTGAAAGGGCAATTAGACTTTCTCTGGTAGCAACAAGTCAGATGCTTTTATGTAACCCACAGGTTACCATGGCACGAGCTGTCAGGCTTCCTACAAGAACTTGCAGCACTGGTGGCTTGGGACCAGGTGACCTTGCAGGAGGCCAGGGTCTGGAGCCAGCCTCCACCCACTCTCACCCCAACCACATTCCAGGAGCTGATTCCCTCCCACTGCCCAGAGGATTCTGAGGAGTGGGGAAGAGCAGAGGTCCCGCCTCTGTGTTGTCCCAGGCAAATTATTTCATCTTCCGGAGTCTGTTTTCTAATATAGCCCACCTAGGGTTATTTGGAGGACTGAGTTTACAGAATGCAGCTTTCTGTGAGGGTTTCAGTTAGGGATGATGAAAAAAGATTCTGGGGATAGATAATGCTGCTGGTAGTGCAATGATGTGGATGTACTTAATGCCACTTAAAATGGACACTTAAAACAGGTTAATATGGAGAATTTTATATTATGTCCATTTTGCTGTTGTTCGTTTACTTGCTAAGTCGTGTCCAACTCTTTGCGACCCCATGGACTGTAGCCAGCCAGGCTCCTCTGTCTGTGGGATTTCTCAGGCCAGAATATTAGACTGGGTTGCCATTTCCTTCTCCACGGGAGAAGGAATAACCAGTCAGTTCTCCTTTCTGGAGAAAATTAATATTACCAGTATTTGCATCTCCTTGCAGGGTTATTTTGCACACGTGCTTAGTCGCTCAGTCATGTCTGACTCTTTGTGACCCTGTGGACTATATAGCCCACCAGGCTCCTCTGTCCACGGGGATTCTCCAGGCAAGAATACTGGAGTGGGTTGCCATGCCCTCCTTCAGGGGATCTTCCCAACCCAGGGATTGAACCCAGGTCTCAGGCATTACAGGTGGATTCTTTACTGTCTGAGCCACCAGGGAAGCCCAAGAATACTGAAGCGGGTAGCCTATCCCTTCTCCAGGTGATCTTCCTGACCCAGGAATTGAACTGGGGCCTCTTGCATCTCAGGCAAATTCTTCACCAGCTGAGCTACCAGGGAAGCCCTATTTTGCGCATAGTCAACCACATATGTTTTATTTATACCCTTTTTTTTAACCCAAATATTAGCAGCATATACCTCTCACTAGTCTATATCTTGCCTTTTTTTTCACTTAACAATTTAAAGGTAATTATTTATCAGTCTTATTGTTCATTTCATTTAAAAGCTTCTATCTTATCACTTTCTAGGTCCACTGGTTGGTTAGGTAACTCTCCAAATAATAAAGCATTCATGCACTATATGACATCCAACTTGTATTATTATTATTATTAGCCAGTAAGATGGAACTATTCTGAAATTCACAGAAAATATTGAGAACAAAGACGTTGTTTCAGAGACTGCACTGCTTCTTGAATATATGGATATTTTAGTGAGCCAAAGAATTGTTCTTGCTCTTCTTTGACCCTTTTTCACAGCTACAGAAATTATTATGAGAGGACTGCAAGCTTTATATGGTTGTCTCATCCAGCCCCTACACCAGCCTTCTGGTATAGGCGGTATGATCACCTCTACCCTAGAAATGAGAACCCAACATCACACATCTTGTGTTGACAGAGCCTAGATTGTACCTTCACATTTATTTTTAATTAATTTATTTTTTATCTTTTGGCTATGCCACATGGCATGTGGGATCTTAGTTCCCTAAGCAGGGACCAAACCCATGCCCCCTACACTGGCAGCTTGAAGTCTTAACCACTGGACCATCAGGAAGATCCCTACACCTTCGCATTTAATGTGACCACATGATGCAGCTTCTTGGATGAAGAATAATAATAGAAGGCAAAAGGAAAAGAGGGTGCCAGAGGATGAGATGATTAGATACCATCACTGACTCAAAGGACATGAACAAAGTCCACAAGATAGTGGAATACAGGGAAGCCTGGTGGGCTGCAGTCCGTGGGGCTGCAAAGAATCGGACATGACTTAACGATGGAACAACAAGTACACTACAATATAGGCTACAAAATAGTCATCAAATTTCATTACACTGAAATCCAACTTAAATCTGAATCCTTCAGATATGTGAGATTATTACTAAGTCCTCGGACTCCTTCTCACAGTTTACCTTTTTAGGGTCAGAAATCTCAAATCTTTTCCAACATTTTAAATTTAATCTATATCTAATAGTTAACATTATAATCATTTACTTCACAACCTATGTGAACTTAGGCCAATTACTTAATAGTTTCCTCATCTGGAAAATAATTTAGAAATATGTTGCAGGATTAATTAAATCTCTGTCCTGAAAAAAAACTAAGAACGCCCATGGCAGATGATACAATTTTAGCATCGTTTGGATAATCATCTTAAAGGAGGATGGGCTTCCTTGGTGGCTCAGCTGGTAAAGAATACGCCCAAAATTCGAGAGACCTGGGTTTAATCCCTGGGTTGGGAAGATCCCCTGGAGAAGGGAACTGATACCCACTCCAGTATTCTGGCCTGGAGAATTCCATGAACTGTATAGTCCATGGGGTCACAAAGGGTCGGACACCACCGAGTGACTTTCACTTCACTTCGTTATTATCACTGTTACTTTTTTTGCTCATTCCCTGGTGGCTCATATGGTAAAGAATCTGCCTGCAATGCAGGAAATGTGGGGTCTATCCCTGGGTTGGGAAGATCCCCTGGAGGAAGAAATGGCAACCCAGTCCAGTATTCTTGCTTGGGAAATTGCATGGACAGAGGAGCCTGGCAGGCTACAGTCCATGGGGTGGCAGAGTCAGACACGACTGACTGACTAACATTTAAAGGAGGATAATACTAATAATCACTCAGCCCAATATTTATTGAGCCCTTAGTAGGCCAGGCACTATGCTTTGAACTTTACATATATTGTACCCATCAGTTTGTATTATAACCTATAAAGTACCAATGCAACAGCAACTATTATTATTATTTAAAAAAACTTTAAATAGATTACCCCACACACTATATGAGAGAGGTGACATTTGTCAATATCTGGATCTAAGGGGATTAAAGTCAGAGATAGATTTACTGGCAATGACTAAAGCTTAAGATGCAAATAAACTATGTGTGTGGATGTGGAGGGCAGCCCAGAACAGGACACAGCAGCCTCCTCTGCCGTCCTCGGACCCCTGCTTCCTTTCCTTCTCCTTTTCTCAGGGCATGGAGCATCCTGGTTCTTTTTCTTTTATGGTTGTACTGGGTCATTGTTGCTGCATGTGGGCTTTCTCTAGTTGCAGTGTGCGGGCTTCTCATTGCAGTGGCTTCTCTTGTTGCAGAGCACAGACTTTAGGCACATGGACTTCACAAGTTGTGGCTCTCAGACTCAGTAGTTGTGTTTTAGTTTTATAAGACTTACATTAAATTGTTTTTATTTTTAGAAAAGAAATAATTTATTAAGAAAAAAGATGAATAAGACTGATTGCTCTGAATAGTCACAAAATTTGTTTCATATTTGGGTTGGGTCTGATCTGTAACATAAGCTATCAGTTATATTTAGATATATTTTCTATATGAATTATAACATACACATAGCTATTTAGAAGCTATGGAGTGATATCCAAAGTCAATTCCTTAATTTAAGGGGGAAAAAATGAAGTACTCTACAATTTATCTTAATAAGTTTATAGCTAAATATCCCAGTATCAACAATTCTAACTACAATAAGTGAAATTTCTTCCTTCTTTTCTATTTTGTTATGTGCAAATTCAAAACTGTAAAAAGCACAGTCCCATGAGGTGAAAGTGAAAGTCGCTCAGTCATGTCTGACTCTTTGTGACCCCATGGACTGTAGTCCATGGAATTCTCCAGTCTAGAATACTGGAGTGGGATATTCCCAACCCAGGGATCAAACCCAGGTCTCCCTCATTGCAGGTAGATTCTTTACTAGTTGAGCCACAAGGGAAACCCAAGCATACTGGGGTGGGTAGCCTATCCCTTCTCCAAAGGATCTTCCTGACCCAGGGATCAAACAAGGGTCTCCTGCATTACAGGTGGATTCTTTACCATCTGAGTTATCAGGGAAGCCCATCCCATGAGGTACTTCCTCCTAATATAGTGCTCACAAGTAAGTACATCCTAACAAATCTCTGCAGGAATCAGACATTTATTGGGCAACTTAGGAGTGAACAAAACTGCATTTTATTAAGATCAGCAGAGTCAAAGTGCACGCTAATTATGTAGTGACACTGTTCATCAAATACACAAAGATTGAACGCATTACCAAACATTCCAGTAATACTACAGATGTTTCTAATGAAATGAGACTTTGTTTTTCAAGCAAGATGACTAAAATAGAGCACCTCTACTTGTGGCTGTTTCTTCAGGTGGATGATGCTGAAGAACCTGACAAAACAGGGGGAAATAAAGCACCCAGTAAGTTCCAGTCCGTAGGAGTGCAAGTAGAAGAAGAGAAATGGTGAGTCTACCGTTCATCCTCTTTCATCTTGATGTTGGCAAGTACAAAAATACAAGTATTTTTTCCCATGATAAACCTTCAATATTCAGTGATAATTCCCATTAGCTTCTGGGAGCATTAGAGGGTAAGCCTAAGTCAGTATTAGCTGTTCCTTTCTCTGTTAATACTGGAGACCATTTTATTTCTGTTTTAGCTAGAATAGTAGTGCATGCTAAGTTGCTTCAGTCGTGCCCGACTCTTTGCAACACTATGGGCTGTAGCCCACCAGGCTCCTCTGTCCATGGGATTCTCCAGGCAAGAATACTGGAGTGGGTTGCCATGCCTTCTTCCAGGAGATCTTCCTGACCCAGGGATTGAACCCGCATCTCTTATGTCTCCTGCACTGGAAGGTGGGTTCTTTACCACTAGTGCTACCTGGGAAGTCCCAGAATAGTAGTATTGGGGCCCAAAATAGGCTTCAATAGCATGATGATTAGTTTGAATTAAAATTACTTAAGGAACAGCCAATGCAAAGAATGATACCTTTACCTTCTCTAGAATCCCTGAAAGCAGGAAATAAATCTTCCACATGAAAGGTGCCCTTCTTGTACTGGGAGCTGGAAAGATATTGTTATCACCAGAGACAGGATTCAGGGCCGAGAAGCCTGCACTCTTGTTATTTCTTCATTAAATCATTACCCAGGTCCAAACTCTGCTTAAATTCCTTACTAATTAAACACCCAAACCTGTTTCTTTGTCCTGTCACTCCCTCTCAAATTTATTGCTTCTTTGTCTACAAAGTAAAAGGCTATTTGCTTTGGCCACTTCTTAGGTTCCATTTCTCTGCGACCTCTGTGCACACAAATTAAATTTTTCTTTTTCTCCTGTAAATCTGTCTTGTGTCAATGTTATGATTGGTCCAGCCGCAGAAACTCAAAGAGAGGAGCAAAGGGGAGCCTCTCCCCTCTCTGACGGCAGAACAAGCACATCCCGTTCACACATACATACGAGCATTGTGTGAAGTACCGCTGTGTCCCAGACTACTCCTCTTCAGAAAGCTTTCCCATCTTAGACGACAAGACGTTTTAAGAGAAGAGGACTTTCTCTCTCTTTTTTTTTCTTCCTTATTCCTAGAACTAAATAGTGGCTCATGTTTAGCATGTGCTCAAAGAATGATGAACAAAAGAACAAATGAGGAGTAGGAAGAAGACTTCCTGTCATTACGCAGACAGGAGTTTCTTTAGGGTGCTCTTAAAAAAAAAAAAAAGCTAGATTAAATTTTTTTTTTAAATTTATTTATTTTTGGCTGCACTGGGTCTTCATCGCTGCACACAGGCTTTCTCTAGCTGCAAGGTGAGGGCTTCTTATTGCAGTGGCTGCTGTTGCTTCAGAGCACAAGCTCCAGGGCGCACAGGCTTCTGTAGTAGCTCAGTGGATGTGGAAGACACAGGTTTAGCCGCTCTGCTGCATGTGGAATCTTCCCAGATCAGGGTCAGAACCCATGTCCCCTGCTTTGGCAAGCGGACTCTCAACTACTGGACCACCAAGAAAGTCCATTTAGATTGCTCTTTAAAATATGCTTAGAGTCTTAGTATCCAGAAGTAAGAAATTTAGAGTTTGAGAAGATCACTGAATCCAGAAGCTGAAGGGAACTTCTGAGGTCAGCATCTTCATTTTATAATGACGATTTGGTCCAGAGAGGTAGGTGAGTTTCCCAGTCAAACTGTGAGGACCCTGATGGATGGGACTATGTTTACTGATAACACAGAACCCTCAGCTTCCAGATCATGCTTTTCATATACTAAGTATATAGTTAACTGTTGACTGGATGGGGGTAAGAATGCAGTTATCATAGGAGAAAGAACTCTATATCCTAAATCAGGAAATCATTTCGACTTTGTCACTAACTTTTTAAGTGTTAATTAGGAGAAATCACTTAGATGTCATTCATCCATCCATTCATCATCTATCCAATCAATACATATCTATGGGGACTTCCCTGGCAGTCCAGTGGTTAAGACTTCAGCTTCTAAAGGAGTGGGTGCGGGTTTGATCCCTGGTTGGGGAGTTAAGATCCCACATGCTTCGAGGGCAAAAAACTGAAACATAAAATAGAAGCAATATTGAAACAACTTCAATAAATACTTCAAAAATGGTCCACATCAAAAAAAAAAAAATTCCATCGAATGTCTCCTATATGCAAGGCCTCATGTAACATAAACTTAAATCTGAGCATAAGCCATGTTTCAGTTCATGCAACAGGTCTTATTTTATAGTCTCTTAGTTTGACACTACCCTTGCATCTAAAAGATTTTCCATATATGTACATATAACATTTTATATTATTATATTTGATATAATTATACAATGCTGGAAGCCCAGATAATTGTTACAGTCCTTCTAGAAATTAATATGACAAAAATTGGTGATAATTATACATCTATCCAGATACCTCGACCCAGTAATTCCTTTTATGAGGCAATCCTAAATGAAATCACTCAGTGAAAGGGAAACAACTATGGAACATTATCTATTATTGTAAAAAAAATTATCAATTGTCAAATGTCAAGTAAAACAAGAATGCTTTTGTAAATTATAGCACATTGGCAAGACAGGCTATTATACAGCTATTAAATATGATTTGTAAAGAGGATATGGAAACATGGGAGAAATTCCCATGGTACAATGTTAAGTGAAAAAGAGGACATAATACCCACATACAATATTCACAAAGATGGACAAGGACTGAAACATAATCTGTAAAAATTGTAGATTTAGGAGTGAATTTTTCCCCCCTTTACTCTAAAATGTTTAATTATTATATCTACTTCAAGTTATAGTAATCATCATTTTCAAACCAACCTTCTGATACATGTTCCTTTCACGGTTTTAGAAAATGTTTTGAAAAAAATGTAGTGACTTCCCTGGTGGTCTTAATGGTTAAGACTTTGAGCTCCCAACGCAGGGGACATGGGTTCAATCCCTGATCTGGGAGCTAGATGGCATGCTACAAGGCATGGCTAAAAAAAAAAATTTTTCAAAAGAAAATGCAAACTTAGGAGATATGAAAGATCTCATGGTAAGAAAACACATTTCTCCTTCCCCCACTGGCCCAACTTGCTTGTTCTCCTCAGTGATGGTTAAGGGCACAGATTCCTGAGCAAAAGCCCCAAGATTCAAATCCTGGCACTACCACATACTAGCTGGGAGGCCTTGATCAAATTATTAAACTTCTTTGTGCCTTGGTTTCTTTATATGTAAAATGAAGATAACACGCAGTTTCTGGTCCACCAGGTAAAAACCTTAGAAGTCACCACTCTGTCGTCACAACTAAGAAACTTTTCAAACTGAAAAATCAACAGTTCTTCTTAAACCAGGCAGAGATGTGAGGCCACAGGGCAAATTACTGCTCTAAGAACTGGAGAGACACAGACACACAGAGAATCACAACTTACTGGAGTTCAGTTCAGTTCAGTCGCTCAGTCGTGTCCGACTCTTTGCGACCCCATGAACCACAGCATGCCAGGCCTTCCTGTCCATCACCAACTCCCAGAGTTTACTGAAACTCATGTCCATTGAGTCGGTGATGCCATCCAACCATCTCATCCTCTGTCATCCCCTTCTCCTCCCGCCCTCAATCTTTTCCAGCATCAAGGTCTTTTCCAGTGAGTCAGCTCTTCGCATGAGGTGGCCAAAGTACTGGAGTTTCATCTTTAGCATCAGTCTTTCCAATGAATATTCAGGACTGATTTTCTTTAGGATTGAGTGGTTTGATATTCTTGCAGTCCAAGGGACTCTCAAGAATCTTCTCCAACACATTTCAAAAACATCAATTCTTCGGTGCTTAGATTTCTTTATAATCCAACTCTCACATCCATATATGACTACTGGAAAAACCATAGCCTTGACTAGACGGACATTTGTTGACAAAGTAATGTCTCTGCTTTTTAATATGCTATCTAGGTTGGTCATAACTTTTCTTCCAAGGAGTAAGCGTCTTTTAATTTCATGGCTGCAATAACCATCTGCAGTGATTTTGGAGCCCAAAAAAGTAAAGTCAGCTACTGTTTCCACTGTTTCCCCATCTATTTGCCATGAAGTATGGGACTGGATGCCATGATCTTCATTTTCTGAATGTTGAGCTTTAAGCCAACTTTTTCGCTCTCCTCTTTCACTTTCATCAAGAGGCTCTTTAGTTCTTCTTCACTTTCTGCCATAAGGGTGGTGTCATCTGCATATCTGAGGTTATTGATATTTCTCCCGGCAATCCTGATTCCAGCTTGTGCTTCTTCCAGCCCAGCGTTTCTCATGATGTACTCTGCATATAAGTTAAATAAGCAGGGTGACAATATACAGCCTTGATGTACTCCTTTTCCTATTTGGAATCAGTCTGTTGTTCCATGTCCAGTTCTAACTGTTGCTTCCTAACCTGCATACAGGTTTCTCAAGAGGCAAGTCAGGTGGTCTGGTATTCCCACCTCTTGAAGAATTTTCCACAGTTTCTTGTGATCCATACAGTCAAAGGCTTTGGCATAGTCAATAAAGTAGAAATAGATGTTTTTCTAGAACTCCTCTTGCTTTTTCGATGATCCAGCGGATGTTGGCAATTTGATCTCTGGTTCCTCTGCCTTTTCTAAAACCAGCTTGAACATCAGGGAGTTCACGGTTCACGTATTGCTGAAGCCTGGCTTGGAGAATTCTGAGCATTACTTTACTAGCATGTGAGATGAGTGCAGTTGTGTGGTAGTTTGAGCATTCTTTGGCACTGCCTTTCTTTGGGATTGGAATGAAAACTGACCTTTTCCAGTCCTGTGGCCACTGCTGAGTTTTCCAAATATGCTGGCATATTGAGTGCAGCACTTTCACAGCATCATCTTTTAGGATTTGAAATAGCTCAACTGGAATTCAATCACCTCTACTAGCTTTGTTTGTAGTGATGCTTCTTAAGGCCCACTTGACTTTACATTCCAGGATGTCTGGCTCTAGGTGAGTGATCAGACCATCATGATTATCTGGGTCATGAAGATCTTTTTTGTATAGTTCTTTTGTGTATTATTGCCACCTCTTAATATCTTCTACTTCTGTTAGGTCCATACTATTTCTGTCCTTTATTGAGCCCATCTTTGCATGAAATGTTCCCTTGCTAGCTCTAATTTTCTTCAAGAATTTCTAGTCTTTCCCATTCTGTTCTTTTCCTCTATTTCTTTGCATTGATCGCTGAGGAAGACTTTCTTATCTCTCCTTGTTATTCTTTGGAACTCTGCATTCAAATGGGTATATCTTTCCTTTTCTCCTTTGCTTTTCGCTTCTCTTCTTCTCAGAGCTATTTGTAAGGCCTCCTCAGACAGCCATTTTGCTTTTTTGCATTTCTTTTTCTTAGGGATGGTCTCGATCCCTGTCTCCTATACAATGTCACGAACCTCCATCCATAGTTCTCAGGCACTCTGTCTATCAGATCTAGTCCCTTAAATCTATTTCTCACTTCCACTGTATAATCATAAGGGATTTGATTTAGGTCATACCTGAATGGTCTAGTGGTTTTCCCCACTTTCTTCAATTTAAGTCTGAATTTGGCAATAAGGAGTTCATGATCTGAGCCACAGTCAGCTCCCAATCTTATTTTTGCTAGAGTAGACACCCACAAAAGAAAGCCCCATGGGAACCAGTGCCAGGATAGGAAAACCTGCATGGTGATTGATGAACTGCTGGCAGCTCAGTGAGGACAAGTTTGACAGTCAGAAGCTTTACGGGGACCTGGTCATGAGAGGGCCTCCACAGTTCATGAGTTTCACCTGCAGCAGCTCTACCAGGTCCCCACAGTCGAAAGCAGAGAAGAGCCCCATCCCCACCCAGTGCTCCTGGAAGAAAGAGTAGGGAAGGAACCATTCTGAAAGATGCCAGAGTGTTCTGTTCCTAAAAAGCTCTGCCTGCGGGGGAAACTACCTTACCAGAGCCTAATCTTATTGTTGTTGCTCAGTTGCTCAGTTGGGTCCAACTCTTTGGGACCCCACAGACTGCAGCCCACTAAGCTCCTCTGTCCATAAGATTCTCCAGGCAAGAATACTGGAGTGGGTTACCATTTCCTTCTCCAGGGGATCTTCCTTGACCCAGGGATCAAACCCAGGTCTCCTGAATTGCCAAGCAGACTCATTACTGCTGAGCCACCCGGGAAGCCCAGAGCCTAATCTATTGGGTTTCTAATCAGAAGAGAGAAGGGAAATACCTAACCTCGGCCCACTCTTGCAAACTTGTACCACAGTGGGGAGGGGAAGGGGATGAGAAATACTGCTGAAATTCACTGTCCAAGGGCACAGGCTCATTGATTGACTTAATCATAGGGATAGAAAATGCTTCCCCTCACCCTTCACCTTACCACTGCATTTACTAAACACCTATTACTCACCATGGGCTTCCCTGATAGCTCAGTTGGTAGAGAATCCACCTGCAATGTAGGAGACCCTGGTTTGATTCCTGGGCTGGGAAGATCCACTGGAGAAGGGATAGGCTACCCACTCCAGTATGCTTGGGCTTTCCTTTTGGCTCAACTTTTTCCTTTTTGCCTGCAATGTGGGAAACCTGGGTTTGATCCCTGGAGAAGGGAAAGTCTACCCACTCCAGTATTCTTGCCTGGAGAATTCCATGGGCTGTACAGGTCACAAAGAGTCAGACACGACTGAGCGACTTTCACTTCACTTCACTTATTATGCACCACAGTTCCTTTTACCCACTACATCATGTCCATCTTTCAACAATGACTTACAAGGCATGGGTTGTCATTCCCTCCTCCAGGGGATCTTCCCAACCTAGGGATCAAACCCAGGTCTCCCACATTGCACATAGATTCTTCACCAGCTGAGCCACCAGGGAAACCCTTCAAGGCATACTAAAAGGTAAAAATACAACTTGTTAAGACTGAATAAACGTTAACCCAGAGGCATCTATAACAATGCTGGACATATCAGACCAGGTATTTTTTAAACCATGATTAAAATGTTAAGGACTATAATGGAAAGAGTAGACAGCATACAAAAAGAGATGAACAATGTTAGCAGAGAGATGAAAACTCCAAGAAAGAATAAAAAACAAATGCTAGGGATCAGAAACACTACCAGAAATGAAGCATACTTTTGATGGGCTCATTAGCAGATAAGCTACAGCTGAGGAAAGAACCTCTGAGCTTGAGGATGCAACAACAGAAACTCCCCATACTGGAAGCAAAGAGGGAAAAAAAAGCAACCCTGAGAAAAAATCACAAGAAAATATCCAAGAATAATGAGGCAATTATATAAGGTTTAACATACATAATGAGAACACCAGAAGGAAAAGAGAAAAAGGAACAGAAGCAATATTTAAACCAACAGTGACTGAGAACGGCCCCAAATTAGTGTCAGACACCAAACCACAGATCCAGGAAGCTCACAGAAGGCCAAGCAGGATAAATGCCCAATTCATCACAGCTGGACATACCATATTCAAAGAAAACCAAGGGAAAAAATCCTGAAAAAAGCCAGAAGGAAGACATTTTTCTTATGGAGGAGCAAACATAAGGATTGTATGTAACTTTTCCTCAAAAATCATACTAGTAAGAAGAAAACAGTGAAATATTTAATATCAAAAGATAAAAACACCAACCTAGAATCCTGTATGCTGTGACACTATCCTTCAAAAGACAAAAAAGAATAAAAACTTTCTCAGACAAACAAAATTGAGGAAATTTGTAAATGTGTAGATCCAACTTGTAAGAAATGTTAAAAGAAGTTCTTCAGAGAGAAAGAAAATGATATAAGCCAGAAACTCAGATCTACATAAAGAAAGGAAGCGCATCAGAGAATAAATGAAAGTAAAATAAAAACTTCTTTGTCTTATTCTTAATGGATCTAACAGGTAATACTTTGTTCAAAACAATAATAGGAACAATATATATGAATATCTTATACTCTTTAGTAGAAGTAAATTGAATGACAGCAATAATACAAAGGATAAGAAGTAAGATTAGGGCTACTTAATTATTATAGAGTATGTTCAATACTCTAGAAGTGATATAGTATTATTTGAAAATGAACTTGGACCAGTTGTAAATCTACCAAGGCAACCACTAAAAAGAGTAAAAACAAAAAAGTATAACGTATGTGCTAACAGGGAAATATGCGGAAGACAAAAATAGGAACAAAGGACAAGGAAACAGAAATCTTGTAGAGATTAATCCAGCTATATTAATAATCACTTTGTCAGTGGTCTAAATACACCAATTAGAAGACAGAGGTTGTCAGAATGCATAAAAAATAATACCCAACTTTGTGTTATCTATAAGAAATCCATGTTAAAGACACAGATTAAAAGTAAGGTGATGGAGAAAAATATACTGCATTCAGTTCAGTTCAGTCACTCAATTGTGTCCAACTCTTTGAGACCCCATGGACTGTAGCACGCCAGGCTTCCCTGTCCATCACCAACTCTTGGAGCTTGCTCAAACTCATGTCCATGGACTTGGTGATGCCATCCAACCATCTCATCCTCTGTTGTCCCCTTCTCCTCCTGCCTTCAATCTTTCCCAGTATCAGGGTCTTTTCCAATGAGTCAGTTCTTCGCATCAGGTGGCCAAAGTATTGAAGTTTAAGCTTCAGCATCAGTCCTCCAATGAATATTCAGGATTGCTTTAGGATTAACCGGTTTGATCTCCTTAAAGTCCAAGAGACTCTCAAGAATCTTCTCCAACACCACAGTTCAAAAGCATCAACTGTTCGGCCCTCAGCTTTCTTTACGGTCCAACTCTCACATCCATACCTGACTACTGGAAAAACTATAGCTTTGACTAGATGGACCTCTGTTGGTAAAGTAATGTCTCTGCTTTTTAATATGCCATCTAGGTTGGTCATAGCTTTTCTTCCAAGGACCAAGCATCTTTTAATATCATCGCTGCAGTCACTATCTCCAGTGATTTTGGAGCCCAAAAAATAGTCTGTCACTGTTTCCTCATCTATTTGCTATGAAGTAATGGGACCAGATGCCATGATCTTAGTTTTAGTTTTCTGAATGTTGAGTTTTAAGCCAACTTTTTCACTCTCCTCTCTCACTTTCATCAAGAGGCTCTTTAGTTCTTCTTCACTTTCTGCCATAAGGGTGGTATCATCTACATATCTGAGGTTACTGATATTTCTCCCAGCAATCTTAATTCCAGCTTGTGCTTCATCCACCTGGCATTTTGCATGATGTACTCTGCATATAAGTTGAATAAGCAGAGTGACAATATACAGTCTTGACATACTCCTTTCCCAATTTGGAACCAGTCTATTGTTCCATGTCCAGTTCTAACTATTGCTTCTTGACCTGCACACAGAGTTCTCAAGAGGCAGGTAAGGTGGTTTGGTATTCCCACCTCTTTCAAAATTTTCCACATTTTATTGTGATCCACACAGTCAAAGGCTTTAGCATAGTCAATAAAGCAGAAATAGATATTTTTCTGGAACTCTCATTTTTTCGATGATACAATGGATGTTGGCAATTTGATCTCTGGTTCCTCTGCCTTTTCTAAGTCCAGCTTGAACATATGGAAGTTCACGGTTCATGTACTGTTGAAGCCTGGCTTGGAGAATTTTGAGCATTACTTTGCTAGTGTTGAGAGATGAGTGCAATTGTGCAGTAGTTTGAGCATTCTTTGGCATTTCCTTTCTTTGGGACTGGAATGAAAACTGACCTTTTCCAGTCCTATGGCCACTGCTGAGCTTTCCAAATTTGCTGGCATATTGAGTGCAGCACTTTCACAGCATCATCTTTCAGGATTTGAAACAGCTCAACTGGAATTCCATCACCTCCACTAGCTTTGTTCATAGTGATGCTTTCTAAGGCCCACTTGACTTCACATTTCCCGTACGTCTGGCTCTAGGTGAGTGATCACATCATCGTGGTTATCTGGGTCATGAAGATCTTTTTTGTATAATTCTTCTGTGTATTATTGCCACCTCTTCTTAATATCTTCTGCTTCTATTAGGTCCATACTGTATTAATACTAGTCAAAAGAAAGCAGGAGTGAACTTCCCTGGTGGTCCAGTGGTTAAGAATCCGGCTACCAATGCAGAGGACATGGGTTCAATCCCTGGTCTAGGAAGATCCCACATTGCCACAGAACAACTAAGTCCGTGCACCACAACTACTGAAGCCCGCGTGCCTAGAGCCCATGCTCCACAACGAGAGAAGCCACCACAATGAAAAGCCTGTGCAACACAATTAGAGAGTAGCCTCTGCTTGAAGCAACTACAGAGAAGCCCTCAAGCAGCAGTGAAGACCCAGCGCAGCCAAAAATAAAGTTAAAAAAAAAAGCAGGAGCCGCTATATTAATATTGGACCGAGGAGCCTTCAGAATAAGAAAAATTATCAGAGATAAGGAAGGATATTACATTATATTACATATAACATGAATAAATCTCTCTAAAGAGTGAAGTCTCAAGAAAGCAATTATACCATCTTTTCTTTAAAGATAAGAGAAAATCATCCTAATTTTTTAAATGTACTTCAAACGTTTCCCCTGCAGTTAGCAATTCTATATCACCGAATTCATGCCCTGACGCTTGTCCATATCTGTAGGAATGTTAAACATTATATGCCTAATAGCAACCCCAAACTTCAAATGAGCTATTTGTATCATGTTATTAAAAAGTTAAACATTTAATAAATTATTGCTGTTCCCCAGTAAACTGAGTAATTTCTTTTAAATACATTGCCCCAAAGAGCTGGCAGCCCCAATTTTGGTGGTGCTTAAACTTCCAAACCATACCCTTTCTTGAAGGTCATTATGTAGTTAACTGCTATGAAATAAATAAGCATTAAAAATTGATGTTAATGATTGTTTTCAACCTTTCCATAAGAAATTTGCTGTCAAGCAGAGATTGCTTGTTTCTTCTATCTCTAATTATAATTCTTTTTATAATTTTGCTGGTAGTCATTTATTTAAATAGGATCTTAAAATACCAAACTGGATAGATGAGATTTCTTAAAGACAGCTGGGAGTTTTTTAAAATATTTTAAATTATTTTTAAATTATCTAGTGATAAGGATAAGATTGTTGTTTTCACATTGAATGGCTATTACAATCCATCTCCCACTTTCCCAAATAAACAGATTGATGAATGACACTAGTCTAACAAAAAGTGAAAAAAGAAAGAAAATAGAGCAAGAGAAACAAAGAGATAGTGCAAAGAGAGGAAGATTAAAAGACTTTGTAAGATGGGCTTCCTGGTGGCACAGTGGATAAGAACCTGCCAGCCAGTGCATGGGTTCCATCCCTGGTACGGGAAAATCTCACATGCCTTGGAGTAAATAAGCCCATGTACCACAGCTACTGAGCCTATGCTCTAGAGCCATCAAGCCACCAACTACCGAACCCCATGCACCCCAGAGCCCAAGCTCAGAAACAAAAGAGAAGCCACCAGGATGAGAAGCCCACCTACCTCAATGAAGAGTAGCCCCCGCCTGTTGCAACTAGAGAAAGCCCACACAACGAAGGCCCAGTGCAGCCAAAAATAAAAGTAAATAAATTTAAAAAAAAAAAAAGGACTTTGTAAGAGGCTGAGACTCAATACCACTTTTTGAAATCATCACGATTTAGGAACTAAATCTAACATAGCAGAGTCCATCTGGCTGATTCATCTCTTAAAAGATAGACTTGTAAATTCAGGGTGCTATTCAGTGCTCCCTATTGAAACAAAAGAAAAAGTTAGTAACTCATTACTAAAAAGATAAGATGCACTGATAACCTATCTACTTCAAGAAAAGAAATTCAAATGGAGGATCACATATCTTCCTTACTTATTCGCAGGCAGGGACCATGCACAGAGGAAGGCTGTCTGGAGGTCACTAGTTTAAATGCTATGGCAGCACCAAGCCAGGGTTGATGAATCCATGGGGTTTTGAAGCAAGACTTCAAAACTTCCTTTAGGCTAATAAAGCAATGTCTCCTCTCCACCCAACATTAGCTGTGTGCTTTATGTGCTCAGTCACTCAGCCGTGTCTGACTCTTTGCAGCCTCTGACCATGGAATTCTCCAGGCAAGAATACTGGAGTGGGTTGCCATTTCCTCCTCCAGAAAATCTTTCCGACCCAGGGATGGAATCCTTGTCTCCTGCATCTCCTGCACTGGAGGCAGATTCTTTACCACTAGCACCACCTGGGAAGCCCCCAACATTAGCTCTCTGTCCCCAGTTCCTGTTTCACAGGTCAGTCAGTAGGATTACTCGATAGAATCCACATGGCATATTTTTGCTGCTCTGCAGGACTGATCCTAAGCAAAGTGGATCAACCCCTCCCCTAGGAACGCTCCCCTCAGCTGTGCTCTATGTTCTATCCCAGGCCCTCCAAGCATCCTGCCTCCATTCTCTCCCATTCCCTGGACCAGTCCCCACAAGTTCTCATGAGGTCTTCCTGTCTTCCAAGCTGATAATTAGCAAATCTAGTAAACCAATCCTTTCCATTGACTAAGATGAGAAAGCTAAAAGGCTCCCAGGGATCTCCCCTTTCTTTCCAAGTAACAATTATATTTCAACAGTAGTTCAAACTAGACTTTCTTACCTTAGCCCATGACTGAATCAAAGACTCTTAAGAGTGGATACACACAGGAAGAATATTATTATTTTTATTATAAAAATAGTATGCAGAATTACTGAGAGAAAAACATACAGCAGCATGTTAACAGTTTATAACTCTCCAATGAACTCTGGAGCAACTGAAAAAACTGTGATTATATGCATGGATAGACAGATATCTTTTTAAGTATTATATGACTTAGCGACTAAGCAATGACAATACTTTTTCTATAATAATTGTGAATCATTAAGTAATCTAGTTAATGACAAGAAAAGTAAGATATTTATATACTATGAAAATTTATAAATTGCAGAAATAAAAATAAAAATTTCCATAATCCTACTCATTAACCATGAATTAATAGAAGGGTATACTTTTACCCATGCTTTCTCCATGAACGTTTTGAAAGTTGTTGAAATCATCTTTTGTAAAAAATTCAGTAATATTTTAAAAATCAACTAATATTACAACAAAAGTGTTCTCATTACTAAAAACTCATGACAAATACTTCTTTTAATAGTTACACCACATTTAAGAATATGAGTTAAATTTCTCTCCCTGTTGAATATGTGCCTTATTGCTAGATTGACTTTTGATTAAAGGTGGTGAAAAAAATATACACACATCGATTTTTGAGGCCTTCTGAAACTAAATGACAGTAAAAGGATTTTGTGTTTGTTTTGGCACAAGTTGTGGAGGATGAGAACAAGAGAGGAAAAAATACAGCAGCAGGATTGTGGGAGCTGGAAGGCAGATAAACACATGATAATTGGCTTAGGTGACCAGAGAAAGCTGAATCTAAAGCTAGCCATGCAGAAATCTAAGATATAATTCAACTTAAGTTTCTGAACCTACAAAAGGCGTGGGCATTGACAGCACTGGGCATAGGGCTGGGGATGAGCTAAAACTGCCTGAATCTGCAGACAGGTGACAGATGGCTCTTCCCTACTCTGGCAGGAAGCTGGAGGTTTCCCTTCAGAGGCCAAAACAAACAGTCCTGGGTCTGGAAGACAGGCAAACAGTTGAGAGCAGGGTTGCTGTACTGAAAATAGGAGGATAAACGAAAATTCACAAACAGAATATCGAGGCACCTGCCCTAAGTGTTCTATGCTCTCTCGGCTCCCAGGATCCCAGCAGCCACAGACATATTCCCTCTACATAGGTGTATGAACAGCCTGCAGTGGAGGAATGGGCCAGTCTGAGCCCAAAGAACCAAAGAAACTGCCATCAGGGATTCTGCAGTTAGATCACCCAACACTGAGGATCACAGTGAATGAGCCTGTCTCCAAAGCACAGACTTCTCAGGAGGCTTTTTCTATGACTTTCGAGGAGCAGACAGCTAAGAATCAGCAAACTCACAGAGACCAGAGAAAAGCCATGAAAGGAGAACCAAACATTTTCAGGAAAATCCATAAAATTTAATTTTTTTTTTTTTAGAGAAAAGAGAGGAAGGTTAGGCAAGAAGTCCCTGTGAAGGAAGTGGAAATTGATGTGGTCCCTTACAGAGCATCTTCCTGTACACCTGGTGGGGAATGGAGAGGTGGGGTGGAAAGAAAAGGGCTCTTAGAAATTAAAAAACTTAACAGAGAACTGGAAAACCCAACAGAAGAGTTAAAAGATAAAACTGAAGACATTTCTAGAAAAAAAATACAAAAGGAAAAAAGCAAAGAAAGAAGTAAATATACAAGGACTTCCCTGGTGGTCCAGTGGCTAAGACTCTGCATTCCCAATGCAAGGGACCTGGGTTCGATCCTTGGTCAGGGAGCTATATCCCATGTGCTACAACATGTGGGACCTGGTGTAGGAAAATAAATATTTTTTAAAAAAGAAGTAAATATGGAATCCAGGAAACAGGTGATCCAGCACAAGAAAGGGGAAAGGGAAGTCTCAGGATGATGGAGAGGAATCTCCTAACAGTGGTGAGGCAGGTCTGGTGAGTGGCCGGGTGAGAGGGGACAGGTCAGAAGCCGTTAAAGATTTCTTTAAGAAGATTGGTGGAATTCCTAATCTGATCCATGGAGAAGACGCTTATACACCTGGGGCAATTTTGAGGATTAAGTGTTAAGTACATAAAATTTATGTTCATAAAACTTCCCTGGTGCTTCAGATGGTAAAGAATCCGCCTGCAATGTGGCAGACTGGGTTCAATCCCTTGGTTGGGAAGATTCCCTGAAGCGACTAAGCACAAGTACACATAAACATTAAGCACATTTTTAAAAAGAAGAAAAAAATTGTGCAGGAAGTAGAACTTCAAACTACCTGTGTGCTCAGTCGTGTCCAACTCTTTGCGACCCCATGGACTGTAGCCCACCAGGCTCCTCTGTCCATTGGATTCTCCAGGCAAGAATATTGGAGTGGGTTGCCATTCCCTTCTCCAGAGGATCTTCCTGACCCTGGTATCGAACTCAGGTCTCCAGCATTGCAAGCAGATTCTTTACTGCTGAGCCATCGGAGAAACCCAGAGAACACATCCATCACTCCCCTAAGCCTCCTCCTGTCCCTGGATTGTGATTTCAGTGTCGTAGCTAAGAAATCTTTAGCTAATTCAAGTTAACAAGGTTGTTCTATGTTTTCTTCCAGAATGTCGTTTTAGATTTTATGGTCTAGGACCTATATTTCAAGTAACTTTTATACATGGTGTGAGGTATGGATCAAAGCTTAATTTTTCCATATGAATATCCTTTGAACCTTCTCTCAAATATTTATTTATATAAAGAGATAGATATAATTTTGCCTTCTCTGTGTTGTTTCATTGATCTAATTATCCATCTTCACACTGATGCAACAATGTTTTGGACTATTGTAGCTTTATAGTAAGTCTTGAAATCAGGTAATATAAGTCCACCAACTTCCTTCTTTTTCAAAGCGCTTTTTAAATTTTTACAGCTATTTTTAGGTCCTGCACATATTTTGTCAGCTTTACCCACTGATATTTTGTATTTTTCTTGCTGTTATAAATTTATTTTTATTTCCATTTCCAATTGTCCATTATTAGGTCATGTAAATACAATTTATTTGTGTGTACATAAGTCTTTTACAGTTGTTTCAGAGAGACGTGTAAATCAATTCAGTCATTCTTACTCTATTCTTGGCCAGAAGCAGAAGTCATCAATGTAGGTTTTATTTGGCCTGTGGATGGGGTAAGCCCAGTTATCAGCACTACTCTCTGGTTGGAAGGTCATGGAATATACTGGAATGTATGGAATCATAGGGAGAAAAAGAGCATTCCAAACAAAGAGACCCAAGTTAAAAGTAACTTTACCTTTCTATAGCTAAAGTTTTTGAGTTGGATATAGTGAACACCTATACCTTTTTTAGGTGTATGTTCTCTGATTCAACATTCCAGCAGTGTCCCCTCAATTTTGAAAGAGCATTACACACAGATGGAAACTCTTTCTTTTTTAAAAATTATTTAGCTGCTCTGGGTCTTAATTGAGGCACACAGGGTCTTTAGTTGTGGTATGTGGGATCTAGTTCCCTGACCAGGGATCAAACCCAGGCCCCCTGCATTGGGAGCTTGGAGTCTTAGCCATTGGACTACCAGGGAAATCCCAAGATGAAGACTCTTAGTTGATGTCTAGACCCAGTCTCCTGGGTTTTATCTTTCTGTTTACTCCTGTATTTCCCAGGTCACTATATTGCCCTCATAATCTCTAGTTCAGAAACAGGAGACAAGTGTGGATAAACACGCAGTACAGGTTCTAGTCTCCTGTCCCCATCCCAACTCAACTACATTTTATAAGGTTAGATATTTGTGATGTATTTTTTAACAATTTATAAAGCAGTCATCTTTGGTCTTCACAACTGAAAGGGTTAAGGGGAGCTGAAAGCTTCAAAATGGTGTGCTTTGGGGTTATTTATTAACATTGTCAAAATGACAAATGGACATGCACAGAGAAAAGCTACTGGTCTCACAGCAATTTCTGCCAAGAAAACTCCAGAATGTTATTTTCCTAGTGTATGTGTATTTACTATTTCCTCCTATGTCTTTGTAAGCTACTTCTTAACTGGCTGGCCTCTTTATCTGGAGATCGTCCAAGTGAGAGATAGTTACTGAAAAGACTATTTACTTTCAGAGCCAAGGGAACCAGAGGAGAAAACTTATCCCAGAATAAATGGAGAGTAAGTCATTTTGTGGCCTTTTCCTCCCTCATCAACTCCTCGATCCCCACCATTTCCTTGTTAAACAGGTGAGGCTAGATGACAGTGAATGTCCAGGGCAGTCAGTCAGTCAGTCAGTTCAGTCGCTCAGTTGTGTCCTACTCTTTGCGACCCCATGGACTGCAGCATACCAGGCTTCCCTATCCATCACCAACTCCCGGAGCTTGATCAAACTCATGTCCATCGAGTTGGTAATGCCATCCAACCATCTCATCCTCTGTCATCCCCTTCTCCTCCTGCCTTCAATCTTGCCCAGCATCAGGGTCTTTTCCAATGAGTCAGTTCTTCCCATCAGGTGGCCAAAATATTGAAGTTTCAGCTTCAGCCTCAGCTTTCCAATGAATATTCAGGACTGATTTCCTTTAGGATTGACTGGTTAGATCTCCTTGCAGCAAAAAGGACTCTCAAGAGTCTTCTCCAACACCACAGGTTAAAATCATCAGTTGTTCAGCACTCAAGCTTTCTTTGTGGTCCAACTCTCACATCCATACATGACTACTGGAAAAACCATAGCTTTGACTAGACGGACCTTTGTTGGCAAAGTAACATCTCTGCTTTATAATATGCTGTCTGGTCCAGGGCAGGATGTGCATATTTGGAGGTGTGTGTATGCAAAGGAAAACAAGATCTTTCATCTATATTTCATTTATGGTATGGGAATGGGAGCAGATGGATTTGCATAATAGCCTCTGGCCTTTCTTATTCCCACTTGGTAGAACCATCTCCTTTTTTCCTTGTAACACAGAGACCCTCCAGGACACACTTAATGTTTAAGGGAGGAAATGCTGACATTAAAATGTGCTTTTAGGCAGTTCCCTAGCAGTCCAGTGGACAGGAGTCGTTGCTTTCACTGCCAGGGCCCTGGGTCCCATCCCTGGTAGGGGAACTTAGATCCTGCAAGCCATTCTGAGCAGCAAGGAAAAAAAAAAGTGCTTGTGAATGACACCTGCCATTTCAGCAAGTTTGTGAACGCACAGATGGAACACAAGTGTGGAAGGAAAGCTTGAGCGCCCACTGTGGGACCTGTTCCCTATTTCTAGAAACCAATGCCTGCTTTTGTTCCATCACCAAAATTACCTCTATTCCTATACAGTTCTGAGTTTTTAACATCTCCCTTGCTTCACATGTTAAAGCTTCACACGTTAAAGCCTCAAACTGGCAGGAACAAGCCTTTGGGAAAGGAGCATTGTTCTCTCTTTTAACACTGTGTCAACTGCTACAAAAGACCTCTTTTGATCTTGACTGACTTAAATATGTAAACATTTGGGCTTGCAGCGATTTGTGCCTTTTTGACTAAGCAGGATGTTAAAAACAAAAAGCCAAAATCGAGGCAGCATCTTCTGACAGCCTGTTCAGGGACCAGAGACTTGGCAAGACCTTTGGTAGTCAGAAACATCCAGCATCTGCCAACCCAGAGGCTTTGGATCAATCCAACTGCTCTCCGCTTCCCTGGAGCATGGCACCAACGAGCACCCACCCTCCCTATTATACTCAACAATCTCTTTTCTTTGCCAAGTTAACAATACTATGGCCTAGCCAAATAGTTCCTTCAGGTACACCTGAGTTTTAAAGGTGTGGTATTCATGCATTTCAGATTTCAAAAGCCTGGAAACTGGTATAATTCCTTATATGCCTCATACATTTTCTTTCTTCCTTCCTTTTTCATTCTTTCCTTCCTGCCCATCCTCCTCCTCCCACTTCCCTCCATCTTTCTCCTTCTTCCTTTTTACATGCTTTCCAAGATAATTTACTTTGCAAAAAGAAAAATTACCATCTGACTCACAAGCCAGTAGCCCCCATTTGACCCCATAACAGGATTCAATGAAAGACAACTGTAAGTGAGACTTCTCAGGCTTTTGTTCGTTACCTGGGGTCAGGAGCCAACAAATGACCTAATGTTCTCGTGGCGGGGTAGGGGGAAAATCGTTCCTTCTGGGGCATAGTCAGCTCAAGGATGTTTTGTTGAGGCTCCCAACTAAGGTTCCCATGGCAACAGTCTATCAAGGATACAGAACCTGCCCGGCTGGTACTAACAGGAGAATGGTAACAAGCGGGGCCCTCACAGACACTGTCAGCTGATACCAAGCCCATTCTCATCATTACCATTCCCTCCCTTTTACTTGAGAAATGCGTTACAATTATTTGGCCCAGAGTGAGTCTTCATGTAGAAAACCTATTCTAATTTTCTTTGCTTAAAGAGAGCTTTGGGCAAAAGGATAATGAATGTGGAGGGTTTTAAATGACCAATGGATGCTTGTGTTGAGTAGTTTTAAAATCTGTCAATAGGACTGTGCTAATCACATTCAAATGGGGAGCAGGACACTTCCAATGAATTTGTGAACAAGGGCTACATTACCCATAGGTTCCTATGTGCTCCATTCTAACTGACAAGAAAGACTGAATCTCTTTGTTAGGGTGTCTTAATTCTTGATCTCAATCTCATCACCTCCCTCACCATCCTTTCCACCTGTCTTTTATATAATGAGACATCTTGGATTTTTACATCGGTTAAGTACCATTTCCCAAAACACCAAGATACTTGAAGGACGGTATCTCCAAATTCCTTGTGTATTCAGCCTTTGACAGGAGGTACAGGAAAAAATGTGTAAAAAAGAAAGAACAGCAAAGGACTCACGTTTCTCTCTTTGAAACTAGATTTAGTCCTGAAAGGTAGCTTTTATGTGGATAGGACCCATGGAATACAGGATTCTCTAACAGGTGTGACTGAATTTCCCTAAGATAAGTTTATGACTTGTTGTTATTCAGTCACTCAATCATATCCAACTCTTTTTGACCCCATGGACTGCAGCACGCCAGTCTCCTCTGTCCTCCACTATCTCCTGGAGTTTGCTCAAATTCTTGTCCATTGAGTTGGTGATGCCATGCAACCATCTCATTCTCTACCACCCTCTTCTCCTTTTGCCTTCAATCTTTCCCAGCATCAGAGTCTTTTCCAATGAGTCAGCTCTTCACATCAGGTGGCCAAAGTATTGGAGCTTCAGCTTCAGCATCAGTGCTTCCAATGAATATTCAGGGTTGATTTCCGTTAGGGTTGACTGGTTTGATCTCCTTGCTGTCCAAAGGACTCTCAAGAGTCTTTTCTAGAACCACAGTTCAAATGGATAAATGCTTCAGTGCTCAGCCTTCTTTATGGAGCAACTCTCACATCCATACATGACTACTGGGAAAACCACAGCTTTAATACAGACCTTTGTCGGCAAAGTGATATCTCGGCTTTTTAATACACTGTCTAGGCTTGTCATAGCTTTTCTTCCAAGGAGCAAGGGTCTTTATGATTTGTGTCTCAGATAACTCAATTTGCAGGAACAAAGCATGTGTGTTCTAAAGATACAGACTCTGCTTAGTTTTTATGACTCATTTTGTTCAAATACACCTCCACCTGACAAGGGAAATGAGAATAAGCCTCCAAGATTTCCCATCTATTTCTTGATTTGTAATCTGCTGAACAGAAAAGTGGTGGGAGAAGGACAGAAAATCCTCTCATCAGACACATAAACTTGTTTCATAGAAAGAGCCAAAGCAACAGCAGAGGTGAATGCTCACAAGTGTCCTTCCTCCTGCCTTCAGAACAGTATCCTGTCCCGTACTGGTTGGTTTGGTCTTTGGTTTCATGGTTTTTCAATCCCTTGGCCAGAATATCAGCCAGTTCATTTCAGAATTTGTAATTACTACACATTTTGCCTTTATGGCATGAAGGGCCAAGGAAGTTTCAAGACTGGAAACTGTCTTGAAGCCACTGGGTTCAGCTTTTAGGTTTTTACCATCCACCAGCAACTGATCCATTCTTTTCAAAAACACAGAAATAAATCCAGTGACTCCTTCTGTGTTCCTATCAGACTTTTAAACAACAATTTGATCACACCCTTCGCCCAGAGGACACTCAGCACATGAAAGACATAAAGTGTTTCACAGAGCAGAACATTCTTTGAAAACTCTGGGTGGAATAAAGCGCTCGTTTAAGGAACTTAATTGAGAGAAGCAGTGCAACCCGGAGAAGGCTGCCTGAGTTCAAAGGCACCGCTTTTAATCCCAAACCATTTTAATTTTACCTTTCTTTCTTTCTGGGTGACTAACCTGCAAACTTCCACTCATCTCCTGCCAAGTCATTTTTCTTAAGAAGGTGGATACTTTACAGGATTCATAGCCAGGAGCCCTCTATAAGGAATGCTGGTGGTACGGATTTGGGTAGATAAAAAGAGAGGCATGAGGAAAGTGGGTCTCTGTGATTGCGTGTGCAGCAGACTCTGTCTCTGGCAAGTTTGCTCCGGTTGGAAACAATAAGGCGCTGGGCCTTCCTTGAGTCTGGAAATGTTATGCCTCTGGCAGCCCATGATCTTGGAGAGTGGAGCAAGTGTTTTCATAGTCGGGATTTTGTGTCAGTGGAACAGGCAGGATGTCAACTGTTGGGAGGAAAGTCATCCAATTCACACACGTGCAGCTGGAGAGACAGCTCAGCTTCAGATGTCATTTAACATGTTGGCGGGTGAGCAAGAAGGCGGCAGAAGTGGCCTCCTAAAGCCAAGAAACCGCTGACTTTTGGGAGAATCACGGTGGCAGAATTGTTCTTGTTTTCAGAGAAAGTACCAGAAAGGACATTCTTTTAGACTTTCACACTGGGCAGTTTTTACTGTGACCCACTTCAGAGTTAAGTGTGAGTTGCTCAGTCGTGTCCGACTCTCTGCAATCTCATGGGCTATAGCCCACCAGGCTCCTCTGTCCATGGGATTCTCTGGGCAAGAATACTGGAGTGGGTTGCCATTCTCTTCTCCAGAGGATCTTCACAATCCAAGAATTGAACCTAGGTCTCCCACATTGCAGGCAGATTTTTTACCATCTGAGCCACCTATAAAATCACCATGCCTGATACCTTCCACAGAAGTAACTTTTTTTTTTTAACTTTTTATCTTGTTTTACGGTATAGCCGATTAACAATGTTGTGATAGGTTCTAGTTTCAGATAAACACCAGAGTGACTCAGCCATGTGTGTGTGTATTAGTTGTTCAGTCATGTCCAACTCTTCGCCACCCCAGACTGTAGCCCTTCAGGCTCCTCTGTCCATGGAACTCTCCAGGCAAGACTATTGGAGTGGGTTGCCAATTCCTTTCAGGTAGACAGCAAAGGGACTCAGCTATACATATACATGTATCCATTCTCTCCCAAATTTACTTCCCATCCGGGCTGCCACATAACATTGAGCGGAGTTCCCTGTGCTATACAGTAGGGCCTTGTAGGTGATTCATTTTATATGTAGCAGTGTGTACATGTTGATTCCAAACTCCCTAACTATCCCTCCCTCCCATCCTTCCCCACTGGGGAAGTTCACCACAAGTTCATTCTTTAAGTCTGTAAGTCTGTTTCTGTTTTGTAAATAAGTTCATCTGATTCATTTCTTTTTACATTCTGCATATAAGGCATGTCACAAGATATTTCTTCTTCTCTGACTACATAAGTAACTTCTTGAAAACAGCCAACAGTGAGATGGACCGGCCTTTTTTGGCTGCCCTATTCTCATAAAATGAATGGCGAGCATCATAACATTTTTTTATTATTGTGATCACCCTAATAATTAACACATATCAATTGTGCAGTCATTTATTTTCTTGGTATTTATTCTCTAGGGGGGAAATGGACTGATTGAGATGATTATACCTTTTCCTTTTTGTGACTTCCAGTCTGTTCATTCTTTATTTTTGAGGGACTAGAATACTGGTGTTAACTGGCTCTTACAGAGTTTCCAGGAGAGTTAAGAAAAAAACATATTATCTGGTTTATTAAATGTTGTATGGACCTTAGTGCACTCTTCTTTAAGGCTGGCCCTACTGAATGTTAATTGAAAATCAACTGACAAATAAACCATCATAACATGGCATAATTATGAGCCAGCCAAGAAAATACACCACTTCATACCCATTAGAACAGCTACTATAGAAAAAGTCAGAAAATCAGTGTTGGCAAGGATGTGGAGAGATTAAAAACTTTGTGCATTGTTGGTTGTAATATAAAATGGTATGGCTGCTAGGGAAAACAGATTTACCACATAATTCAACAATTCTGCTTCTGGGCATGTACCCAGAACAAATGAAAGCAGAATCTCGAAGATGTATTTGTAGACCCATGTTCATAGAAGAGTTATTCACAATAGCCACAAAGTGGAACAAAGCCAAGTGTTTATCAACGAATTAAAAAATGAACACAATGTGGTATATACATATAATGGGATATTATTCAACCTTAAATGGGAAGGGAATTCTGACACATGCTACAATATGGATGAACTTTGAAGACATCATGCTAAGTGAAATAAGCCAGCAACAAAAAGACAAATACTGTGTAATTCTACCTACATGAGGGACTGAAAATAATCAAATTTAGAGAGACAAAATGTGCAATCGTAGCTGCTACAGGCTGGAGGGAAAGGAGGTGGGGTGAGGAGTTGTTTAATGGGTACAGAGTTTCAGTTAGGAAAGATGAAAAAGTTCTGGAGAGGGATGGTGGTGATGGCTGCCCAACCATGGAAACGAACTTAACGCCACTGAATCATATACTTGAAAGTTGTTAGTCAATTTTATGTTATGTGTATTTCTTCAGAATAGAAATATTAGATCAGGAAGTTACCTTAAAAAAATAAGTATCAAGCGGGGTAACAGACACCTGATGCTGCCTTCTATAGACTTATAAACGCTTCTATTTTGTTAAATCGTCATTTCCCGTCTGCTCTTGGAGCCAGGGAAACTTTCCGGAGTTGTTTTAAATTACTTCAGACACAGGCCTTCCCCTGCCCCTTGTCTGAGAAAGAATAGACTGCTCCCCTGTCCTTCCCCACCCCTCTCACCTTCCATCAGTCCTCACCTTCGCTGTAGGTGTCTTGAGCCATTTGGCTGAGAAACACCGACTGCATGGATGTCCATACAAAATGCTGTTATCAAGTTGTCTTGTATTTTATCTCGGGAGAAGGACTGTGGAAGGCACAGGGCACAGGGAAAAGGCACAGGGAAAGACGATACTGGAGAACTCTAGATCTGAGTTGATTTTGCCCCAAAGGCTTTGTACCAAATTATCACTATGAGCAGATGATCGAGAGAACTACCAGGGAAAGGAGCTTTAATTTTAAGAGGAGCTTAATGGCATTTTAGTTTGTCTTCAGGTAAGAGCTGTCCCTGGGAAATGTGGTTATGCAGGATTCAAGATAGTCTTGGTCCACGCTGGGTTGGGTTCCCTTCCCCCCGCCCTTTGTTTCAAAGAAAATTACAGCAAAGCAAGATATAACTGAATTGTTTCCTTACCCCCTCACCAAGTTTACTGATCACTGTACGTAAGGATCCAAGCCATGGCAGACTGGGGCAGAAGGTGGACCCTGGATATCGATCTGGCTTTGAGAGCTGGTGCCTGTTGGTCCACTTCTAAACCTTCTCCAAATACGATTTCACATTCCGTCCATATTGACCAGACAGGAGGTATCGTGTTCTTTACACTAGAGCTATGGCAACTGATGCGCTGGCCTCCAGGGGCTACCTCCACAGATGGAGAGGATGAGACTGCCAGCACCCTCCTGGCACACCCATGAAGAGAAGCAGAAAGTGGTTTTGCTTCAAGAAACATCCTTAACTAATTCGTCTCTATCCCTCCAAGCTTCCGCAGGTTCACTCGCTCCAACAGTGTGACGACGGCCGTGCAGGCCGACCTGGACTTCCACGACAACCTGGAAAACTCTCTGGAGTCGATAGAGGACAATTCGTGCCCTGGTCCGGTGGCCAGACAGTTCTCCCGGGATGCCAGCACCTCCACCGTCAGCATCCAGGGCTCAGGAAACCATTACCACGCCTGCGCAGTCGACGAGGACTTCGACGCGGACTTCGATCCTTCCATTCTGCCGCCCCCGGACCCCTGGATTGACTCAATCACTGAAGACCCCCTGGAGGCCGTGCAGAGATCAGTGTGCCACCGGGACGGCCACTGGTTTCTAAAGCTTCTCCAGGCGGAGCGGGACCGCATGGAAGGCTGGTGCCAGCAGATGGAGAGAGAAGAGCGGGAGAACAACCTTCCTGAGGAGAGTAAGTGCGTCGCCGCGTATGCACACGCGCAAACGCCTGGGGCTCTGGGCGGGGCATGGGGCGGGGCATCTGGTGTGGGGCATCCGGGATGGGGCGGGGCGGGGACACTTTCTTCCTTCCGGTTGCGCCGAGCTGCTCTCGTAGTTGTCAGAGTGTCTATAGCTCTGCGTCTGAGACTTTTGGCTTTGGACCATGGTGGGGTGAGCTGAGGCTTGTGAATGGTTCCTCTTTCCCCAAGACGCTCCCCCATTGGTGTTGCTCCTCAGGGAAGGAACAGTAATTCTAACTAGTTTAAAGATCCCCAGCGAGGCATCCTTGGGTGTTTATAATCTTCCAAATGTACTACTTTCACTAACATACAAGATTAAAACGAGGCTGGTCGTGTCTAGGCTGGTAGACGCCACGCTTATTGACATTCTTAGCCCTGCTTAGCCCGCGCTTTCCTTCTTAGATTTAGGCAAATCTTCAGCCGCTAAAACAAGTAACACATTTTAATAGATTAAATAAATGATGAAATAAAAGATGGATAAGTTAAATAAATATTGGAGGCCCCACACACCATTCTTTTCACACTTGGCGTTTTAACAACAATCCTTGTTAACAATCGACAAAGAAGTTAACAGATGTCCACAGTACTGAGACATGTCTTGTACATTTCCAAAAACTGTGAAATTTTTGGAAAATAGTTTATAATCAGTGTGTATATCAATGCTGTATGTTTATTTCCCTGTGAAAAACGATTATTGAATGAACAGTGGCTCTTCCTACTGTAATATATTTGAATCAGGGAAAATCAGTGGTAGGCATCTTAGCCTGCCTTCATTTTGGGGTGGGAACCACCTGGAAGAGTATTGTCATGATATGGCTTTTTATTTTTATTTTTTTTAATTTTTATTTTTACTTTATTTTACTTTACAATACTGTATTGGTTTTACCATACATTGACATGAATCCACCACGGGTGTACATGCGTTCCCAAATATGAACCCGCCTCCCACCTCCCTCCCCACAACATCCCTCTGGGTCATCCCCGTGCACCAGCCCCAAGCATGCTGTATCCTGCATCGGACATAGACTGGCAATTCGATTCTTACATGATAGTATACATGTTTCAATGCCATTCTCCCAAATCATCCCACCCTCTCCCTCTCCCACAGAGTCCAAAAGTCTGTTCTAAACATCTGTGTCTCTTTTGCTGTCTCACATACAGGGTTATCATTACCATTCTAAATTCCATATATATGTGTTAGAATACTGTACTGGTGTTTTTCTTTCTGGCTTACTTCACTCTGTATAATCGGCTCCAGTTTCATCCATCTCATCAGAACTGATTCAAATGTATTCTTTTTAACGGCTGAGTAATACTCCATTGTGTATATGTACCACAGCTTTCTTATCCATTCATCTGCTGATGGACATCTAGGTTGTTTCCATGTCCTGGCTATTATAAACAGTGCTGCGGTGAACATAGGAGTACATGTGTCTCTTTCAGTTCTGGTTTCCTCAGTGTGTATGCCCAGCAGTGGGATTGCTGGGTCATATGGCAGTTCTATTTGCAATTTTTTAAGGAATCGCCACACTGTTTTCCATAGTGGTTGTACTAGTTTGCATTCCCACCAACAGTGTAGGAAAGTTCCCTTTTCTCCACACCCTCTCCAGCATTTATTGCTTGCAGATTTTTGGATCGCAGACATTCTGACTGGTGTGAAGTGGTACCTTATTGTGGTTTTGATTTGCATTTCTCTAATAATTAGTTATGTTGAGCATCTTTTCATGTCTTTGTTAGCCATCCGTATGTCTTCTTTGGAGAAATGTCTATTTAGTTCTTTGGCCCATTTTCTGATTGGGTCATTTATTTTTCTGGAATTGAGTTGCATAAGTTGCTTGTATATTTTTGAGATTAGCTGTTTGCCAGTTGTTTCATTTGCTATTATTTTCTCCCATTCTGAAGGCTGTCTTTTCACCTTGCTTATATTTTCCTTTGTTGTGCAGAAGCTTGATATGGCTTTTTAGATTTGTCTTTTAAGTCATCATTTAACTTTTTATCACAAAAATCTTAGAACATGTACAAAAGTAGACCATTTATTATAATAAATCCCTCATCTACCTATCACCCAGTTCAATGAGTGGCCAGTCTCAACTTCTCCCACGTTGTCATCATTTTTGCCAGAGGATCTTAAGGAAAATCCAAGACATCTCATCACTTTGCTGTGCGTCTCTGATAAGGACTTCTTTTTTTTTTTAATAACCAATCATGTATTATCCCTAACAAAAACAATAATTTTTTAATAATGAGATCTAGAGCTTTCTGTAAATCATTTTTCAGTTAACTTACTAAGTAAACCAAGCTAACTGTGTCAGGGAGCAGTGAGGTTTCCATAAGGGAAGTATTTTTATGAGAATGGAGACTGGAAAATAACAGTTCACAGGTTGCAGGATTTCTGCTCTGGATCTTGCTCTCAGCTCTTCTCTGCTCTTTCCTCTTCCAGACCCCTATCCACCCACTGACTAGCTTATTTGTTCCCTTTCAGAGCAGGTTAGAAAACCCATCAATATGTTTCTGTAATGTTCCTTTTGTTCTTTCATGATGAGTGCAAACAACTTAGCAGTGGAAAAGCAAACCTCCTTGACACTTGCCCCAACAGTCCATGCCACTGCATGCTCACCTGGGTGTGGATCCACAAAGAGCATGCTCTGTGCCCTGCTGACAGGGTTATGAAGCAACACCTAATAGCGGTGTGTGGGGGCAGGTTTCAGTAAGAAAGTCTTCTATGTGTGTATATATATGCATGCATGCTCAGTCATGTCTGACTCTTTTCAACCTTTTGGATTGTAGCCTGCCAGGCTCCTCTGTCCATGGGATTCTCCTGGCAAGAATACTGTAGTGGGTTGCCATTTCCTCCTCCAAGGGAACTTCCCAGTCCAGAGATTGAACCCATGCCTCCTACATCTCCTACACTATTAGGCAGGTTCTTTACCAACTGAGCCACTGGGAAGCCAAGAAAGTCTTAGCAGTTGCATTTTCTTATTTTCCTTTCCCTTTATGAGCAAACCCAAAGCCTAGTAAACTTTACTGGGATGTGGTAAACTTGCCCACATCTAAGGAGCAATGGCCTCGGGTGCCCTGCTTAACAGGGCAAGCTGTTTTGCAGATTTCAGGCCATTCATTGCATTGATTCAGACTTGTTCTAGCTTCCCCCAGTTAACTTCCAGTATGACCTGGGAAGCTGTTCATGTGGTATTTTCTTTTCATCTTATCTTTTCTTCCCATCTGAGACTAGATCTGTTTCTCTCAACCCAGCTTTATAATGATGCATGAGGATAGCCAGTGTATAAAGATTTAGGAGAATCTTCCTTGACACTTACATAGCTGGTAAGTGTAAGTTATGAAAACAAGTCAATGTATTTTGATACAAGCATATGTATTTGAAAGGTGAAAATCATGCCAGAAAATCAGACTCTCATCCTACATTTGGGATGAAAGAGAAGTGTATTTGTATCTTGAACATGAAGGAACTGCTCATTCATTCACTGTTCCAGAATGTTTACTTCAGATGTTATTTAAAATATTAATTTATTAAAAAGTAAACTAAAATATTGATTTATAAACAGGACTTATAAACCTATTCCATATGAAAATATTTTGTTATAACAAGATTGTTCTAATAATAATTTGCTGTTTGTACACGAAGGTACTGCCTGTCTTACTATTAAGAAGCCATACATCTTAAGGACGTTTTCTTTAGAGATTTTTTTAGCTCTACCTCTATTTTACAAGGTCGCTGCCTGGGGACGGGGTTGGGGAGGTGTGAGGGTCATGGCTGCAGAACAAGCAAAGATAACTAAGCATGGGAGTGGTTTTGATGCTTTGCTTTAAAGCAGTCAACTGAGTAATCTTAGATGGCAAGTATGCAATGAGACCTGTTTCACTGGGGAGTGAGTTTCCCTTTGTAGTTGGAAATATATTTCGATGTCAGAGCCTGCTTTCCCTAGTTAAAAAAAAATACACCCAATACCAATAAAATAACAGGAAGAACAGTGAAGCTTTTTGATAAGGGCTCAGAGTTCTGTCTCCTCAGTCCCTGGAACAATGTCCCTCCCTACCAACCAAAAAGTTCCTCAGATTTCTCGAGTTCAGTTGGAAAACCAATCATCTATAGTGAAAAGTCCAAATTATTAATTTTTCAAAATATTATTTTAAAACTTTTGATCCAACAGCCAACACAAAGTTCAGAGGTAAATGCCTTTACTGTATGGTGTTTTAAATGTACCAAAGTGATTCAAATTAGAAATGTCTAATGTCTGTTCATATAAGCCCATCTAGCCTACAAAAAAGGTTCCTCCTTCAGCTTGAACCTCACCTTCTAGAAGTCTTTGCAGAATGCACCACCTTGGGCTGAACTGGGTGCTTCTGTTAATAGCCGTACATTAGTCTGCCAGGTATTTCCAACATTATTTGATGATAATCTATGTATCGCTCTCCTCAACTGAAAAGTGAGGTCTGAGGACAGAAATTCTTCTTGTCTCATTCATCTTCATATCCCCTGTCCCTCTGCCAGTTCTTGACATATAGCATGGGATTGGTGAATATGTATTTGAATCCTGAAACTACTTTGAAAAGTCTGTTTTACAGAAGTGTTTTCTTTAGCCAAACCTTTCTTCCTAAGTAGCTTACAAAATATTCAAGTAACTCACTGCTATTGTTGCCCAAAGCTGGAAGGGGCAGCACCTGGCAAAGTGGGGAGCCCTGCTGATCAGAACAGGCATCTGATAGACAGATATGAACACCTAGCACCAAAGGCTGGAAAGGACTTGTGTGTCTGTCAGTTGCCTGGGTCAGGTGAACGCGCATGTCCCTTCTAGCTCTTGGGACGAGATTCTACTCACAAGCACTTGAAGGCTTTCTCTGTCTTTCATGCTCTGGGATGTATGAAACGGAAACTGTACCCACTGGCGTTCCAGAATTCTAAAACAGCACAGAGGAGCATGCACATGCGCATCAGAGTCGCCAATTTCAAATGAGGCTAATGGAAATCGGTGAGGATCTGACCAGAGAATAGGGAGAAAGTAAGAATACAAGCTCATGAAAGAATATCCATCTTGTCTTCACAGTCCCCGGGGCCCGTGGGCTACAGGCTTTGACAGGTGTTGTTTTATTTGCCCTCAAAACAGCTCTCTGGCAGTCTCTTGTCCAAGGTCACAGAGCACAGAAGCGCCTGGTGGAATAGATACAACATGAATAACATCTGACAAGACAATAACACTTTGTGTGTTCCTGAGTGCCTCCTCCAAAGCTCTGCATACATATCTGCCCCTGCCTCCTTGGCAACCTCACTTCTGTTCCGATAAGTGGGCCTGGGGTTGCAGAGGGCCTTTGTTTTAGTAAGTCTCTAATTTAACCTTTGCTTGTTTTTTTTTTTTTTTTTTTAAATAAGGGGGGTGGGTAGTAAGGAAGGGGAGCCAGTTCTGTTTGGCAGGCATAGCCAATGTCTAAGTAACTGGCTTTTGAAAAAAAAAAAAATCTGTGTACACAGCAAAAGAGCTCTGATAGATGAGTCAAGCACAGATCTATGTGTCTGCTCGTCAAACCACCTTTTGTGTTGAGTCCCAGACAGGAGGGTCATTCTTCAGGGTACGTGACAATGGTGACTCCATGAGCAATCCCTCCCAGGAGAGCTGGTCTTCACCATCAGTAGGGAAAGAAGCAGGACTGGGTGGGAGAAAGGACGATTCTAATCATACCTGCTTAATTTATCTTGTGGGGCCCCAGAATTATTCCATATTTTAAATATTTTTAAATGTTTGGTGAATGTGCTGAATGTCTCTGAATGGCCCACTTAAAAATGGTTGAAATGGTAGATCTTATGCATATTTCACCACACACACACAAAAATATCCCCCTTCCCCCAAAAATACTCTGCAGCAGCTGAAGGTATATGAGTCAGACTTGCTATCATCACGTCCATACTTATTCATCATGCTTATAGGACTGTAAGTTAAATATCTTCCTAAATTCAAAACATAGCATGTCCGTGGGGGAGAAAAAGAAGTTAGGAGCAGCACCCATCTGCTCTGGGACCTCCCTGGTGGTCCAGTGATTAAGACTCTGCTTCCAGTACAGAGGGTGGGTGTTTGATCCCTGGCTGGGGAACTAAGAGCCCGCAGACTGCGTGGCACAGCCTCCCTTCCCCCGTAAAAAACCAACTGCTTAATGGGAACCTGAGATTCAGATTTGGGGCCTGGGTTGGTTGCAGTCACCCTTCTCTCTAAGAGAGTTGAAGTAACAAAGCGATAGTCGCTCAGTCACATCCAACTCTTTGTGACCTCATGAACTGTAGCCCTCCAGGCTCCACAGTCCATGGGATTTCCCAGGCAAGAATACTGGAGCAGGCCGCCGTTTCCTTCTCCAGGGATCTTCCTGACCCAGGGATCAAACCTGGGTCTCCTGAATTGCAGGAGGACTCTTTACCATCAGAGCCACCAGGGAAGCCCTGAAGAAAAAAAAAAAAGAGTCATCCAATTTGCAGGAATTATTCAGTGATCAGTTATTTTATGCTGCTATCATCCTAATTCTGACTGCTGCTTCCTAGGGATCTTGTTTGTGGCCTTCCAGGACTGGAAAACACTGCTTTCCCCAAAACTGGACAAATGTACTTAAGGAAGTCCAGAAAGAAAACAAACACTTACAGTCACAGCTCTCCAAAAGTCGAGCTATAAATTCTTCGGGTGTGGGGAGCTACCCTTTTTCCTGATAAAATGAAAGCAGCGTGAAGACTTTGGTTCTTGGGTTAAACCTTCCTCCCTAACAGTCGATGGTAGGTTTCTGGCTCAATAACAAACTAAAAGAAATCTGCAGTGAGCAAGGGAGCCATAGCAGCTGACAGAATGTTCCCGCAGCTCTCGAAGTAAACCGACCCGAGCTTGTCTCAGACAATGGGCCCTTGTGTGAAACAGCTGTCCCAGGGAGATGCTCCCTCACGCTGTTGGAGAGGGCCTGCATGTTACAGGGATCCGTCTGGTTTTATCTGACCAGGACGAAAAGCCCAGATGGAGTGCAGGGCTCCCACCAGGAATGCAGTCCAGCACCACCAGCTCCAAACATGGGCTCAAGTTTCAGTGGCCCCAGGATGAAATATACTGGTTGATTGTGCTTGGAAATCTAGCTTTGCCTCCTGAACTGTGGACAACTTCTATGTGGAATTTTCAGGCTTTATCTGAAAGGAAGGGATAAACCCAAAGCATGTGTGGGAGGGAGACAGATTAGTAACACTTTCTTTTGCCTGGTAATAACATCCCCCATTACTGAAACTTTACCTTGAGTCCCCTAGAAGGCCTGGGAGCCTTGGCAGCGAATGACCGGCTGGTAATGAAACCTGAAATGGGGTTTGCCAGGTTTTAGGTTGAGTTACAGTGGGGAAGCTGTGCACAGTCATCGCCTCAACCGTTGACAGGTGCCATCCCAAGCTTGCTCTGCCCAGGGTTCCTGTGGCCTCTCTTCAGCCTGAGGACTGGTGGGTGGCAGGCACAGGAGCATGCTGTGATTTCTGCAGCTCAGCTGCCTTAAGCCTTGAGTGCTTCTAAGTGGGTAAGGTGGGTGCATCCTAGCTCCTTCCGGTTCTAGTCTCATCTTTCCTTTGAATTGACCTTCAAAAGGTCCCTCCCCACCTCCATGCCCCAACACACACACACATGCACATACACACACAGGCTTACATGTTTTTTAAGGTCTAACCAACCTGAAATTAGTGACCACAAAGGAAGTGGCAGTAATAAAAAGAAAACTGGGTGCAATGTGTCTTATGTTTAACCTTCCAGAATGCTGGGTGCATTTTGCTCTGCACAGTGCTGGCCACAAAGAGGAAGGTGTTGGTGCTGGTCTGGGCATCCTTTTGCAGGTGTGTTTTACTGGGAGTGATCTGAGGCTGAGAGGCTCAGAGGCATGAAGGCAGGGAGAGGTAGAGATGGGCAGAGGGAACCAGGACCATGACCACAATTCCCCATTGCTTTCTCCAACCATAACTATTTCTGTGGAAGATCATTGGAATGGACTTCAAATGCAGTTTTTAGTCCGTTCATATTGCCAAGGGAAATGTTGACTCATTTCATCTCATTCCAGTTTCAAAGGCTCAAAAACTGTATCTGTCTATGTGATGTGGATGCTGTTACTAGTTCATGGCTGATGTCAATGGAGACATGGATGGGAACATAAGCATCTTTTACAAGTAGGACTCCTGAAGTAAGAGTTGGGGAAAAATAAAATTAGCTGAGTGTTTGAAAACTTGCTCTTTACAAACAAAATAATATTTCCCCCAGGGCTTAGCCCCATGGAAGCTCTGGTTTTAGTCCACGAGATAATTTCTACTTGAGAATTCTATTCTTTGTTCATTAACCTTTAATAAATTCATCATTCTTTATTCATTTAAGTTTTGGCTCCTTTAAGAAAAAAAAAGTGCTCTTGTTACATTCAGAGCAGCTGTTGTCAGCCAGGAATGAAACAGATCCATGTTTTCTGTGTAGACCTTTTATTGACAGCTCTGGATCACAAATGTATTTGAGAAACAGCTGGGCAGTTGGTTGGCAAAATTCTTTTCCATGAGGACACACTTGTAAATAAAAACATCTCTGCGTGGGTAATCTGACTTGAAATCACACAGATTTTGGCCTGACAAATCCACATGACAAATCCACCCATCTACGTGGGTGGATCCACTCTTTTAAAACTTCCTTTTTCCTCCTCACTCCTAAAGTCTAAACCATGGTGGAGGGAGGCCAAGTGAGTAAAAAGAAGTCAAAAGTTTACGATAAGGAGGTTTAATTCATCCAGAGGCATGTTCCACTTTATCCCAAATGGCCTGGCTCTTCCAGCCAGAGTCACCACAACTAGTATTATAAACAGAAAACCACGAGGAACAATCTTGCCTAGAAAATCCCATGGACAGAGGAGCCTGGTGGGCTACTGTCCATTGGGTTGCAAAGAGTCAGACATGACTGAAGCTACTGAGCACACAAGAGGAACAATAACCCAACCAAAACTGTATTAGCTAATTAATTAATCAAGATTGTAATGAAAAAGTGGTGCTGGGCACAGTAAAATCTTAAAGAAGTCCAATGCTTAAGGCCTGGAATCTTACCATTAATTTTTCAGGTTAACATAAAGTTTACAGATGAGTCAGTTCACTTCGAAACTTACACCTTCTACAGATATCAGAAGTTACGTTGGCTGAGTCCATGCCATTGAGGGGCTCCTGGTCTGGTTAGAAAGCCAGATAAATAGATGATGCTAGAAAGAATTTGGAGAGGGCAGAGACAGAGCTGTGCACAGGAATTTGAGGTGCAAAGACAGGGAGAGGTTCAAGGGGTGGGGCCAGTGGGCAGGGTCAATGTGGGCGCAAGGCAGGAGGCACCCTCAGTTCAGTGTTTAGCCTGAGCAAAGGCACTGTGGAGAGACCAGCTTTGGGAAATTGTGGGCCTAAGGCATCATAGGAGTGGGCAGAGGTGAGGTTAAACAGGTGGCCCATTAAAAGGAGTTTCTCACTTATCTCAGGGATGATAGAGGAACACAGAACAGTTTTAAGCATGAGAATTGTATGAAATAAGAACACCCTCTGGCTCCCTCAACAAAGCCAAACCTCCAAACTGGCGAGGAGGGTTGATGGAGCCTTTAGCCCTAACTGTAAGCAACTAAAGTCGCCTGAAGGCGATGTGGATTTGGGGACACAAATCCAAAGAGGTGTCTAGCAAGTGCTCAGACATGCTACACCAGGGGCTGGTATAACCCCAGTTACAAATTTGAGCAAAATAAACCTCTTTTACAGAATAGCTGAACCCGGGAGCATGGATGAGATCTCTCGCAGGAGTCAAGGGAAGTAGACTCAGGACCGAGTGTTGTGTTCAACATTCCAGAGGTAGAGGGAAGAGGGAAGCCAGGCCAGGACCAGAGAGCCCTGTGAGTACCCAGGGGGCTGAGATTCCCTTGTGCCAAACACAGAGGACCAGAAGTGGGGGGAGGGCAGGGAGAGCCAGACTGAAAGGAGGCAGGACCGCTGGGAGCTGAGGATGCAGAGAGCAAAGGAGTCTGCCCTTTGAAGAATCCAGCATCTACCAGGATGTATTCACATGCTCTGGCTGTCGTGACCAAGTACCACCTGGTGGTCTGACCAACAGAAATTTTTTTTGTCGTAGTTTTGTAGGCTAGAAGGCTGAGATCAAGATGCCAGTTTCTCCCGAGGCCTCTCCCGTTGGTTTGGTCTTCCCTCTGTGTGTATCTACGTCCTAACTCCACTGTCTAATAAGAACACCAGTTATATTAGATGAAGGCTCACCTCAATGACCTTGCTTTAACTTAAGTACAGGTTTGAAGGCCACCTCCAAATACAGTCTCGATCAGAGGTTCTGGAGGTTGGGATTTGAACAGATGACTTTGGGGAGGAATAGAAGTCAGCCCATAACAGGGGAGGAGAGGGGATTATGAGATGGGGGAGGTCTTTTCCCTTAGGATGGGAGAGACTTGAGGCAGCTCCCAGGTCTCTCAGGTAAAGCTCTCAAGAGGGGCTGAGACGGAAGAGCAACCATGAAGGAGTGGGACCAGGATACAGGAAGATGGGAGGGGTGGATGTGGAGAGCTATTTAGCACAGCGGTGGTTGTCAATCTTGAGCTGATTCCATCAGGAATGAATGGCAGTACTTCGGGCACCTGACATCTCTGATGCTGGCCGCATCACTGCTCATCCTTCGTGCAAAACCTCCCCTCCTTAGAGCTTTAGGGGACCATGGGGGTGGGCAAGTGTCAGGAGAGGCAGAACACTGAGAATATTCATGCCTGATTCCTTCCATTTTCTTCATCTCATAGGAGACAAGGTTTTTGCTAAAGACCAGGGAGCAGGGATTCAGTTGCCAGTGAATGAGTCAGAAAAGGAGGGTCAGGGAGGGAGTGGACCAAGGCCATCTCCAAGCACTAATGATCAACAGCAAGAGACACACTGAGTTTGGATCCCACGGATTTGAATGGCTCTAAACCATGTGGCGAAACACTGTTCCGTGAGAAGGGAGGGCCCTGCACTCTGCAGGCCACCAGAATGTATCTGGTCTGCTCTGTACCTGAAGATGGTCCTTGTTTGCCTGGAGCAACTGTGGCCCCCGAGGAGAATCTGATCTTTGATTTTGCAAGTTTCTTTTCTGCACAGTCTCCAACAGAGTGGTCTAGGAGTCCTTGGTTAAGATTCTGTCTCCTCTGTGTCTCTGTCAGTCAGTTAACCACTGTTCTAGCTCTGATAGGTAGGGAGCTATGCCAGACTCTACAGATAGGGATGAAAATCTGGGGCCCTGGAGAATTGTTATGGATTCCTTATATACACAGAGACATGATTAAAGACATGGTTCGCCCACTCCTTGACACTTGTCTAGGTCTGCCTGCATGGCAGCCACCAAAAAAGAGGACATTCAATCAGGTCACACTGTTGGGAAGAGAGTTTGGAGTGTGAAGATTCTCAGGAGAAATAATCCCGTTTGGAAATATATCACCTTTTGTTTCCCCGGTAAATGACCAAGAATGTCAAAAGGACATAGGAGTTATAATTCCTGCTACAGCCTAAGGATTTTCATACATGATTTCATCATATCTACAGTCTACAATCCTAGGAAGATATTATTATGATCACTCAGCAGATAAAGAGGGCAGAGTCTGAGTACAATAAATTCTCCCAGGATATGTAGCTGATAAATGGCATTTCAGATTCCAGTGCCTGTGCTTTTTCTGCTATGTTACACAGAGGAAGTTAGACAGGCAAGGGAGCAGACCAGGTGAATCAGGTGTAGGCAGCTGGGTCTGGGAGGTGTTCACCTAGTCTGACCGCTGTAGAACCTTCACCACTGGTGGGACAGCCAGATGGACTCCTTTGAATTGATAGGTAGTGTCCAGGTTGAAGATATTAAAAATATGTCTGTTCTGCTCTCTCTCTCTCTTTTTTAAGTGAGTTCCATTTAATTATTTATGTATTTATTTTTGGCTGCGCTGGATCTCTGTTGCTCTGTGCGTGTTTTCTCTGGTTGTGGCGAGCAGGGGCTACTCTTCATTGTGGTGGTTGGACTTCTCGTTGCTGTGGCTTCTCTTGTTGTGGAGCATAGGTTCTAGGGTGTGTGGGCTTCAGTAGCTGCAGCACATGGGCTCAGCAGTGTGGCGCACACAAGCTTAGCTGCTCTGCAGCATGTGGAATTTTCCCAGACCAGAGATGGAACCTATGTCCCCTTCTTTGGCAGGTGGATTTTATCCACTGCACCACCGAGGAAGTCCTCTGCTCTGTTTCTGAGTTCTAACATGCTGATGGGGGAGCTGGCATAGTCAGGAAGCACTGGGTGTTTGACTGCTTCCAGTCCCAGTATCTCTAAGTAAATGAGTTCCCAGACTCCCCATGGACTGTCTCTGCACCAGCTTTTATGGAAACCACGTATCTTTGCAGCCTCCTCTGGGGCTGTTTTGGCCTTGGCGTTGACTGCCAGCCCAGTCCCTGCAAACTTCACTGCCACCACATACAGTAAAAAAAAAAAAAAAAAAAATGGGGCTTCCTTGGTGGCTCAGACAGTAAAGAACCCACCTGCAATACAGGAGACCTGGGTTTGATCCATTTTACATATAAGAAAACAGAGATTAGGTGACCTGTCCGGAGCAATGGATGCTAAGTTTTCCAGAGAGGAGCCTCAGCCAGCTCAGGGCCTGACCCTTTAGCTTCTGTGGTACCCTGCTTCCCCGTGTCCTTTCTGCTTTGGGGTGTTGAGAGATGGAGGGAGGTGACATTATGTATAAAATAGGTAACTGATGAGAACCTATTGCATAGCACAGGGAACTCTACTCAATGCTCTTTGGTGACCTGAAATGGGAAGGAAATCTAAAAAGGGGGATATGTGTATATGTATGGCTGATTCATTTTGCTGTACAGAAACTAACACAATATTTTAAAGCAACTTTACTCCAATAAATTTTTTAAATTAAAAAAGAAAAGGGAGGAAGGCCTCACAGACATGATGGATCAATTAAAGAGGAAAATGCAACTATTCCAAAAGATTCTAAAAGCAGATAGACTGAAAAAAACCCAACACTTAGGCCTGAAGAACTGTGCCAGATGCTCTCAAGGGGGACCCCAGCTCTCCCTAGGGAGGTGGCCTCTGCACCTCAGCCTCATGGTGTTACTGGTGACTTCCCAAGTCCAGAAATGCCTGGGTTACCTGTATATGCGTGCTCAGGCACTTCATCTCTGTGACTATGGACTGTAGTCCGCTTGGCTCCTCTGTCCATGGGGATTCTCCAGGCAAGAATACTGCAGTGGGTTGCCGTGCCCTCTTCCAGAGGATCTTCCTGACCCAGAAACGTGTGTGAATTATTTGGGTAGAGAGCAGTGGTGGCCCGCAGGAACCATTATCCAGCCTGGCAGCCTTAAACTAACAGAGAAGCAATTCACCAGGAAACCCTGAGCCAAACGACATTGGTTGTCCTTCTGTTGTCTTCTCAGTCTTTGTGGGGAATGAGGTCAAAAAAAGGAGATCTAATTCCACTCTGAGTCTCAGACACGGTAAAATCAGAACAAAACTACAGCAGCAAAAACGTTGCTTCAGTCCCATAAAATCCCTCCCAGCCCCAGTGAATAGCTTCAAGTGGGCAAGTGCCCCTGGGAGGCCCGCCTGCTCTGTTTTTCTCTGTGGCCGCCTCTCCCCTTTCTGCCCGGTGGTGGCGGCGGGTGGCCGGGCTTCAGCCGAGCAGCCCCACCAGGCGGAGCGAGCACCTCTGGGATAATCCAGAGCTTGGGATGCTCAGAGATGCTCAGGGATGCTCCGGGCAGAGGCTCCGCCCCACTCAGCTCTCCCACTGCTGGAAGGTTCTCCACTTCGACTTCACTCAAGTCAAGAAGTAGCTTGCAAAGGGGAGGATTTTCAGCACAGTGCACAGGGAATTAAACTTCTCTGAACAATAACGCTGGTCCGTGGAGTGTAAAAGCTGGGACAGTGCTGGCGTTCCCTAGGCAACGAGCTGAAAATGTTCACTCCTTACAAAATCTTTCAATTGGCCAGGCTTTCTTTCCCGACAGTCCCAGTGGCTGAGCTCCGGAAAAATAAGGCAGGCTGTGGATGGGATTTGGTGAGTGCCATGAGATCCCTACCCCCTGCAAGTCAGGGCTGCTTTCCTTGTGTTTGGATTCGGATTAGAAAAACAACCTAGCAGACCATGACTGCTGACACAAATAAATCCCTAACCGCACTGGTAAACACTGGAAATGCATCCTTGCAGTAAAAGGGATAAAACAAAGCAGAACTATTTGCCTCCTCTCCTGGTAACATCCAGCGCTGTGATGGAAAACTCCGTTATCCCTAAGAAAGATGCCTGGTGAGCATGTGGGTTTTTCCAAGCTGGTTTTCTACTTTTAACTCGGGAGTCTCTGTTGCATAGACACGCAGAGCGACGGCACGACCTGGCTGTGTGTGTGCGCGGGTGCGCGCGCGTGCGTTCTGCATGCGGTCTTCCCTAATTACTACAGCGCAACTTCCTCTTTGCTTTGCCAAACTAAGTCTCAACAATGAGACATCATGTGTAAACTTCTTGTCTGTTTGCTTTTTTCAGTTCTAGGGAAAATCCGAACCGCAGTGGGCAGTGCCCAACTTCTTATGGCCCAGAAATTCTACCAGTTCAGAGAACTGTGTGAAGAAAACCTGGTAGGTATCTTTCCCTGTCCATACTAGTTTTCTCCGCTCCTCCCCGTGAGAAGGCCATGTGGTCAAGACCAGTCCAACTAAAGTAGAACCAAGCCAGGGCTCATTGGACTCTCTTAACCTGACAGAGAGAATTTTCCGATGAATCATATATTTCCTGCTTTTTCTTAAAATTAAAAATATTTATCTTTTAAAATAATAAAAAATATTAAATAATCTTTGAAGAAAGAATCCAATCAAGTTATCAAGTTAAAACTCCATTTCCTTTTTTTTTTTTTTTTTTCCTGGTTGCTGAAGATTTTCTATTTTCCTGGCCTCCTGACTTTATTATTCTTACCCAACTGGAGCAGCCTGATATTTCAAACATAATATTTCAGAAAAGAATAATTTTGGATAACGAGTTTCTTTCTGAAGTAGCCATTGGGGCCTTTTTCCTTATCAGAGTGCTCTATTTTAATTTAAGAACTGGAGGTGGAAGGTGTCAGAAAGTGTAGCTTTGATCTCCATGAGAACAATGAATCATTCATCTTTCTTGGACACACAGAAATGAAATAAAGCAGAACAAACAGACAAAACCAGTATTAGCAGCAACAACATTTTTAAAAAACTGTCAGCAAAATGCAAGGCCAAGAGCTTCCTCACATTTTTTTTTTTAAAATTCTGCCATCTCCACAAATGTCTTGCCACAAAAATAGCTTTTATTGGCCAGTTAATGATCAAGCTACATCTGTGTGCTCAGTCCCTCAGTTGTGTCCAACTCATTGCAACCCTATAGACTGTAGCCTGCCAGGCTCCTCTGTCCATGAGATTCTCCAGGCAAGAATACTGGAGTGGATAGCCATTTCCTCCTCCAGAGGATACCCCTGACCCAGGGATGGAAACTGCATCTAAAATAAAGAAAATTAAAAGCACTTCTTTTAATCTTCTGGAAAGTTCAAAACACAATCATTTGTGATCTGATTGACCCAAACTATGGTTGTTTTTTTTTTTAGCGTTCTAACTACATCTTGTTGTTAACAAGGACAAATACAGACTGAATGGGATTTGTTTAGACAAGACTCAACCAAGAGCAGATATAAAGTCTGCACAAGTCAGTGCTCTTATCCCCCTTCACCAGGCTTTTCTTTGTGAAGCCTCTCTTTCCTGCCTCCTCACCCTGACCTCCCATACCCATAGTTGGTTTTCCCCTTCCTCAGCAAAAATGACCTGGCCCTTCTGTCACCTTCTCAGAAATTCTATTCTGAATTATGAGATAATATGTATTAGTAAATGTATTGATCAGTGATTTAACAAATATTTTATTGAGCTTCACTATGTGTCAGGTACAGAATTCCTTCTAATTTGTAAACTTGCTCACGTGTCACAGATCTTAATTCATATTATTCTTTAACTCTTTAAATTAAAAAGTTCATATAAAGCCATATTTCTCAAACTGGCCCTCGTTATCTTTCTCATCCTCTATCGCCTCTGACCTCCAAGTGACCTGGTTCAGACTGAAGCAGGTTTCGCAACTACTTCTTGTGCTGGGTGTCACAGGAGCCACTGATTAAGAGACTGGCTGAGCACCCAGGCTCTTTCTCTCTGCTTCCCCATTCATCCCTTGGATGGTGAGGGGGCAAAGAGATTCTTGGTGGGAAAGGAACAAATTTCCCTTGTTACTACAGAGTTAAATGCTATCACAGTTTAACAACAGGGCTTGTGACCTAGAAGGCTTTAGTGAACTTCAAGGTATGAGCAATTTAGCTTTTAATTACAAATAAGATAAGGTAATATATTGTGAGATCATAAAACTCCAGCTGACAAGTACTTTGTCAAAGTTATTATCTGTCTATTCTGAACCTAGATATAAGAAACATTGGAGTTTACTATATCAAAATGCTACAGAGAAGCCCTCTTGTTAATTCAGGTGTCACTGGAATAGAGTTTAACAGTGAACCAAATACTTACAAATTTTAGAATTTAATTATTCCAATGAACTATGGGTAGTTTTAAAAGTATAAGTTTATAAATACATTCTTGTATTTATTTTGAAGTCAGACCAATAATACTCATCCATCAAAAGGCTAAAAAGTATTTTTTCCAGTCTGTTAACTTTGATGGTCACTTACCCTGTGCTTTCTGAAGTTCTGATGATGTCATTTCTTTAGGGTTGTTTTAAAAGTAAGAACGGTTCTCAAGTTATTATATGGCATGAGATTTCACAGTCTTTCCAATTGCCTGGGATACCCAGAGGTAACCAAATGGAACCTCAATAGAAACCTCTGATAAGTATGAGCCCCACCTATCTGCCCATGAATCCCTTTAGCTATTGTTGCTGGTAGTAATACCTTCAGTCTCTTAGTTATGGTTTTTATGTCTCAGATCATATAAATTAGAGGTTCCTACTCTTTAGTGCTTGTCAGGGATATGTGAATGAGGGCAAAGAAAGTCAATCCACACATCAAAGAGTCTTTAATATTATCTAGCAAATGCACAGAAATCTATGTTTACATACAGACAAGCGTTCTCACATTTGCCGTATTAATGAATTTAAAGCCAATTCATTTCCAAAAGATTATGTCCAAGTACTTATATGATAAAATGACTTCCAATATTAGAAATATCTTAATTGTTAAACACACAATACTTTGAAAATCTAATTCTTTTATTACTTATCACTTGTTTGCCCTATTATTTCACTCAAGGTAAGTATTAAAATGAATCTTATTTTAGATTCCTTATCTGTTCTCTGAGTATGTTGGATCCCATGGAGTCAAATACTGACTCTAATAACAATAGACTGTATTTTTTGGTAATATGGTATTTTCATTTAAATATAGTTTTAAATGCATTTTGGCATATATCACACATTCTGGGTTTTTTCCAAATGTTTAGATTCCCCACCATACCATACTGATAGATGCTATATTACAAAAGAATTTTACCTTGACATTGAGAATCACTGACTCAAATGTGTATAAAATGATTGTATAAAATTATTGTTTGTAGTGGAATTTTTTTTTTTTTTAAGCCAAATTCATAGAGAGAGTATAAAGTGGTTGGCAAGGGCTCAGGGGCAGGGGATATGGAGGGGGCATTGGTAAAATGATACAGATTTCCAGCTATAAAATGAATGAGATCTGAGGATCTAATTAGAACATGGTGACTATGGTTGATAACACTGTATTGTCTAACTGAGCTTTGCTAAGAAAGAGTAGATGATAAATGTTCTCACACACACAGAGAAAAGGATAAAGATGTGAGGTGATGATGTGCTGCTTAACTCGATGGGGAAGCCCTATACAAGGTGTGTCTCTGTCAAATCATCACAGGGTACATTCTAAATATCTTATAATCTTATTTGTCAATTAGTCCTTAATAAAGGTGAATATATAGAGGGATATATATATATACATATATATATATATAATATATGCATGTATGCTCAGTCGCTCAGTCGTGTTCGACTCTTTCAGACCCAATGGACTGTAGCCCACCAAGCTTCTCTGTCCATGGGATTCTCCAGGCAAGAATACTGGAGTGGATTCTCATGCCCTCCTCCAGGAGATCTTCCCCATCCAGGGATCGAACCCTTGTCTCTTATGTCTCCTGCTGAGGCAGGTGGGTTCTTTACCACTAGTGCCACCTGGGAAGCCCCATAAAACATATATACCTATAAAATATAAAATAAATAAATAGAAGTACCATCAGTGAGGAGGGCATGGCAACCCACTCCAGTATTCTTGCCTGGAGAATCCCCATGGACAGAGGAGCCTGGCGGATTACAATCCATGGTGTCACAAAGAGTCGGATACAACTGAGTGACTAAGCATAGCACAGCACGGCACCATCAGTAACTTCACTTTTCTTTCCTATCTGAAAACTAAAAGGAACTCATCCTCCTTTTGTTATTTGAAGTATTTGAAAATGCCGCGTTGATCCTGGGCTTGTCACAAATATCGCTTCTAAAGCATGACTGTTTTTCTTTCTCTTGCACAGAATCCCAATGCTCATCCAAGGCCCACCTCTCAGGATCTGGCGGGGTTCTGGGACATGCTGCAGTTGTCCATAGAAAACATTAGTATGAAATTTGATGAACTTCATCAGTTAAAGGCCAATAATTGGAAACAGATGGATCCTCTTGACAAGAAGGTAGAACAATGTAGATTTTGTATGGTTCATTTAAAAACCTGCACAAACACTGGACAGTCTAAATAGGCTTCTGCTCTCAGTCTTGCTGTTTACAATGTGAAATGGAGCTGAAATCATATTAATTTCATTGTAATGACAATGTTTACATAGTAATCATTTGGGATATTATCTGTAATATGTTTCAGGCATATTTTTAAAGAAAAACCTGTCTGTGAATTGGAAAATGGGAATGTGGCTTTTTTTTTTTTGTTAATTAAACTTTAAGTTAAACCATTTTAGTCACTGGAAGGAACTGCCTCCATTTTGCTTTTTAAACTAAAATAAATGACATCTTCAGTGCATGATTACATAGAGCAAGAGTACAACTTCCTTACACCCCTAGAACGTGTTGCCGAGAAAATAGGAAGCCCTGCAAACTAACCGACTTTTATAATCATTTCATAAATATAGTAATAAAGAAACCACTGTTGTTCAAGTCTAAAAATATACACACCGTATAGTTTCACAGTAATCATAAATGTTGGGATCTTTTTTTTAAAAAAAAAAAAAGGTTTTACCTTTGGTTGATTTGCCTTGGGGATATTGCTCACTGGGTTCCTCATGCAAGAGCTTAGAAATAAAGACTCAAATTCTTTTACTTGAATTAATAAACTGCACTTTTCACATTTGATTACAGTGGCTCCACCAGGCTTGCCCAGGTATCCAATGTCTACCCTCTTAGGCTGACTGGAGATGCATGACATTTTTAACCCTTTGCTTTCCTACAGCCTGAGGTCAAATGATTCTGAGAGGTTCAACTTCCGAAGTCAGGCACAGCCATTTCTGTGATGCCTCTTCCTGATCCTTTCACCTATCAGTCCAGTCCATTCTGCTGCTGCCCATCATAATATCAGAGTTCTTGGAGTCCCTGGGCTCCCAGGAGAAATCTAGTGCTAAGGGCTGGTGCATAATTGAAGGGGCCACCACTCTCATCACTGTCACTCATCTCTAATTCTATCACCATCCACCTGGCGGGTTTTGGTATGAAACATCAAAGTACCATTGATGCCTGTGTGGCCTCTCACTGGGGTAGCCAAACATTTGCATTCATTCTAGTTTTCTTTAATCTGGGTTTAAAACTGTCTGCTAAACAAGCTTTTAAATTGGTCTGGTTTTAAGAAAACATTACAGATGTACACACATACTGGTAACTGATTTTCTAGAGCTGATCCATCTAATTACTTATTCATCAATTTTTAAAAATTGTTGTTAAAAAAATAAACTATGCAAGGAAAGGAAAATATGACTAAAAAGTTTTCAACAATCATACTTTCAAAAGTATCTACTGAGTGTCCCAATCATGAAGATTTTAAATGTCCAAAAGGAGTGAAGCTAAGAATTGATATATGGTACCTAGTGACAGTTATACTGTAAATCATTATTAACTTGATCAGAGCTTTGCATCATCCCATGAACTGGAGGGGAAACAATGAACAAACGCAATCAGAGTTGGTGGAATACGGTTTGCACTCTGTGCTTCCTTTTTTTTTATCCACACGAGACTCCACCTTAAACAACTGCGGGGCTACTCGACTGCAATAAGGGTAACTAGGCACTCCACGAAGGCCAGCAAAGGAGGAACACAGAGAGTGCCCTTTGGAGAATCATGGAATCCATATTTTAAGATATTTCTAACATTTAGGTTTATGAGAATTTAAGGTATTTTGTTAAAAGATGAAATCATCAGATTCACATGGACCTTTTTGCAGCCTGAAAACTCGCTCTTTTTCCTAAAAATCCTTTGTGATTTAGATTCCCTTTTCCACTATACTTTTTTTTTTTTCCAGTCCAAGTTATGAATGACTTGTTTGTCTTTGCAGTAGCGTTTAAAAATAGCCCACCAGTTTCTAGTTTGCTGCTGCTGGGGGTGTGGGGGAGGGGAGCAGGAATGAACTCTTTCAGTCTTGTGTTCAATCTTCATGGCGCAATGTCTGTCCCTATGACGAAAGAGCCTTCAGGGCCACCAAGGTCACCCCGAGGCCCCTAATTCGTGATGGTCCAACAGGATGTTTTAGGAGCTGACTCCATACCCCCAAGGGTAGGAACTCCCTCCAGGGTGACCCTGCCGAGTACATCTCTGTGCGTCTGTGTGTGATGATGTGTAAATGGGTGTAATTCACTGGGACACCAGCAAAGCTAAACGAACACAGTTTTAACAATCGCTTCTTCCTCGTTTGGCTGTTTAGGTTTGGGTGGGCTCAGGGGAGAGGGCAGGGATGTTTTTAAACTCTGAACCCAGCTGGTACCACACGCTGCCGCCCTGCTTAGAGGGGGTGCAGAATCTAAGAGGCGACCGCTGCCCTCTCCTTCCCATCTCTGGCATCCGGAAGAGTCTGGAGCCTCCCGAGAAAAACCACAGTAAATGTGCTGGAAGCTGCAGCCTTTAGGTGAAGTGAGGGGCGAGGGGCGGGGGCGGGGGCGGGTTAGATTTTAAATATCCATATCCTTCCCTTGGAGAGACTAGTTCGGCCCTCCCCCTTTACCCTTGGCCTTAAACTTCCCAGTATTTTTTTCCCTCATGCATCTTTTTGAAAACCCAAGCCAGAATACTAAGGAAAAAAATATATACATTTTATGTGCTCAGTCGCTCAGTCACGTCTCACTCTTTGAGACCCCATGGACTGTAGCCCGCCAGGCTCCTCTGTCCATGGGATTCTGCGGGCAAGAATACTGGAGTGGATTGCCATTTCCTTCTCCAATGCATATATATATATATGTAAATATGTATACAGTGTGCAGATCAGAACTAACTTAACCACCCTTAGGCTTTAAAAAAAAAAAGTGTGTGCTAACTACTGACCTATCCCAGTTTCCCCCAAGCTTGTCCTGAGAAGCTGTGTAATGTCCTGAACCTTCTGCTTTGATCAGGAGCGAAGGGCCCCTCCTCCAGTGCCCAAGAAGCCGGCGAAGGGCCCCGCGCCGCTGATCCGGGAGCGCTCGCTGGAGAGCTCGCAGCGCCAGGAGGCCCGCAAGCGCCTGATGGCCGCCAAGCGCGCCGCGTCCGTCCGTCAGAACTCGGCCACCGAGAGCGCCGAGAGCATCGAGATCTACATCCCCGAGGCGCAGACCCGGCTTTGAGGCCCCGGCCGCCGCGCCCCCGCCGCCGCCGCCGCCGCCGCCGCCTCCCCGGCGCCTGCCCACCCGCCTAAACGCGGCCCCTCTCTAGGTCACCCGCCAGCCATCCTCCGTCCTCCTCGAGCTAGTCCGTCCCTAGATTCCAGCAATATCCAACCGTAGGGTATCTCAGACATCCAGGATCCCGCCGGGGGATGGGGGGGTCCCTAGGGACCTCGCTGTCTTCCACGCGAAAGAAACTAGGGCTCCGATCCCCTTGATTTCCCCGACACGCTTCCTATTTTGGGCGAGCAGATTGGAGCACTTGATGTCCAGCCTCAGACATCACACCCTGTCACCAGAGTCCGGGAATAACACACCGAGAGGGGACGAAGAGGGGCTGGGCGAGGGGGGGACCAGGATGTGTAGTGGGTGGGGAAAAGAAGCAAAATCTGCAGGTGCCCGGGGGGGAGGGAGTGGGGTGCGGGTACCTGCGTCGCTCACAGCTGCACAAACTGCCTCACTGTTGTGTCATCAGTCACTGCTTCAAATGTCTCACTCAGCAGAAGATTGTCAATTTGATCTTTCAGGGACATCCATCTATTCCGAAAGGCAATAAAATGAAGACAGGAAAGGCAAGACCAAGGAAGCACTGCTAGCTTAAGAGACTACATAAGGGATTTTTTTCTTTTGTCCTATTCTTAAGACAATTTAGACCTGAAGTGTTTTCTCAACTTTTCTTGTACTATGTATATTATATTGTTGTTGTGGTGGTGGGCGGGGGGAGGTCTTTAAAGGGGAAAGTGTTGGTTCCATTACTTTGTTAGTGTCCATCTTGGGGAGGGGGGAGCCTACCTAATTACACAGATAGAAGTACATCTCTGCTTACCAAGTGCTGTAAATGGCAGCCGGCCTGCTTTCTGAGAAGAGTCGGGATTTTCCCATCATCCCCTTCGAATGCTACACATTCGGTCTCTTTTAACCCAGTAGTTCATAGGGCAGACGTTTGTCTCCATCAGTCTTTCCTCACTGCTCCAGAGTCCTATTACACCCCCGAATCAGGATTTTGTCCTGTGTCAAACCCATCAAATAAGCTTTCTGTCCCAGTAGACATGCTGTCTCATTCAAAGAGCAACCACTCATCTTGAGGTCCCAGGTAGAGAGAAAAGAAATTTGACCTGCAAGGTTCAGCAGCCACGTGGAGGGGGACAGCATCGCGGTTCCTAAACACTGAAGAGACCCAGGGATTTGGCAGAGAAGGTTGATTTTTGTTTTTAGTCATGATGGACAGCATATGACCTTTGTGGCCAGCTGAAGTTACCTTTAAATGCCCTTACTCCTAGCAGTTTAAACACTTGTGATCTTACATGGTCACTGGCATTTTATCCAGCTCCCTAAAGTGTTAGAAATTATCATTGAAAAATGAAAGACTTTTAAAAAGATATATCAGATATACTTGCACCAGAGACGCTTTAAAAAAATATATACACTCTCATAGCCAGGTGCTAATTTTATTTTAAAAATTAAGAGAAGTGATGGGTTCTGGCAACAACTATTTTCATGGACATATTCTAAAACCACTAGAGAATTCGCTACCTCTCAGAGCCATTGATGCTTTGAGCTATCTTTATAAACAGGGCACAAACGTTTACTGCTGTGGTTTACAAGAAAAGGGCTACTAACTTATTTAAAAACAAACCAACTTTTAACTAGAGTGGACAAAGCACCTTTGAGTACTTTGTAAAATTGGAGCAGATAGAGAATTTCAGCTTCAAGTATTTTCTGGTTTTAAAAAGAATACACGTTTTCTTTACTCTGTAGCAGCCAGGAAGGTCACACAAAGTTTGTATCAGGTAAGGCCAACTGCCACCTTGGGTAGCCTATGGTCATGTTCAACCATGACAATGACTCAGAACTCACAGACTAACGTGAAGGAAACAGCATCCATTTGAACACCCATGTTCCCATCCACAGCTCTGTGCCCTGAGGGAGAGATAAGATTTGGATGGAGAAATAGATTTCTAAAGATCATCCTACAATATTTTCTTTGGAAACTGGTTTAGCCCAGGATATTTTAAGAGAGACAAGAGGTGGCCTATTTATCTTGTCTACGTGAATGGTATTTGTATATTCATAAGCTATTTTTGGTAAGAATTTTAAATCTTTTAGCAGAATGCCTACAGGCATCATGACCTTTGCCTTCCTTAAAAACACCAATTGTACAAACACTTTATAAAAAGCTAATTATTGATGTTAAGACATGACCCCACATAAAACTGCTTGTTGATCACTTGCCCTCTTAAGCCTGACATCCATGAGCATAACCCTTGTTACATTGTTCTTTTTGATGTAATTTGTAGAAATGTTTTTTAGTTAATAACAGAAAATGTATGTACCCTGAAAAATTACTTATTTTGTTTAACTTTGGTACAAAGGTGTTTGGGTATTTTCTTGGGGAGGGGGGAATTACAAAAGAAGTTTGTCTCCCACATCAAAAAAACGTTCAAAGAAATTAAGTATTTATTATATTTTTTGCAGATGTTTCCATACAACTCACATAACCTTTTTGTAAAGAGAGATGAAGAAATGGATTAAAGATTTTTAATATTTGAAATGGTAAATAGAACTAATTTATTTGTACTATATTTCTGTTATTTATAGATGTTTCCTTAATGTTTTACTGTGCATTACCACTTTAATTTAAGCCTTATCCTTGTGAATTTACCATTTCTTTTTAAAAACATGTCTAGATGCATATTTTAAATAACTGGAATGTAAATCACTAGCATATCTGAATTCCCAAATGTAATTTTTAAAAATTATTTTGGTTTGGAAAAAAAAAAAGATTCATTTGAAAGCTTTCAGATGGAGGGGTGGGGAACATTTTTATGGCTTTATGAATTGGAATTTCATAGGCTTATCTACCTAGATTGTGTGCGGACAAAAAAAAATTGTAAATAGATGAATGTTTCCCATAATGTAAAAAGAAATTAATAAAATAATTAATGCACTGCTTTCAGGTCTCTGTGTTTTCACTACAGAGTCCTGCTTCTTCCAGAATAGAAGTAATTGTCTTTGGGGGAGTAATTAAGCAGTTCAGAAGCATATCATTCTGATTTTCGTTGTAATAACACATGTTCTAGTACCTGTGAGCTTGTGGGTAGACCTTGTCCCCTATGGAAGGGATTTAAATACAGAAAACTAAAAGTCCTTCTACTGTGATGATCATACACTTCTGAAAGTTTCAAGTCAGGGACTGTATGTTTTATGAAAGGAGTTATCAGCTTCTCAAGCATGTGCAAATCTGTATAGATGTTAACCCAAGTGGGTATCTTGCCAAACATGTCAGTTTTGTTTCCTACATAGTTCTCCACGGTAGGGAAAATCAGAATAATGCATTGTGGGTTTCATTTCACCCTTGCACTAATGAAAAACTACTCCCAGAGCTTCGGTAACTCGCCCAGTATGACACAATTATGAAGTGACCCATTTAAGTCCAAAATCCGAACTTCCATTTAGCTTTGTCTTCTGTGATGTCTTTGTCTTTCTTCCCACATTTAAAATTGGTAACTGCCACTGTTGATCTCCCCTGCTTTTCATCTACGTCATATCTGGAAACCTTACTTTATACGCAAAAATACAGACTCACCAAAAACAAGGTAAATTAGCACACTCTATAAAGTGGACTTGCAATGATCTGAAAATGCCACAGCTCTGAAACCTGTGTCCACAATACTCCCTCCCGTCAGGTTCTTGGGCAAAGCCATCAAACTACATGCAACAGACTTGGACACTGTTAAGCAAATAAGCCATTTTGTCCAATTTTTATACATAAGCAAGAACCTGTGCTAGTCACCAGCTGCTGCTAAGCCGCTCCAGTCATGTCTGACTCTGTGCGACTCCTAGTCACCAAAATAACACAATGTACTTTTGAAAATGCTTCAGAAGAGTAGAGATCAAGTGGCTGTACACAGGCGAGGTTGCAAAGATTTCATTACCCTGGCTCTTGTGCTGACCATTCACATAGTCTGAACCGTGATTATACTTCTTGACTTTTAACAAATTCTGATATTTCATCAGGGCTTCTTGAACATTTCAGCCAATCTGAAAATGAAATTAGGTTTTGCATGCAAAAAATTGAATTTCAATGAAGAAATTTCCTATGTTACAGGGTCCACTCCTCCCGCAAAATGTAATTTCATTTTTTATAGATAGGTATTGAACAAAATGGTTTGAATTTCTTTTTATATCTTTGAAATCCAGCCCCTTGAAAATATAAATTGATTTTGGTTTAAATAAATGACATATGAAAAATCTTAGTGTCTGACTGTGTTCGTTCTTGAATTCCACTGTCACCAAAGGGTGTAGAAATCCACCTGGGGTTTGTTCAATAGGCTATTTGTCTTTCAGCTGCTAAACCAAAATCAGATCAACTCCTTTTCCAAACAGAAACCAGTGGCCCAGCCTGAAAACCTCTCTGGTCCTAACTCATCTTCACTGGTGTAAGTTCACAGTTGTTTAGTCATTAAGTCATGTCCAAGTCTTTTCAACCCAATGGACAGTAGCACTCCAGGCCTCCCTGTCCTTCAATATCTGCTGGAGTTTGCTCAAACTCATGTCTATTAGGTTGGTGATGCCATCCAACCATCTCATCCTCTGTTGCTCCCTTCTCCTCCTGCCCTCAATCTTTTCCAGCATCAGGGTCTTTTCCAATGAGTCAACTCAGTTTCCCTCATAGCTCAGCTGGTAAAGAATCTGCGGGTACTGCAGGAGACTCCAGTTCAATTCCTGGGTCGGGAAGATCTGCTGGAGAAGGGATAGGCTACCCAGTCCCATATTCTTGGGCTTCCCTGCTGGCTCAGCTGGTAAAGAATCCACCTGCAATGTGGGAGACCTGGGTTTCATCTCTGGGTTGGGAAGATCCCCTGGAGAAGAGAATGGCTACCCACTCCATTATTCTGGCCTGGAGAATTCCATGGACTGTATAGTCCATGGGGTCCCAAAGAGTCGGACACGACTGAGCAACTTTTACTTTCACTTCACAACTCAGTTTACAGAATACATCTTAAATTTCTCTGCAAATCCCTTATTTCCCCTGAAGCAGAGAGAGGAAACAATGTGCTCTTCCTGGTTGGGCTTCCTCCTGATCCAGGGAGGCATCACTGGAAAATCACAGTGACGGGAAGCCCCAGTGCAGTAGTCAATGGATTATTTTGATATGACCTGTATGCAAATAAGCACAAGCCTGAATTTAGAGAACATGGCTGAAAGCAAGAAAACATTTTAATAAATATAAAAAGTCATACTCTGCCATGTAGCTGATTGAACTGTTGCTATTCACCAAATTTTTTCACTAGAACAGATGAAAAATACCAGTTCTTCCACTTCACGCTTCTAGTCTGGCTTCTGGGAGATGTAGATGTTAATGTCCTCTTTCCAGATTACCTGATAGGTAAATCAGTGTCACAGAGAACTTGATAAAGAGATTCTTCTAGGGATTCCCCTGATGTTCCAGTGGCTAAGACCCCACACCCACAATGCTGGGGGGCAGGGTTTGAACCCTGGTCAGGGAATTAGAACCCATATGCCACAACTAAAAAAAAAAAAATCCTGCATGCCACAACTAAGATCCAGTGCAGCCAAATAAATAAAATAAAAATTAAAAGAGAGAGAGACTCTTTCATTAAAAAAAAAAAGCCTCACCTTTCACTTTAAAAAATACATATATTTATTTTTATTGATTGATTTGACTGTGTCACATCTTAATTGCAGCACTTGGGATCTTCAGTCTGCACTGAAGCATGCAGGATTTTTAGTTGATCTTTAGTTGTGGCATGTGGGATCTAGTTCCCTAACCAGGCCCCCTGCATTGGGAGGGCAGAGTCTTAGCCACTGGGCCACCAGGAAAGTCCCTCCTTTTCACTTTGGAAAGGAGGATGTTTGCTGTTTAGTCACTGAGTTGTGTCCAACTCTTTCATGATCCCATGGACTGCAGGCTGCCAGGCTCCTCTGTCCATGAGATTTCCCAGGCAAAAATACTAGAGTGGGTTGCCATTTCCTTCTCCAGGGCATCTTCCTGACCCAGGGATTGAAACCACGTCTCCTGCATTGGTAGGTAAATTCTTTACCACTGAGCCATCAGGGAAACCCATACATACATATACACACACATATACATACACATATAAATACACACACACACATGCACAGAATGGACAAATTGATTTGAGATGTATTTCACCCTGGATTTCAAATCTTTACCATAATAAAAGAAATGTAGAAAACTTTTAGAAGGAGCAAGAGAGCAATGGACTTCCTCCTCAAATTCCATTTTTTATCCACTACTTTCTATCCTAGAGCTATCAGACAGCCTCAATAAATGCTTCTCTTAAGAAGAATGTGTTTCTGCCAATCAGAGGAGGTAGGGAGGTTAAGGATAGGAGATAGCCAAATTGACTGAGTAATCAGCAAAAATTGAGGATGTTTAATCCAAGAGTCAGACACGACTGAGCGACTGAACTGAACTGAACTGACTAATCCATAAATCTACAGGGTTTCCTGTACAATTATTCCCAATACTGAGCTCACTAATATCTTGCTTTCCAGTTTCTTTTCCTATGGCATAAAAAAAAGAATTCAAACCCTATTATCCTAAGTCTGAAACACCTTACCTCAAAATATAACCTTTTCTTAAAAAAATAATGAAATGTTTGACTCATAAATCCATATGAAGTATTCATCAAGTTTAGCCCTATTATCTTGTGATTTTATTAAACAAATATATTCTTACTTGCAATTGGAATATTACTATGCACTTCCTTCCAAGTCATTTACAATAAGGTTAAACAGGACCATTTCAGGTAGCAAAACTGAAAATAGCATTATTTACAATTCTGTCCAGAAAAAAAAATCCCTTTATTACTATTATTTTCTTTTTCTTGTCTTAAAAGTCATCACCCAGTCATCACATAATGTACCTTTGCCTTTCAACCAGACACTGATTGGACTCTTTTCAAAGATTTTTAGAAAATGTAAATGACTAACATTCACTTGTCTTCCTATTCCTATATTTTTAACCAGTTCAAAAGTTACACCTAAATTAAGCGTAGTTTCCTCTTTAATGCTACTCTCCCAACCCAAAAATGTTAACTCTAAGTGTTCAATGATCTGTCTTATTAGAGAATCCACTTCTCTAAGAATGCACTAAAGCTAAACAATTAGCTAGACACTAAACAGGAAAACTGGAAGGTTGGATTCAGAATAGCAATGTGACATATAATGAAAGTGATCAATACTAAATGTTAAATTTCAAATCCCAGTTCAGCAAGATCAACCACAAAAGAAATATGAAGTTGAAATTAATCACAAAAGGATTACACCATATAAAAAATTATACTTACATTTCAATGGAACTGTGTAAAGGACTGAATCATGTAGAATCGCTGCATGTACACTATGGCAGTGTTGATAGTCAATTGTGAGACATTAAGATGTTGACCTTAAGGAGAACGGGGGATCCAAATAGTCTTAGTTTTCTCTTCCGTTACAGAGAGGGAAAATGCATTCTTCCTACTGACTCTAGTACAAGGAGGTTATAAAGAAAAATGATAAGCTCTATAATCTTAAATTCTGGTGCTTTCACTGTTTCTGAAGACCAGTGCTTTGCAAATAAAAAACATTCCTACATAGCTAGCCTCCGGAGATCTACACAAGTAATGATCAGCTGAAGACCCCTTCCTTCTTTCTAGGGCATTCAAGTGCAATGCCTACCAGCAATTTCTATTATGAAAAATAAAGAGGAACATCTAGGGAATTAGATAATACTATGGATGTCCCCATAAAGTACATTGGAGGAAACATTTCTGCAGATTACAATTAAAATATTCTATTCACTGTAAAGGGGTGACATTTTCAAGGCGTTTTGGTCTTAGGGAATAACTTCTTGGTATGGAAAATATTTATTTCTATAAGCGACGATGTTTAAAACACTAGCAGTTTTGGGGAATTCCCTGGAGATCCAGTAGTTAGGACTCCATGCTTCCATTGGAGGGGGCACAGGTTCGATCCCTGGTGGGGAAAACTAGGATCCCACAAGCAGCATGTTACTAGAAAAAGCATCAGCTTCATCACATCATTTCCTTTCTAGAATAAAACCTAATGTACTTTGCTACCTCAGCCAATACAATGTCTGTCTGTAATTTGAAATTGCCAAGTGTGAGAAGAGGCAGATCTTAAACAAAGGGGAGAAGGAGGTGAGTTAAATAATTTACTCTTAGATTCCTTTCAAGGGAAGAGAGCCCGGTTGCCTTCACTGCCTTTGTTGGCAGGACTTGACAGGTTTCTTCTCTGCAGCCTGGCCCCTTGGCAAGAGCAGGACCAGGAAGATCAGGGGCAGCCTGGTACTGCCAAGGCTGAACTTGACAAACTTCAATGAGCAGCTCAAGGCTCCCGACTTGCTTCTTAAGGTAGTCAAGCAAGGTAAGGAGTCTGGAATGGCTGAAAGGCGATCCTTTCCAAGGAGCTGCTGTCTGTTTCCGTCTCAAGTCAGCGCCCCAAAGATCTCTTGACTAGCAGATTGTTCAAAATGAAATCTGAAAGAAATCTTACAGAGAGAGTAAATAATTGATCAATAGTTTGGAAAGTTGGAACACAGGAAAGATGATGACACAGCACAAAACGGGGATTTCCGAACTGAACGCACATGCCTGTGAAGCACTTTGGGAATAGTAGTGACATGAGGAATAGGTATTCAGATAATTCTGAGTAATTCTGGACACAAAAAAAGAAAAACACCCTACTCTTGGGGACCTGAGAACGTCAGGGTCTGTCAGTGGCTGAATTCATCATGTCATCATTGTCAAGGGCACTTCTTTTAAAGACAGATTATGAGGAAGCCAAAGACCAGCTATTCTTCTAGCAAAAACAGCACATTACAGTCGGATTAAATATTTAACTGAGAGAATTTGGGTTAAATATTAAGGAAATGCTTACCTAAAGAAATACGAGGTTTGGACCACCCTGAGAGAGCTAGTATCCTGTCCCCAGAGATGGTCAGGCTGACAAAACTGTCACCTCAATGATCCTCTTGAAGGAGGGCAGGTCCTCCGTGGCTCTTAGTGTTCAAATATGTTCGTTAGATGATAGACACAGGAAAGACAGGTCCCCCCACCCCTTCCACACCCCAGGGTCCCTGTTGGCTTCATCTTGCAGTCAAGATTTCCCAGCAGGGCTCCTGTCAGTGACTCCAGATACACACACAGATAGGACCCAGCTGGGAGGAAACACAGGCGGAGGGAAAAGTCCCCACACACGCCAGCAGAAACACCCCCGCATGTCACTCTGATTGTAACATTTTGACGTGAGGTTGGTAGGAAAGCATTGCCAAATGCTTAGAAGACATTTACAAATAGCCTCAGCATTTGTCTTAGAAACTAAACCAACCCTCTCATCAGCCTCATGCTGCCCTGAGTAGATCTGTCTGCCCAGTAGGGACAGGCCCACTGGGTAAGTGGGGAAAAATGCAGACTACAGAACCAGACTGCCTCGGTTCAAATCCTTAGCTCACTGTGTCTTCTTGGCCAAGTTACTTAGCCTTTCTGTACCTCAATTTCCCCATCTGTACAATTAGGATGAAAATAGTACCTATTTCCCAAAAAGAACCTACTGTATAGCACAGGGAACGTGGCTCAATATTCTGTAATAACCTGTATTGGAAGATAATTTGAAATAGATATATGTGTATGTATCTCTGAGTCACTTTGTTGTACATCTGAAACTAACACAACGTTGTTAATCAACTATACTCTGATCAGTTCAGTTCAGTTCAGTCGCTCAGTCATGTCCGACTCTTTGCGACCCCATAAATCGCAGCACGCCAGGCCTCCCTGTCCATCACCAACTCCCAGAGTTCACTCAGACTCATGTCCATCGAGTCCGTGATGCCATCCAGCCAACTCATCCTCTGTTATCCCCTTCTCCTCCGGCCCCAATCCCTCCCAGCATCAAAGTCTTTTCCAATGAGTCAACTCTTCGCATGAGGTGGCCAAAGTACTGGAGTTTCAGCTTTAGCATCATTCCTTCCAAAGAAATCCCAGGGCTGATCTCCTTCAGAATGGATTGGTTGGATCTCCTTGCAGTCCAAGGGACTCTCAAGAGTCTTCTCCAACACCACAGTTCAAAAGCATCAATTCTTCAGCACTCAGCCTTCTTCACAGTCCAACTCTCACATCCATACATGACCACAGGAAAAACCATAGCCTTGACTAGACGGACCTTAGTCAGCAAAGTAATGTCTCTGCTTTTGAATATACTATCTAGGTTGGTCATAACTTTTCTTCCAAGGAGTAAGCGCCTTTTAATTTCATGGCTGCAGTCACCATCTGCAGTGATTTGGGAGCCCCCAAAAATAAAGTCTGACACTGTTTCCACTGTTTCCCCATCTATTTCCCATGAAGTGATGGGACCAGATGCCATGATCTTCGTTTTCTGAATGTTGAGCTTTAAGCCAACTTTTTCGCTCTCCTCTTTCACTTTCATCAAGAGGCTTTTTAGCTCCTCTTCACTTTCTACCATAAGGGTGGTGTCACCTGCATATCTGAGGTGATTGATATTTCTCCCAGCAATCTTGATTCCAGCTTGTGTTTCTTCCAGTCCAGCGTTTCTCATGATGTACTCTGCATATAAGTTAAATAAGCAGGGTGACAATATACAACCTTGATGTACTCCTTTTCCTATTTGGAATCAGTCTGTTGTTCCATGTCCAGTTCTAACTGTTGCTTCCTGACCTGCATACAGATTTCTCAAGAGGCAAGTCAGGTGGTCTGGTATTCCCATCTCTTTCAGAATTTTCCACAGTTTATTGTGATCCACACAGTCAAAGGCTTTGGCATAGTCAATAAAGCAGAAATAGATGTTTTTCTGGAACTCTCTTGCTTTTTCCATGATCCAGCGGGTGTTGGCAATTTGATCTCTGGTTCCTCTGCCTTTTCTAAAACCAGCTTGAACATCAAGGAGTTCACGGTTCACGTATTGCTGAAGCCTGGCTTGGAGAATTTTGAGCATCACTTTACTAGCATGTGAGATGAGTGCAATTGTGCAGTAGTTTGAGCCTTCTTTGGCATTGCCTTTCTTTGGAATTGGAATGAAAACTGCCCTTTTCCAGTCCTGTGGCCACTGCTGAGTTTTCCAAATATGCTGGCATATAGAGTGCAGCACTTTCACAGCATCATCTTTCAGGATTTGAAACAGCTCAACTGGAATTCCATCACCTCCACTAGCTTTGTTCATAGTGATGCTTTCTAAGGCCCACTTGACTTCACATTCCAAGATGTCTGGCCCTAGAATAGTGATCACATCATCATGATTATCTGGGTCGTGAAGATCTTTTTTGTACAGTTCTTCCGTGTATTCTTGCCACCTCTTCTTAATATCTTCTGCTTCTGTTAGGTCCATACCATTTCTGTCCTTTATCAAGCCCATCTTTGCAAGAAGTGTTCCCTTGATATCTCTAATTTTCTTGAAGAGATCTCTAGTCTTTCCCATTCTGTTCTTTCCCTCTATTTCTTTGCATTGATTGCTGAAGAAGGCTTTCTTATCTCTTCTTGCTATTCGTTGGAACTCTGCATTCAGATGCTTATATCTTTCCTTTTCTCCTTGGCTGTTCGCTTGTCTTCTTTTCACAGCTATTTGTAAGGCCTCGCCAGACAGCTGTTTTGCTTTTTTGCATTTCTTTTCCATGGGGATGGTCTTGACCCCTGTCTCCTGTACAATGTCACAAACCTCAGTCCATAGTTCATCAGGCACTCTATCTATCAGATCTAGGCCCTTAAATCTATTTCTCACTTCCACTGTATAATCATAAGGGATTTGATTTAGGTCATACCTGAATGGTCTAGCGGTTTTCCCTACTTTCTTCAATTTCAGTCTGAATTGGGCAATAAGGAGTTCATGATCTGAGCCACAGTCAGCTCCTGGTCTTGTTTTTGTTGACTGTATACAGCTTCTCCATCTTTGACTGCAAAGAATATAATCAATCTGATTTCGGTGTTGACCATCTGGTGATGTCCACGTGTAGAGTCTTGTCTTGTGTTGTTGGAAGAGGGTGTTTGCTATGACCAGTGCATTCTCTTGGCAAAACTCTATTAGTCTTTGCCCTGCTTCATTCCGCCTTCCAAGGCCAAATTTGACTGTTATTCCAGGTGTTTCTTGACTTCCTACTTTTGCATTCCAGTCCCCTATAATGAAAAGGACATCTTTTTTGGGTGTTAGTTCTAAAAGGTCTTGTAGGTCTTCATAAAACCATTTAACTTCAGTTTCTTCAGTGTTACTGGTTGGGGCATAGACTTGGATAACTGTGATATTGAATGGTTTGCCTTGGAGACGAACAGAAATCATTCTGTCGTTTTTGAGATTGCATCCAAGTACTGCATTTCGGACTCTTTTGTTGACCAGGATGGCTACTCCATTTCTTCTGAGGGATTCCTGCCTGCAGTAGTAGATTAATGGTCATCTGAGTTAAATTCACCCATTCCAGTCCATTTTAGTTCGCTGATTCCTAGAATGTCGACGTTCACCCTTGCCATCTCTTGTTTGAACACCTCCAATTTGCCTTGATTCATGGACCTGACATTCCAGGTTCCTATGCAATATTGCTTTTTACAGCATCGGATCTTGCTTCTATCACCAGTCACATCCACAACTGGGTATTGTTTTTGCTCTGGCTCCATTCCTTCATTCTTTCTGGAGTTCCACTGATCTCCAGTAGCATATTGGGCACCTAATGACCTGGGGAGTTCCTCTTTTGGTATTCTATCATTTTGCCTTTTCATACTGTTTATGGGGTTCTCAAGGCAGGAATACTAAAGTGGCTTGCCATTCCCTTCTCCAGTGGACCACATTCTGTCAGACCTCTCCACCATGACCCGCCTGTCTTGGGTTGCCCCACAGGCATTGCTTGGTTTCATTGAGTTAGACAAGGCTGTGGTCCCAGTGTGATTAGATTGACTAGTTTTCTGTGAGTATGGTTTCAGTGTGTCTGCCCTCTGATGCCCTCTTGCAACACTTAACATCTTACTTGGGTTTCTCTTACCTTGGGTGTGGGGTATCTCTTCACGGCTGCTCCACCAAGGCACAGCCGCTGCTCCCTACGTTGGACGAGGGCTATCTCCTTACCGCCGCCGTTCCTGACCTTCAGCGTGGGATAGCTCCTCTAGGCCTTCCTGCGCCTGCGCAGCCGCCGCTCCTCGGGTTGCTCCTCCCGGCTGCCGGCCCTGGCCTCGGGCGTGGGTGGCTCCTCCCAGCTGCTGCCCCTGGCCTCAGGCTCGGGGTGGCTCCTCAGGGTCATTGCCCCTGGCCTCAGGCTCGGGGTGGCTCCTCAGGGTCATTGCCCCTGGCCTCAGGCGCGAGGTGGCTTCTCCCAGCCGCCCCTGACCTTGGACGTGGGGTGTCTCCTCCCGGCCGCCCCTGACCTCGGACGCGGGGTAGCTCCTCCCGGCCACCGCCCCTGACCTCGGACACAGGGTAGCTCCTCTCGGCCGCGCTTAAGTGAGCCGGCTCGCTATACTCTGTTAAAATAGAAATTAAAATAAGAAAATAGTACTTGTCTCATAGAGTTGGTATAAGGATTAAATGAATTACTATATGTGTGTATGTGCTCATTGGCATCTGACTCTTTGCGATCCCATGGACTGTAGCCCACCAGGCTCTCTGTCCATGGGATTTTCCAAGGAAGAATACTAGGTTGTCATCTCCTGTTCCAGGGGATCTTACTGATCCAGGGATTGAAACCAAGTCTCTTGCATCTCCTACATTAACAGGGGGATTCTGTATCATTGTGCCACCTGGGAAGCCCTGAATTAATATAGACAAAGCTCTTAATACAGTGCCTGACACATGGTAAGCATTCAATAAATGTTCACTATATCATCATTACACATTTACATTTACAGAGAAAGCACTATTTGATATGTATCCTGTAATTAATCGTCATAGCAAACCCATGAAATAGATACTACAAATAGATTAGGGAGACCTCAAGGTCACAGGTAAATGACAGGGCTTGTCTTTGAATCCAATCTAACTCTAGATCCTTTGTATGTGGGAGATGTTTATGCGAGACAAAAAGACAAAGCAAAGTATCTAGGTGTTTTCATTTTGTTTTTTCCAGGTGAAAAATGCACACATATGAAAATTTCAAAAGAACAAGAGGGAATATAATGAACATAAGCCTACTTTTCACTCCAGTTCTTTGCTGCAATATTCAACATATTTGAACACTTGGTTGTACATCCTTTCAAAATTTTTCAATGCACATTCAAGTGTATATTTTTTTCTTTCCCCACAGACTGGAAGCATACTAGACACATGATTCTACTATTTGCTTTTTCATTTAGTAATGACTACTCCATTTTAGAACATTCTGACTCATCCATTCTCTTTAATGGTTCCATAGCATTCCACTTCATGAAGGAAACATAATACACTATTAGTCCTTCAAATGATGGACATTTAGACTATTTCCACCATTTGCTATGACAAAAAAAAAAAAGCAACCTGCAATGAAAATTGTTTTACAGTGGATCTTTAGGACATGCAGAAGTTTACCTTAGGGTTATATTTCTAGACAAATCAATGCATACTTTTGTTTTTAAATACTGCCAATTGGCCTTCCAAAAAGGCTACTTTGATTTTTACTTCACCAAGCACGTATGAGTTTCATCACCTGCCTTTGCAAACAAGAAAACAAAGCCTTCATAAAGCAAATTCAGAGGTGTACTTATAACACCAACCACAAAACTGGCATCTTCCAGTTGAATTTCAAAAAGGAAGGGAAAAAGTCTCCAGAAATATGGAGGTAGGTGTACTGTAACATCAATCCCAGGGTGTGAACTCCTCCCAGAACTGGGTCTGTTTGCACACCCCTTAGATGGCAGCCAGGCTACCCAACTCCAGTATTCTTGCCTGGACAAGATATTCCATGGACAGAGGTACCTCACGGGCTACAGTCCATGGCTTAGCAAAGAGTTGGACACGACCGAGTGAATAACACTTTCACTTTACTAGACGTTAGCCTTTTCATACTGTTCATGGGGTTCTCAAGGCAAGAATACTGAAGTGGTTTGCCATTCCCTTCTCCAGTGGACCATGTTTCTTCAAAACTCTCCACCATGATCCATGAGTCTTGCTTGGCCCTACATGGCATGGCTCATAGTTTCATTGAGTTAGACAAGGCTGTGGTCCATGTGATCAGATTGGTTAGTTTTCTGTGATTGTCATTTCTATTCTGTCTGCCCTCTGATGGAGAAGGATAAGAGGCTTATGGAACCTTCCTGATGGGAGAAACTGGCTGAGGGGGAAACTGGGTCTTGTTCTGATGGGCGGGGCCATGCTCAGTAAATCTTTAATCCAATTTTCTGTTGAAGGTCTGGGCTGTGTTCCCTCCCTGTTGTTGGACCTGAGGCCAAACTATGGTGGAGGTAATGAAGATAATGGTGACTTCCTTCAGAAGGTCCCATGCATGCACTGCTGCACTCAGTGTCCGCAACCCTGCAGCAGGCCACTGCTGACACACACCTGCGCCAGAGGCTCCTGGACACTCCCGGGCAAGTCTGGGTGGGGTCAGCCTCTTGTGGGGTCACCGCTCATTTCTCCTGGGTCCTGGTGCACACAAGGACCTTTAAGATCTTTTGTTTGTGCCCTCCAAGACTCTGTTTCCCAGTCCTGTGTAAGTTCTGGTGGCTCTATGGTGGGATCATCAAAAAAGCAAGAGTGTTCCAGAAAAACATCTATTTCTGCTTTATTGACTATGCCAAAACCTTTGACTGTGTGGATCACAAGAAACTATGGAAAATTCTTGAAAAGATGGGAATACCAGATCACCTGACCCGCCTCTTGAGAAATCTGTATGCAGGTCAGGAAGCAACAGTTAGAACTGGACATGGAACAACAGACTGGTTCCAAATAGGAAAAAGAGTGTGTCAAGGCTGTATCTTGTCACCCTGCTTATTTAACTTATATGCAGAGTACATCATGAGAAATGCCAGGCTGGATGAAGCACAAGCTGTAATTGAGATTGCTGGGAGAAATATCAATAACCTCAGATATCCAGAGGACACCACCCTTATGGCAGAAAGCAAAGAAGAACTAAAGAGCCTCTTGATGAAAGTGAAAGAGGAGAGTGAAAAAGTTAGCTTAAACCTTAACATTCAGAAAATGAAGATCATGGCATCCGGTCCCATCACTTCATGGCAAATAGATGGGGAAACAATGGAAAACAGTGACAGACTTTACTTTGGGTGGCTCCAAAATCACTGCAGATGGTGACTGCAGCCATGAAATTAAAAGATGCTTGCTCCTTGGAAGAAAAGTTAAGACCAACCTAGACAGCTTATTAAAAAGCAGAAACATTACTTTGCCAACAAAGGTCCATCTATTCAAAGCTATGGTTTTTCTAGTAGTCCTGTATGGATGTGAAAGTTGGACAATAAAGAAAGCTGAGTGCCGAAGAGTTGATGCTTTTGAACTGTGATGTTGGAGAAGACTCTTGAGAGTCCCTGGTACTGCAAGGAGCTCAAACCAGTCCATCCTAAAGGAAATCAGTCATGAATATTCATTGGAAGGACTGATGCTGAAGCTGAAACTCCAATACTTTGGCCACCTGATGGGAGGAACTGACTCATTTGAAAAGAACCTAATGCTGGGAAAGACTGAAGGCAGGAGGAGAAGGGGACGACAGAGGATGAGATGGTTGGATGGCATCACTGACTCGATGGACGTGAGTTTGAGTAAGCTCTGGGAGTTGGTGATGGACAGGGAAGTCTGGCATGCTGCAGTCCATGGGATCGCAAAGAGTTGGACACGACTGAGCAACTGAACTGAACTGAATTGAGAAGGCAGCTTAAGATCCCCATTGGTTTCTACAGCAAGGTCTAGGCTAACCCCCGGGCTAGAGCCAGGACAGGAGCAGAGTGGATGCACGTGGATGGTGAGTAGGTTTATGCCAGGACACCAGCACCTACGCAAGGTTGTTCTTGTTTTACTAGTTTTTTAAAAAGTGAAACTTCACTTCTAAAAAGTCTTTAAGATGATTTACAGAATGAAAATATAAAACATTGAACAATTTTTTAAGTTAAAAAGAAATATAAAAAGGAAATTATGAGGAATTCTCTGGTGGTCCAGTGATGAGGTCTTGGTGCTTTCACCGCCAGGGCCCAGGTTCAATCACGGTGGGGGAGTAAGATTCTGCAAGCCGCAGTGTTAGTTGCTCAGTCTTGTCTGACTCTTTGGGACCCCATGGACTGTAGCCTGCCAGGCTCCTCTGTACCTGGGATTCTCCAGGCAAGAATACTGGAGTGGGTAGCCACTCCCTTCTTCAGGGGATCTTCCCGACGCAGGGATCACACCTGGGTCTCCTGTATTACAGACAGATTCTTTATCATCTGCACCACCAGGCAAGCTTCAGGGTGTGGCCAAAAAAAAAAAAAAGGGAAAAAGAAAGAAATTGCTGGATAAATAACTTCATCAAGTTGCCAGAGTACCCTGCTGTAAATCCTAAATTTCTAGGCTTCCTGGCAGTCAGGGCAAAGCAGTCAGTGTTCTTTGTAGTTTGTCTTCGTTGAGTTTGGAGACACCAAAACTTTAAAAATCCCCCCTTCGATGCTTAAAGAGCTACCAAACTGTTTGAGCAGACTCCGCAAACCGAAGGTGTGAGCACAACTGCCTCTCAAATCACAAGCGACAACGAAGAATGAAGTCTGACGACTGTGTCTTTAAAACCAACCCTCTCTTATTTAAGTGATCTGAGTGATATTTTTCAGTTCTTGGCAAACAAATGACCCTAGAGTTAACTGACATCCTTGTTGGGCCTGACATCCTTTGTGTTCAGTCCAAGAATGTGTCTTTCCCTGTAGGAAGTAAGTGATATTTCAGTGGGTCTTTTTTTTTCTTTTCTTTTCTAGCAGACCTCCTGACAAATAAGAAGTCCTCCTTTTCCTGTTCAGACAGGCCCATATCAGAGCGTGTGACTATCAAGACCGATTGGTCTATGAGCAGGAACTCTTGTTTCCCAAACACATCTCTGTGTCACGCTAAAGGCTGTAGCCCTTTCAGCCCAGCTGTCTCAGCGGAAAGACTCTGTTGTCCCTCGGGGCTGTCACCACCCTACACTGGCGTCTGTGCTGTGACCTGGAGGGCAAACCGTTCTGTGCCTTTTAACACACATAAGGACAGAAGAAGGACTTCCTGGGCAGACCAGTGATTAAGACTCAGAGCTTCCACTACATGGGACATGGGTTTGATCCCTAATTCCATATGCTATGTGGCACAGCCAAAAAAAAATTTTTTAAGAATAAACAAAAACAAAACAGAAGGGTTTTCCTCCATGTGGAGACACACACAGAGGACTTCACACAGAACTTAGGGCCCTAAAGTCTGGTTAACATTTCAGCTCCAGACCTGAAAAGATGGCTTTGAAGTTGAATTTATTTAGCCCTCCCTCACCACACACATGGAGAACGAAATGGCAACCCACTCCAGTATTCTTGACTAGAGAATCCTGTGGACAGAGAAACCTGGTGGGCTGCTGTCTATGGGGTCACCCAGGGTCGGACACAACTGAAGTGACAGCAGCAGCAGCACCACCACACACAAGCAGATTCTAACTCAGTACGTTTGCTCTGAGAGACAATTTGTGTTTCTAACAAATTCACCAGGGGAGTCCTATCGCCTGAGTCCACAGGCGGGTCCACTAGTGGTGTTAGACCTGGGAAGCTTTAAGAAATCGGCATGGCAAATCAGTTACATCAGAATGTGGGAGGCAGGAAGGACTGATTATGCTTTTACACTTGGGTGCAGCGGAAGCTGAGAACCCCCCACTGTAGAGGTGTCTTAAGCAAGAGGAACGGGTTGAACAGAGGCACGGGGAGAGACAAAGTAAAGATGTCTGAAGAGTCCATCATCTAAGTACATAGGTATGGCTAGAATGCAGATGCATTGTGGGAGCTGTACTTTAACTCATATGCCAGGACAAGGACAAATTAGAACCAGTGTGCTACACACAGGACAAAAATTCTATTGTTACCTAAATTATTACTAGGAATCTTATGACCGACTTGCTTGTGGAGCACAATGTCTCCATTTTTATCTAAGGGAAGCCTGTCTGGGGCATAAGTAAGTCCATCAAGAGTGAGGTTTCCCATTGAGGTTAAACATCTCTGTCAGTCTGGCTCTCATTCTGAGAATTAGAAGCCAGAAAGTAGAATGTGCGACATCATACAGAGTATTTCTATGAAGTGACTAGCTTGTATCAGCTTATTTTCCAAAATATCCTTTGCAATAAAATATAAATCAATTACTATGCACCTGAAACTATTCTGCAGTCACCTGGCAAAGAGAATCACATATTATAAAGAATCAGTTTAAAATGACAGTTTTCTTGTCTATCACTCTTTTAGTCCATTTGGGCTGTTTATAACAAAAATACCATCGATTGGGTGGCTTAAGCAACAAACATTTATTTCTTACAATTCTGGGAAGATCAAGGCACCAGTACATACAGTGTTTGGTGAGGGTCCACTCCCTAGTTCATAGATGGCTTAAGAGACTGGGGTCTCTTTCATAAGGACACTAATCCCATACATGAGGGCCCCACCCTCACAATCTAATCACCCCAAAGACTCCACCTCCACATACACTGAGAATTAGGCTTCAGCATAAGAATGTGTCCAACACAAATATTGTCTATTGTCTTTCCTATTTTTGAATAATCCTAGAATCTTGAGAATATTGGTCATGTGCACTCAATTATTTGGGGCTTTTCTGGTGGCTCGGTGGTAAAGAATCCTCCTGCAATGTAAGAGACTCAGGTTTGATCCCTGAGTTGGGAAGATCCCCTGGAGGAGGAAATGGCAAACCACTCCAGAAGTCTTGCCTGGAAAAATCCCATGGACAAAGGAGCCTGGTGAGTTACAGTCCATGGGGTCACAAGGAGTCAGATACGACCGAAGTGACTTAGCACAAACACATGCACACAGAGCTACTCTCCCACCAAGGCTGATCAAGTCTGACAGCTCATATCTCACACAGCAAAAAGACAGCGCCAATTTGTGGCACAGCCCAGTCCTAAAACTTTGGTCTGTAAACAGACTATGTTAATCAACCTACACTACAATGAACCTCTTGTAAGTCATATTTGGGATTTTCTCTGCCTATTTTATATAAGAATGAGTTCTGAACTTTAAGGGTGAAACCACAGATCCTGAATTTTCCGGGACAATTTAGATGTGAGAGATTTTGTCTTTAGATGTTAATATAAATGGATATACAAATCAGAACAAAAGAAAAAGTTCTTTGTCAGAACAAACACCTCATACTTGGTTCCAAAGCAAACTGCTCTACCCCTCATCAAATCGCTGCCACTCCTCCTCCCTCACCCAGAAGTCTATGCAGATTTTTCTACAGACGGTAATTTGCAGTTCTCACTGACTTCCAGAGTCATCCTCCCTGCTTTTAAAAGAGCTCTCAAACCTGTTGGTCACATGGATATATGTGTATGTATATATATATATATGTATCAGATATTGCATGGGCTTTCCATGGCCCTGGAAATTCAATTATTTTGAGCTATCCTTTCTGTTTTTTCCCCCTCCCTGTTCCAATCCCTACCTGTGAAAGTCCAAAGTAACTGGATTTCTACTAATTCTCAGGTAGGAGCTTAAAGTCTGTGGTCTTTTTAGGTCTTTGGAATCCTGCTACACAATGTTTAGTAATATTCTGTATCATGTTGAATTGGCCTCAGACTCAGTCCCTCTTTCCGTTTCTATACAGACACATACACATACACACACAGTCCAAAAGGCTTCATAAATTCAGGATATGGGGTGCAAGGAGACAGAGTGACTGTCAAAAGCATACACACACACACACAATATGCACAAATCCATGCAGTGTTTAGATCCGGCAGGATTCTGAGTGCATCTTTCAGCCACGGAAGTCTGGGACCAGTTTCACTGCACTGACTTTCTGCAGCTCCCCATCTTGCTCATCCTCCTCTCTCTGGCCACAAATGGGACAACTTGAGCATCAACTGCAATGGATTGAAATGCATCAAATGTGTACAATCCACAAGTTCATCATGATACTCGACACTTCATGCTCTAGACCCAGCACTCATAGAGCCTCTGCAGTGACGGTGCATCTGTGTCTGAGCTGAAATCTTCCCAAAGGCTCCCACAGCACCAGTTTATCTGTCCTCCCAGGTCTCCTCCTAAATGGGTCTTTTCCTATCACCCTGTTTAAAATCACATATTCCCATGCCCACCCTACCTGCAGGCACCCCTCTCTCCACCTCTTCTCACCATCTAACCTATAACAGACGATCAACAAAATGCATGAGTAAAATGTCTTCTTCCCATCTCCCAACTAAGAGGGTAGGGATTTCTTTGTTCTTGTCTGTTTTATTCTTTTTGATATTTCCAGACCCAGAAATATCTAGAACTATCTAGTCTATAGAAGGCACTCAGTCAATATTAGTTGGATGGATGAATGACAACTGAAGCTATTTCTCCCCTCTTCTGTAATAATCTCTCACTGTTCTCATTTCTTTGCTAAAAAGTTGCTGCAGTTGCTCGTGTTTTCCTGTTAGATTAGCTACAGAGGAATTGAAGTCAAAAGGGCCTGGGGTCACTCTGGATGGAAAGAGGATATTTCCTGCAGGACTCGAGGTGGCAGTAGGGTAAAATCTCTAATTTAGGGATTGCCCTGGTGGTCCAGTGGCTAAGATTCCATGCTTCCAATGCTGGGGACCTGGGTTCAATCCCTGGTCAGGGAATTAGATCCCACATGCTGCAACTGAAATCCAGCACAGCGAAATAAAATATATTTTTAAAAAATTCTCTATTTAAGACTGAAAGATGGTGAATGAGAATGCTAACCAGTCCCCTGAAACTCTCAGAAATATGGAGGATTTTGTGGATACTAAACTCTACCCATAGTAGGATGAGATGGAGGTTATAGTGCTTTTAGACAAATTTTGTTTTAAGATGACTGAACACAGAAAGCAGGAAGATTTGGAATTTGAAGTTACACAAAAAGGACGACACACCCCGAGTTCAGTTCAGTTCAGTCACTCAGTCGTGTCCAACTCTTTGCGACCCCATGAATTGCAGCACACCAGGCCTCCCTGTCCATCACCAACTCCCAGAGTTCACTTAGACTCACGTCCATCAAGTCGGTGATGCCATCCAGCCATCTCATCCTCTGTCATCCCCTTCTCCTCCTGCCCACAATCCCTCCCAGCATCAAAGTCTTTTCCAATGAGTTAACTCTTCGCATCAGGTGGCCAAAGTACTGGAGCTTCAGCTTTAGCATCATTCCTTCCAAAGAAATTCCAGGGCTGATCTCCTTCAGAATGGACTGGTTGGATCTCCTTGCAGTCCAAGGGACTCTCAAGAGTCTTCTCCAACACCACAGTTCAAAAGCATCAATTCTTCGGTGCTCAGCCTTCTTCACAGTCCAACTCTCACATCCATACGTGACCACAGGAAAAACCATAGCCTTGACTAGATGGACCTTAGTCGGCAAAGTAATGTCTCTGCTTTTGAATATACTATCTAGGTTGGTCATAACTTTTCTTCCAAGGAGTAAGCATCTTTTAATTTCATGGCTGTAGTCACCATCTGCAGTGATTTTGGAGCCCCCCAAAATAAAGTCTGACACTGTTTCCACTGTTTCCCCATCTATTTCCCACGAAGTGATGGGACTGGATGCCATGATCTTCGTTTTCTGAATGTTGAGCTTTAAGCCAACTTTTTCACTCTCCACTTTCACGTTCATCAAGAGGCTTTTTAGTTCCTCTTCACTTTCTGCCATAAAGGTGGTGTCATCTGCATATCTGAGGTATTGATATTTCTCCCGGCAATCTTGATTCCAACTTGTGTTTCTTCCAGTCCAGCGTTTCTCATGATGTACTCTGCATATAAGTTAAATAAGCAGGGTGACAATATACAGGCTTGACGTACTCCTTTTCCTATTTGAAACCAGTAACCCAGAGCTGATGCACTGAGAATTCACAGGATGATAGAAAAGGCATGAAGGCACAAGGTGGAAAGCAAATTTGTCCATGTATCCAAGTGCTTTGTGGAGGAATCCACCTGAAATCTGCCTCCATTTACACACGAAGGCACTGAGATGCAAAATCGTGTGTCTTGAGCAAGTTCATAGCCAAGCCCCTGACACGTGGCTGACCTGGGTACACACCATAGCTTTGTACTCCATCAGGCGTCTACTCAGAGGCTCTTCAGGGTTGGGTCATGTACTGCATGTGTATAACCCATACTTTCCTGTCAAGTTCATGACTAATTGTCAATAAGATTGAAGCAGCAAGTGGAGCAGAGTTCAATACCGGCAAAGAGCTGTCTTGTCCGGGAGATCATTCAGCCCAGAACTCAAATCCCAGTCCTGTCAGGGCCCAGCTCCACGGCCTTGGAGAAGCTCATCCAGCCTCAGTTTTCTTGTCTGTCAAAGGCAGAGGACAATACCTACTCTGTAGGCTGCTACAGGGATGACATTTCAGAGAAAACATTCAGCAGAGTCCTGGAACATAGTAAGTCCTTGATAATTGGTACCTTCACATTTTTGCAATAGCAGAAGTTTTGAATTTTTGTTTCTTGCACAAAGGCTTAAAATAGTTTAGCTACAACATCTTAGTTATTAAATCTAGCAGCTTTTTAACCAGTTGGACAGGTTACTTCGTGTTGTTCATTTTTTCTGCATTAGTCATGAAGACTGGAGGCCAAAGCATTCATTGTTTTCCCCCAACATTTCTCAAAGTAAAATTGCAAACTTGAAGCCAAATTGAAAGACTTAGATGGTGATCACCCCCACATTACCCACTGCCTGGCTCCTGCTGTTAACATCCTCCTGGAGTTACTTTATCATCAATCTACTCACTATCCAACCCTCGCCCAGCCATCTCCTTTTTATGCATTTCAAAGTAAGTTGTAGGCATTCATGTTTGGATACTTCAGCATATCTATCTCAGATTAGAGTTTAATGCTTGTTTACATGTTTTAATCCCTGAATTTTGACCTAAAAGGTACATTGGAGATCATTCAGTCTTATTCCCTTCATTCCATAGATGTGGAAACTGAGCCAGTTCATGTGTTTTCTAGAAACGGCATTAGCTTAGAGAGGGATGATCCCCCAACAATATTCAGAGCCAAGTCTTAGCATTTTCTCCATTTCCTTTTTTAGATGTTTGTGCTTTTTTATTTTTCAAGACCAATTTTTTTCAGAGCACGTCTTACTATAAAATTGATGCACCAATTGCCTTAGCCAAGTCCTGAGCCAGGTGACCACATTTTCCCCTAAATCCTGCAGTTCCCCTGAACGGAACCAACAAAGGGAACCACCACGGAGCTCCCAGAGCAGCACGCCTGAGCCCCTGGAGTGATGGAGTTGAGGTGTGTGGAGAGCGAGGGGTGGGGGGCTTCTGGGGTTCCCAGGCAGGCCCTCCAGCCTTGAGACGCCACGCACGTGGTACAAATGTGACCACTTTCCACATCCACCACATTAAGAAAGGATTGGGAAGTAGGACCCCACCCAGTAATCTGACGATCTTCCCTGATAGCTCAACTGGTAAAGAATCTGCCTGCAATGCAGGAGACCCTGGTTTGTATTCTTGGGTCGGGAAAATCCGCTGGAGAAGTGATAGGCTACCCATTCCACTATTCCGGCCTGGAGAATTCCATGGACTGTATAGTCCATGAGGTCACAAAGAGTTGGACACAACTGAGTGACTTTTACTTTTGCTCCATGAAAGCAACAAATCAACCATTAACAGATTCCAGTTACCTCCTCTTGACTGTACTACTTTTGTGAACGACAGTCTTAAGTCTCGAGAGAAGGATGTGAAAACTGGTTTGTATGCCACCTAGTCTACACTGGGACCTACTTACTTATTTTTGTCTGTTCTGGGTCTTTGTTGCTCTAAGGGCCTTTCTCTAGTTGCAGTGAGCAGAGGCTACTCTCTAGCTGCAGTGAGGAGGGGCTACTCTCTAGCTGCAGTGAGGAGGGGCTACTCTCTAGCTGCAGTGAGGAGGGGCTACTCTCTAGCTGCAGTGAGGGGCTACTCTAGTTGCAGTGCATGGGCTTATTGCAGTGGCTTCTTTTGTTGCAGAGCGTGGGCTTTATGGCACGAGGGCTCAGGGGTTGCTGCTCCTGGGCTCCAGAGCACAGGCTTGGTAGTTGGCGTGAACGGGCTTAGTTACTGCACCACATGTGGGATCTTCCCATATCAGGGATTGAACTGGTGTCTCCTGCACTAGCGGATAGATTGTTTACCACTGAGCCACCAGGGAAGCCCCTACATTGAGGTTTAAACAGAGGGTAAATTACACACCAGCCTTGACTGCAGAGACAGCCCGAGTGTTCTTCACCAAACTTCTGGAAGTGGGAGGGTGGGAGGTTAGGATTGATACAGTTTGGGGTTTTTAGGGGGTGTGGGGGGGTTGTTTGTTTTTTGTTTTTGGCCATACTGCATGACTCCTGGGATCTCAGTTCCCCAAACGGGGGTTGAACCCAGGCCTGGCAGTGCCAGAGAATTCCAGAATTGATACAGCTAGGTGGATTGTAGATGACAGTGTACTGCTAGCCCCCCACCACTCCCCGAGAACACGGGTTTCTATCTGGGGCCTGACAGGCGTCTCTGGCCTCAGCCTGGGAGAGCTGAAAGTCAAGCTCAGGATGAGAGGAAGGGCACATCCTTCTCAAAGCCAAGGGCGGGGGGTGGGGGGTGGGGGGTGGGGAGCGGCTGTCTCGGTCCAGTTCTTAAAATCACAGTGTGGGCCTCCTTAGGAGTTTCTCATGTACTGGCCTGCAGCAGCTTTGTGTGTGAACACTTCAATGTCTGTTGGCAGTGATGACAGGGACAAAAGAAGCAACCGAGTTCCTTTTCCTTCTGTCTTCACCCCAACCTTCAGCATCACCTATGGGGCCGGGCTCCTCCTCCCTCTCCCTCACCTGGCCTTCATTTCAGAGGCCGGAGGCTTGGAACCCAGATCATTTACCAGCAAAAAGGTAAGTCTGGGGTGGGAAGTACCGATGCTGAGCCAGGGCGGTTCGGGGGAGGATAACGTGTGGTCCGCAGGGCTTCATGCTCTGGAGGGTCCTGTGCTGGGTGTAACACTCTGTTAGCACCCTCTTACAGGTGTTAATCATTGTACCCTCGAATATGTGCTTTTTAAGTGAAGTCCGGGGGGACTTGTGTTGACCAGAGCAAGGACGCGCATCATGTGTGTGCGCATGCATGTGTGTTTGCGGCAATTTCTGGCAGCCTGATCCTTGGGTTGTGGTACCCACACCCATGAGCACAGGGTTCCAGTGGACTGGTGATACCTGGGGCATCAGTGAGGCTCAAAGAGGGTGCCAGGGAAGTGCTAGACCTACAAGCCAGTCATCAGAGGAGCTGATGGCGCCAAGAAGCTGTGCTTTGCTAGAGAAAGAAAGCAGTGACATTATAAGAAACACACAAGGGATCCCATCACATTTATTCCCGCCCTCATGACTTCCCTGCGTTACCAACTACTTATGCCAACAAGGACGACAGAAACGGAGAGAGGGCAGCCATGGGTCCTCCTCCCTCCCAACCCTCCCTACTCAACTGAGGATGGAAAATGCTAGTAGGATGTGAGCATACTGAGTGAAAAAAATTAAGTGTACTTTCATGTATTGTTACCACTGTTCTAGGAGGAACACATACATATATTTTGTTATGTGCAGGTACAAGCTTTGAAATAAAAAGTGTCCTTTGGCTGATTTTGTATGTGTTACATGCCATTGTATTTTAAACTGGCATTGCACAATGTAAAGATGGATGGTAAAAATTCATGCTGCTAAGTCAAAATGATAGCCTTTCCTGAAAATTATAATAGAAAACATCATCACAAGTAGACAGAAAGGAAAAAGCTTTACATCTTTTACATCTTTGTACCTCTAATGACATTTTTTCCTGTTTTTTGAAGTGGCCTCATGCTTGTGTATTCTGCACCAAGCCCTGCAAATTACAGAGCCAGCCCAGAATTTGAATTATGGAGCCTAGACATCTGTATTTGAAAGCCTCCCGCTGCAAGATTCTGATGTGGCCAGAATCTAGATGCTGGGTTCTATTTCAAAGCCTTCCCAGGGTTCTCTTCCTCCATCCACCCTGCCCCTCTCCCCTTGGGCCAGTAAAATCCTGAACACAAGATTCTCCAAGCACGAAAAGTATCTCCTTGCATAGCTGCAGATATCTCAAAAAGGACTTAAACTATTCTTCAGATGTCCTCAGTGTTAAGCATACGATTGCCCAGCTACTCTGTAAAGGCTGCTCAGTTTTAAATGCACCCCATCCTGACTTCAGAGGCTACACATTTTTCTTCCTTGGAGTTATAAGGTTCTTTCCTATCGGGTTTCCAGATGCCCCTCTGATTTCTACATTTACAATTACAGTCATTTTCCTAATCAACTCCTAATCAGCTCCAGGTTTTCCTGGAGCCCTGTTTGTCCTCAAGAAATCCCAGAGGCCCCTGAGCTGCTCCCCTGTTCTGTCTCCAATGAAGACCACCACACCTGGTCTTGGCAGGACCGACTGGCACGCCACAGCCAAGAGGCCACGGGGCACACCCTCCCACCTCCATCTCCATCTTCTGGAACCACCCCATCTTCCCCTCTTCTTCCCTCCCCCCACCCTGTATCCCCCTCGTTAATCCCCATTATTTCTTGAAGTGAAACACCAGGGGACTCTCCAATTTAATATTTCAACACACACTCCTCTCTTGTCTGGACTGAAGCATCGTCCCTAAAGTTTAGTCACACTTTTGATACTTTTGCTCAAAGAAAGGGATCATTTCATCAATTTGAGATCCCTATATTTTTAAAACTTTATGTTAGTCAAATATAGTTGCTTTACAATGTTGTGTTTGTTTCTACCATACAGCAAGTTAATCAGCTATACCTATACATATATCCCCTGTTTTTTTTAATTTCCTTCTCATTTAGGTCACCACAGAGCACTGAGTGGAGTTCCCTGTACTATATCATAGGTTCTTATTAGTTACTTATGCTATACATGTGCTCAGTAGCTCACTTGTGTCAAACTCTTTGTAACTCTGTAGACTGTAGGCCGCTAGGCTCTTCTGTCCATGGGAATCTCCAGGCAATACTGGAGTGGGTTGCCATTTCCTACTCCAGGGGATCTTCCCACCCTAGGGAATCAGACCCACGTCTTTCAAGTCTCCTGCATTGGCAGGCACATTCTTTATTGCCTGGGAAGTCCTATTTTATACATAGTAGTGTATCTACCTGAGAAGGCAATGGCACCTCACTCCAGTACTTTTGCCTGGAAAATCCCATGTACGGAGAAGCCTGGTAGGCTGCAGTCCATGGGATCCCTAGAGTCGGACACGACTGAGCGACTTCACTTTCACTCTTCACTTTCATGCATTGGAGAAGGAAATGGCAACCCACTCCAGTGTTCTCGCCTGGAGAATCCCAGGGACAGGGGAGCCTGCCGTCTATGGGGTCTCACAGAGTCGGACACAACTGAAGCGACGTAGCAGCAGCAGCAGCAGCAGTGTATCTATGTCAATCCCAACCTTCCAGTTCATCCCACCTCTGGAGAACCCCTATATTTTAAACTTTTTACTTGCATTCTGTTACACAAGACTTTTTATTTAGACTTATGATGACCCATCTTTGGGGGGACTTTCAAGCAACCTACACTGTTATCAGATCTGTATGTATCAGTACTCATGTCCTTAGAAAGTTAGACCTTTCAGAGGTGAAGAGAAAGATCATCTAGCCCAACCTTTTAGCTTTACTGATGAAAAAACCAGCATGGAGAAGTTGGTATCATGCTGGCCTAGTATCATTGTTAGTTCTTCTAAAGTATAGCTCAATGCTTCTCCTTCTGCACCAGGCGGCACCTTCAGTTGTAAAGTTGTCACCAAACTAGATTTCTTTTCCCCAACGCCCAGCGAGCCAAATGCTGAGACCCCAAGCTCTGCAGCAGAGACAAGGTTTATGTGCAAGGCAGCCTAAGGCAGAAATGAAAGGAGAAAGTCTCAGGTGCACCTCCCGTAAGGAAGGGGTTAAGGTATTTATGGGATAAGCTGGCGTCCTCAGGCTCAGGTACTTGGGGCTCTCGGGGAAAGGTGATGAGAAAGAGGTGCGACCTCTTCGCTCTTCACAGGTGCAGCTCAGCCGCAGCCTCTGCAAGTTAAAAAAAAGAAGCGCTTGGCAAGGTCTGAGGGTGGAGTTTCCAGCCCTCTAACTGTAAAAAGGTCACTGAGTGACACACAAGCCCAGGTGGAAGGTGAGTAGTCCTTCCCAGTCTTAACCAGCTCAGCTCCAGCTAGACACAGCTGATCCGGGTTCCTGGAGAACATCTTGTTTTTAGACTCCATGCTGCTTAGAGGGAGAAAGCAACGGGTGCAATGGCACCCCACTCCAGTACTCTTGCCTGGAAAATCCCATGGACGGAGGAGCCTGGTGGGCTGCCGTCTTTGGAGTCGCACGGAGTCGGACACAACTGAAGCGACTTGAAGGCAAGCAGGCTTTTTGCAGCAACAGTTGAACCGATCTTGATTAGCGAAGGCAGGTTACAGGTGAAATGGATTAAACCAGTAGTTACCCACAGTTTCTCAGTCAGTCCCTCTGCGTCCATAGGAGATTGGTTTCATGGTCCGTGGATGCACAAGTCTCATATAAAGTGGCCCCTTAATACACTGAATACAGTCAGTGTCCAGTGTCCTGGGGTTCGCACCTGCAGATTCAGAGAGCCAACTGTGTATCCATTCCACAGAAGGCAGAAAGTTCCTGGGTTCATGAAACCATCTGCAAGCAAGGAGGGTGCAGCACCCAGTTCCTTGGAGACAGAAGCTCCTATACAGGGAACCCTTCCAGACCTTGCCCAACGTATGTCTTCATCTGGCTGCTGTATCTTTTAAGTCTCCTTTGTAACAAACTGGTAAAGGAGACTGGTAAACAAATTTTTTAAAAGGTAAAGAAAGACAAAAAAACAGGCAAAGAATGAGGGAAGGGCAAAGGAAGGGAAGAGATGAAGGAGAGAAATTGTTCTTCAGTAATGAGGGAAGGAAATAAAGGCAAAACATCCAAGAACAGGCAAGGGAGATTGTCTTCAACCAGTTCTTATTTCTGGTAAAAACTCTCTTGTGTGATAAATATTCTCTGGAGTGTAAAACTGAGAGATGAAGAAACTAAGGCTTGGAGAAGTAAATAACTTAAAAATGTTAAGAGACAAATTCAGTTTTTTTTAATCTCATCTAACTGATCCCCCAAAGTCCTTCTACCTCCAAGAAGAAATCAAAATATTTCCAGTCATAATAAATTTAACATCTTTCAGAAGAACAGGAAAAAAAATATCACCAAAGGGACTTCCCTGGTAGTCCAGTGGTCAAGACTCCACGCTTCGAATGTAGGGAGTTTGGGTTCAATCTCCGGTTGGGGAACTATGATCCCACATGCCAAATGGAGTGGCTGAAAAATAAAAAATATTTCTAATTTAAAAAATATATATCACCAAAGGCATATACGAATGTGAGAGTTGGGCTATAAAGAAGGCTGTGTGCCAAAAAAGGGATGCTTTCAAACTGGTGCAGGTGAAGACTCTTGAGAGTCCCTTGGACTGCAAGGAAATCAAACCAGTCAATCCTAAAGGAAATCAACCCTGAATATTCATTGGAAGGATTGATGCTGAAGCTGAAGCTCCAATACTTTGGCACATGATGCAAAGAGCCAACTCATTGGAAAAGACCCTGATGCTGGGAAGGATTGAGGGCAGGAGGAGAAGGGGGCAACAGAGGATGAGATGGTTGGATAGCATCACCGACTCAATGGATGTGAGTTTGAGCAAACTCCAGGAGATAGTGAAGAACAGAAGGCCTGGCAAGTTACAGTCCTTGGGGATGCAGAATCAGACACGACTGAGTGACTGAACAACAAAAGGCAAAATGGGATCTCTTCAGAGGATTCTCTTAAGTGAGCCCAGAACATGGAAGAGAGAGCAAGTCAGAGGCTCTGGATGGTCAAACTTTTAGTAACTAAAGTGTCAGTTGTTCAGTCATGCCCCAACTCTTTGCAACCCCATGGACTGTAGCCCACCAGGCTCCATATCCATGGGATTTTCCTGGCAGGAATATTAGAGTGAGTTGTCATTCCCTTCTCCAGGGCATCTCCCGATCCAGGGAAGGAACCCAAGTCTCCTGCATTGCAGGCAGATTCTTTACCATCTGAGCTACCAGGGAAGCCTTTAGTAACTAAGAAGCAATGTTATTTTGAACTTTGCAGGAACGAAGCCAGTGGTAAAAACTGAAATAGCTAGTTTGACAAAGATGATGATTACCTAGTCTTGAGCATAATGGCCACCACCGTCTCCAACCTACTACCTGTTTTTGAAGTCCTCGTACCCCTTTTTTTTGGTAGACTGTCTTCAGAGAAAAAGCAGTGGACACAGCAATAGGGGCGGGGAGGGGTGGGGAGGGGCGGGGAGGGGCGGGTGTGGCGGTGGGGGTGAGGGGAGACCTGAACTGCTGCTTTCAGTGAAGACAGGCTGGAGGCCGGAAGAACAGGCAAGGCCAGGCCTGGCAGGACAAGATCAAAGGCTGAAAATGCATTTGGAACATTTACCTGCCGGGTCGCTGTGTCAGGCAGGACTCTGCACCTGGCTAGGTAATGGTGGGTGTGTGGAGATAGATTCATTCTATCTAAGGCACAACAACATTTGTAGATCAATCTGCTTTGCTCTCAAACTTTTAAGGCGTTTTTCCCTTCATTACTTCATTTAATCCGCTCAGAACTTTAAGATTTAGGGTTCATTTTTACCAAATTTAGAGAAGCAGCAGCCAGGCTTAGAGAGGACAAATAACTTGCTTGAGGCTATATAAATTCAGATCTCTTTCACCTATGCCCCCAGTTCTAAAATACTTCCCAGAGCAATATAAAAAATAAAGCCTTTTTTTTTTTTCTTTTTTTGGTTGTGCCATTCACCTTGTGGGATCTCAGACTTACAGGATCTCAGTTCCCTGACCAGGGATTGAACTCAGGGCAACAGCACTGAAAGCTCAGAATCCTTACCACTAAGCCACCAGGGAACCCCCTAAAGCATTTTTTTAAATCCATATACAGATGCATGAAATCCTGGAAGCCAACACTGGATGAGCCTTGAAAGAGAAAAAATAATAAAACTCGAGGACTAGTTCAGTTCAGTTCAGTCGCTCAGTCGTGTCCAGCTCTTTGCAACCCCATGCATTGCAGCACGCCAGGCCTCGCTGTCCATCACCAGCTCCCGGAGTTCACCCAAACTCCTGTCCATCGAGTTGGTGATGCCATCCAGCCATCTCATCCTCTGTCATCCCCTTCTCCTCCTGCCCCCAATGCCTCCCAGCATCACAGTCTTTTCCAATGAGTCAACTCTTCGCATGAGGTGGCCAAAGTACTGGAGTTTCAGCTTTAGCATCATTCCTTCCAAAGAACACCCAGGACTGATCTCCTTCAGAATGGATTGGTTGGATCTCCTTGCAGTCCAAGGGACTCTCAAGAGTTTTCTCCAACACCACAGTTCAAAAGCATCAATTCTTTGGCACTCAGCTTTCTTCACAGTCCAACTCTCACATCCATACATGACCACTGGAAAAACCATAGCTTTAACTAGTATTGACTTGTAATTAACTATAGAATTTAATTAAAAATTTTTTAAAAGACTCAATATTATCTAACCTATCATCCTTAAATATAACTTCGTCTTGGCTCTGGAAAAAAATGAATAAGAAATTGGTTATAAAGATTTTCTCAAGGAAAGGGAACTGGGTGATTGAGGAATAGAGGAGAGGGGGCTTCCCTGGTGGCTCAGCTGGTAAAGAATCTGCCTGCAATGCAGGAGAACTGGGTTTGATCCCTGGAAGATCCTTTGGAGAAAGGAATGGCTACCGACTCCAGTATTTTTGCCTGGAGAATTCCATGGACAGAGGATGGCAGGCTACAGCCCATGGAGTCTCAAATAGGCACGACTAACACTTTCACACTTTGCATAGCTTAGTAACTCATTTGTCCTTTTTGCTTTTTGTTCCAGGAGCATTTATATCCTTTTGGAAATATTAAATGAAATTAAAGCATTGACTAAAAATGCTGGAAAAAATATAACTGTGTCTTGATAAGGAACATTGCTGTATGTTTGTAACTCAGAATTTCCAATCCACTGCCAGAGTCCCAATTAACTCACCCACACTTGTTATCTGAGGGCCATCATGATGGATGTAATATACGGTGCTTAGTAGCTACTGTACTACTAAGAGTTCCCCTAAACTGAAGTTTCTCCGGTCTACAGAGCATCAGGCCAGCATACATTAATTTACATACCTGCATGCATGTCCTTGCAAGTGAGCTTAAGAGCCCTGATCCTCCACTGGCAGAGATTTGAGTTACAAAGAGGAACACCCCCAAACCCATTCACCTGTCCGTTTAACATTGTGACACCAAGTATTATCGTGGAAAACGCCCTCCAGTTGAAGAAAAGGTGCTGTTGAGTGAACACAGTGGGCAGACAGAGAAACAGGAAGGCTGAGATTAGAGTCTGCTTTATGGTTCTTTTGATGTTTTCTGAGCCAACTGTGGAAGCCAGTGAGGCTCTGAGTGGGTGATCAAAGATGTGTCTGCAGGTTCAGGTTAACAGGGAGCTGGCGAATCAGGACTGCACCTGCCTTCGAACAGCAACACATCCCACCGAGAAGAGTTTATCTTTTAGTTAAACTTGGAGGTGGCGGTCCTTTTAGAAGATGTACACGGGCTAAATTTATTCTTGCTGCATCTTAGGCCTCTGAAGGGAAAATACTGCTCTGCTTTCTATTCTTCCCATAGAAGTATTATTTTAAAGCTGATCTTTGCCACATGGTGTATACTGCTTAAGCCCTCTGGCTCTAACAACTACACAGCCTGGTTTCACAAAGGTGGATGTTTGCAGATTTGGAAGAGAGGAGTGGAGAGGCACTGTCATAAATCTCTACCTGCCTTTTAAAACTTCAAGTTTTAGGAATTCCCTGGAGGTCCAGTGGTTAAGACTCTGAGCTTTCACTCCTGAGGACCTGGGTTCAATCCCTGGTGTAGGAACTAAGATGCCACAAGCTGTGCAGTATGGCCAAAAAGGAAAAAAAAGAAAAAACTGTGTTATTTGATGAAGGTGTAGCTTTGTCCCAGAGCAATTACTTCATCTTTACTTGGGGAAATGTAGCTTAAAAGACGCATTTTTTTTTTTAAACAGAGGAAATTGAAAATAGGGCAGAGTAACTGAAGCCACTGGAATAAGTCTAAAGAGTCTCACAGTCAAAATAAAAAGCAGAAACGTACTAAACAAGGTAGTAGGCCAAGGTCACAGGCTCAGAAAGTCGATACTTAGACAGGGAAACAAAACACATTGGATAGAAGATTAAGTGTTAAGACTCACACAGAGAAACTACAAAACAGATTTCTTGGCCTTGGAGAGTTCATTATTTCAGGCCCTGGCTCGTCATACAGTTTAGGAAATCAAGAGGATGTGTCAAATCCTGCAAGTCTCCCAGAGAAGCAGATACAGCCAAGAGGAAATGGAGTGGGGAAGGGAGGAGGTGTTGGAGAGCAGAAACATAAGTGCAGGTACTTGAAAGAGAAAACTTGCATATGATTGTCTGCCAAAGGCATCCTCAAATCTTTACTGAACAGCCTGATAAAAGCAGGACGGTTCCCAGTTGTTTCATTTTAGGCATATAGTATGGTAAGTGTGAACTTGGGACTTCCCTGGTGGTCCAGTGGCTTAGAATCTAAGCTCCCAATGCAGGGGGACTGAGTTTGATCCCTGGTCAGGGAACTAGATCACACATGCCACGGGGAAGATTGAAGGTCCTGCGTGCCACAGGTAAGACCCAGTGGAGCCAAATAAGTAAATACATATTTTTTTAAAGTGTGAACTTGCAGAATCTCCTAGGGAACACAGCTTTATTATGGCTGGTATCCACACACAAACTGAACTCAGATGGGGCTAGTTCCTCACCTACACAGTGGGAATAATATCTCTCATCCAGGCTGTGAAGACTAAATGAGATATACACCCAAAGTGTTCAAGAACTATTTGATAATAATATAACAAAATGTTCAATAAATATATTTTCTTTTCCAAATCAGTCTAACAGTTTTCATTTCAATACTAGATTTACAGATGCTACCAAGAAAACCATGTTACAGTTGAAAGGACTTTTGATTTTAAAATATAAAATATGTGATGGTCCAGGTTGAGGAGACTGACTGTACAAATAGGCTAGGGGAAAAGAAAAGTTAACTAACAACAACAAAAAAAATATGTATATATATGTATATATATATATATATATATATATATATATATATACACACACTGGCTTTTCACAAACTCATATGAATAAATCAAACTTCAAAACAAAAATCAGAAAAAAAAAAAAAATCAGGTACTTCCCTGGTAGTCCAGTGGTGAGGACTCCACACTCCCAATGCAGAGAACCTGGATGGTTCGATCTCTGGTCTGGGAACTAGATCCCACATGCCACAACTAAGATCCAGTGTAGCCAAATAAGTTTAAAAGAAAAAAAAAATCACTAAAGCAACAAAACATTAGCGATCAGATTAGATAATGAGACAAAAGTTAACACAAATTTATTTAAAGTTTACATTGAAAGTTAAAAGACTATCTTTTACTGTATTTCAATCTACTTATAGTCTCTAAAAGCCCTATCCTATTAAAATGTATAAGAATACATGCCTTTAGAGTATTAAATATATATTAGCAATAATTGCCAATAATTTGAGACAAGATAGAAAAGCTGAATTTGTCCTAAGGTCATAAATTTGAGGGGCTTCTCTCGTAGCTCAGTCAGTAAAGAATCTGCCTACAATGCAAGAGACCCAGGTTTGATTCCTAGGTCAGGAAGATCCCCTGGGGAAGGAAACGGCAACCACTCCAGTATTCTTGCCTGGAGATTCCCATGGACAGAGGAACCTGGCAGGCAACAGTCCATGGGCTTGCAAGTGTTGGACACGACTTAGCAACCAAACCACCGTAAATTCGAGTGATCCAATCAAATGTGACCATGTTCAAGTTTCAGTCATTTTAATTATAAAGACAAGTTTGGAATATTAACCAAAAAAACCCAAACGGGCAAGGCTTCCTAGGATAACAATTTACCTTCTAGAAAAACAATTTACCTTCTAGTTTCCTCTACGGCTTCATTTGCCTTGTCTGTATGGGAATGTTAAAGGCGTGTTCTCTTCAAGTCTGAGTAAATTCTTATCATGGGCTTTTATTCCATTTGTAAGTCATTGACCCAGTGCTTCAAAGGTTGTATATTCTTCAGTATCTATGAAACATTTCATTCAAAAACTTTCTTTGACATTTGGTGAAATCCTCATAGTACTTACTGTGGGCTCCATCTCTTGATCATGCTGTCCTTGTTTGTCATCTGTCCAATTGTGACCGTCAACTTTAAGTTACTTCTTTTCATCGGCCACAAGCATCCATTGAATATTTTGTTTTCAATCTCAGAAACAAACTCATCTCAGATGAGTCTGTTTTTTCTCAGTGAGACCGTTTAAAACTTGATCTCTGAACATTGCTTTTTACTCTCTGGCTGGGTTCCAGATATAAACTTTATTTTTTGGTTTGATCCAAATGCATGTTTACCTTCCTGCAGCGTTAGGTCTATCTGTTAGTGTCTTGGTTTTATGTATTTTATAGGCTATACAATATGTATACCATAATGTATACAATATGTACAATATAGTATACAAAATATGTATACCACAGTATTAGCCCAAATGGAACTCTCATTGACTAAGCTGACTGGGTGATAATTTTACAGTAAATTGGTTTTTGTTTTAACAACAACAAAAGGACACACAAATTTTTCTAGGTCTGGAAAAAGAATAAACTGTCAGTTTCCAATGTTCTACTTACGAAGAGAAATAACGGCTAAAGAATAGGGCAATGGTGCCCAAATTTGTCTATGCATTAGAATCACCGAGGGATCTTTAAAAAATTCCCAAACCCAAATCACAGTTGTTTTTAAACCTTTCTAGGTGTTTCCAATGTGCAGATAAATTTGAGAACTCTTAATTTAGAGTTTAAAAGTAACTAAAGAATCAGTTACTTTCAAAAGAAAGGAACTTCAGGGGGTAAGATGTGCAAGTGTTTACCCAGTTGCCTAAGGGCATACCTCACTCTTCAGAAGACTAAGGGTGGCAGAGAACTGCAGCCTTATTGACCTGAGATGTCAAGGACAGAATTGGGGTTGGTGGAGAAGATGGAAAGTTAGGAGAGGAATCCTGGAAAGGAAGGAGCTGCAGAAGGAGCAAACCTCAAACTCGGAACCTAAACTCTGTCCAAATCCTCGGTCAGCTTGTGCAGGGAGATCCCAGTGAGTCCACTGAACAGCAGCAGCTGGAAGCTGAAAGAACTGATCAGAGATCTGAACTACTATCTACTACAGGGGAGAAAGGAGGCTGAGGCTTCAGTCCAGCCAAATGAACTGGCTGTCAGAACAAAAATTAACACTCTTCATAGGAATGTAGCAGAATCCTTATTAAGTAGTATTAATCCTTAATAAGTAGTCCTTATTAATATGTCATCCATAATGTCTACTGTATAATAAAATGTCATCAGACAAGAAAAACAGCATCAACATATGACTCGTACTGAGGCAAAATGGCATCAAATACTTTAACAAAGCTATAGTAAATAACTTATAAGGAAACACATTCATAATTAATAAACTGATGAGGAATCTAGGCAGAGAAATAGCAATGATAAAAAAGGACTAACTGGGAATTCTGTATGTGAAAAATAGAATAACTAATACTAAAATTCACTGGATGGCCTTAACAGCACTTTAGAGACAGTAGAAGAGTTAGTGAATTAAAAATTAATACAAACTATCCAATCTGAAGAATAAAGAGAAACAAGATTAAAGAAAAACAGAACCTAAGACAATAATGTAATATAAATCTACTGGAGTTCTAGGAGAGAAGAGAAAAGGATTTTTGAAGAAATAATGGCCAGTATTTTCTAAATTTGGTAAAAAACAAGATAAACTTACAGATTCAAGCTCAACAATTCCAAGCAGGATAATTACAATTATACCTTTTGTTGTTCAGTCATTTCCAACTCTTTGCAACTGCATGGACTGTAGCACGCCAAGCTTCCCTGTCCTTCACTATCTCCCAGAGTTTGCTCAAACTCATGTCCATCAAGTTGGTGATGCTATCCAACCACCTCATTCTCTTTCGCCCCCTTCTCCTCCTGCCCTCAATCTTTCCCAGCAGCAGGGTCTTTTCCAATTATACCTAGGCCCATCATCAGCTCAGTTCAGTCGCTCAGTTCAGTCGCGTCCAGCTCATTGTGACTCCATGAACTGCAGCACACCAGGCCTCCCTGTCCATCACCAACTCCTGGAGTTTACCCAAACTTATGTCCATTGAGTCGGTGATGCCATCCAACCATCTCACCCTCTGTCGTCCCCTTCTCCTCCTGCCCTCAATCTTTCCCAGCATCAGGGTCTTTTCCAATGAGTCAGCTCTTTGCATCAGGTGGCCAAAGTATTGGAGTTTCAGCTTCAACATCAGTCCTTCAATGAACACTCAGGAATGATCTCCTTTAGGATGGACTGGTTGGATCTCCTTGCAGTCCAAGGGACTTTCAAGAGTTCTCCAACACCACAGTTCAAAAGCATCAATTCTTCGGTGCTCAGCTTTCTTTATAATCTAACTCTCACATCCATACATGACTACTGGAAAAACCATAGCCTTGACTAGACAGACCTTTAATGACAAAGTAATGTCTCTGCTTTTTAATATGTTGTCTAGGTTGGTCATAACTTTCCTTCCAAGGAGTAAGCGTCTTTTAATTTCATGGCTGCAGTCACCATCTGCAGTGATTTTGGAGCCCCCAAAAATAGTCAGCCACTGTTTCCACTGTTTCCCCATCTATTTCCCATGAAGTGATGGGACCAGATGCCATGATCTTTGTTTTCTGAATGTTGAGCTTTAAGCCAACTTTTTCGCTCTCCTCTTTCATCAAGAGGCTCTTTCATTCTTCTTCACTTTCTGCTATAAGGGTAGTGTCATCTGCATATCTGAGGTTATTGATATTTCTCCCAGAAATCTTGATTCCAGCTTATGCTTCATCCAGCCCAGCGTTTCTCATGATGTACTCTGCATATAAGTTAAATAAGCAGGGTGACAATATACGGCCTTGACGTACTCCTTTTTCTATTTGGAAACAGTCTGTTGTTTCATGTCCAATTCTAACTGTAGCTTCCTGACCTGCATATAGGTTTCTCAAGAGTCAGGTCAGGTGGTCTGGTATTCCCATCTCTTTCAGAATTTTCCACATCATAGCCAAACTACAGAAATGCAAAGATGAAAGAGCCAGAGAAAGATATTAGATACAAAAGAACAATGAAACAAGTGAAAACTGATGTCTCTTTAGAAACCTTGAAAACCAGACAATAAATGCCTTTCAAGTGATGTAAAAAACAACCTAGCATTCTATTTTTAGTGAAACTATCCTTCGAAGATGAAAGAGTCATTTTCAATGAAAAAAATAAAAAAGACTGATTAGTCACCCAGCAGCCCTGCACAATTCTCCAAAAAATTCAAGCTGAAGAGAAAGGACATGACATTTGGACTCACAAGGAATGAAGAATATCAGAAATGGCTCAGATGTTTAGATGACACCACCCTTACGCAGAAAGTGAAGAGGAACTAAAAAGCCTCTTGATGAAAGTGAAAGTGGAGAGTGAAAAAGTTGGCTTAAAACTCAACATTCAGAAAACTAAGATCATGGCCTCCAGTCCCAAACTTCATGGCAAATAGATGGGGAAACAGTGGAAACAGTAACAGACTTTATTTTGGGGAGCTCCAAAATCACTGCAGATGGTGACTGCAGCCATGAAATTAAAAGACGCTTACTCCTTGAAAGGAAAGTTATGACCAACCTAGACAGCATATTAAAAAGCAGAGACTTTACTTTGTCAATAAAGGTCTGTCTAGTCAAGGCTATGGTTTTTCCAGTAGTCATGTATGGATGTGAGAGTTAGATTATAAAGAAAGCTGAGTACTGAAGAATTGATGCTTTTGAACTGTGGTGTTGGAGAATCTTGAGAGTCCCTTGGACTGCAAGGAAATCCAGCCAGTCCATCCTAAAGGAAATCAGTCCTGAATATTTATTGGAAGGACTGATGCTGAAGCTGCGACTTCAATACTTTAGCCACCTGATGGGAAGAACAGATTCATTTGAAAAGAACTTGATGCTGGGAAAGATTGAGGGCAGGAGGAGAAGGGGACGACAGAGGATGAGATGGCTGGATGGCACAACCGACTCTATGAATATGAGTCTGTGGCTCAGAGGTTAATGCGTCTGCCTCCAATGCAGGAGACCCTGGTTCGATCCCTGGGTCGGGAAGATCCCCTGGAGAAGGAAATGGCAACCCACTCCAGTATTCTTGCCTGGAGAATCCCATGGATTGAGGAGCCAGGTGGGCTGCAGTCCACGGGGTCACAAAGAGTCTGACACGACTGAGTGACTTTACTTTACTAAGCTCCAGGAGCTGGTGATGGACAGGGAGGCCTGGCATGCTGCAGTCCATGGGGTCGCAAAGAGTCAGACACGACTGAGCGACTGAACTGAACTGAAATATTAAAAAAAAAATACTATATACAGGCATAGCTTGTTTTTATTGCACTTTGCTTCACTGTGCTTTGCAGATGTATTTTTTATTTCAAGTCTATCAAGGCCACAGCATTTGTTTACTTCATGTCTCTGTGCTACCTTTTGGTAATCCTCACAGTATTTCAAGTTATTTCATTTGTATCATATTTGTTATAGTGATCTATAATCACTGATCTTTTTCACTCCTGCCTTTGGCTGCACCTCGGCAGCTTATGGGATTTTCATTCCCCAACCAGGGATCAAACCCATGCCCTTGGCAGTGTAAACAAAGTCCTAACCACTGGACCACCAGGGAATTTCATCAGTGATCTTTGATGTTATTGAATGTAAAATGATTATGACTTGCTGAAAGCTGAGATGATGGTTAGTTACTTCTTAGCAAATTAAGTATTTTTAAATTGTTATATATTTTTTTATTGGATCAATGATTCTATATACTTAATAGAATACAGTATAACCATAACTTCTATATGGACTGGGAAACCAAAAAATTTGTGTGACTCATTTGGTGCTATTCAAGTCATTGTGGAGGTCTGGTACCAAACCCACAATATCTCCAAGGTATGCCTGTATACATTCTCTTTTCTCTTATTTTCTGAAAAAAGATATAGTCCTGTTTCAAATAAAAATTATGACATACTGTTGGATTTATCAGTTACTGCTAAAATATATATAAAAATCAACAAAAAGAGAAGATAGTAAATGGAACTATATACTGTTGGAAGTTTCTATATTTTGTATAAGGTTGTATAAATTAATTCCAAGTTGATTGTGATAAATCAAAGATGTATACTGTAATCCTGTAAGAACCATTAAAAACAATATGGTTTGAAAGAGAATAGGAAACTTACAACAAAATATGTAAAATATTCAACTAACCCCAAAAAAGGCAGGAAAAGGGGGAGGGAAAAAAAAATTCCAAATGGTAAACTCAACCCAAACATATCAATAGTATATTAAATATAAATCAACCAAACACACAAAGTAAAAGGCAGAGATTGTTAGGAGATGAGCTTTAAACACAAATTAAAAATAAGTAAGAAAAGATATACCATTCAGATACTAAGCATAAAAATTATTTTCTATTTGTCTCCAACTTGAATAAATGTTTTATTACATGTACTTTTCCAGTTATGTTTATTATATACCAGTTATTTATCCACCCAGATCTATTTGGGATGATTTTTCTTTTTTCAATGTTTGGGTTTCATTTGACCCTTGACATTTATTTTTCTTCTAAATCACTCATATGACTGCTTCCTCCTGCTCCCCCCACTGTATGATTAATGAAATGCTTTATCAAGGGAAGCCTTTCAGGATTTGCTGGCCTCCCTTATCTGCACTCAAAGAATTCCAGCCTTTGATCTAGCTATTAGCCAGTAATGATTCTTAATTGCCTGTGGTTTATTTCATTTTTGTTTACTTTGTTCCTTTTATATATTTTATTTTTGGTTTTGTCTATTTCCAAGACTCTGAGGTGGGCCTAGGCCACGTCAGACTGACGTGCCCTTCATTATTGCCTCCCTCTCAGACTAGAGCATCTGCCTTCTCCTCCCTTGTTTTTCTTTCAACTCTTAGTTGTCCTCATCAGTTTTTTCTTCCACTTAGAAAAGAGTTTAGCTCTTTTTACTGTAGGGACCTTCTAAACAGAATTTCAAAATTAGACAAACTTGAGTTTGCAAGAATTTTTCTACATTCTTTAAACAATACTGAAGCTCTAATGCTCCCTCAAACTTGGACAATTCATAGCTGGGGCAGGGCTGGAAAGAACATGACTATAATAACAAAGAAACTTCATACTAAGCATGACTACGAAGAATGGTTTTGTGGCATGTGACAAACCCGCTCAAGCATGTAAGTGAAAGGAACACCACCAATCCCCTTCTAGCCATCCTGGCTTCATAAATAATTGCCTATTCCAACAAACTCCACTTGTGTCGGGCACCACTTTCCACAAACCATGACCTTAGAAAAGAAACCTAATAAATTAACAATTATTTGGCAACCTAATAAATTAACAGAGTTGTGAGAGACACAACTCTGCTGTTTTAACCATTTTAGACAGTGCTCTGAAAAATTACTTTAAACATAAAGGCCTTACCTAACTGGACCACTGAACAAAAATTATTTTAGAAGGTTAACATGACAGAGGCAATACTAAGAACTGCTTGGGTTGTTGTTTACTTCTGAAAACTTAGGCCGCAATCTGGTGCTTTGAGACTTTCCTTTTCAACATGGGTCACAGCTTAAAATATGCAGTCTAGACCACCAAGGGATTTTTGGTTAGCTAAACACCGATGGAAATGATTCATTTCAATTTGTCATGCAGTTTTAAGTAAAGATTTAAGGGCCTGCTATGCCTCCTATCAAGAGTAAATATCACACATCCTGTTTATACAGACTGGCTTGTCCACAGTTGTTCAAAGTTAGTGACACCCCCCCAACTCACACTCCACCCTACCCCCAACTTCCTGCTCACTGGGGTGCTATATTCCTACTCATTTTTAAGAAGTGCCTCTCTCAACAAAATACTCTGTATTACAGGAATTTTTAAAGAAAATACTTTATTATGTCATGAAAAAAATGCATCAATCAACTAGATTCATACTTGTTTGAAAAAACAATTGAAAATTTATTAATTAGACAGTATGTGGGCATCCTGTTCCACATGGGAATGAGAAGATGCTATAGGTTCTCTAAGTATTGCACAGTCTGAAAAAAACATCAACGAAAAAAAAAGGGAAGGGAAGGGAAAAAAAAAAAAATCACATGATCTTGGGAACCATCTCACATTATGAATAATCTACCAAGAAACATTAAAAAAAGAAAACCCTTTGTTTCTACAGTAGCTCTGAGTTTATAGTTCTTGGAATGACTGTATTCCATTGACAACATTTCAGTAACAGGAAGCTTCATTTTAGCAATCCCATGTGCAAATATTAATAAAAAAATATATAAAATAATGCAATTCATCTTTTGCTATCATCCCAGCAAACATAACATTTTTTTGAGAACTGTTTTGCTTGGGAAAAAAAAGGAGGGGTTAAGCCATAAGTTTTGCCTGAAGCTCCATCTCTGCAGCCTGTTTGAGTGCAACATCTACCAGAAGCTGAATTCCACTGAAATCTTGGTTGAGGTCCGGTGGAGTAGGGGGAGGAGTGTTGAAAAGACCACTCTGTGTGTTTGCACTTGGTCCAGATTTACAGGAGTCCTCTGCGTACATGAGGGAGGTGTCTGTAAAGCTGCTGTTGGCCATCTGCTGTATATCTGTGTTTTGTCCCACACCAACTGACTGGCAGAGAGAGAAAGGCACATCTTTTAACGCAGTCACGGTGGTATGACAGATCACTGATGGACGAGCCAAAATGGATCCTGGGGAGGACGGCTTAGGAGATAGTGGCCTCCCCAGGGCTGGGTTGGGCCCAGCTGTACAGGAGTGAAACGGGCTCTCTTCTAGAGCTGGCATGAGGTTCCTAATGCTCACTGCTGACTCCACAGAGCTGGCTTCAGTCATCTTGGCCCCACGGCGGGAAATTGTGAACCGATTTGGATCTTTGCCATCTTTTCTCAGCATGTCAGGGAGGAGCCTGCGCCGGGCGTTGATAAACCAGTTACAGACCTGAAATTGTACGGGGATGTTTTAGACATGTTAACACTCTGCCAACACGCCTGAGAACCTCCTTCTTGTTGCTGAAATCACTCAGTAGTGTCCAACTCTCTGCAACCCCATGGACTGTAGCCCACCAGGCTCATCTGTCCATGGAATTCTTCTGGAGTGGGTTACCATTTCCTCTTCCAGGGATCAAACCCGAGTCACCTCCATTGGCAGGTGGATTCTTTTACCCAAAACCTTCTTGGGGGATGCCTAACTGGTCTCTCTTTGCATTAAAGAAGGCATGAAAAGGCTTATAGGAACCTACCAATTTATTTCAAGGTATTTTGAGCCCAGCCAAGAAAGGAGAGGTGCTTCCTGTCATAAACCACCTCCTTTTCTAATACAAATTCCCCTTTTGGCTTCCCATCATCCTTAAATGCTTTCAGCACACACACACACAAAAAAAGAAGTATATGTTCTCAAATGTCTGAAAATGATTTTTAGAGAGGGAAGTTTACCTTTTAACTCTCCCCATATTAACGTATTATCTACTGCCCAGCATTGAAGTTAATCAACTACAGGAAAACCTTCCTGTATGAAAAGAGCCACTCCTCCCAGTTACTGATTTTTTTCCCAGTTCAAATGACTATGTCAACAGACAGGACATGAATTACCTCACTTAAGGCTGTCCTTGTTTAAATATCAAACCAGTTTCCTGGGCAATAGAGTAAGATTTAACCTCCTTTTTATGTTTGGTGCATAAAGGAAGGCTCTTTTAGGCGTTAAAGGAAATGCTGTTTGACAGATGACTGTCAAGTGTTTCTGTTTCTCTAGATAGCTAACAGTTATTAGCTGTTAGCACTATAAACTTTACAAGAAAAAGATATGCCTCCCCCCACTTTGAGTGAGGAGGCAGTTTATGACTTGCTATATAGGAATGCTGTAAAGTGATTCTGGGGCGGGGGGTGGGGGGACCCACCACCCCTGGGAATGCCTTCCCCTTACCTGTAGTGTAGATAAGTGTGTTTGCTGGGACAGTAACGCTTTTTCTTGCTCTGAGGGGTAGGCATTGTATCGGTGTTCATACAACCAGTCGCGGAGAATCTGAACTGATTCCTTCGGCAGGTTGCCCCTCCGCCTTCTCTTGCCTGAGCCAGCAGAAGAGGAGAGGTCCAGGGGACTGTCCATGCTGTCATCATCTTCAGTCTCACTGCCAGACGCGGCCACAACACCTAGGACAGGACAGAGGCCAGCTATCAGCTGCTTTTATCAGCAGAGCACCTACTGCAAAGCTCACCTCTTTTAAACACTCAGCACAACCGCATTTTCTCAACTTCTGAGAGCCCAGGGAAGTATCGGTGTTTCTTTGCCCCAAAACACCAGAGCGCGTCTGAAATCTGCAGGGTAATTTGACTCGCAGCGTATTCCAGATCCCCAGCCCACAGGCAGATTCCCTTTTGTACCCACTTTCCTATAGGCCTCAACGACTCACATTCCTTTTGAATGAAGCTCAGAAAAGTCTAATCCAGCAAAGAGACAAAGCTGCACCCAAGGCGAATAGCGTGCCACGTGTGAAACAGGAAAGGTGGCACAGCAGACGGGATGTGTCTGACAACCTCCTCAGTGAGGTCATTGCTAACTGGGAAAAACAAGCCAGCCAGTATCTTAATGCATGTTTCAAGCGCTGTTCTTCCTCCCTCTTCCACTGAAGGTTTTGAAATAAAATGGAAGATTTTTTTTCCACTGATATAAGGAAGGAAAATTACACTCTTAACTCAGTTAGTATTCAAAAGATAAAGTGCATGCCAGAATCTTCTGCCAGTTCCTTTTCCTTTTCACTGCTGCTTCCTTTTATTCAAAACTAGACACCTACTTTTAATGGACAGCACTAGTCACTTTTTACTAAATACAACCACTGATAAGTCTCATTGCATAAAAAGCTTTTTCTACTTTTAGTACTTATGTAAGACCTCAAAAGATGCCTAATACTGAGTAAATTTTTTAATTTCTATAAATTTCAATTGCCAGCTTAATCTGAACCTAGAATACTACATATAAATAAGCAGGATTCGGCTTTAAATCATTACATGACAAAGAAAACTTGAATATGCAACTACCAAAGGAAACTTGTTTACAAGCACTTTAATCCTACTAGGAATTTTAAAAATTCACACACCATACAGAATATTTAAATCACACATAGACTGGGTTCCACAAAAATTCAAATTTGGCCCTTTTAGACATTTAAAGATAACTTAGACTTTTTTTTTCCTGCCCCTGCCTCGAGGCACATGGGATCTTAGTTCCCCGAACAGGGACAGAACCTGAACCCCCTGCATTGGAAGCCTGGAGTCTTAACCAAGAGACTGCCCCCAAATTTTTGAACTTTAACTTTCCCCCTTTCAAAACTATAAAAGGCTACTCTGATTAAAGAAATGAAATCTTGTTTTTAAAGCATACTACAGTATGCTCTAAAAACCAGTATTTCTATGTAAAAGAAATCAAAGTAGCATGAAATGTAAAAAATTCTCTTTAACGTTGTTGACAGAACCTCAAGTAGTTTACCTTGGTAGGAAATAAAAGCAGAATATTCCTCAGAGTGATAAACCATTCAATGGTTTTTAAAGGAACTTTCCCCAAAACCCTTCCTTTTAAAGCATTTGATGGATGAGAGAGCCCACCACTTAACTGAATCTAACTCTACTGGCTGACACATTTTCAGTTTTGAACGGCAGGGGGCAGGAGGTGCCGGAGGGAGTGTCCGCAGAAAACGCAGAAACTTCCAAAGACAAAGTAAAGCAAGTTCTAACAAAAGAGGAGGATGATCTTGCAAATTCACTTCAGCTCAAGGCTTCATGAACAAACAGCCACCAGTAAAAGGCCCCGGAATCCTAAATTTTAACCGCTGCCACGTATCTGATGTCTCTCTCCCCAAAAGATTTCATTAAACTGCTTTAAAAAAAAAGTTTCAAAAAAAAAGGAGGCACATTTAAAACTGAAAGTGCTTTCACTGTTGAGCAGATGAAAACCTTTTAAAACCCATGTTAAAATTTGGGTGAAGGATTGACCAAAACTGCTCTGATAAAAAAAAATCTTAACTTTTAAAAAAACGTATCACATATCTGAATGACTAACACTAATTTGAATAAAGCAATTTATTTTAACTCATCAAAAAGTCTGAAAAGCCAGATCTTCTTCCTAAGGCTATTACTACCACCCCAACTCACAGGGCACCCCCCTCAACTTTTTAACTTCTTAAAAAGTGTGAAAACCTGCGCACTGAACAGTGAATTCCCAACTGTAAACTGATAATCACAAGTAGTTTGAAACAAACAAAAAAACCCTAATGTGTATCCTTTGATCTGCTTACTTAGTTTGACAAGAAGCCGTCACTCTCAAAGCAGGCGAGTGACAGAAGGTAGATACCAGTTAAGCAATACCAAACTGCAGTGACTTTACTCTGCTCTCAGTTCACTCGAATCAATGAGTGCCAGGCCGCCGGACGTCTTAACAAAGCTGAAGGAACAGGAAGTTAAGACTTCAGTCCCTCGGCTGCCCCAGCTGGTATTTCACTACAGCAAACCACGTTTGCGGCTGTCAGGGCTGTTTCCATTAAAACTCTCCCTCCGGATTGTGGCTCAACTTGGAAAAACAAAAAGACTTTTCCACGTTACTCATTTCCTATTGTAAAAGAGCTTTTGAACGCTTTCCCGGTTACGACTTGTTTCCAAACGTCTTGCTTTGCTCACGCTTTAAAAAATGTGGTGATGGCTGGTGGGGGGAGCTGGGCGGGAAGCGGGGATCACAAGCCTCTTACTCCATCCATATACAAGAAAATGTTGTTTAGAAAGCCACAAGATGGCCTATGGATCCCACCACCCTAAAAAGAACTCCCCCCCACCCCCGAATAGGAACAGAGGGAGCGGCACAGCACTGGGAAGGGTCAGAGATAGTGGTTGTGAAGTTGGACTAAAAAAAAAAAATCTGGAAAAGGCTAGAAAGGGATCTCGGAATAAGAATAACCAACGGGAACTTATAAGTGTACTATTAGGAAAAAGCAAACCTAACAAGTTTCCGGATCTTAACATCTCGGGAGAAGCGACAGGAACCCTACTTAACATCCCAGACACTAGATCCAAGGAGCCCATCCCGTCAGGAGCCGGTAGCAAAGACACTTAGGGAGATCTTTTTGGCATCCTCAGTTTTCTAAGGCGGGACACTATTATCACTAACCAGTCTTAACCAACCCCCTGGCTCCACGATTGACTTTTTAAAAAGTGCTTTTATTTTCAACAAAACTTGAAGAGAGTTTCACAGACTTTCGTAAGACAGACAGACAATAGTCGGACTCGCCGAACTCGGCGGGGCCAGGTCTCTTCCGGAGCCCCGGCGGAGGCCGCTGGGCGCGGGGCCCCCAGGTGGCCGGAGGCCGGGGCGGGGGCAGGCAGGGCCGGGCGGAACGAGCCGAGGGAGGAGCCTGGCCCCCGCCGGCCCGCAGGCTTTTGTTCCGCCAGTTCTTCGGCCCCCGCCGTAGTAGCCCCTCCGAGCTCACGAGCGAGAGAGCTCGCCCAGGCCTAGGAGTTTCAGATTACAAGAAGAAACTAGAAACCGGGCCGTGAATCTCAACGTCCGGAGGGGCCTGCCCACCCGCGGAGGATTTGCCAGAAAAACCTAAAAAGGGAAAGAAAGCTGGGCCACCTCGGCAGCCTCTGCTCCCCCGCACGAGCTCTGAACCAGTCGGCGAAGTTTCCCCTCCAACACGTCACCTTCCATTGTTTCCATGAGTCGGGCCGCGCGCCCCGGGGCAGCGCTCCCCGGAGATTCCTCCGGGACCGGCGGGTTCGTGCTGGGCCCCGCCTGGGGGAGGGGGGCTTCGAAGGAAGCGGAACGGGAGGCATGGTGGTGAGGGGATGCCCCAGAGCCCGGGGATAGCCGGGGAGGATCATCACTGCCGCCCCCGCCAGAACCCGAACAATGGGGCAAGCCAATCCCTGCTCTCGCACCCCTAGGGGGACCCATCAGATACACCCTTTCCCCAACTTATCCCCGGCAGTTCTCCACGAGGGAGGGAACGCCTCCCTCTCGGGGACGGTCTGAACCTGTCAGCCCTCTCCGAACTGACACGATACCGACGCCCCCTGTGTGCTCCCCGCGCGTTTTTTCTCGCCCAGTCCAGTTAAACATCCAAATTTCTGAGCCCCGCCAGGTCCTTGGCGAGGGGACGCGGGGAGTTGGTCCAACCTCAACTACCAACGCCCCCCACCCACCCTGGGAACGTTGAGTTTGACTCCCGCCCGCAAAGCGGGACGTGCGGGGCTCTGTGTGTCTGAGTCACCGGCCTGGGGTCAATCGAACGTAAGTCCAAAGTGAAAACGTGGCCGAGGACACAGGGTTTCGGTCCCGGGCTGCCCCGCTCTAACTTGAGTCTGAACCGTATTAGCCGGACGAGTCTGGAAGAACGTGGAGCAGGAGCCACTCTGGGCATGCGCGGCACAACCCCCGCCACCCCCAACCCCCCCCCACCCCACCCCCGCGCTGGCTTCCCCCAGCGATTAACTTCTGTTTTGAACCACTCGACATAAATCACAACAGAAAAGCCAGCTCCGGCCCACGACGGAACGTTCGGGGTGCCTCCCCGCCCGGGACTCAAAAGTTAACTTCAAAAGGGAGTTAACATTCTTTGACCTTTCGTGGTGGTGGTGTTTTTTTTTTTCTGTTTCTTTCTGTGTATTTTGTTTTTAAAACCAGACTGACGGCAAGTTTCAGTTGTAAAGCTTCCAGAAGGCCTGGTGGAAACAATGACAGGCTCGCTCTTTGCATGTCACACTTGGACTCGTTCTCACTGCACGCCTTCAGTCCTAACTCTTCCTCTTGCCCCAGATTCATCGTGGGAAAACTTTTGTGAGGCTAGGAATTCTGGAAAATATAACTTTCCAAAGGGACCGACCCCCGGGGGCGATCTGGGATCCAGAGTCGCGTTCCTCCGAAGGTGAAAACGCCCCATCCCGGGAGAAGTCGTGCCCGGACTCTGCCGGGAGCGAGTGGGGAGCCCCGGAGCCCAACTTTCAGACAAAGCGCCAAGACTCCGCGGGCCGGGCCACCCCGGGTCCCGACGGAGAAAAGCGGGACGGGGGTACCCCCCGACTCGGGACCCCACTCCCCCGCCCGCGAGAAGCCACGCGGCGGCTCGGCGGAGCGTGGGGTGTCGGTTTGGAGACAATGAAACTTGGAGGCGCACAAACAAGGCGTGGAGCGTGCTTCTTGACAACGTGCCAGCAGCGTGGAGAGGCCCGTCTCCCCACAACAGCCCCTCGTGTTGTGTCTGGAAGGAAAACAGCAACGGCCGTTCCAGACGCAGCTTCCACAAAGAGGACGGCCGCGGCTCAGGCCTCCGAGCCCCCCGGGGCGGAAAAGTCCGAGTCACCCGCGCCGCCCGGCGAGCACGTTGCCCCGGGACCCGCGCCCAAGGCGCGCGCCGCCCGCGAGCCTTACCTTTCTTGCTTTTCATTCTGGAGTTCCCCGGCCAGTGCCAGGCGACAGCGGGGGTCTCGAGGGGCCAGGAGCGGGGACAGAGGGGCCGAGCGGTCGTCCTCCTTCCCGGCCGACTCTCCCGTAACTTGGAGGACGTGCTCCAGCCGTTATTGCTAAACACGGCGGCACTCGAATCCCAGGCGCCCGCTCCTCGGGCGGAATTCAAGTGACACTCGGGCTTCCTCCCGCCGGGATCTTCTGGCAGCGGGCCGGGGACGCTCCCTCTCCTAACTCGCTCCCCTCCCCACTCCGCTCCTTTGTTCGCGGCTCCTGCTCGGCGCACCTCGGCGCTGTCAGAGTGAGCGAGGCAAGGAGGGAAGGTACCGGAGGTCCTGCCTCCGCCCCCAGCCGCCCGCCCCGTCCCCCGCCCGCCCCGCCGCTCCTCCGCCCCTCCCCCGCACCTTCCAGCAGCCTAGGACCGCTCTGAGCGCCCGGGCCGCGTCGCCTCACCCCGCGCCCCCGGGGCGGCTGTCACCGGTCCCTCGTGGGGACGGCCGAGCTCACGAACGCGATCCCTCATCCCCGCCGCGCGCCCGCCGCCCGCACCCCCGGGTTGCGGGCGACACCAGCCAAGCGCACTGGCTTGCTCCCTTGGGCCTTTCTTCCAGGGTCTGGCGAGGGTGCGTTTGGTTAGGAAATTGCAACAGATGGGGTGGGGGGCGGAATGCCGTTCCCTCCTCCACCCCAGGGAAGAAAAAGCCTCCCCTTTCGATTTTGACAGCTGCCCCAACTCCACCGGCCCGACTCGGGCCGCAGGAGTAGACAGCCGCTGCTGATTCAAGGGGCGGGGCTGCCCAAGAAAAGTATTCGGGAAAAGAATCAACTTCTTCCAGGACGCACTGTTGCCATTGACACGCGCGGGCGCGGAGAGACGCACCCTTCTCCTCTCGGGGCTCTTCCTCCCAAAGCAACAGTGGGGGGGGGGGGCGGGCGGGGAAATGGGGGGGAGGATGAGACCCAGACACCCTAGGCGAAAGTCTGTTGCCCCCGGCTAAAGCTGCGAGTTCCGGAGTGGATTGCAAGGCAGTTTCGAAATCTGACATGTTGCGGACAGACACTTGTCATGCTCACATGCTCTTTAAAAGTCGGTGCCTGGGGATGGCCGGGACGCGCGCCCGCCCCGCCTGAGACTCGGCCTAACACCCCATCCCCGGACCCCCTCGTCTGTCTCGGTAAACAGTCTACTCAGGACTTATCCTGCTAGGGGACCTCTTTTCCCCCACCACCCCCACGCCCCGGTATTTCAAACAGAAACTATTAGGTAAACACATGTTCCTGTTAGTTTATTTTGGTTGAGAGTTAGGCGGGCTCCAGCGGGAGTTCCTGGATGAAATTACCCATTTTAAAAGTCCAGATGCTTTAGGCTGATTTCAAGAAATGCAGCCCCCTCTCCGCCCTCTCCTCTGGGTGTAGTTTTTGCGTGTCTGTCCCGTTGTTTTGAAGTCAACGAACTGTCACATGCCACACTAATACTTTCCCCATCATTTAAAAAAAAAAAAACAACCATAAACAAGCCCGGTAGAGATGTCAGCGCCCGAGTCAGCCTCCAGCTTGTGCTCTGCACTGTCTTTGTTTTGTAACCTCGATGAAGAACCGGCAGAAGTTCTGTGGAAATAAGGTTCAACCCAAGAAGAAATAAGGCGGCCAAACCATGACTGACTAGAACTTTGGAGCCTCTGTTGTCGGATTACACTGAAAATTAAAGCCAGCCTCCCACCCACTCACCCTCCCAAAACAAGGCACCCACCCACTCCACCCCACCCCCAGAGTGACTTAAGGCCAGAGTTTACAAAGCTTGCGTGTTTTTTTTTTTTTCCAATTACAGGACTTAAGATGAATAAACAAGGAAAATAGCGTCACTCTAAAAAGGCGGCAACCTTTCGATTCCCCTCCCTCCCCGTGCGGTGTGCCGACGGCTCGGCACCTAAGAGAACACGCGTCTGAAACGGCCGAGAGGGGAACCGAGACCTGGGGGGAAACCAACCCGGAGGCTCCCCTGCCCCTTGGGGGTTCTTCCCTGCCCGCCTGGAGACGAATCAGCGGCTGCGCCCGCGCGCAGCACCGACGCGGGGCGGGTAGGGGGCCGCCGGTTCCGGGGCCGCGGCGCTCTAGGCGTTTGAAGGGCGGCCGGTCGCCGGGATTGGCGGCTCGCGGCCGTTGGGGACTGGGAGCTGAGCTGGGGGGAGGGGCGCGGGAGGAGGAGCCCGGCGCCTGCGCTGCGCCTCCGCCGCCTGAGTGGCAGGAGCCTCCCCCGGAGCCGGGCGGTTACTGCGGAGACGCTTTGTTTGCTGACTTCGAAAGCCGTTCCGACTGCCTAGGCCGCTTTCGAAGCGGCTCCACGAAACACGCTGCCTCCGGGTGGGCCTCGCCCACCCCCGGCCGCCGGCCCCGGCGCGCGCCTGAAACGTCTCCTCCTTCCGCGTGGCTCCGCTCGGCCACGCGGGGGCTCTCCTTCTGTGCACAAAGGTGTCCTTTTCTCCGGCCAAGTCAGCTTAGCTCCTGACGGCGATTCTCGGACAACCGAGATGGGAACGGAGTTTACAGCTAGAAAACCAACTTTGCAGGGGAAGCGGGGAGCGGCGCAGAGGATTAACAGTCTCTTTGAAACTGCGAGGAGGAGGAAAAAGTCAAATTTTCCTCTCTCGCTGGAAGTCCGGCTTGATCCGGGCAATGCTCACCTTTTTGCTCAAGCGAATCACATCGAAGCAGTCACTAAAGCTGGCAAGACGCCCCTGGGAGGAACCCGGGAGCGCTTCTGGGTGATACACGGCACACACACACACACCTGTCCCCCCCGCCCCCCAACCAGAGCCTGTCCCAAACTTGTCTTTAGATTTGAAATTTTGGTGCATTCTGGAAGAAAGTGCCTGGAGTCTGCGTGACACAGGCCAAGAAGACAGCCCCACAGAGTGGGCTTGAGGAACCAGCAATTGCTTAGGATATTTTTGTTTATTTGCTTCTCTCAAGGTGGAAAAACAAGTTTCAGTTCTGGCTCTGTGAGTCCCTTCGTGTACCAGCCAGGCCCTCTCTTTAAAACTGATCCAGTGACTTTTACAGATTCTTTCCCGTGTTTTGGGGGGAAAATGTGGATTCACATTGACTACATATTATTTGCTAACTTCATATGAATATTAATATATATTGGAATGCTGCCTGAGTGAGAAGGAAGAGGAGATACTTGTTCACGTTGTACACCATTATTTTTTCCCCCCTCCAAGCACACATAGTTCCATGTGGTGTCTTATCTTTCCAGGCTGCCTCAAGGCCAAGAAAAGACAGAGACTTCAGTTACTTTTCACAGCTGCAATCTCTTCAAAGGCAAAAACTCAAAAATGAAACTTGGAAAGGCAAATAAGCCAGGGAAGTGTATCAGTACATTTTGTGTTATTTTGATACTTGGTCCATCAAGTGATTGGATAATAAAGCCTGATTCCACCCAGCACTGTCTTAGGTGGAGGAAGGATGACTCACAGTCACTGGATCCCTTCTGTGTCTCCTCACTAAAGGACAGATTTTTTTTTTTTTTTGAATAAAATACGCAGACTGCTGAGCTCCACATAAGGATTCTATAATCATCTCTTCACATCTCAGGTCAGAGGGTCTTGGGCTGCTCAAGGAGAAGCCACCCATTGTCTTTTCAAGGACCCACAACCCATCAGTGTGGTGATTTTATCAGCCTTATCAGGATAATTCTCCTCCTGTCAGTTACCTGAATAGTTAACTTGTGCTACTACTTCTGTTAGTAATCACTTTTCTCCAAGCCTGCATTCCCTTTCCCAGCCCCTCTTTTTACCTCTGCAGCCAGGGGCCTCCTTTTTTCTATTTTTACCCAGAGGGGATCTGAACTCATCAGGACAAAGAAAAAAAGATCATTGTTGAGCACAGCCTTTAACCTCTCTACTCTTTTTTTTTTTTTTTAACTTTTTTCTTTTCTCTTTCCTTTTTTCTTTTTAAGCTCTCTATTCTCAACATCGTGTTTCTATATTGTGCCTTCAGTTCAGTTCAGCCGCTCAGTCCTGTCCAACTCTGTGACCCCATCGCTTCTCTGCCCTTTTGGCTAAGACCGAGAGTAGTATTGTGCTTTACAGTTTGCTGCTACTGCTAAGTCGCTTCAGTCGTGTCCGACTCTGTGCAACCCCATAGACGGCAGCCCATCAGGCTCCGCCGTCCCTGGGATTCTCCAGGCAAGAACACTGGAGTGGGTTGCCATTTCCTTCTCCAATGCATGAAAGTGAAAAGTGAAAGTGAAGTCGCTCAGTCACGCCCGACTCTTAGCGACCCAATGGACTGCAGCCTACCAGGCTCCTTCGTCCATGGGATTTTCCAGGCAAGAGTACTGGAGTGGGTTGCCATTGCCTTCTCTGGCTTTACAGTTTAAGACACACTTAATTTAAATGACCTCATTTAATACTCATTTAATAAGGTAGATATTATGATTTTTTCCCTAACATCAAGATAGCACATCCAAACATAACAAAGCTAAAAGGTAAAAAACCAAGTACTGGACATAAATTGTTGTTTAATTGCTAAGTGGTGTCCAACCCCACAGACTGTGGCCCGCCTGGCTCCTCTGACCATGGGATTTTCCAGGCAAGAATACTGGAGTGGGTTGTCATTTCCTTCTCTCCAAGGGATCTTCCCGACCCAGGGATCGAGCCAGTGTCTCCTGCATTACAGGTAGATACTTTATCACTCAGTCACCAGGAAAGCCCGGACTTTAAACAAAGTGTTCTCGGGCATGTCTGGTGGAAGGTCTGGTGGATAAAGAAGGCAGTATAGGGCAGAAACTGACCACAGATTATGACACAAGGGCCATCTGAACACGTGGAGGCTACTCTAAAACCTGCCTCTCCTCTGAAATCTATGTGGAGTTTTACCAGAAGCTCCCTTCCAATCTACCTGCATTTTGTCCTTTTTTAAAACCACTCGTTTTTTCTTTACAAAAACAAAAAGAGGAGGAAGCTTGTTTTCAAAACTACAAGCAGGAAAAGTATACAAAGTGAAATAGGAAAGACCTCTTAATTGACTATTTCACTCTCCATATGTGCATATGTATACTACATACAAATGAAGGGGTTTTTCATTGTTATTAGTTGTTTTCAAGTCCACTCTGCCTGGGATGGCCGCACAGGACTGGCTGCATATCTGACCGAAGGGTGGCCTGCGTGCGCGGGAAGTCGCTTCAGTCCTGTCCATCTCTTTGCGACTGTATGGACTCCTCTGTCCCACCAGTCTCCTCTGTCCATGAGGATTTTCCAAGTGGGTTGCCATGCCCAGGGGATCTTCCCCACTTATCTCTAGGTCTGCTGCATCGACAGGCAGATTCTTTACCACTCATGCCACCTGGGAAGCCCAAAGTTTGGCCTAAATATCATCTCAGAGGAGTCTTCTGTAACCACTTCACCTAAATTTAGTTACCCTTGCTGCCACCATCTAGCTCAGGAGTTCTCAACTGCTGTTTAGGGCTGGATAACTCTTGGTTGTAGGGGGCTTCCCTGGCAGTTAAGGTCCGTAGAGGCAAAACTGTGATTTTACCAGTAGTCATGTGTAGATGTGAGAGTTAAAGAAGGCTGAGTACCAAAGAATTGATGCTTTTGAACTGTGGTGCTGGAGAAGACTTTTCAGAGTCTCCTGGACTGTGAGGAGATCGAACCAGTCAATCCTAAAGAAAATCAATCCTGAATATTCATTGGAAGGACTGATGCTGAAGCTGAAGCTCCAATATTTTGCCACCTGACGCAAAGAGCCAACTCATTGGAAAAGATCCTGATGGTGTGAAAGGATGAAGGCAGGAGAAGGGAGTGACAGGATGAGGTGGTTGGATGGCATCAATGGACGTGAGTCTGAGCAAACTCCTGGAGATGGTGAAGGACAGGAAAGCTTGGTGTGCTGCAGTCCATGGGGTTGCAAAGCAGCAGACACAACTTAGCAACTGAACAACAACAAAAACTCTTGGTTGTAGGGGGCTTCCCTGGTGGCTAACCAATCTGACTGATAACACCTACCCGCTAGCTTGTGAAAAAAAAAAAAAAAAAAACACTCCAGACATTCCGAATGTTCTCCAGAGGGGACAGAAATTGGGGTGGGCAGGAAGACCCCTGGTTGAGAAACACAGTTCTAACTCAACCGTTTCTTTTTGCCACGACACCACAATTTTCACGGGGTCACAAAGAGTCGGACACGACTGAGCGACTGAACTGAACTGAAAAGCATTTGACAGAGAACTAAAGGAACAGGGTTAGAAGGACCAATCGTGAGTACAGGGGGGAAATGTGTCCCGATTAAAAAAAGAAAAAAACACATACATATGGTTTGGAATAAGTACCAAATTTATGAGGTAAAAGTAAGACCTTCATAATACCCTACCTGTTAACTTAGTCCCTTTCTCCTCTTGCCATCAAAGGGTTAATTCACTCACACGTTTCCATTTATCACCATTACCTCTTCTGAAAGCTATAGAGGACCTATAACAGCAATAAAATGATGAAATATCTGGGAATAAAATTAACAAGAAATAAGTGCAAGTTTTATGAAGAAAACTTTAAAACCCTACTGAGGGACATAAAGGAAGACTTAAGTAAAATAAAAGACGTAATTTATCCCTTCCAGCAAGATTCAATAACAAAAGCATAAAGATGTTTATCTTCCCTGAACTGATCTTTAAATTCAAAGCAATTTATGTTAAAATGCCAACAGGATTTTTTTTTCTTTAATTGCTACACTTCATCAAAATTAAGCATCTGGAGAAAGCCAGGGAAATTCTGAAAGACAAGTTAGGGATGGGAGGAGGGCAGCAGAAGCCCCTTCAAATATTAAAGTGTATTTTGAAGTTAATAATGAGATTAAATAATGAGGACACAAAAACAAGGCGACAGTTTAGACTATGATATGGACATTTCAATTTTGGTAAAGGTGACTTTTCAGATCAGAGATAAATTGAATTGGGACAGTGAACTACTTTTCGTAAAAAATCAAACTGGTGGAGGAGTGGGAGGGAGGTTCAAGAAGGAAGGGACATGTATACTTATGGCTGATTCACGTGGCTGTATGGCAGAAATCAACACAACACTGTAAAGCAAGTATCTTCCACACAAACAAAAAATGAAGCTGGCTATGTTACTCTTCTAACAAAAATAAAACTCATCTGAATCAAGATTGAAATGTTAGAGTAATTAATAATGCACTTCTGTATGTTCCAGAACAGTGGTTCTCCAGGCGGAATACATGTGGCATCTTTGCCTCCCAGGAAATATTTGAAGATGTCTGGAGACAATGCCCGTGGTCACAGTTGGAGGGAAGGAAATGCTTCTGGCCTCTAGCAGATGGAGACCAGGGTGCTGCCATTTCACTGCACACAGAATAGACCTCCAGGGAAAGATCATTCTGTCTGAAAGTCAGTTGTGCTGAGGCTGAGACAACTTGTCCTGGAAGGAGGCACGAATACAATCATGGAGTAGGGAAGGCCTTTGTAACCAGGACAGAAAATCCAAGACACAGTAAAAGATACACATGTGTATAAGTATTTTGTATTTTTTTTTAAACTTGTGTGTAAGGGAAAATTCATAAAATTTTCAAAAGCAAAACAACTAGGAAAAAATACTGTCAGCACATGTCAGGCAGAAGATCTATTTACCGAACTTATGTAGAAATCATATAAGTCAGAGGAAAAAAAGAGTCCTGTTTTTAAAAAGCTGGGCAAAGTCTATAGATAAGCAGTTCACATTAAAAAAAGAAAAGAATCCAAATGAACAGAAACATGAAAAGTTTTAGTGTGCAGTCATTCTAACAGCAAAGTAAATTAGACTGTGCTGATAGAGGAAGGTTGATAATATATATATAAGTTGTTTTTAAGCAAAGTACAGAACATTATAACAGTATTCCTTTTGTGTACAATTTTTTATGTGTAGTTTTTTGGAATGATACTCAGGGAAATATTAACAAAGTCTACCTTTGGAGGAAGAGTGGAAGAGAATGAGATGCATGATGAGGAGGGTCTGTTTTTCATCTTATACTTTTTTGTACAAACCTGATATATGAGAGACAGAGACAAAGTGTATGAGATGAAGTTGGAGAAGGCAGGTGCCCAGTCTAGACTCGTCATCATCATTTGATTTTACCTTACCTTATTCCTTCTTCCGAGCTCCTCTTTTCCTTATGGAGATCTGAGTTTCTGACTTATTTTCCTTCTTTAAATAATTTCTTTTAGAAATTCCCTGGTGGACAGTGGTTAAGACTCTGCATTTCCACTGCAGGGATGGAGTCAAGTCCTGGTTGGAAAACTAAGATCCCACATGCTACATGGGCCCCCAAAATAAAAAATTTCTTTTAACCTTTTTTTACAAGGTGGGTCTATCATTTTTGATGACTAAATAATAGTTCACTGTAACTATGGATATAATTTATGTACCAAACCCCATTTATTGGACACAGGTTTTGTTCTGGTTTGACCTGGAGGGGATTTTTGAAGATCTTCTATAAAAACCTAAGCAAGGGTCTAAAATAGGATGAGCTGTATTTGGGGCCTTGAAAGTCTGATTCTGCAGTCCACGAACCAGGGACGGTTAATCATTAGCAAGTGTAAATAACCCCCAGTGACACCCTGGGATTTCATTATTTGCTGCTATTTCCAAGAAGTATCAAAGGGTGTCAAACCATTTACCCTGTTAAATTGGGTGGCCAGATCTGCAAAACTGAAAAGTTTAATCCTGATGCAAGCACATTTTACAAAATTTGGCCAAGTATTATAGTACGTAAGAAGAGAGTAAGATGCTTTCCTCAAAATGAACGAGCAAAAGTTGTGGATGTAGGGCTGGAATCCACATACCCGGTAAATGGCATGGATCGTTCAAGTGAAGGCCTTCTCTTCTACTGGTGGGTGTGTTAGTACAGGGGACAAGTTGTTTCCTAAAGTGTTTCATCAGCTTTCCACAGGATGTCATGCAAAAGCCAAAATGATTATTCTGTATTCCCTTAAAAGGGAGGAAAACACATTTACTGCCAAGCTACTTGGATACACTTTTAAAACTTACATTAAAAAAAATAAACTTTTTTATATAAAAAAATAATAAAAAATAAATAAATAAAACTTTTGTTTTATTTTTCCAGTCCATCTTGGAAGCTCTCTTCAGCAACACACAGGGTCGATTAGCAGAGCAAAATAATAGTCTAAATCCGTGCCTGTTTGTCTCTCCCCCTCCGCTTGCACTTGGCAACAAATTCATACATATGTCTGCTAGTCTCCAATACTCTTTTTTTTTTTTTTGGTTTTGCCATGTGGCTTGTGAGATCTTAGTTCCCTAATGAGGGACTGAATCCGAGTCCCTGCGTTGGAAGTGTGGAGTCTTAACCACTGGACTGCCATGGAAGTCCTGAATACATTTTATTTAAAAAAAAAATCTTAAAAATAGCCAGGTGATCTCAAAAACAAGGGTTTTGTCCTGCCTAGAATATCTTTTTTTTTAATAATGTAAAAATGTAAATATAATAGTGGATGTCCTAGTGTAATAAATCCCCAAATACTAATCACCCAGCTTCAACAGTTATCAACCCATGGCCACTCTTGCTTCATCTGTACCCTCACTGACTTCCTTCTCTCCTATATTATATCGAAGCCAATCCCAGACACCCAGGCACTTCTGGATAAGCTTAGAGTTAATTCTCTGCTTGCCTCAGCAGTAACTCCTTCCTCTCTGGGCTAAATGGTTTGTTTACTGAAAGGGCTAAGAAGTCTCAGAATTATGCCCAATTGTATTTTACTTTCTAGCTATTTCTCCTCCTATGGTTAAACATTTTCTTCTTACCAGAGAGAGCAATTACATTTTATGTTTGTGTGTGTGCTGAGTTGCTCAGTTGTGCTTGACTCTTTGCGACCCCATGGGCTGTAGCCTGCCAGGCTCCTCTGTCTATGGGATTCTCCAAGCAAGAATACTGGAGTGTGTTGTCATGCCCTCCTCCAGGGGTTCTTCCTGACCCAGGGATTGAACCTGCATCTCTTGTGTCTCCTGCATTAGCAGGCAGATTCTTCACCACAAGCGCCACTTGGGAAGCCCCACATTTATGCTTAGATGTGGCTTTAAAGCTTTTAGTTCAGCTAGCCCCTGTTAGACCCACTCCAGTGTTCTTGCCTGGAGAATCCCAGGGATGGGGGAGCCTGGTGGGCTGCCATCTATGGGGTCGCACAGAGTCGGACACGACTGAAGTGACTTAGCAGCAGCAGCAGCAGCAGCCCCTGTTAAAGCAGTAACTGTGATACATTTTCTCTTTTGGACAGTCCTACCCTCAAACATTTATATCAGTTTCTTCAATTTGAACTTGTCAGACAATGTGCACTGATATTTTTTTCCCCTTGGTTCAGAGAGCACATTCACCAAATCAGTATCTCTCTTGAGGTCTATAGTCTTTACTGACTATAAAGAAAAACATGACTTTAAAAAATGTCATGGCTACAATGGACTTGAAAGTGAAGTTGCTCAGTCATGTCAGACTTTGCAACCCCATGGACTGTAGCCTATCAGGCTCCTCCGTCCATGGGATTTTCCAGGCAAGAGTGCTAGAGTGGATTGCCATTTCCTTCTCCAGGGGATCTTCCCGACCCAGGGACTGAACCCGGGTCTCCTGCATTGCAGGCAGACGCTTTACCGTCTGAGCGACCAGGGAAGCCTTTAAAGGCAAATTATTTCTTTCTCGTGTGTGTGTGTGTGTGTGTGTGTGTGTGTAAGAGAGACAGAGAGAAATGAATAGAAGATGAGGGAATAAAGTCTAGAAAGATTTGTTTCTAGTTTTGTTTCCAGTATCCAGTTTTTTTCAGCCAGAACAGTCAGATGTAACATTAAAACACAAACAGGCCTTATTCCAAAGTTTTAAAACATAATATTCTGACCATCGGGTTTGAAAAAAGTGGAATCCTCATAGCTTATCTGATGACTTTTCCTCCCTCCTTCCTCCCTCTCTCCTTCCTTCCTTTCCCCCCAATCCCTCGTAATCCTCGGACACATTATCCCTCATTGGAAATCACAGAACAATAATTAGTCCTAAATATTTTATACTTCACAAGAATCCCATTTAGTTTTTAAAACTAAACAAACCAATTAAGAACGGGGTTTATATTTTTTGAGTTAGGAATGCTTTGCCTTCATGTGATAAAACATGTTCCTCCTACCAGTTTTTTTATGGGAAAGAATAAAGCCAAACCTCCACAAGCTTCTTTTTGATTAGTCATTTGTCACTTATCTGTCTGCTCACAAAGTGCATTTACCAAAGGGATTAATGCTTCTGTAACCACAATGCTTTGCTTTCTGTCACTTTGTTGAGCCTCCAAAAAAAATGACGGAAGGGAGGGGTTCTTGGGGTACCTCCTCCCCAGTCTGAAATACAAGCCCCTCCATGGAGATTTGAAATCCAGTTCACAAAATAGCCTACCCATTTTTCATACTAAAGATGGTGTTTAGGCCAAGTTTCGTCTCTAATGTGACTTACACATACACCTGCTCCTCCCATTTCTTCCTCACTCATCCAGAAAATAGTTCTCTTACTGTTTTGCAAAGTGCTACAGTCCAATCATTTCTGCTCAGTAAATGCAAAAATCAACTTTAATCCAGGAAAAAGTAATGTAAATTGTGTTTGCTGGACTTTGAGTTGTGTTAAGAAGATTTGAATAAGTTACTGTTAAGGAATCCTTATCTGGTAACAGGTGGGCTAAACTGGAAAAAAACAAACTGAAAATCCTGGAATGGGAAGTTTACACTCACTCCTCCTTGATTAGCTGTGGGATTAGAATGCCTCATCTCCACCCCTCTCACAGAGCAGATGTCCCAGTTATCAACTGTTCTCCAGAAGAAAAGCTGAGAAGGTTTGTAGGACATGCAAGAAAAGTTTATACTCTTGCTTCCAGGACTTTACCTTGAGGGTCTCCAGATCTACTCTCTAACCTATGCCCATTCCAGACCTTATTTGAATGTCCACAGGAACAAAACTAAACTAAAATTATATACCTCTCTTTCAGGATTCAGCTTCATCTATTGCAAAATTTGACAGTTTGTCACCTTAAGTATCAATGCCTGTGCCTGAGTTGGTGGCATTATGCCTACCCATTCTCTTTGCAAGTTTTCTGCAATGAGCTTGGATTCTCTTACTTTTTTTAATCATCATAAAAAATCATGTTTCTCTTTTAAGTTTTTTTTTAAATCTGCCTACCCTTAACACCACAGTACAGACACAATTACAGGTGGCTCTCATGTGAACTGAAAGAGTGATTCATTTGACAAAGACTGACAGCTATTCCTCTGTCCTCGCTAGGTGTCAAGCTGTTTTTTTTTTAAACTGGTTGGTGTGAAAATAAATAAGAAAGAACAATAGGTTAATGTGTCCAGGAGGAGAAAGGATGAGAAAAGATAAGTTGTTCAGGGCATCTCAAAAATTGGAGGAATTGGAGGAACTTAAGAATCTGCCTCACAATGCAGGGGACGAGGGTTTGATCCCTGGTTGGGGAACAAAGATCCCACATGCCTTGGGGCAACTAAGAACTTGTGCCAAAACTATTGAGCCCACACAGCACAACAAAAGATTCCCACATGATGCAATAAAGACCCAACACAGCCAGATACATAAATAAATATTAAAAGAAAAAAAACTGGAGGAAGTAGAGTTGGCAGAGATTTGAGGGAAAGGAGGCCTGTTTTTTAAAGCCAGTGACAGAGCTTCCCTGGGTGGCTCAATGGTAAAGAATCCATCTGCCAGGGCAGGAGATGTGGGTTCAATCCCAGGTCCAGGAAGATCCCACATGCCGTGGGAGCAACTAAGCCCAAGCAACTGCTGAGCCTGTGCTCTAGAACCCAGAAGCCACAACCACTGAGCCTGTGTGCCTCAACTATTGATACCCGTGCACGCTAGAGCCTATGCCCACAACTAGAGAAGCCGCTGCAGTGAGAAGCCCACACACCGCAACTTGAGGAAAACTCACCCAGCACAGCCCACAGTAAAATAAATAAATGTAAAAATAGTAAAATCTTTCTAAAAATAAATAAAGCCAGTGACAGCCACTCAGCAAAGTACAGATGTACTAAAAAAGGGTGTACCCTTTAGTCCAGCCCCTACACTTAGGGGGGCTTATTCTGAGGTTTGGTGGTCTCATTTGGCAAATACAGAGGGAGTAATAGGAGAAGGCGATGGCACCCCACTCCAGTACTCTTGCCTGGCAAATTCCATGGACGGAGGAGCCTGCTGGGCTGCAGTCCATGGGGTCGCTGAGAGTTGGACACGACTCAGTGACTTCACTTGCATTTTTCACTTTCATGCATTGGAGGAGGAAATGGCAACCCACTCCAGTGTTCTTGCCTGGAGAATCCCAGGGACGGGGGAGCCTGGTGGGCTGCTGTCTATAGGGTCACACAGAGTCGGACACGACTGAAGCGACTTAGCAGCCGCAGCAGCAGAGGGAGTAATAGAAAGTAATGGAAAGCACAGAAGACCTAACACAGCCGGATAAGTAAATAAACATTAAAAGAAAGAATTGGAGGAAGTAGAGTTGGCAGGAATTTGAGTCACGGCAACTCACCTCAGTATTCTTGCCTGGAGGATCCCATGGACAGAGGAGCCTGGAGGGCTATCGTCCATAGGGCAGCAAAGAGTCGGACACGACTGAAACAAACTTAGCACCCACACACAGGCCTGTTGTTTAAAGCCAGTGACAGGGCTTCCCTGGTGGCTCAGAGGCCAAAGAATCCACCTGCCAATGCTGAAGATCCGAGTTTGATCCCTAGATTGGGAAGATCCCCTGGAGAAGGGAATGGCAACCCACTCCAGTATTCTTGCCTGGAGAATCCCACGGACAGAGGAGCCTGGCAGGCTATAGTCCATGAGATTGCAAAGAGCTGGACACGACTAAAGTGAGCACGCATGAGCCTGGGGTGGGGTCAGGCCTTATTCTGTAGAAAATGATGACATTTGGCCGTATTTCAGGGAGATGAAGTTTGCTGTTTTCTCTGGAACAAGTTTGAGGCAAAGCGCCTGGTGAATAGGGTTTTAAAAGATTAAAGGCCTGAAATTTCATTGTGCCTATGAAAATGGGAACTTTTTTTTTGCTTGGTACTTTAAGTTTCTAAAAATACGATTTACTGAGCCTATTTGAGCCTGTACACGCAATTATTACAAACACTTAAAATATAGAAAACACTTTACCATTGTTTAGACTATAAAAAAATAATGAGTAGCTAGATGAGAATGGGAACCCCTTCAGGCCAGGATAGAGCCAGCTTTCAGGCAGGAGTCACAATTCAGAATGCATAAGTCAGCTGTTTTACACGACTTTATTTTTCCTGTTCACACTGTAGAGGTCAAAGGGTGTGAAAGGCTTGGAAAAGGCTGGATTTCTCCAAACATCCCTGGGAGGTGTCAGCCTGCAAACAGGCTGTTGGCTAATGACTGTGGTGATTAAGCCTGCCTCCTGGGGCCTGCTCATAACTTTTATTTAAATAGGCTGTTTCTCACCTTGATTGGCAAGATGTTCTCTGATGGGAAGGAGTCAGTTCCTTAACTACTTTTGTAGAATGAAACCTCAGTTTGAAGCTGGGGTTATCAACCCTCTTTTTTTGTTTGTTTGTTTGTGTGGTAAAATATACACAGCATGACATTTTCCATTTTAACCATTTTTAATTGCATGGTTCACTGACATTAAGTACATTTGCATTGTTGTGCCACCTTTCACCACCATCCATCTCCCTGACTTTTTTCATCTTCCCAAACTGAAACTCTGACCCATTAAACACCCTCTCCTCTCTCCTCAACCACTGGTAACCTATTCTACTCCCTGTCTCTATGAATCTGACCATCCTAGGTCCCTCATTTAAGTCGAATCCTAAGGTGTTTGTCCCTGTGAGTATGGCTGATTTTACTCAGCATGATGTCTTCATGGTCCTGGCCCCTTATAACATGTGTCAGAATTTTGTTACTTTCTCATTTACCTTTATTTTGGAACTTTTAATTATTTTTAAAATATTCATTTTTCTTTATTCATTTGGCTGCACCTGGTCTTATTGGGGCTTCCCAAGTGACCCCATGGACTGTAGCCTGTCAGGCTTCTCTGTCCATGAAATTCTCCAGTCAAGAATACTGGAGTATTCTTGGTAGCCATTCCCTTCTCCAGGGGATCTTCCTGATCCAGGGCTTGAACCTGCATCTCCTGCATTGCAGGGGGATTCTTTACCATCTGAGTCACCAGGGAAGCCCAGAGTAGGTGCAAAAGAGATATGAATGCTGTATATTTATCTTTCCAATATTTTTCACATTTATTAATTGCAGCCTTTCAAAAATCCCTCCAGTGAAGAAGTTCAAGCATATTGAAATACTTATATAGATAAATTAGAGAGGGTGCTTTTGAGATACTATTACTCCATCACTCTTTGAGGATTTTCTTATTTTCTGGTACAACTTTTTGTTCCAGGCTCATATTGGCTTTCCTGGCCCAACCCTAGAATCTACCATTTCTCTAAGAAGCCCTGGTCATTTTCAGTAGAAAAAGATACACAGACACTAAGATCTGGGCTCTAAATGTGCAAAGTACATATTACTACTGGATTGTCATTGCTTCTAGGTCCTCTCAATAGACAGAGGAAGAACACACACACACACACACACACACACACTGCATCCAGTTGAAAACCATGAATTCATACTGATAGCTCCAATTTCAATTCAACACCACAGACTCCTTTCAGTCTTCTTGTTCTTCATGGTTACAACTCTTCTCTGACAGTAAGGAACCTGTTTCTCATTACCCTCAAGATAATGACTACTTGTTCAATCCTAGAATATACCAACCCTGCCTCTACAAAGAAACTGACTATTATAATTCAATATTCCTTTCTTTGTTCTCTTTAGTCTGAGTGTGTAAGGTCAAAATACCATGTTCAGAAGTTACTTGAGTCAGCTCTTCCTTCCATATGACTGTTACTGTTTTGAAATACGTTTAGGTTCATTTTTTATTCTTTCTTTCTTTTGGTTCATTTATTAAATTTATATTCCTTTCTCTGGTTGTCCTACATTTGTTTCATTTTATCATTATGATGATGATAATGACCTTTTTGGTATGCAAAACAGCATGATTCCAAAATCAAAACTTAATGGCAGGTTCGCTTCCTGCTAATCCCTCCCACCTTATAGGTAATCTCTGTTAATACCCACAATCATTGGTTTCTTTCTTTTTTGGCCACGCAGAGAGGCACTCAGGATCTTAGTTCCCAACCAGGGTTTGAACCTGTGATACTTGCAGTGGAAACACTATCTCCTAATCACTGGACTGCCAGGGAATTCCTGCAGGATCATTAGTTTCTAGTCTTTACTTCCTGTATCTGCTGCTGCTGCTGCTAAGTTGCTTCAGTCGTGTCCGACTCTGTGAGACCCCATAGACGGCAGCCCACCAGGCTCCCCCATCCCTGAGATTCTCCAGGCAAGAACACTGGAGTGGGTTGCCATTTCCTCCTCCAATGCATGAAAGTGAAAAATGAAAGTGAAGTTGCTCAGTCATGTCCGACTCTTAGTGACCCCATGGACTGCACCCCACCAGGCTCCTCCGTCCATGGGATTTTCCAGGCAAGAATACTGGAGTGAGGTGCCATTGTTTTCTCCATTCCTGTATCTATTTTATCAAAAAAGAAGAAAAGCAGATAGATGTATGTTTCTGTGTTATACAATAGGTGGTACACTATGGATCAGCAATTCTCAAACTTTTTAGTCTCAGGGCCTCTTCACACAATTAAAAATTATACAAGAGTGAAAGAGCTTTTGTATATGTGGGCTTTCTCTGTTATATTTACTGCATTAGAAATTAAAACTGAGGGTCTTCCCCAGTGGTCCAGTGGTTAAAACTCCAAGCTTCCAATGCAGGGGACGTAGATTCAATCCTTAGTTGGAGAATTAAGATCCCACATGCCTCATGGCTCAGCCAAACAAACAAAAAACCCTTGATAAGTTATCAAAAGTATTTATTTATTATTTTGATTAAAATGAACAGTAATAAGCTCCTGAAATATAAATATATTTTTATGAAAAAGAACTCCATTTTCTCAAACAAAAAAGAATAGAAAGAAAGAAGGCATGGATTTACAATGTCTGACTTAATAAAATGCAGCTAAATTCTCTATCTGCTTCATGCAATCTCTTGCAGTGTATTATTTTCACTGAAGCATATAAAGAGTCCTGGCCTCAAACAAATATGTAGTTAGAAAAGAGAAGAGTATTATAACAGTTTTTTCAGAAAATTGTATATGTTCTTTGATACTACCCTAAAACTCAGCAGTAGTAGTTTCTTAAAAGGTAGTTGCAGTGTGGACTCTGAAAGCATATTAATAAACTTTTTAAAGTTCTGTTACATTATAATCCATTGATCTTTCTTATACTTTGGTTGTATCCTTAGCCATGCAGGATTTTGTGCATTTGGAAAATGATTAATTGAAGTATGAAGGTCTTCCTAATGTGGATACATTTCATCATACAGTATCAAAAATTATTTGATATATTATCACGTCTGAGGACTTCTTTGGTGGTCCAGTGGCTAAGACTCCAAGCTCCCAACACAGGGGGGCCCAGGTTTGATCCCTGGTAGGGGAACTAGATCCCACATGCTGCAATGAAGATAGAGGTCCTGTGCTTCAACTAAGACCCAGTGCAACCAAATAAATAAAATTAAATTAAAATATATTAAAAATATATCATCTCTCACACCAATAGAAAAGTCTTCAAGTATCAAGAACCCAAAGAGCCTACAGTGGTAGATAGAAATTTCCCAAAATTCCCATTCTGATTTGAAAGTTTTGAGTTTTACCATTGGCAGCATATACTATCAGTTGTTTCCTTGAAGAGAGAGGCTCACTCACTTATATTTGAGAAAAATAAAAACAATCCTCAAATACCCATGTGTGAATAACAAGTTTGTCTGGCAGGTATTCTTTCAGGTAAAAATGGTGTTCTATGAGAAAGTGGCTAGCTCAGCTTGTGACTCAAACAATAGCAGAAACACTTTTCCTTGAGGTAACCATTGTACTGTGTGTGTCAGAAGTGCTTCACGGGTATTTCCCATTCAGTCACACAGACTAGTAATTCATCTCTTCTATTTCTGGCTGTGCTGGGTCTTTGTTGCTGCACACAACCCTTCTCTGGCTGCGGTGAGCGGGGTCTACTCTTCACTGCAGTGTATGGGCTTCTCATTGCAGTTGCTTCTCCTATTGCGGAGCGCAGGCTCTAGGTAATTGGGCTTCAGTAGTTGCTGCACATGGGCTCAGTAGTTGTGGTGCACTGGCTTAGTTGCTCTGAGGCATGTGAGATCTTCCTGGACCAGGAATCAAACCCATGTCCCCTGCAGTGACAGGGGCTTCTTATCCACTGCCCCACCAGGGAAGCTGTTACAAAGACTATTAAAAAGACATGAACTCAAGTCAAGTCTGATACCATTACTAATTTTTACTGCTTCATCCAAATATTCTTAAGGGAAATTGTCTTTTTTTTTAACCAAGAGTACGTGCTAGTAGAGGGTATATGGCACAACCTTGATTTGTGATAGTCCCTGCAGTTTTACTCTATTGCTTTTACAAAATCAGTGTAAATGTTACCTCTGAAAATAGGCAAACGGAGGCTTCGCTGAGCACCGAAGAACTGATGCTTTTGAACTGTGGTGTTGGAAAAGACTCTTGAGAGTCCCTCCTAACCAGTCCATCCTAAAGGAGATCAGTCCCGAATGTTCACTGGAAGGACTGATGTTGAAGCTTAAACTCCAATACTTTGGCCACTTGCTGCGAAGAGCTGACTCATTTGAAAAGATCTTGATGCTGGGAAAGATTGAGGGCAGGCGGAAAAGGGGACAACAGAGGATGAGATGGTTGGATGGCATCACCAACTCAATGGACATGAGTCTGGGTAAACTCTGGGAGTTGGTGACGGACAGGGAGGCCTGGAGTGCTGCAGTTCATGGGGTTGCAAAGAGTTGGACACAACTGAGCGACTGAACTGAACTGAGTTTATAGAGATCATTCTCATTATTGTTGTTTTATAGTTTTATCATATTTTACCATATGAATAATATCATACTTCAATTACTTTCTTATGTTTGGACATTCAGAGTGCAATTATTAATACAAATGATATTCCAATGAACAATCTTGGGCTAAAGTATTTTCATGTAATTGAAGGTGTTTCCTGGGACAGCTTCCTAGAAGGGCAAGTATTGTGTCAAAAACAAACACATGTGTGGTTTTTTTAGATATTGCCAAACTCCACTTCACAATGGTTGTCCCAATTTGCATATCTACCAGCAATGAATAGGAGTTCCTGTTTCTCCAGAGCCTTAGCAACTAAAGATAATGCAGAGGATAGACATATAAATTCATCATATATTAAATGACCCCTAGGTTAAATAGGAAGCCACTCCAGTATTCTTGCTTGCCTGGAAAATCCCATGGACAGAGGATCCCGGTGGGCACTACAGTCCATGGGTTTGCAAAGAGTCAGACACGACTGAAGTGACTTAGCATGTAGCAGGTTATCTGTGAGGGTGACATCAGCCTTTTCTAAGAACTTTTCCCTTCAATATCAGTAGGTGAAGAATTGATGCTTTTGAACTGTTGGAGAAGACTCTTGAGAGTCCCTTGGACATCAAGGAGTTCAAACCAGTCAATCCTAAACAAAGTCAACCCTGAATATTCATTGGAAAGACTGATGCTGAAGCTTCAATACTTTGGCCACCTGATGCAAAGAGCCAACTCATTGGGAAAGACCCTGCTGCAGGGAAAGATTGAGGGTAGGAAGAGAAGGGGATGACAGAGGATGAGATGGTTGGAGGGCATCACCAACTCAATGGACATGAGTATGAGCAAACTCTGGGAGATGGTGAAGGACAATGAAAGCCAGGCATGCTGCAGTCCACGGGGTCACAAAGAGTCAGACACAACTTAGCAACTGAACAACAACAACAAATGAGGAACAGGATCATAAAAATGCTCTTCCCGAAAAGGAAAGAAAGGGAGGGAAACAGTAATCACTGGACCACTGCAGTGATGTAGTACCGACTGAGACTCTCTGCTCCAGCAATAAAGTGTGTCTCTCCATTAGACCCTGGCTCGGCCAAGAAATTTCCTTGTTCATTATCGTCTGTGGCCTTTGGTTTTGCCTCTGGAAGGTTCTTCCATTAATTATCCTCCTTGAGACTACACCTGAAGTGGTATTGAAGAGTATGCTCTCGTGTAGGTTGAGTTTTGAGGACCCTGAGGTTTGGTTTAGGGGGTTAAAGAATTACAGATTCCTGAAGGACTCTTGACATGTTTCTGGTGTTTTTCCTTATATTCAGTTCTTTGGTCCAAAGGTTCCTTTGTAACCATAGCCATACATCTTGTCAGGGAAAAGTTCTTAAGCCAGAGGAATCACTGCTTTGATTCACTGGCTGGCACATGGCACAAACCCATACCTGAAGTATCATGATGGATACCCTGAGGCCACGTGAAGCAATAGGCTTGGGTTGGGAAGGAACCAAACTTTATTAATCTGTCTGGCTCCCATTGTCTGCTAAAGAGCACTCAAGAAAGACTTTCCAAAACCTCCTTAGTGGAAATGTATTCCATTCCACCTTACCTTCCAACTGGCTAGCTCTTGCCTGGACTTAACTCTCTCACAGACTTTAGCTAAAGGCAGAAAAAAGCAGCCAACATATATAAACATTCAGACTTTTCTCAAACACTTCTCCTAGAGCTATGGACCTGATTGGCATGTCCCATATATACCATATATTGATTTGATTATATTCCAAGATATTGCAGGAGATGATTTGTCTAAGTTAATTTAGCTAGCTCAGTTTTCTTTTGATCAGTGTAGCATGGTTTATCTGTCTCCATCACTTTACTTTTGATCTGAGTCTTTATATTTATTTTAAAAAATTTTTTAAAATATTTGTTTGCCTGGGCATGGGTCTTAATTATGGCAAGGGGAATCTTTAGTTGCAGCATGCAAACCCTTAATTGTGCCATGAGAAACCTTAAGTTTCAGCATGTGGGATCTAGTTCTCTGACCAGGGATCAAACGTGGGCCCCCTGCATTGGGAGCACAAGGTCTTAGCTACTGGACCACCAGGGAAATTGCTGTGTCTTTGTAATTAAATTGGGTTTCTTATAGACAACATATAGCTGAGTCATTGTCTCTGTTTCTTAATTGGCATATTAGGACCATTCACATTTACAGCGATTGCTGATACAGCTATATTAGTGTCAATCATATATACAACCACATACATAGCTGTTCTTGCTCATTGTTGTCATTCTTTGTTTCTTTTTTGTTGTCTGCTCTTCCTGCCTTCTCCAGTTTTCATTAAGCATTTCGTATGACTCAGTTTTCTTTCTTTGTATATCAATATACCTCCTTAAAATTCTTTTTAGTCATTGCTCTACAGTTTGCAATATACTTGTATAGCTAATCTAAGTCTCCTTTCAAATGACGTTATACCATTTCATGGAATACCTCCCTCCCATCTCTTGTAACACTGCTGTCAGGCACTTCATTTACCCATAAGCTATAATCATCCAATGCATTGTTGCTGTTATGCCTTTGAACTAATGACTAACTGTTTAATTTAAGAATAAGAAAAATAAGAACTTACCTGGCAATCAGGTGGTTAGATTCCTTGCATCTAGTGATCCCACATGCCATTTAGCATGGCTAAAAAAAAATTGAAGAAATAAGAGAAATAAAAGATTTTATTTTATCTTCATTTCTCAAACTCTCTTTTGTTATGTAGATCTGAGTTTTTGACCTAGAGCATTTTCCTTCTCTCTAAAGAACATCTTTCAACAATTTCTTATAAGACAAGTCTGCTGGAGACAAATTCCCTCAGTTTCTGGTTTCTTATAAAAGTCTTTATTTCTCCTTTGGTTTGGAAGGATGATTTGCTAGACCCAGAATTCTAGCTTGCTGATTTTCTTTCAATGCTATAAATATTTCACTCCTTTCTCCTTTTGCTTCCATGGTCACTTTCTCCAGCCTTTCTGACGTTAAGTATCGTAAGGTTTTAATGAACAAAAATGCTTCCCAATTCCTCATTTCGTTTTCAAATATATTTTAAAGGAAAATTGAGGGAGACTTCAATGGAGAGTGTTGGTAAAAGGAAACCATGCGCTTAAATAGGATGGGGTCCTGAGGCCTGAGCAGACCCAGAGATGAGGCACCTCCTTTTAAAATTTCACTGGTAGAGAGGCCATTACAGGAAGCAGAGCCATAAGGAAGAACCAGGTAAGCTCCAGGGTAAACAGAAATCTATACTCCCCACTACATTTCTGAGCTCACCAAGTGAGCTCATTTCAGTACATTTTCTTTTTCACACTGGAAGAATGCTTGTGAAGTAGGTTTTATTCGTTATCAGCTCTACTTTATTGAGGGAAAAAACTGAGACTTAAACAAGGAAGCTTGACAAGGGCAAAGAGTGAGTCATTGGCAAAGGCCAGGATAAGTTCATTCGGCTCAAAACAATGTTCTGAGAATCTGAGCCAGACACCAGCTGGAGGGGCTGAGTACGGGGGTGGGAGTGGGGGGTTGGGGGAGCTGGCGGTGCAGAGAAGGCAGGACGAGGCCCCGCCCCCCCCACCTGGGTCCTCCCTGCGCGGGGCTCCTCCCACCTGCATACAAGGGCTTTGGGAGCCCCGGGCTGTAACGTGGACCTTGGCTTCCCCGTAAAGGCCGGTCTCTTCCGCCAGGCCCTGGCTTTTCCTAGCTGAGGCAATCGTTGTTCTAGAGGCTTCTTTCCCCTTTGTAACAGATAAGATATTTTTGAATGATGCCTGGCTGTGTTTCCTTACGATTAGCTGGTTTCTATTTCCTGAACCCTTTCTACCCCGGGGCAAGGCCAGGAGTCACCTCTGGAAGAAAGAGGATGTGATGAAGGGGGATGGTCTTCAGGGCAGGAAGAGGAGGGGAAAGCCTGCCTTCTTCCTGAGGCCACTGCGGAGAGGCGTGTGGAGCCCGAGGTAAGGGGCTGGGAGATTGGATGGATTCATTTCTCTCTTTGGCCTGGGACAAGGTTGCGTGCTGGGGTCGGGCTGGAGGAGAGTGGATGGCTCCCAGGAAGCATCCCACCAGACTGAAGCTCCCACAGGCTGCTCTCATGGATCCCGGAAGATACAGAGGTGGTTGGCTTGAGAATCTGTGGGCCTTGTGGGACAAAGGGGACAGGGACTGGAGAAGTGACAGCAGAGGCTTGGGTGGGCAAGAGCCTGGGGGCATGTGTGGCATAGACTCGGGGTGATGCAGGAGCCCATTGGGCGCTGACCAGCCATTCCTCCAACAAGTAGCCACTTCACCCAGCAAATGAGGGATATCGCCCTGAGGCCAGACCAGGCCTGGACATGGTACCCTCCAAGCTCCTTTTATCTCAGAGGCATCAAGAGGATAAGAAAGACCACTCAAATAGATGAAGATTTTAATCAGCCTTAATGAGAAGTTGAACTTTGAATGAACAGAATGACCCTTTGCGACCCCACGGATTCTAGCGCACCAGGCTCGAATACTGGAGCAGGTTGCCATTCCTTCCTTCTCCAAGTGATCTTCCCGACTCCGGGATCAAACCTGGGTCTCTTGAATTGCAGGCCAATTGTTAACAACTGAGCCACCTAAAAGAACTAAATTGCTGTTCTCTGGATACTTGAGCTTCCCTGGTGGCTCAGACAGTAAAGAATCCGCCTGCCAATGCAGGAGATTTGGTTTCATCCCTGGATTGGGAAGATCCTCTGGAGAAGGGAATGGCCACCCACTCCAGTATTCTTGCCTGGAAAATCCCATGGACAGAGGAACCTGGCGGGCTAAAGTCCATGGGGTCGAGTCAGACATGACTGAACGACTAACACTCTAGATAGCTGAGAAATGAAGAAGGGCAGAGATGGGAGAGGTTGGTCAATGAGCCCTGGGAGGGAAGGGAGTTCCTCCTCTGTGTGGCCGTAAATTTCCAGAGGAGGCTAGCTTCATCTTCAGCCAGAAAGAGTGGCTCTAGCATGGTAGCCAGGCTCAGGTTCTTGAGAATGTCTTGGGTCCCAGGTTCCTTCTACCTGTTGTTGTCATCCCCAGAGGAATTACCCACGTCTTCATGTTTGAAGCTGACTGTGCATGACCAAATCTTCATGGTAGTGTTATTGGAAGGGGAACCCCTTCCAGGGCTTGAGACTGGGCTCATGTCTAACACTCGGAATGAATGGTCCAAGGAGACACGTGAGCTGACAAAGCAAGAGACTCTATTGGAAAGGGGTGCCCGGGCAGAGAGCAGGAGCATAAGGGCACCCAGGAGGACTGCTCTGCCACGTGGCTTGAAGGCTTGGGTTTTACGGTGATGGGATTAGTTTCTGGGTTTTCTCTGGCCCATCACTCTAACTCATGGTCCTTCCTGGTGGTGCACACATTGCTCAGCCAAGATAGATGCCAGTGAGAAGGATTCTGGGAGGCTGGTTGGACACATGGTGTCTCCTTTAGAACTTTCCCAAACTCTTCTGGTTGGTGGTGGCTTGTTAGTTCCGTGTTCCTTACTAGGATCTCCTGTCATAAAATAACTCACGCAAATGGTTACTATGGTGCCTGGCCAGGGTGGGCAATTTCAGTCAGTGTGTTTCCCCTAACAGTAGCAGAGGGGAGGACCTGAGATGGAGGAGAGCACACTTCTTTTTAAGGAATAATGCAGGAATGACCCGTATCATCCCCTGTCACACCGTAATGGCCAGAACTTAGGCCCACGGCTACACGGGGGTGCAAGGAAGCTGGGGAAGGCAGCTTTTAGCTTGCTGATTATGTTTCCAGTTGAAATTTCCGGGAGTTCTCTATAGAAAGGAAGAAAGAAGAGGATATCTGGGGACAATGAACAATCTCTGGTTGCATTCTTCTTTTCAGCAATGATTTAGAGGTGCATTGGCCCAGTTTTAGCCAGTGAGGAGGGGGTATCTACAGAGGGTTGCTGGGAGAGTTTTCCTCTCTCCAGGTAGACATAGTGTCCTCTTCGGGATTGTGCCCTGTTTGGTGTGAACCCTGAAGGAGCCGGGGACATTTTGCTGCTGGGAGGGGAGCCAGCCTTCAGACAAAGCTTACAAAGTGAAGATGGCAGAGAGAAAGGGCAAGAACTCTTATGCTTGATGAAGACCCAGAACCATGGGATGAAGTCCATACTGTGGACTTCCCTGCTTGGAGACCTCTTGTTATGTCAGATAACACATTTCTTGTTCTTTAGGCCACAGCGAGTAGGTTTTTTCCTGTTGTTTGTAGCCAAATCATTCCTAATGAATAATATGGCTTTTAAAATCAGCTTTCTTTCTTTTTCACTTTTGCATTGCTGGCCTCTTTATATTATCCTAAAATCTCAAAGTTAGTGTGAGATTTAAGAATACATAACCCTGGGACTTCCTTGGAGGTCCAGTGGCTACAACTCTGAACTCCATTCTGGAGGCTAGTCTAGCCAGGGAGAGCACAAGGTGTGGGCAGGGCCTTGTACCCTCAGAGGCTTCAGGGGAGAACCTGCTGCGTGCCTTTTATTTGGCTCCTGGTTTCGCAAACAAGCCCTAGGCTCCTTGGCTTGCACTGCATCACTCCAGTCTCTTTGTGGTCAAATGGCCTTCAGTGTGTGTGTGCACGCACAGCATCACATGGCTGTCTTCTTATAAGGATATCAGTATAATAGTGGATTAGGGGCCCCTCTGCACAGTATGACCTCATGTTAACTAATTACAATTTCAGTGACCCTATTGCCAACTAAGGTTGCTTTCCAAGGCTCTGGGAGTTAAGACTTAGACATGTCTTTCCGGGACGACACAGTTCAAGCCATAACACCATCTTAACTGGGTCTCCCTCTCTACAAGGGCTCTATTTCAACCACTTCCTGATGAATAAAGATATTGATAGAAAAAAATTCTCTGAATTAGCTTACACAAATACCTATGCAATATCGTAAAAACATGTTAAGAGTCCTTTCAAAGGAAACCTGATTTTTTAAATCTTGAATTTATATTAGAATCATATTACTGAAATATTACTGAAATCATATTACTGAAATAAAATTACTTCAATGGATGATTTTTATTTGCATTAAATTTTTTCACATATTAAAATATTCCCAGGAGTTATCATCACATTAGAAGCAACAGAATTACATTCATTCCTCCAAAAGCAATTTCAGGGTATTAAAAAATAATGCAGTGTGATGAAAACTAGGTCTTTTTAGAATGCAAAGATTACCTTCAGAGGACTGCCCTTTTTGTGACTAAATGACTAAAATAAATATGGAGCTCATCTTAATGCCAGGTCTCATTATTGTCACTTAAATATTTACATCATTATCATTTCATAGCTGATGGTTCTTCCAGAAACATCTAGATGCTCATTAAGACTAGATGTACTATGTACTAACATTCCTTTTAATAGACAGGAGGTTATATCAAAGGTATTTGTCGTTCAGTCCCTAAGTCATGTCCAACTCTGCAGTCCCATGGACTGCAGCACCCAAGGCTTCTCTGTCCTTCCCTATCTCCCAGAGCTTGCTCAAACTCAAATGCATTGAGTCGGTGATGCCAGCCAACCATCTCATCCTCTCTCGTCCCGTTTTCCTACTTCCCCCAATCTTTCCCAGCATCAGAGTCTTTTCCAGTGAGTCGACTCTTAACATTAGGTGGTCAAAGTTTTGGAGCTTCAGCTTCAGCATCAGTCTTTCCAGTGAATATTCAGAGTTGATTTCCTTTAGGATTAACTGGTTTGATCTTGCTATCCAAGGGATATCAAAGGTATAAACGGGACTATGTCACAAATGCAGATAATGAAAGGCTGTTTCAGGTGACTAAGATCCCTACTGTATTTTTTATAAAAATGTATGTAGACAGAGTCTAAATTCCAGCTGGTCGGTGATCGTCTAGGCTGTGTAGCACAGGGCCCCTTTCAAGTGTCTGAAATCATCAAGAGGGACTAAGTCATATTTGCAAAACAGCCCACATTTATATGTGCCTTGCATAAATCACTTTTCTCGTGGTTGAAGTTCTGTCACTCGTGTGGTTTCATTTCCCATAACTCACTATGGGGCCCCGGCCCCCCATCTTCCACAATGACACTTTTAGTGTGAGGCCATATTGTTTTCTGGTTTTCCACGTTAGTCTGCTTAATTTTAGGACATATGGAAGTTAATTCATTCGACGAAAGTCACCTGACTTTTCCCCAGGTCCTCTAGCTTGCCAGTGTGTGTGTGTTTGTGTGTGTGTACGTGAGTACATTTAGGCATTCACGTGACGGTGAAGGAACACTTCCACTTAACCCTGCACAAGCTGGGACTTCCCCAGTGGCCCAGTGGTTGCCACTCTGAGCTCCCAGTGCAGGGGGCAAGATTCCATCCCTGGGAGGGGAATTAAGATCCCACATGCTGTAGGACATGGCAAGAAAACCAAACCTACACAAGCTGCTGTAGCTCCTACTCTGTTGGGCAGCGTGTTCGAGCTCCTCCCCAACGATTGCTGGGGAGCCCTGAGGAAGGGAGGGGCTGCTTGTCCTGTCCTCACTTCCCTCCTGGGTGTCAGGTCTCACCTCTCTCCCCTCATGTCACCCCCAGCTCCTGTCATTCAGTGCTGGCTGTTTTATAACCACTTCGTGCAGCTGCTTGCTCTCCTGTCTCTTCCCCTGTTACGCCACATAATAAGAGCCTCTTCTCTTATTTCCCTAAGGATGTAGGCAAGGCTGCCATGTTTGACACCCTTGCCCAAGGTCTGAAGCTAACACACACAAGGAAACTGTTCTGCAGAAGAGGCTGTATTATCTACCATCACTGGTAGTGGCATCCGCTGGCCACACCCCTTCAGCTGAGGTCCCCTGGGGCCATCTGTCCTCTGCCCCCACCCGACTGCTGTCCTGGGGCTCAGTTCCTCCTTTTCTACTGCCTCACCTCCACCACTTTCAGGTAAAGGAAGCAGAAATCCCCTAAGCACGATTAAAAAAAAACACAGCTCTCTCTGCTTGACACAAAGACCCTCCACTGTTCTGTTATTATTGAAAGGTGCGTTAATAGCCGCTTTACGGTATTAAACAGCACCTGGTTTGAAAACACGTGCTTGTGAGTGACTCGACTGCTAGGCTTCCCGGAGAACAAGGGACAGAAAGGATTCAGAAAAGGTCCTTCCAGGAACAAAAGAAAGGCCCCATTTGAGCTGCTCTGCTGAACTCAGACACTGTTCTGTTTGTTTTTTTAATTAATTTATTTTTTAATTGAAGGATAATTGCTTTACAGAATTTTGTTGTTTTCTGTCAAACCTCAACATGAATCAGCCAGAGCCTGCTTTGGTTTTATACCAGCACTTTACAATCCTTCCTGCTATCAAAATCTGTCAACACTGTCTACTGAAAACCTTATTATGGGTTATGAATTGCCATGTTAGTGACGGGAGATCTCCAAAGAACCCTGGTTTCCAGAGGCTGGATCCCGTGGGGACCCTGTGAACATGGTTTCTAGTCTGGTTGTCATATGTTAGCTATGTTCCTTGCACAAGTCACCTGAACTCTCAGAACCTTACTTATCTCACCTCTAAGATGGGGAGAATGGTACGAGCACTGACATTTCAGGATTTGCAAGAGGCAAAAATATCTGTAAGAAAGTCCTTATTACAAAATCGTATACAAATGCACATTGTTCTAAATCTTAATAATCTATTTTAAGAGATTCTTATGATGAGCAGACATAACTATGGAAAGTATTTCTTATGGATTCTGAGATGTTTCTAGAAGCTGAAAGGAAGGGATGCTTGAATACAGAATCATTTATAATCAGTTATTACGCCAAGTCTATGCCATACCACCCTGAACGTGCCTGATCTTGTCAAAGTTATGCCAAGCTCCTGGGCATTATTATCATCATTTCGGCTGCCCTGGGTCTTTGTTGCAGTGCACAGGCTTCTCACTGAGGTGGCTTCTCTTGTTGTGGTACAGGCTTCAGTAGTTGCGGTGTGTGTAGTCAATAGTTGTGGCTCCCAGGCTCATAAAACACAGGCTCAGTCGATGTGGTACAGGGGCTTAGTTGCTCTGTGGCATGTGGCATCTTCCCAAACCAGGGACAGAACCCGTATCTTCTGCATTGGCAGGCGCATTCTTTACCACTGAGCCACCAGGGAAGTCCTAGAGTTATTATTAGTTTTTATTTATTTTAAATTGAAGAACAGCTGCTTTACAGTATTGTGTTGGTTTCTGCCATACATCAACATGACCAGAGGTGTTATAAACTCAAAGAGGGAAGGCCAAGGTGTGAGCTCTAGAGATGAGTCCACGGTGGGAAAATTGGAGCCCCAGCCTCCTGGGCAACACTCAGGTTTCCTGAACTCACCGCCTTGCACTGACACTTACTAGCAGCAAGACCTTGGCCAAGGTGCTTAACCTCTCTGTGTCCTAGTCTTCTCATCTGTAAGATGAGGACGTAAGAGCTCCCAGTTCAAAGTGTTTCTGTGACGATGAAGTAAGCTATTAATGTCCGGCCCTTAGAAGGGTACACAGGAAATGGCATAGCACAACAGAGATGAGCCTCTGTTACATGGATCATCCACTGATGGAGTGTATCTCAGATCTGAAGAGACTATTCTCATCTCCTTAAGTTCAGAATGCTTAACTGAAACAGTGGTGTTAGATGACTGCACTGCAGCCTCTGCCAACGCATAGTGTGAACTAATCCCCGCAATCCTTCCCTTCTCACTCTTCCTATTTCTGTAAACATCAGCCCTTGTGTGTTTATTAATGACTGCTACACTTCAATAAAACATCTTTGCTGTTATTCAGTCTCTCACAGTAGTGTGAACTAAGGAAACAGTGAGAGACTCTATTTTCCTGGGCTCCCAAATCCCTGCAGATGATTTCTGCAGCCATGAAATTAAAAGACGCTTGCTCCTTGGAAGAAAAGCTATGACCAACCTAGACAGCTTATTAAAAAGCAGAGACATTACTTTACCAACAAAGGTCCACCTAGTCAAAGCTATGGTTTTTCCAGCAGTCATGTATGGATGTGAGAGTTGGACTATAGAGAAAGCTGAGTGCTGAAGAATTGATGCTTTTGAACTGTGGTGTTGGAGAAGATTCTTGAGAGTCCCTGATACTGCAAGGAGATCAAACCAGCCCATCCTAAAGGAAACAGTCCTGAATATTCATTGGAAGGACTGATGTTGAAGCTGAAACTCCAATACTTTGACCACCTGATGCGAAGAACCGACTCATTGGAAAAGACCCTGATGCTAGAAAAGATTGAAGGCGGGAGAAGAAAGGGGATAACAGAGGATGAGATGGTTGGATGGCATCACTGACTCTATGGACATGGGTTTGAGTAAACTCCAGGAGTTGGTGATGACTAGGAAGCCTGGCATGCTGCAGTCCATGGGTCACAAAGAGTTGGACACGACTGAGCGACTGAACTGAACTGAACCCCCATAATCCTTCTCTTCTCACTCTTCCTCACTATTTTTGTAAGCGTCAGCCCTCGTGTGTCTTAATTAGTGCTGCACTTCAGTAAAACATCTTTGCTGTTATTCACTCTCTCATAATCTGTTTTCCAGATTTCATGCTGTCATCGTCGTTCTCTTTATAACAGTATTGCATTGTGTCTTCACTAGAGGGGACCCAGGGAAATAGGTAGAATTGTCTTAAAACAATGCTTTCATTGAACCTTCTCAAATGGTATGTCGGCGTGTGTTGTTGCTTTGTTGACTCATATCCAGCTTGTGGTCTGCCTTTTTGCCTGGTTGCAACTAACCAGTGGTTTCCCAGTTTCTGTTTATGGAATTTATTCTTTCCTTACCCTCCAGTGTACGTGGGTGTGCCTGCCAGGGACAGACAGTCTGAGGCAAGGCATGCTGTATGTGATCCCAGGACATGAGCGATTGTGCCTGCATGCTAAGTCTCTTCTGTTGTTTGCGACCCCATGGACTGTAGCCCGCCAGGCTCCTCTGTCCATGGGATTCTCCAGGCAAGAATACTGGAGTGGGTTGCCATGCCCTCCTCTCCAGGGGATCTTCCTAACCCAGGGATCAAACCCGAGTCTCTTACGTCTCGAGGCGAGCATTTACTTTGGGCCAAGTGTCAGTTGCATTTGGTTTACTTTGGGCCATATGTCAGTTGCAAAGCTGGTCCCTGAGGTGAATGATCTCAGAACTCTCTGGGGTGAGGAAATGGGAAAGGTAGGTGGGCAGTTTCAGGCTGAACCTGTTTGGCTTCTTTTTGCTGCAGCCAGGCGATTGCATTCAGGGATTGCTTTCTGTGCTCTGAAGTTGCAGAGTTTCCCTGCTGCACTTGGAGGTGAATGAGGTGACTGTCTCACTTTGTCCAGACAGGAGCTGCTTTGTAACCCAGACAGCAGCTCAGTATTCCAGCAAGACGCTGGGGGGCGGGGTGGGGGGGAGGAGGTTGGGGGAGTGCTCCGAGACCATCACCTTCCCTGTGCTGATGCTTCCAACCCTAGGTCAGCCTTGTAGGATCCCGACAAGGGGAGCTCATTCTGTTATCCAATGTTTTTACCAAAATCTAAGAACCTATGACTCCTCTGTCAGCTCTGGGATCTTCTACCCTCTGGTCTGAAAGCCTCTTCCCCAACATACATGCAGAGAAGATTTTTTTTTCCCCTTTCTTGTTTCTAGAACTCTCTGAATTGGCACTTTCCAGGACAACACTGAGCATCTTTTCTCCCTCTCTACAGTTACTTATTTTTGGCTGCTCTGGTTCTTCGTTGCTGTTCATGGGCTTTCTCTAGTTGTAGTGCTTGGACTTCTCTTGTCGTGGAGCATGGGTTCTAGGTGATTCAGTTCAGTTCAGTTCAGTTGCTCGTGTCTGACTCTTTGCAACCCCATGCATTGCAGCACGCCAGGCCTCCCTGTCCATCACCATCTCCCGGAGTTCACTCAAACTCACGTCCATCGAGTCAGTGATGCCATCCAGCCATCTCATCCTCTGTCGTCCCCTTCTCCTTCTGCCCCCAGTCCCTCCCAGCATCAGGGTCTTTTCCAATGAGTCAACTCTTTGCATGAGGTGGCCAAAGTACTGGAGTTTCAGCTTCACCATCGTTACTTCCGAAGAACACCCAGGGCTGATCTCCTCTAGAATGGACTGGTTGGATCTCCTTGTAGTTCAAGGGACTCTCAAAAGAGTCTTCTCCAACACCACAGTTCCAAAGCATCAATTCTTCGGCGCTCAGCTTTCTTCACAGTCCAACTCTCACAGCCATACATAACCACTGGGAAAACCATAGCCTTGACTAGATGGACCTTAGTCGGCAAAGTAATGTCTCTGCTTTTGAATATGCTATCTAGGTTGGTCATAACTTTCCTTCCAAGGAGTAAGTGTCTTTTAATTTCATGGCTGCAATCACCATCTGCAGTGATTTTGGAGCCCAAGAAAATAAAGTCTGACACTGTTTCCACTGTTTCCCCATCTATTTGCCATGAAGTGATGGGACCAGATGCCATGATCTTTGTTTTCTGAATGTTGAGCTTTAAGCCAACTTTTTCACTCTCCTCTTTCACTAGGCGATTGGGCTTCAATAATTGTGGCCCATGGGCTCAGTATTTGTGGCTTGTGGGCTCTAGAGTGCTTGCTCAGTAGTTGCGGTGCACAGGCTTAGTCGCTCTGTGGCATGTGGGGTCTTCCGGGACCGGGGATCAAACCAGTGTCCTCTGTGTTGACAGCTGGATTCTTAACCACTGGACTACCAGGAAAATCCTACTCTTCAGTTTTAACTTTGCATTTCCTTCTCATCATTTAAAAATGCACATTATGCTCCTTTAATAAATGATGTGTTTAGAATTTTTAGCCTGCTTTTTTTTTTCCACTTAGTATACTTTGGGCATTTCCCCATGTTATTAAAGTTTTTGAAAATGTAATTATTGATGATTATGTAATATTACAACTTATATATCACGGTTGCTTAACCTTTTTTTGTTTTTTTTTTTTTACATTTGGGATGTTATTTTTCAATACTGCATCTAATTGAGATCTTGGCTACCTCTCTCATCTGTGTGGGATAACTCTGGGCAACTCCCTGTCAACAACTATGACAAAAATTCAAAAGGTCATATTTGTTAATACATTAGTAAAAGCATGCCATTCAGGTGTGTCACCTGGAAGGGAAGAAAAGAAATGTTTTCTTCTATCCATCTTGGGGCCTGTGGACCAGACCCACAAGACAGATGAACAGGAGACAAACAGAAGCTTATTAATGTATGCACCATACATATATGGGGGATAACCCACTTATGAGTAACTCAAAGCTGGTGGTTGGAATTTGAACTTATATAGCATCATAACAAAAGAGTGATAATTTTGTAGAAAAGTGACAAGACAAAGGGAAACAACTGAGCTTCTAGGGGACTTGCCGGGAGGCAGATATATGGGGCAAGTGAAAAGGACAAGGGGCTTCCCAGGTGGCTCAGTGGTAAAGAATCCTCTGCCAGTGCAGGAGATGCAGGTTCAATCCCTGGGTCAGGAAGATCCCCTGGAGAAGGAAATGGCAACCACTCCAGTATTACTCCCTTGGAGAGAGGAGCCTGGTGGGTTATAGTCCATGGGGTTGCAAAGACTTAGTGACTAAGTCACAGGGCTTAGTGACTAAACAACAAGGACTAGTTGGCAGTTAGTTTGTCATCAGGATTCCTCTAGTGCCACCTCCAGGCTCCAGGCTGATAGGGTCTAGCGTCATCCCTGGTGATTCATTTCTGTCCTCCCTTGTAGAGGGGGGACACCTTTAAAAGGTTATGACCTACTTTTGGCAAATGTGGGAGGGCAGAGCATTTTCCTTTTTTCTTTTTAAAATTTATTTATTTATTTGGCTGCATTGGGTCTTAGTTATGGCATGTGGGATCTAGTTCCCTCACCAGGTGATCGAACTCAGACCCCCTGTATTAATAGGGTATTTGGAGTCTTAGCCACCGGATCATCAGGGAATTCCTTAAATTTTTTTCTTTTCAAAAAATTAAAAAAATTTTTTTGGCTCCATCTGGTCTTAGCTGCAGCACTCAGGATCTTTCTTTGTGGCAAACGAACTCAGTAGTTGTGGCATGTTCAGGCTTCATTGCCCCCGGGCATGTGGGATCTTAGTTCCTGGACCAGGGATCCAACTCGTGTCCCCTGCATTGGAAGGCAGATTCTTAACTACTGGACCACCAGGGAAGTCCCCCTAAAAGTATTTTTTAATCAAAGGAAATCAGTACAGTAAAATCATCTACAATCATCACTTACAAATGAAGTCTATGGAGGGAGTAAAGATTTATATGACACAAAAGCTAAATTTTAAGGTCTTAAGACATAGTCTGTTTTAATCACTCATGTTTATACTCAGTACTTAGCCCAGTGCCTGACAAATCTTAATGCTCAATAAATGTGAATTGTTTTTGATAAATAGCTCCAGAACTGACTCACTGGAAAACACCGTGATGCTGGGAAGGATTGAAGGCAGGAGGAGAAGGGGATGTCAGAGAGTAAGATGGTTGGATGGCATCACCAATTCTATGGAGATGAGTTTGAGCAGGCTCCAGGAGTTGGTGATGGACAGGGAAGCCTGGCGTGCTGCAGTCCATGGGGTCGCAAAAGAGTCGGACACGACTGAGCAACTGAACTGAAACAGCTCCAGAGCAGGACTTTTCTTTGACTCTAGCAGCGCTCAGACACCTGTTGACAGTTGCTGCAGCACTTTCACCAACAGAAGTGCCTTGTCATGACTCAGCCTGCGTCTGACTCACTGAACCTGCTGTGTGTGGAACCACCACGGGCAACAACTTCACTTGGAAAGGGTGGAATTGGTGATGCCATTTTTCTGCATCTTTTCCCATTTTCTTATTCTCATTTGCTCTTCAGTGTCTGTTGACAGGGCACATTTCCATACCAAAGGGTATGAGGTGTGGAGGACATCTGTCTTTTTTTGTTTTTTGTATCCTCAAAACAACACTTGTCTTACCCAGGGGAATCATCTTCTGAGCCCAGAGGATTCCCAAGGGACTGGCTGCTGGGCTGGTTACACCATCCACCCCATCCAATCATGACACCCCAGCCGAGTCTCCACAACCTAATTGGGTCCTGCCCCAAGCAAGTCCAGTCACATTTCTTTCCAAGAGATCTGACACATGGAATATAAGGAGAGAGAGAGAGTGTCTCATTTTTGTACCATGAGTTTGAGGATTATCCATAGGACCAAGGCTACCGGTAGCCATATTTCCTGCCATATACAATGAGCATAGTTGTTTAAGAAGAGAATTGGGCCACATACAAAAAAGAAAAAAAGCAGAGAAAAACAACCTGACGGGCAGAGTGGGAAACATGATCTTGCTGACATCATTTGAACACGTGAATGCATCTGTGACTAAGGCCTTTGTTCGGCTGAACAGACTGTAAGAGTAGAAAATGACCCCACCCCAACACACTTCCAGCCCCAGGCTTGGTAAGTTGGTAAGAGGGTTTGGGGGAAAGTGGGGAGTTACTGTGCAAAAAGACAGGGGAAGAATTTGGTCCTGGGGCAGCCGTCAGGGTGGACGGGATGAGGAGCAGAAGAGGGAGGGGGTGTAGAGAGAGAAGAAAGGAAATGACAGGCCACACGCCCATGGCCCTCTTGCCGCCCAGCCCACTGTGATTCAGCCCCTCTCCATATAAGAGATGCAGGTTCGATCCCTGGGTCAGGAAGTTCCCCTGGAGGAAGGCATGGCAACCCACTCCAGTATTCTTGCCTAGAGAATCCCATGGACAGAGGAGTCTGGTGGGCCATGGCCCATAGGGTCTCAAAGACTGGGACACAACTGAAGTGACTTAGGATACATGATTTGGCTTTTGATAATGTGATTACTATGGCTTCAGAAAAGTATTTTTATCATTTTACACAATGAAAAATAATAATAATTTGGCAATAATAGATTTTTAAAAACCTCAGTTCAGTCAGTTAGTCACGTCTGACTCTTTGCGACCCCATGGACTGCAGCACACCAGCTTCCCTGTCCATCACCAACTCCCGGAGTCTGCTCAAACTCATGTCCATTGAGTCGATGACGCCATCCAACCATCTCATCCTCTGTTGTCCCCTTCTCCTCCTGCCTTCAATCTTTCCCAGCATTGGGGTCTTTTCAAATGAGTCAGTTCTCGCATCAGGAACATGCTTAAAACAAAAGATTTGGAGCTGGTTGAAGGTGGCTGACCTAAAAGATATGCCCCTTTTCCCTGCTCCCCAGGTCCCATGGATAAAATTGAAAAAGAGCCAAAAAGGTAATCAAATGACAAGAGTGCCGGAAAGCAACGGAAGAGCGTGACTTCACATCATGGAAGACAGTGGAAGAGTTTGCAGGGACAGGAGAAGGGTTAATTCCACAGCCTAGAATGTCAAATGTAGGAGATTTTTGAGATTTTTCTCTGGAAGCTCCAGAGAAGCTCTTAGCTCAGAGTCAACAAAAGGGAATGACGTCATGCCAGTTCCAGTCTCACCTCTGAGAGGACTAGTGGCTTTTGAGTTCTTCCCCTGGAAATTCTTGGAACCCAACTGCCTTTCAGGACCCAGTGACCACTCTGTGAGAAGCGCAGGCTGTGGGGAAAGGCCGAGCACAGGTGCTGCAGCCAACAGTCTGCAGGAGCATCACCTGCGGGTGGATAACTCGGCTCAGCCCACTGCTCTCCTGGAGCAGAAGACCCACCCAGCAGAGCCCACTCAGCCCCAAAGGCCCCGGAGGTTATAGAGTTGTATGTAAGTATTTAGATACCGCTTGTGCAGAAGATTGCTGCTGCTGCTGCTAAGTCGTTTCAGTCGTGTCCGACTCTGTGCGACCCCATAGACGGCAGGCCACCAGGCTCCCCCGTCCCTGGGATTCTCCAGGCAAGAACACTGGAGTGGGTTGCCATTTCCTTCTCCAATGCAGGAAAGTGGAAAGTGAAAGTGAAGTCTCTCAGTCGTGTCTGACTCTTAGCGACCCCACAGACTGCAGCCCACCAGGCTCCTCTGCCCATGGTATTTTCCAGGCAAGAGTAATGGAGTGGGTTGCCATTTCCTCCTCCAGTGCATGAAAGTGAAGAGTGAAAGTGAAGTCACTCAGTCGTGTCTGACTCCTAGTGACCCCACAGATTGCAGCCCACCAGGCTCCTCCACCCATGGGATTTTCCAGGCAAGAGTACTGGAGTGGGTTGCCATAGTTAAAAATGCTGACAGCTGAAGAGGGAAGGGGATGTGAGAGGCAAAGTATAAAGCCTTAATGGAAGGAGTCAGTACACAGCAATAGAATTTAAAGCGCTAATTTGTAACAAGCAGAAAAAACACGGAACATCTTATTATATATTTCTGGAAAATGGGACTAAGGGTAGAAATAATTCACAAGGGAACTTACATTATCATTTTATATTTTTCATTAAATTTTTACTTTTTTGCTGTTGTTGTTGTTTAGTCACTAAGTCAAGTCCAACTCTTGTGATCCCATGGACTACATGTAGCCCACCAGGCTCTTCTCTCCATGGGATCTTCCAGGCAACAGTGCTGGAGTGGGTTGCCATTTCCCTCTCCAGGGGATCTTGCTAACCTGGGGATCAAACCCTAGTCTCCTGCATTCGAAGGCGGATTCTTTACTACTGAGCCATCTGGGAAGCCCTTCAATATACATGCATATATCGAACCTACATCTCCTGTGTCTCCTGCATTGGCAGGTGGATTCTTTACCACTAGCGCCATCTGTTTGTTCTTTATTGGTAAACCATTTCCTTGGAAAACCTAAAGCATGGCACTTAGATGATTCCTTTTCCAATACAATTTTATTGAAAAGATGATCTTCAGGTAGGAAAAAATCTAACAGTATTAGTTATCTAGCTCATGTGGTCCAAAATAACTGTTTAAAGTACTAGAAAATATGTAATGAGCCTGAATACGGGCTCCTACAAGACTAGGTAAAACAAGCAAAAACACAAATAAATGAAAGGGTGGTAAGGACCCTTTTATTGGAGTTTTGTTTATGCAGTTTTACCCAAACTTTTTATTTGGAAAAACCTACAGAAAAGTTAATAGAACAGCACAAAGAACTTCACAAATCCCTAACATTTGGCCATTTTTACTTCCTTTCTGTCACCCTCCCTGTGAATCATCTTATCTGAATCTTTTGAAAGTGACTTGCAGACACCATTACACTATATTCCTAACTACTTAATCACTAACTCCTAAGCAAGAAACTTTTTTTTTACATAGCCACAATCAGTTCAGTTCAGTCACTCAGTCATGTCCGACTGCGATCCCATGAATCGCAGCATGCCAGGCCTCCCTGTCCATCACCAACTCCCAGAGTTCACTCAAACTCACGTCCATTGAGTCGGTGATGCCATCCAGCCATCTCATCCTCTGTCGTCCCCTTCTCCTCCTGCCCCCAATCCCTCCCAGCATCAGGGTCTTTTCCAATGAGTCAACTCTTTGCATGAGGTGGCCAAAGTACTGGAGTTTCAGCTTTAGCATCAGTCTTTCCAATGAACACCCGGGACTGATCTCCTTCAGAATGGACTGGTTGGATCTCCTTGCAGTCCAAGGGACTCTCAAGAGTCTTCTTCAATACCACAGTTCAAAAGCATCAATTCTTCAGCGCTCAGCTTTCTTCACAGTCCAACTCTCATATCCATACATGACCACTGGAAAAACCATAGCCTTGACTAGACGGACCTTTGTTGGCAAAGTAATGTCTCTGCTTTTGAATATGCTATCTAGGTTGGTCATAACTTTTCTTCCAAGGAGTAAGCGTCTTTTTATTTCATGGCTGCAGTCACCATCTGCAGTGATTTTGGAGCCCCCAAAAATAAAGTCTGACACTGTTTCCACTGTTTCCCCATCTATTTGCCATGAAGTGATGGGACCAGATGCCATGATCTTCGTTTTCTGAATGTTGAGCTTTAAGCCAACTTTTTCACTCTCCTCTTTCACTTTCATCCAGAGGCTTTTTAGTTCCTCTTCACTTCCTGCCGTAAGGGTGATGTTATCTGCATATCTGAGGTTGATATTTCTCCTGGCAATCTTGATTCCAGCTTGTGCTTCTTCCACCCCAGCATTTCTCATGATGTACTCTGCATATGAGTTAAATAAGCAGGGTGACAATATACAGCCTTGACGTACTCCTTTTCCTATTTGGAACCAGTCTGTTGTTCCATGTCCAGTTCTAACTGTTGCTTCCTGACCTGCATACAGGTTTCTCAAGAGGCAGGTCAGGTGGTCTGGTATTCCCATCTCTTTCAGAATTTTCCACAGTTTATTGTGATCCACACAGTCAAAGGCTTTGGTATAGTCAATAAAGCAGAAATAGATGTTTTTCTGGAACTCTCTTGCTTTTTCCATGATCCAGCGGATGTTGGCAATTTGATCTCTGGTTCCTCTGCCTTTTCTAAAACCATATTCAGGAAATTTGACATTGCTATATTATCTAATATTAACTTATCAAAATATTAAAAATAAGAGCTGTGAGTTAGCTCTTTGGCTACCTGATGAGAAGAGCTGACTAACTCATTGGAAAAGACCCTAATGCTGGGAAGGATTGCAGGCAGCAGGAGAAGGGGACAACAGAGGACTAGCTGTTTGGATGGCATCACCAACTCAAAGGATGTGAGTCTGAGCAAGTTCTGGGAGATGGTGAGGGACAGGGAAGCCTGGCATGCTGCAGTCCATGGGGTTGCAAAGAGACATGACTGAGCAACTGAACAATAGGGGAGGGAAAAGAATCTTTTCCACCACACACCTTAAGTTCTCCAGCTGGGGGAGACTGGCCTGTAATTAGATTGGCCAAAGACAGAGCAACAAGAGAAAAACAGTTTATTAACATGTGTATCAGGCATATATACATGGCAGCACCCAACCATGAGTAATCCAAAGACATGTTGAGAATTTGGCTTTGTTTATCACCTCAGGCTAAACAAAGGAAAAGGGTTTTGGACTTTTGGGCAGGGGAGGCAAGTTAAGAGAAGGTAGGTGACCAGGATTAGTGTGGTAAATTTGGATTGTTTTGTGTGGTTTACTATGCAGATTTAAGTTAAGTGCCTTCTCCTTGGATAACAATTAGAAGAGACTTCCTGTTCCTCATGCTGGGGAGCAAAACATCCTCACAAATGGAACTTCTGTTTCCTTTTTCAAAGTGAAAACTCTTGCTCTTTCTTTTTATTTTTTAAATAGCTTTGCATGCATCTCCCATTAGCTCAAAATAACCCATATGCCAAAATGGCATATTTGGGATGCATATTCTGGTGTCGTTTGCAGTCAAAAATCAGATTCCCCCCATTGTCCCAAAACACTGTTCATGTTTTTTCTTTCTTTTTGGCCACATCACGCAGCATCTTAGTTTCCTGTCCAAGGATCAAACCCACACCCGCTGCAGTGGAAGCATGGAGTCTTAACCACTGGACCACCAGGCAGGTCTCTTCTTTTTTTTTTAAATCCAGGATCCAGTCTAGGATGGTGTATTAATTGTCATGTGGCTTTAGTCTCCTTTAATCTCAGTTTACTGCCTTTTTTGTTTTTTGCTTTCCTTTAAAGATACATTTTAAAACAACGGGCTAGACTCTTTACACGTATCCGAATAAAATTCATGTTAATTACTCAGGCCTGAACGTCGTTGTGTCCTTCTTAGCACACCCTATTGGCAGGTGTATGACTTAGCTGGCCCTCACATCAGAACGTCATGTTTGACCATCTGGCTAAGGGCTATCAGATACTGTATCTCCATTTCCTCTTTGCAGTTAAACAATCTGGGGTAGTGATCCTTGGATATAGTGTAAATCTTCTGTTTGCCAGCAGTTTTCACCTTTGGCTTTAGCATTCTCTGTTCATACCTGTTTGAGTCAGTCATTAAATTGTTGAAGTAATGATGATCTTTAAGTCAGTCACTCCTTTCATATTTCAGAGCTGAGATTCTTCTGTAAGTAACAGCCTATCCTACTACCACTTTTTTTTGGACGGTACTGGATGCCTAGATTCTGTTTCAATTCAATTTGATTTAATCCGTGGCCATCATTGTTGTTTAGCTGCTCAAAGTATTTCAATTTAGCCAGTAGAAGCCTCTTTTAGAAGGTGCCTTTTATTTTTTAAAATATTTATTTATTTGGCTGTGCTGTGTCTTAGTCCTGACATCCAGTATCTTCAGTTGCAGCATTTGAACTCTTAGTTGTGACATGTGGGATCTAGTTCCTTCACCTGGGATTGAACCCAGGTCGCCTTCATTGGAAGAGTGGAGTCTTAGCCATTGGACCGCCAGTGAAGTGAAGTCGCTCAGTCGTGTCCGACTCTTTGAAACCCCATGGACTGTAGCCTACCAGGCTTCTCCGTCCATGGGGTTCTCCAGGCAAGAATACTGGAGTGGGTTACCATTTCCTTCTCCAGGGGATCTTCCCAACCCAGGGAACGAACCTGGGTCTCCTGCATTGGAGGCAGACGCTTTAACCTCTGAGCCACCAGGGAAGCCCAGATAGTGGCTTTGGGACATACCAAAGAGTAGCCTCTCCAGTATCCCTCAATTGAGCCCACTGCTGCCCGTCTGTTTGCAGGGGGGTTCAAGGAAACAAGAAACAAGAGATTGTAAAGGAATTAAAATTTTGTTTAGGCGTGTTCTTCCAGCCATAGGAGCGAGGACCTCCTACCTTAACTGGAGGTCAGAGCCGCGTGAGCTTTCTGCTGAGTTCATTTTTCGCTGTCCTGGTCTCCAGCACGGTGGGCCTCTTGTCAGTTCCCTTGTGCTGGGTTTTCTTTGCGTTCTGCTTCTACCATGGGAGCTTTTGCTGAGTTGGGCTCCTGCTGTGCTTGGCTTCCGCCTTGCAGGGGCTGCGCCGAAGTTGTTTCAGCCAGGTTAAACCCGAGTCACACACGGCACCATAAATGTCCCGCGAGTGTATGCTCCTCGGTTCTGTCTCGTCCACAACAAAGATTTGAAGTGACGGACATTAAAGCCCTCAGCGCATCACAGCTCTTGGGTCTTGGACAAACTGTGTTATATCTCTTAGACAAATCAGTGTTATAGCTGATCAGGGACCACCAGAGAAGTCCCTAAAAGGTGCCTTTAGTTTTTGACTTTTCTTTCTAAAACCAAGTTCCCACGCTGAGTTTATGATTAACCTCTCTCTCCAAAACTTTATTACCTTTCTTGTTCAGCACCTGCTCCCGTCAGGATTGAGAAGTATCAAAGAAAAGGCAGGACTGAAACCAAGCATGGCCCAGGTACAAAAGCCCTCGCTCATTTCTTGTGGAGAAAAACTTTAGCCTTTTAGGCTTCCTGAGTTCCAAAGAGTAGACTCAACCTGTTACTCATTAGGGAAGTGTGAGAATGCAGAAACTAAGGAAAAGAAGTTAAACAAGAGAAGCCGTGACGGTCATTGAGCAATAAAATAGAGTCCTGATTCCTCCTCAAGGGACAGACATAAGAATCTAACACACTTCTTTAAGTTCTTTGGCGGGCACTGTTGACTTAAAAAAAATGCACAGTATTAGAGCTGTGAGCTAAGTTTTATTTAGGGCAAAATGAGGACTGCAGCCCGGGAGACAGCACCTCAGATAGCTGAGAAACTCTTCCAAAGAGGTAGGGGGAAAGGACAGTATAGATGTGATTTTTGTGTACATGCAGTCAAGCACACATATTTTTGGTAGAAAGTTTCTGCTGGTCTTGTGAAGCTTCTGCTGATTACAAGGAACAGTCATCACCACGAAGGATTTTAGTGCTTTTCCAGATATGAGGAGATACAAGAGTTGGGTTCATAAGATCAGTTCCTGAGAATATCGGAAGACCTGTCGTGCCAGTTTCCCGGAGCACAAAGTGCCTTATTTCTGCTTTCCACCCTAAACTCCTTCAAAGAGTGTTGAAGGTCAGCAGCTGCAGTAGCACATTTAATCCTTGTATAGGCAGATGGCAAGTGCCAATTTGTGGTTGACAGAACTAACACTCCCCACCCCCAACTCCCGCCCAGGTGGAGGATGGTACCTACAAGCTGAATGCAAGCATGCAGTTGGGACCAGAAGGTTGCTGATAAAGGTTCCTGAAAGAGTACCCTATTGTCTCACCACTAACCAATCAGAAGGGAGACGTGCCCCCTGCAGCACTCATCCTAAACATTGCCTTAAAAACCCTTCTCTGAAAAGCATCAGGGAGTTCCGGTTTAATCAGCACAAGGTACCCTGCAAACAAACGCTGTGCTTTCCTTCACCACAACCTGGTGTCAGTAAATTGGCTTTTCTGGACGCTGGACAAGCTCACCCAAGTTCGTTTCAGTTACACCCATGCATTAAAAAAAATTTTTTTTTTCTTTCTTTCTGAAACAATAAGATGAAGATGATTCAGACTCACCCTGCCCCAAACTTGAAATCAGTCAGGGACCCCTGTTTCCTTTTACTGGGAATAGTATTTCAATACTGTGTTTTAATATACAGCATTTTCATTAAAATGTTTTAAATATTATATTTATTTTTAACTGTGCTGGGTCTTTGTTGCTGCACACAGGCTTTTCTCTAGTTACAATAAATAAATGGGCTTCTCCTTGTGGTGGCTTCTCTTGTTGCAGAGCATGGGCAGTAGAGGTGCCTCTAGTAGTGCCTCGGGCTTCAGTAGTTGAAGCCCATGGGCTCAGTAGTTGTGGCATGAGGACTTAGTTGCTGTGCAGGAACCTTCCAGGGTCAGAGAGCTGAACCTGTGTTTCCAGCATTGGCAGGCAAATTCTTAACCTCTGGACTACCAGGGAAGTCCCATTATTTTTACATTAAAAAAAAAAAAGTACTCTCGGATAGTTTGGAGAATTCTGATAATTTATCCCATGATCTACTTTTCCCATCTGATATAGTTTAGAGTTGCTAATTACAGAAACAAGTTCTAACAATTGATATTTTATTTTTACTTATTTTGGCTGTGCCACATGGCCCTTGGGATCTTAGTTCCCTAATCAGGGATTGAACCCATGCCCCCTGCATCGGAAGCTCAGAATCTTAACCACTGGGCCACCACGGAAGTTTCTGCTGTTTTAAAAGATTATGGTCAGTCATCTTAGATTAATAAAACAAGGAAGCCATTGGCTTAAGTTGTCTTTAATGCCTCAGGAGCCTAGTAAGCAAACTAAAACCTAAGCTGGATATGCCTCAAGGTTAAAAAATGAAAATCCAAGGACAGCCAATCACAAACAGACAATAAAGCTTTCTCAAATAAGGCAACCTAGGGCTGTAGCCAACCGGTGGATTCCTTCCTTTGCTTCCCATCTTCTCTGTAACAGTCTTCCCACTCTGCCACCCCATCCGATCTCCTGTCCCTGGAGTGGTCCTAACACTTCTGGCTTGATTTGTGGATTTTTGCTCAAATAGACTCTTAAAGTTTTTTAAATTTGCTTCAGGTTACCTTTGAACAGCCGTCTGTTGTATAATTTATAAAATACTGGTCCACAGGTTTAAAATAGATGATCAAAAGTGATGAGATACAGCGGAAATGTTAAAAAATAATTTGTATTCTAAATGAATAATCTTAATGTATGATCTGAAAGTTTTCTTCTGAGTCAGTATTATGTGATTTTGCAATAATGGCAGTGTTCACTATGGGATTGGTCATGTAACTGTTGACTTAACCGAATGATTAATTGACTGACACATGACACAATTATTTCTGTTACATTATGTTGTCTGTCTAACCTAGTAACTGAGCTGTAGGCAAGGCATTAGAAATTCTTAAGTCCTGAGTCATGAGAGCAATTGTACAAACTTGTAATTATTTTAGTAGTCTGAATATTTAAACATTTAATAATAAATTTAAGAAAACTGCCCATGTACACACTTTTATGTTTGTCTCTTTAAGGGATTGGGGAAATATTGATTTCCTAATGCATGAGATTTATTTTCTTGGGCTCCAAAATCACTGCAGATGGTGACTGCAGCCATGAAATTAAAAGACGCTTGCTCCTTGGAAGAAAAACTATGACAAACCTAGACAGTGTATTAAAAAGCAGAGACATCACTTTGCCAACAAAGGTCTGTCTAGTCAAAGTTCTGGTTTTTCCAGTAGTCATGTATGGATGTGAGATTTGGACCAGAAAGAAGGCTGAGTGCTGAAGAATTGATGCTTTTGAACTGTGGCCCAGGGGAAGACTCTTGAGGGTCCCTTGGACAGCAAGGAGGTCAAACTAGTCAATCCTAAAGGAAATCAACCCTGAACATTCATTGGAAGGACTGATGCTGAAGCTGAATCTCCAATACTTTGACCACCAGATGCAAAGAGCCAACTCATTGGAAAAGAGCTGATTCTGGGCAAGATTGAGGGTAAAAGAAGAGGGAGGCAGAGGATAGGATGGTTAGATAGCATCACTGACTCAATGGACATGAGTTAGAGAAAACTCCAGGAGACAGTGAAGGGCAGGGAAGCCTGGCACGCTGCCTCCCGTGAGGTTGCAAAGAGTTAGACATGACTTAGCGACTGAACAAACGAACCATCAGTGGATCTTTAGACTGCAGGGAAATCATTGCAGCTATCCATAGCATATCCTGAATTTAGCTGGTATCTACTTCATGACATTTTGCAGTATAAAGGATATTTGTAATAGTGAATAAAATTTGGTACTGACAGAACCAAAAAGACAGAAGAGAAAAGAGATCAATATAAGTGCAGTGTGCATAATAAAACCGCAGAGATAATACTTTTGTCCTCTGAAGCAGAACGATCTTCAAACCAAGACAGATGTAAAAGGAACACCCAGCTGCTCCCAAAGAGGAAAGGACTTTTGGCTTAGATAAATGACACCCCAGGGTCCCGGAAGGACTTGCAGATGCAATCACAGGACGATCCGAAGGGGAGGAGTCAGGGGAAAGGAGAGCCTGCAAAGACCATAGATGTTCAAATGAGTTCCAGATTTTTCAGTGCAACAGGAAAGTTTAAAGCAGAGCCTCAGCAGAGCCCCAGAATGGATGATTAAAGGGGCTTCATGCATGTTTATTGAAGAAAGTGGTGACGGCCAGACCCTCCTCTCTGTTCCCTGAAATCCGAGCTCGCTCCTGCCAACCTTGTTTCTCTTTTGTAGTGCTTGACTAGAGGAACAGGAAGAAGTTGTAGTCAAAAGTGCTATTTTAGTAAAACATTTGCCAGAAGTCTCTTCCTGACATCCTTGGGGACCACAGAGAAATGTGGACTAGTGATTCCAGGGTCCTTGGGATGTCAGCATTCACTCCACGAAACCTCAGGGAAAAGGTGCAAGGGAAGGAAAAGGACTATAACGGAAAAACTCAATGAACTTTTTAAAACTAATGAGTTGGGTTTTTAAAAAAATATAGTTTAATGTATTTTAATGGCAAACTTATAGGAACAGCATAGAAAACAGACATTAAAAATATGTACTTGCATGTAGGACAACTCAGAAAAGTAGAGTGAATGGTTGTGATCTACTGTATGATAAAAATTCCACAAACGCTATTTAAAAACTAATGACTTTTTAATGTAAGATAGTCACACTCAGATATCCCTCCTCATCTGTGGAAGTTTTCTAAGTCTCCTATAACAAAAGAGCACAAACTGAGTGTTTTGGCAAATATATAAACCTGAGTTATAGAATATAGATTCAGAATACATGTCATCTTCTGCTCCTTCCCACTCAGTCTTTGCCTCCAACCACCACAGAAAGCTACTGTTTCTAATTTTTTTCCCACCGAACATTAGTTTTGCCTGTTCCAGAATTTCATATAAGCTTAATCATACAACATGAACTCTTGTGCAAGACTTGCTTTGCTCTGCATGATTAATTTGTTTCATCCATGTCGTTGTTCAGTTGCTAACTTGTGTCCACCTCTTTGTGACCCCAGGGACAGCAGAACTTCCCTGTCCTTCACCATCTCCCTGAGTTTGTACAAACTTATGTTGATTGAGTTGATGATGCCATCCAACCATCTCATTCTCTATCATCCTCTTCTCCTCCTGTCCTCAGTCTCTCCCAGCATTAGGGTGTTTTCATATTGTTGAGTGTATCCATAATTTGTTGCTTTTTACTGCTTAGTAAAATTGCATTGAATGAATAAACCAGAATTTAGCCAGCCCCATCTTAATATTTGTTTATTTATTTTTGGCTGTGTTGGGTCTTAGTGGTGGCTTGCAGGCTCAGTGGTTGTGGCGTCTGGGCTTAGCTGGGATCTTGGTTCCCTGACTTATGAAGTCCCTGCAGTCTACGAAAGCCCATTGAGGACATGAGGAATTGTCAGGTCAAAGAGTTCTAGAACAGAGTGAGACCTCGAAGGTCTTCATTGCGACTTTGCATGCTACCCCTGAAGGATCTGACGTTTGGAAAAATCCTTCTGCTGGGAGCGGCCCTAACTCTGCCACTCTGCCACTAACCAGAGGCAGAGTGAGGTTGACTCCCATTTCACTCAGCTCTCTTCAGTGACAGACATGACGTATATAATTTTCATTTTTAATAAAAACAGCAGGTGCTTATATTATAAGCTATATTATAGCTTATAATATGATATATAGGTGCTTATATTATAATAGCTAAAATATCTGATTATGTTATTACATTAATGTGCACTTTAAAATATTAAGCTATAGTTTGCCCCTGACCTGCAAGTCACACAAATGTACATGAACCTCCCCATCTCTACTCCTCTTCAAGTCCACAGTCTGAGTTCAGAGAGGAAGGAAAGAAGCCGTGGCTGGAGGGGAGAACCCCTAAAGCCCTGGTTCTCTCCATTCCCAGACCTGTAGTTTTGCATCATTTTTTCCCCCACTAGGAAAAAATACAGATGGTAATAAAATCCACTTCACACCCCTTTTATCCTGATTTGATTTATATCAGATATGTTTAAATTCCATACACCGTCACGTACAATTTTCCTCTTTAGTGAAAGAAGTTTAGTTCTTTGGGTTATACTGAGGCAGAATGGCTAATAAATCCAGGAGAGCTTATACCATGCACACTTTTTTTTTTTTACTGTTGGAGGTAGAGTTGCCAGAAAAAATACAGAACACCCAGCTAAATGTAAATGTATAAACAACAAGAATGGACTCGTAAAGATATTATTCATTGTTTACCCTACATGCAAATATCCCTGGACCTCCTGTGTCTCTATTGGCTGACTTCGCAGCCCCCGTTGGGCGGTACCCAACTGAGCTGCTCTCCCTAGAGCCCCGCTAGCTCAGGCTTCTGGCACCAGAATAATTGCCTTGCGTGCTTTAGGAGTTGGTTTGAAGTTATTTAGATTCGATGACCTCTTTTTCTCCTTTGTGCAGGAATTCACTTACCAAGACAGCTAGAGGAAATGGTAACCAGATCCTGCTTTCTAGAAACTCTATTTAATAAGCAGCAGCAGTTGTTTTTTTTTTTTTTTCTCCACCTTTCTGCATCCTTGGGGATGCGATCATTGGGATAAAAGTCATTCTATCTCCTTATTTTAAAATTCTATGTTCAGGCCCCTTAGTGGAACATCATTCTTTAGAGTGATGTTTAAAAGCCCCGTTATTTCGTTCTATCAAACATTTATTTTCTGTCTTCCTTCTGAGACTCTGGAACAGGAGGTGAAGGGCTGTCTCTTTCTCTCTCTTTCATGTAGCAGCTGGGATTCAGTGCATTTCTGCAGACAAAGGTGGGGCCTTTCCAGCTGTCTCCCGGGTATTCCCAGCCGGGCACTGGGTATCACCACCTATGGGCTCCAGCATCTGACCACCCTGCCTCCTGCTGCTCAGGCGTCCAAATGCAGTGACTGGCAACCTCTCCATGCCCCGTGTTTGCATCTATAACATAAAGTTGATGTTAAATTGTGAGGATCACAGTCAGTGCTGGCAAAGCCCTCAGAACAGAACTAATTATGTGTGTGCGTGCTCAGTTGTGTCCAGCTCTTTTGTGACCCTATGGATTATAGCCCACCAGGCTCCTCTGTCTGTGGGGTTTCCCAGAACAGAGGGAATACTTGAGAGGGTTTCCATTTCCTCCTCCAGGGTATCTTCCTGACCCAGAGATCAAACCTGGGTCTCCTGCATTGCAGGTGGATTCTTTACCACTGCACCATCTGGGAAACCTCTGTTAAACAAATCCGTAGATCAGCCTTCCATCCTGGGCAATTTCCTTTTCTCTTGAGATGCCATTTGTTAAGTGGTTGTAACTATTCCATCTAACCTATAAGATTTCTGAAGGAATGAATAACCCTCCAAGAGTGCAGGTTTTAGAGAACATGGTAATTCCATGTGGGAAAATTGTTGTTATCATCAGGGATGGATGCTTTCAAAAACCTGAAAATTTTTCAAAGTCACAAGAAGGACAGAGGGGAGATGGAGGTTCCCTTTGCATTCCTGGGTGACACGGGGAAATAGGTGACTCCAGATTATGGCAGCCCCAAGCTTCTTTGAATGAGTGGTCCAGGGTGGTTCCTCCCAGGCAGGGTCTGGCATTTATCCTGCTTCTCCTGCACAGCTGGTCACATCTTCCCTTCTCACCTCCATGATGTTATCACTTAAGAGAGGATTTGATAAATAAATCTGAGAGTTGGTCATAAAGAAGGCTGAGTGCCCAAGAATTGATGGTTTCAAATTGTGGTCTGGAGGACTCTGAGAGTCCCTTGAACTGCAAGATCAAAGCAGTCAATCCTAAAGGAAATCAACCCTGAATATTCACTGAAAGGACTGATCCTGAAGCTGAAGCACCAATATTTTGGCCACCTGATGGCGAAGAGCCGGCTCTTTGGAAAAGATCCTGATGCTTGGAAAGATTGAGGGCAGGAGGAGAAAGGGGCAGCAGAGGATGAGATGGTTGGATGGCATTACTGACTCAGTGGACATGAATTTGAGCGAACTCCTGGAGACAATGAAAGACAGGAAAGCCTGGTGTGCTACAGTCCATGGAGTGCAAAGAGTCAGACACGACTTAGTGACTAAACAACAAAAAATCTGAAAACTGAACAGCTACAGCACTAATATAAAAGACTGGTGTGTTTTGCACCAGCAGCTGTGGAGAGATGGGAGCAGCAAGTTTCTCTATCAGGGTAAATGAAACATAGGTAATGGTGAGAAGTATCAAGAATGTAGAAGCACTAAACGAAGGAGCTTCATACTAATACTTGTGACTGGTCTGCTTTGAATAACAGCAGGCATCACTCTCAGGCCCTTAGCAGGAGTCGAGTCTAAGCCTAGGCAGTTTTTTAAAGCTCTAGGGGTGGACTTCCTTGGTGGCACAGAGGGTAAGAATCTGCTTGCCCGTGCAGGGGACACTGGTTCAATCCCTGGTCTGGGAAGATTCCACATGACACAGGGCAACTAAACCCATGTGCTACACCTATTGAACCTGTGTTCTAGAACCTATATGCTGCAGCTACTGAAGCCCTCACTCTCTGAAGTCTGTGCTCTGCAATGAGAAGCCACCACAGTGAGAAGCCCCCACACCACAACTAGAGAGCAGCCCTCACTCTCTGAAACTAGAGAAAAGGCCACACAGCAACAAAGACCCAGCACGGCCACACATGAATAAAATTATACATACATATATAAAGAAGATGATACAAATATCTGTCCTGTTTTACTTTGGAGCAAAGCTCAGAGGTGGCTGAGAGAGCTTGGGCTGGAGAGAGGCCGAGAGCTGCCAGGCAGGAAACAGATGGGCCGGGTCCCAGGCAGTAGGAAGGAAGGTGTCCTACAAAATCTTCACCAGAGATGTTGATGAACCACTTCAGACCTACCCTTGGAGCAGTTGTAAACACAGGTGGAGAATTAGGGACATAAGGAAATGATTTCTCAAGGGTCGATTGTAAGACATTGTGACATAATAGAGAAAAGATATATTGGTCTCTATCCCCAAGCCCTGGCCCAGAGCTCCTAAAACCCTAATAGTTTCCTAAAGGATGCAAATAGCTCTAGGTTGTCTTTTGTCCTATTGTCTGGTCTTTGACTGGGTTTCTGACACAGAGCTTCTAATCCCTTGGAATTTCCTGGGTGATAGAAGTGGCTTGCATTCTAATGAGGCAACTCTTCTTTCTTTCTCCTCCATACCACAACCCCCTTACCTGCCAACTGTGCGCACAGCATGTGGGATCTTAGTTCCCTGACCAGGGATTGAACTAACACCCCCTGCACTGGAATTGTGGAGCCTGAACCACTGGACTGCCATTGAAGTCCTAATGAGGCAACTCTTGACTGGCTCCTAGATAATGTCAAGAGGGAGGCTGGTCACCAGAAAGACCGAGTCAAGATAAGAAGTTTGGAACTTTCAGCCCCACCTCCCATCTTCCTGGAAGGGGAAAGGGGCGGGAGATTGTTTCTGATAGGTCATGCCTATGTGATGAAGTAGATATAAAATTCCCCAAAGGGTGAGGCTGAGAGAGCTTCCAGGTCATGAATGCATCTTCCATCCCTGGAGGGTGACACACCCCAACTCCAAGGGGATAGGAGCTCGTGGGCTCAGAGCCCTTCCAGAGCCCACCCTAGGTATCTCTCCATCTGGCTGTTCATTTGTAGCTTTTGACATGTGCTTTATCATAAATCACCTGTAGTAAGTAAACTGTTTTCCTGGGTTCTGCGAGCTACTGTAGCAATTATTGAACTAGAGGAGAGGATCATGGGAATCTGATTTACAGCCAAATCAGAGCCTGAACAGAAGTTGTGAGGAGCTGAAGATCCATCTCTTTCAATTGGCATCTGAAGTGGGGCAGTCTTCTACAAAACTCTTTGGATCAAATAGCACGCTTTAACTATGAGAGCCAACAGAATAGTTTGGGGAGTGGGAGGATGTAAGCAGCTCATCTGACATTCTGCTGAGTTAGCAGATTTCTTTCTTCCCACGTGGACTGCAGAAAATGGGCAGTTGGAATGATGGGTTGGCTTAGGAGCAGGTCTGCAGAGTGTTGGGACAAATTAGCCAGCATGCTGGGTATTGTAAAGGGTGGGGAACCTTGAGAAGACCCTTGTATTCAAGTTTAATATGACACCTTAGAGAGTTAACACGTTGGTAGGAAGGACGTGTGTGTGCGTGCGTTCAGTTGTGTCTAACTCTTCATAACCCCCTGGACTGTAGCCCATCAGGCTCCTCTGTCCATGGGATTTCCCAGGCAAGAATACTGGAGTGGGTTGTCATTTTCTTCTCCAGGGGATCTTCCCAACCTAGGGATCAAACCCTGGCCTCTTGCATTGCAGGCAGATTCTTTACTGTCTGAGCCACCAGGGAAGTCCCAGTGATTACTTTCTGAAACAAATGTATAAATGTTGCTTCTACCGAGACCCTATCTTTCATTTAATAAACACTGGTTGAGTGCTTCCTCCGTACTGACAACTCTTCTCAAAGATACTACAGAAAGAAGGAATCTGGGAGAGAGAAACGCAGACAACAAGCAGATAACGACGCCCTTTTCCTTGTCACAGTGCATCTGATGGCACAGTCACACTTCATGCAGATACCGCTTTAGTACAGGTGCTGCCGAAGCCAGCACCAGGCTCAGCTTTGGGACTCATCTGGTTCCTCTGCGCTGGGATGGCGCCAAGTCTTGGAGCTGGCCTGCTGCTGGCATGTCATCTCTTAGATGTGTCCTTTGCGCAGACACCTGCTTCCAGCCACTGCCTGTCCAGTTTTCCCCTTCTGTCTCTCTCAGCTCCTCATAGTGTCTGTTACCCACCCACATTCTTCAAATAGCCCTGTGGTATTTTTATTCTCTAGTGAAATGTCTAAAGATAAATAGGCAAAACATCACACAAGTGTAGAGTCCAATGGCCTGAATAAAGGAAACTGCTGAATGTGATAGACGGAAAAAATCATGGGAGTTAATTTACTTTCTTGAACTCCCTTATTTATTTTTAAATTATATTTTATTTGGCTGTGCTGGACCTTAGTTGAGGTGTCTGGGATCTCCCATCTTCATTGCAGCATGTGGGATCTTTAGTTGTGGCATGCAAATTCTTAGTTATGGTATGTAAGGTCTAGTTTCCTGATCAGGGATCAAACCTGGGCCCCCTACATTGGGAGCCTGGACCCTTAGCCACTGGACCACCAGAGAAGTCCCTGAACTCCCTTATTTTTTGGTAAGGAAACTTACATCCAAGGAAGCTGTGACTTGTTCAAGGTCAAAGTCCCTCAGTAACAGACCTGGCACTAAAAGCCCGGGTCTTCAGATGCTGTGTCCAGTGCTCTGTTTCTCTGCTGTGCAGCCTTTTATGGACTGAGCGCTTCTGCCTCACCCCCACCTAATCCATACATTGAAGCCCTAATGCCTAACTCGATGGGATTTGGAGGTGAGGACTTGGGAAGGTAATTAGAGTTGGAATAAGCCATGAGGATGGGGTGCTCATGATGGGGTTAGCGGCCTTTTAGGAAGAAAAGTGGATCTTTCTTTCTCTCCACATGCATGCACTGGAGAAAGGCCACGTGAGGCCACAGGGAGAAGGCATCTGTCTGCAAGCTGAAAGAGAGCTCTCACCAGGCACTGCATAAGCCAGTGCCTTAATCTTGGACTTCCATTCTCTGAAACTGAGAAACAAACTTCTGCTGTTTAAGACACCTGTCTATGGTATTTTGTGATGGCAGCCTGTGCAGATTAAAACACTGTCCAAAAGAGAACACAGAGAACACTCCTTTTCCAGTTGTTAGATGCATCATCGCTTTGTTATTCCATGGTTCCATGAGATAACAGCCATGGGGAAATTGATTAAATGATTTTCATGATGTAAGATTGTGTGTGTGTTAGTCACTTCAGTCATGTTCAGCTCTTTGCAACCTCATGGACCAGAGCCTGCCAGACTCTTCTGTCCATGGAATTCTCCAGGCAAGAACACTGGTGAGGGTTGTCATTCCCTTCTCAGGGGGATCTTCCTTAGCCAGGGATCAAACCCAGAGTCTTTACTGTCTGAGCCACCAGGGAAGATGAAAGACTGAAGGAGCTCTATTATTCATTGGGAAAACATTTTTAAAGCATCATTTCATGCATAGGCTTAAGTTTCCAATCTAATCCAATTCGTTTCATTCATTCATGCATTTAACAAATAATGAGCCAGGCAGCATTCTAAGTGCTGGTAATATATCGGTGATTATTAGAGACTAAGTCCCTGCCCCAAGGCAGCTTCATTAAAATGGGGGTGGAGGGATGGGTTTTTGGCACCAAGATGCTCCCCTCAGATTCCACTTTAAGGAGGAGCTTGTTGTCCAGCTGTGGGGAGTGGGGCGTGTCCAGCAGCAGTCTCTGGCTGTCAGGTCCTTCACAGTCAGTTTCAGCTGCTGTTTTGCCCGTATCCAATGCCACTCCACTACTCTTGCCTGGAAAATCCCATGTTCAGAGGAGCATGATAGGCTGCAGTCCATGGGGTCGCTAAGAGTTGGACACCACTGAGCGACTTCACTTTCACTTTTCACTTTCCTGCACTAGAGAAGGAAATGGCAACCCACTCCAGTGTTCTTGCCTGGAGAATCCCAGGGACGGGGGAGCCTGGTGAGCTGCCGTCTCTGGGGTTGCACAGAGTCAGACACGACTGAAGTGACTTAGCAGCAGCAGCAGCAGTAGCAATGGCCAAGTACAATAGGGGCATAAAGACCTGTTTATTTCAGACCAATACCAGGAGAATTCCAATGGGCAATACTTGCTCTAGAGTTTCCTGCCAAACTTGTCAATCCCTCTGCAAGCCGGCATCACAATTCAGCTTCTCCCTATGGCCAACTTTGCTTTTCCCAGATCTTCCTTTCACGTTGTTGTCGTTCAGTCAATAAGTTGTGTCCGACTCTTTGCAACCCTATGGACTGCAGCATGCCAGGCTTCTCTGTCCTTCACTATCTCCCAGACTTTGCTCAAATTCATGTCCACTGAGTCGGTGATGCTATCTAACTATCTTATCTTCTGCCAACCTCTTCTCCTTTTGCTTTCAATATTTCGCAGGAATTTCAGTCTTCAAATTCCTTTTAATTGCTGATCCCTAATAAATATCATATATTCTAAATTCTGTCTCAGGGTCTGCCTCCAGGAAACCCAACTTGCCAGGGACTGTTTTATATAAGATTGTTGGTGAAGCCTTTTTTGAAAGCTAAGGTGACATTTGAGCATTTGAGTGAAGACCTGGAGAATGTCAGGGAGAAAGTCCCAGAGAGATCTGAGGAAAGCGAGCGAGTCAGAAGTCAGGGCAGAGGGAATGTGACCGAGCAGGACCCTGTGGGGTGGGGTGAGGGGGGCAGCTACAATGGCCCCTCTTTGCCAGCCCCCATCCTGTCATTTCTCGTTTGTAGGGAAAGGTTTTAGTCCCCTAGGCCTTCCCTGAGTTCCAAAGAGCAGATTCGAGCAGTTAGTTAGTAATCAGAGAAGTGAGGGGATAGAGAAACAAAGGAGAAGCAGTCAAGAAGATATAGTTAAGTCATAAAGCAGAGTCCTAGTTCCGCCTCAAGGCATATACATAACAGCCTGATACATATCTTTGAGTTATTCTGCAGGAAGTAAGGGGCTTCTCAGGTGGTGCTAGTGGTAAAGAACTCACTTGCCAATGCAGGAGATGTAAGAGACACAAGTTCGGCCCCTGGGTTGGGAAGATACCCTGGAGGAGGCCCTAAAGCCCACACCCAGATGGAGGATGGTGACTATGTGCTGAGATCCCAGACTGCACAGAACCAGAGGCTGATGGCTGAAATTCCTGAACATCACCCTATTTATTACCTCAGGGCTTCCTTGGTGACTTCGGCAGTGAAGAATCTGCCTGCAATTTGGGAGACCTGAGTTCGATCCTTGGGTCAGGAATATCCCCCGGAGAAGGGAATGGCTGCCCACTCCAATATTCTTCCTGGGAAATCCCATGGACAGAGGAGCCTGGTGGGCTACCGTCCATGGGGTCCCAAAGAGTTGGATATGACTGAGTGACTAATGCTTTGACTTTTTGACCCTGTTCAGGTCAGTTCAGTTGCTCAGTCGTGTCTGACTCTTTGCGACCCCATTGACTGCAGCACGCCAGGTTTCCCTGTCCATCACCAACTCCCAGAGCTTGCTCAAACTCATGTCCATTGAGTCGGTGACCCTGTTGCCTCACCATTAACCAATCAGAAAAAAGGCATGCCCCCATGCAGGTCTTACCCATAACATTACCTTTAAAAACCCTTCCCTCAAAACCATCACGCAGTTCAGGTCTTTTGAGCACAAGTCGCCAGTTCTCCTTTCTCAGCCCCGAAATAATCCTTTGTCTGCTCTAAACTCTGACGTGTGGGTTCATTTGGCCTCATTGTGGTTCAGACACAAGGACTCGGGTTTGAAACCAGGAACAGCTGGTGCAAAGGCCCTGAGTCAAGGGTGTGCCTGGCAAGTTCCAGGAACAGCAAAGGAGCCAAAGGAGTGAACGGGGCAAACAGAGGAGAAAGGTGGCAGGAAATTAGGTGCAAAAGGCATGAGGAGCAGGGTGGCTAGGTAGAGGGGGATACTGTCCCATTGTGTAGGGATATCTCACGAAAAGGAGCTGGGTTGATTGCTGTGGAGAAAACACTCTGGTTAAAAGTTGTGAGGTAAGAGACCTGCGAAGGGAAGGAATACAGATTACAAAAAAGAAGAAAAAAAATCTAAACACATGGCCCCGTATTTTTGTTGCAGGAAGGGGGACCCCTTCCAGGGCTTGAGATCAGGCTTTTATCTGAGGAGACACGTGCTGACAAGGCATGAGACCATTGGAAAGAGGCGCCTGGGCGGAGAGCAGGAGGGAAGGGAACCCAGGAGGACTGCTTTGCCACTGAGAACCTACAGTCTCGGGTTTTATGGTGATGGGCTTAGTTTCCAGGGTGTCTCTGGCTGGTCACTGTGACTCAGGGTCCTTCCTGGTGGTGCACACATCATCCAGTCATGATGGCGTCAGCGAGGAGGATTCTGGGAGGTTGGTAGGGCACGTGGACTGGCGTCTCCTCTGCTTTTGCCCTCTCCCCAGTTCTTCCAGTTGGTGGTAGCTGGTTAGTTCCACATTCCTTACCAGGCCCTCCTGTTTAGGATAATTCCTACAGAGGTTTCTATGGTGCCTGGATAGGACGAGTGGTTTTGGTCAGTGGATCCCCTAACACAATGGCACTTTCTGAATTCTGGAGGGAATCAGGCAGAAAGGAAGATAAACGTTTCATTTCTGTTTACAGAAGTATAATCTGTTAAATTGTTAGAGTTACAGATAATTTAAGAGAAAAGAGAAAGGAGTTCCTTGAATCCAGGATACAGAACATTAGAGAAACAGTAAGGTTACAAACAAAGGCCATAATTATCCTTGATCAGTTTATCCAGTTCCATGTAATTATTTCTTGTTCTGCTTGATCTTGGTTGGTGGTTTTATGAACTCATCAGCTTCTCTACTACAGTTCTGGCAATCTTTATTCAGTCCAGTGGTTTGATCTCAAACTTATTTAAGCAACATTATCAGAAGCATTGTATAGACTCTGGAGCATCTTATACAGTCCTTTTCAGAGATCTCCAACAGTCCCTGATGGAGAGCAAAATATGCCACCCCAAAATACATCTCTTTGGTATATTAAGCTGGTTACTTTCTTTCTTTTTATGTCTTTTTTTTTAACTTTTTATTTTGAATTGGAGAATAACCAATTAACAATGTTGTGATAGTTTCAGGTGAATAGCGAAAGGACTCAGCCATTCATATACATGTATCCATCCTTCCCCAAACTCCCTTCCCATCCAGGTTGCCACATAACATTGAGCAGAGTTCCCTGTGCTTTACAGTGGGTCCTTGTTGGTGATCCATTTTACATATAGCAGAGCATACATGGTGGCGCTGGTGGTAAAGTATTCCCAGGTTCCCACCTGGAATAAAGTATTCCCACTGGGAATTAGTATTCCCAGGTGGCACTAGTGGTAAAGAACCCACCTGCCAATGCAGGAGACATGAGACACAGGTTTGATTCTCTGGGTCACGAAGATCCCCTGGAGGAGGGGATGGCCACCCAACTCCAGGATTCTTGCCTGGAGAATTCCATGGATAGAGGAGCCTGGCGGGTTACAATCCATGGGGTCGCAAAAGAGTTGGACACAACTTAGCAACTAAACAGCAAGAACAACCTATGGGCTGCTGCTGCTGCTGCTGCTAAGTCGCTTCAGTCGTGTCCGACTCTGTGCGACCCCATAGACGGCAGCCCACCAGGCTCCCCCGTTCCTGGGATTCTCCAGGCAAGAACACTGGAGTGGGTTGCCATTTCCTTCTCCAATGCAGGAAAGTGAAAAGTGAAAGTGAAGTTGCTCAGTCATGTCCAACTTAGCGACCCCATGGACTGCAGCCCACCAGGCTCCTCTGTCTATTGTATTTTCCAGGCAAGAGTTCTATGATTTAAATTGTTATATAGACTCTTCTTAAAATCTACATAGATCAACTATATTTTATCAAGTTAAATAAAATATGTTGCACTCTGTGGTATAAAAATCAAAGGTTTTATTAGTAGTCCTAATAATTTCCTAATATAGTCAATACTCTTGGATAAAGGAAGTGCCTAAAGCCATTTAATTTATTTTAAATCTTTTATTTGGTAAAAAATAAATAAAAATCATAGATCTCTGTAATTCACAAAATCTTAAGGCATTTTCTAATTTTGTTTGTTTGCTTTGTTTTTCCTGCTGGAAGGGTGCAGGACCCTATGGTCCTTCCCTACCATGTCCTCTGCCTGCCTTTGGTTTGTGAAAAACGCTGAGCCAAAGAATAAGTTTAATCAGAAAGTGAGAAAATGCAGAAACAAAGAAAAACAGTCAAAGGAGACCACATACCACATAATAACAGTTTAGTCATTAAACACAGACAAAAACATTTAGTTCCTCCTCAAGAGCTGTAGACAATATTCTGAGCTATATCCTGTGAGTTGTCTTGTAGATACTGAAACCCCCCAACCAGGTGGAAGAAATTAACTCCATGATAACCAAACTGTAGCCATGACGTGTGTGTAGTGTGGTAAGTCGGTTCAGTCGAGTCCGACTCTTTGTGACCCCTTGGACTGCAGACTGCCAGGCTCCTCTGTCCATGAGGATTCTCATGGGAATCTTCCCAACCCAGGGGATCTTCCCGACCCAGGGATCAAACTCAAATCTCTCACGTCTCCTGCACTGGCAAGCAGGTTCTTTGCCACTGGCACCACCTGGGAAGCCACCCATGACATGCTGCTGCTGCTGCTAAGTCACTTCAGATGTATCCGACTCTGTGCGACCCCATAGACAGCAGATCACAAGGCTCCCTCGTCCCTCGGATTCTCCGGGCAAGAACACTGGAGTGGGTTGCCATTTCCTTCTCCAATGCATGAAAGTGAAAAGTGAAAGTGAAGTCGCTCAGTGGTGTCCGACTCTTAGCAACCCCATGGACTGCAGCCCACCAGGCTCCTCCATCCATGGGATTTTCCAGGGAAGAGTACTGGAGTGGGGTGCCATTGCCTTCTCTGAACCATGACATATGTTGCCACAATTTTGAAACTTGACCTCAAGGAAATGGGACAAACCACCCCTGGAACTGAAGACTAACTGTACCTAATACCATCAAGATGATGCTGGTTAGACCACTGCATGACCAGTTTCAAGATGGCTGTCAGAGCTGGCTGTGCTCTGCATGGAGCCCCCTTCCTCTGTGTGTAACAGCTCCTGCCCACTGATCGTCAGTGGGAGGGAGCAGGCCTTTGGACAGGAGTTCTCCCCCCCAACCCCACCCACCATCCTTTTCTTTCCACCAGCCTGGCCTCTTTACTGGCTTTTGAAAGGTGAGTAGCTGGACCCCACTTTCAGTTACTACTACTCAGTTCTTACAAACGAAAACAATTTTCAAAATATAATCTGTAAACCTAGTGGGAAAATCTCTCCTGATTAAGTAGCAGATGGATAAATCTGTGTAATCAGAAATAGTCTTTGGAAAGGAGTAAGTTCAGGAAAGAAGTGAAATATATTCTAAACACATGTTCTCTAAACACATGTTCTTTGCATTTCCAACTTCATATACTACACTATTTTCTAATTTCAGCTCAGTAGGAAATTAGCTTGTTCAGTAAAATATTAGCAACCAATACCTATTCATTTTCCTGTTTCTGTTTCCTAATATGTTTATTTGACTTTTATCTATATGTGAGTGGTCTTTCATTTATTCTTCCTTTTTTTTTTTTTTTTTTTCCCACTGTGCCAACCAGGGATCAACCAGGGATCAAACCTGTACCCTCTGTGTTGGGAGCATGGAGTCTTAACCTCTGGATCACTAGGGAAGTCCCCATCCTTCCATTCAGCCATTGAAGGTTTTCTTGCTTTCCAGGACTATAAAACATATGATCAAGTTATATTTCTGTCTTGGCTCACCACACTATTTATCAGGGAAGACAGATATGTAAACAGATAATGATAGGGCAATAAGGTAAGGACTATAGAAAAGGTATTTTCAAAGAATTACTAAATTCCTGGGAAAGAGTGGTTGGCAGATACAAGTCAGTGTCCCTGGGTTCTTCTAGAGGATATCATGTTAGGGCCCATCTTTGCAGGAGGAGGCCCTACTTCTTGGGCAGGTCCCACACTCTTACATATGCTGAAATGCCTTTCAAACCTCTGTCCTCAGGCCAGATCTCTTCCCTGGGCTTCAGATTTGTCAATATAAATAAATGCCTACTCGATCACGACACTAGCTGTTTCACAGGCATCTCAAAGTCCAGAACTAAACTTATTTCCCCAGTCCAAACTACTTATTTTCCAGTAATGGGAAGTGATTATTAAAATGATTTGGGACTTCCCTGGTGGTCCAGTGGTTAGGGCTTCACCTTACAATGCAGGGGTGTGGGTTTGATCCCTTGTGGAAGAGCTAAGATCTCACATGCCTCATGGCCAAAAAACAAAATGAAAAGAAAAAAAAACAAAACATAAAACAGAAACAATGTTGTAACAAATTCAATAAAGACTTAGCTCTATTTGGTATGCCTGAACTATAGTAACTCCATTTTGATTTTTAAAAACATTCTTTTCTTTAACGGTTAAAGTAGATGTACAATGCGTGTTTGACAGACCATAAGACAGCTTATTCTAGTGAGCATAAAGTCCAAGCCAAATCTGGTATAAGCCAGAATGACTTCCCCATATCTCAGTATGTGAACATTTCTTCCCTCATGCCCTAAGTTCAGTTCAGTTGCTCAGTCATGTCTGACTCTTCGCGACCTCATGAATCGCAGCACGCCAGGCCTCCCTGTCCATCACCAACTCCTGGAGTTCACTCAGACTCACGTCCATCGAGTCACTGATGCCATCCAGCCATCTCAGCCTCTGTCGTCCCCTTCTCCTCCTGCCCCCAATCCCTCCCAGCATCAGAGTCTTTTCCAATGAGTCAACTCTTCACATGAGGTGGCCAAAGTACTGGAGTTTCAGCTTTAGCATCATTCCTTCCAATGAACACCCAGGGCTGATCTCCTTTAGAATGGACTGGTTGGATCTCCTTGCAGTCCAAGGGACTCTCAAGAGTCTTCTCCAACACCACAGTTCAAAACCATCAATTCTTCAGCGCTCAGCCTTCTTCACAGTCCAACTCTCACATCCATACATGACCACTGGAAAAACAATAGCCTTGACTAGACAGACCTTTGTTGGCAAAGTAATGTCTCTGCTTTTGAATATACTGTCTAGGTTGGTCATAATTTTTCTTCCAAGGAGTAAGCGTCTTTTAATTTCATGGCTGCAGTCACCATCTGCAGTGATTTTGGAGCCCCAAAAAATAAAGTCTGACACTGTTTCCACTGTTTCCCCATCTATTTGCCATGAAGTGATGGGACCAGATGCCATGATCTTCGTTCTCTGAATGTTGAGCTTTAAGCCAACTTTTTCACTCTCCTCTTTCACTTTCATCAAGAGGCTTTTTAATTCCTCTTCACTTTCTGCCATAAGGGTGGTGTCATCTGCATATCTGAGGTTATTGATATTTTTCCCGGCAATCTTGATTCCAGCTTGTGCTTCTTCCAGCCCAGCGTTTCTCATGATGTACTCTGCATATCAGTTAAATAAGCAGGGTGACAATATACAGCCTTGACATACTCCTTTTCCTATTTGGAACCAATCTGTTGTTCCATGTCCAGTTCTAACTGTTGCTTCCTGACCTGCATCATGCCCTAAGAGAACCTCCTAAATTGATACTTGCGACCTTGCATAACTGGAGAAGTACGTTAGGCTAGACCAACACAAATTTGAAGATAATCCTACTCTTTCACCCTTGACCCTTGGCTGAACTTGTGCTTTTCAGCTGCACCCTCAACCAATTTTCTTTTCCTTCCTTCCTCTTCTTCTCTTTTCCTTTGTCTCTTCTCTCCCAGGTTTCACTGTGGTTGTTTAAAAACTAGGCCTGTGGCAAATATACTCTCAGATACTTTTTAGAGGGCTTAAATGACCAAAAAAAAGGGGGGGGGGAAGGGGGGCTTCCCTGGTGGCTCAGACGGTAAAGAATACATCTGCAATGCGGCAGACCTGGATTTAATCCCCTGGAGGAGGATATAGCAACCCACTCCAGTATTTTTGCCTGGAGAATCTCCACGGACAGAGGAACCTGGCAGGCTACAGTTGATGGAGTTGCAAAGAGTTGGACACAACTGAATGACTAAGCACAGCACAAATGACAAGTAGCATTTATCAGTGAACTCTGAAGGTTTGTTCACAGTGGATAGATGCTTATTTTTGTAGCTTAAAGGAAAAGTTGTAAAAACTTGTAGAGATTATTCGAATTTTCTTTTGGAAGCAGTGAAAGTGTTGTGTGATAACTTTCAAAGCACTGAAGGTCATCAAGTGAGAAACTGTATTTCAGTTGTGCCCCAAAATAAGGCCTCTGAATTCATCCCTTACTGTTGCTGTGTGTCATTTTTTTTTCCTTTCTGTAACCAGACATGTTCCTACCAACTGTGTTACAGAAATCTGGGAAGCTTTGATATTCAACAATTATATTTCTGCCTAAAGTAATATTGAGACAAATTATTACAGTCTGCCCTTCTTGAAGGATTAGTAAGGATGAATTCTACTAGGTCAGAGGAAAACTCTACAATGAGTCAACCTGAAAAAATGGTAAATATTTTACAAAGCATAATCTGTTTTTCCATTTAACCTGGGTTTTCTGGGAACTGCCCTCTCACACCCTGTTCAAGTCTCAGGACACAATGTAGCTAGTGAGATATTCATTGTGTCTTCATCTATACTGGTTAAATTGCAGAAGATGTACCCATTAGGGCAAATTTTCTGAAATTAAGTAAGGGCCTGAAACCCAATACCAATGGAGGGTGGGTCCTGATGGTCCTTAGTAGCATAAGTAAATCTGGTTAATTGTTAAACTTCCAAGGTTATCATAGAATTAAATCGACAGGCTGATAGATACAAAACATCAAACACTTAAAGATTAAAGGAAACTTTCTGTTGAGCCAAATACAAGGAAATACATTAAGATCGATAATTTTCCATCATTTAATTCTGACCTTCAAATCTACCCCTCACCTTATTTTTATGTATTAATACAACTGACAAAGATTTAAAAGGTTGGTAATGTCCAGTGTTAGCAAGGGTAGGAGGAAGTAGGCACCACTCGAATGCAGTGCTGGTTGAAAGATCAATTTGTAAACCTTTAGGAAGAGTAATTTCAGAGTCTACCAAAATTTAAAATGCACTTATCATTTGATCTGATAATTCTACTACTGGAAATTTACCTTATGGGATATATTTGCAAAAGTCTGCTTCTTTGTATGCATAAAAAGATGCTCATTGCAGCATAAGTTGTAATGACAAAAAAACTGTAATTACAAAATTCTGGCAATAACCCAGAGATGTGCAAGTAGGAGACTGATTAAATAAATCATGATGCACAGTGAAATATGGGGCTTCATTGGAAGAGACCCTGATGCTGGGAAGGATTAAAGGCAAAAGAAGAAGAGGGCAGCAGAGGATGAGATGATTAGATAACATCACCAACTCAATGGACATGAATTTGGGTAAACTCCAGAAGATAACGAAGGACAGGCAAGCTTGGCATGCTGCAGTCTGTGGGGTCGAAAAGAGTCAGACAGGACTTAGCAACTCAACAACAACAATGAAATAATATGCAGCCCTTAAAAGGAATGAGGTAAATTTGTATCTTTCATGTTAAAGATCTGCAAGATGTATTAAGTGGAAAACAAGAGCAAAATATAGACAATAGTTAGTATGCCATTTGTGTAAATATTTTAAGATCTACATATACATACATTGATATTTGCACAAAAGGTCTTGGAGGATAGGTAATTATACTATATTATATATAGCATAGTTGGTCAGTATTATCTGGGGGACTAGAAATTGATAGAAAGGGAGATTTTATATCTTTCTGTGCTGTTTAAAGTTTTCTTTTTTTTTTAAACCACATCTTTTTTTTGAATCGCCTTTCCCTTAGGTATTCCTGTCCATTACAGTCACTCAGAGCATTTATAAAGTTCCAAATTGTGTAGTCTTATAATTTCAGAGTTGTGATCCCCCTTTCATACTTAGGAAAACTGAGGGCCAGAAGCTGAGAGTTCGGGTGACAGTGACTGAGCAAGCTGGTGACAGCGCCGGGAGAAGTCAAGTTCCCTGGTCAAGTGACTGACAGCTGCACTGTGCTACTTTGATGTCTTCAGGAAATTGCTCCAAACACACCCTGAAAATTCAATTAATCTGGACTTCACTGTTTAATAATGGCTTCCTGAAAAACATGTGAGTGAAATGCTGTGAGTGAGTGAAAGTCGCTCAGTCATGTCCAACTCTTTGTGACTCCATTGATGATAGAGTCCGTGGAATTCTCCAGGCCAAAATACTGGAGTGGGTAGCTTTTCCTTTCTCCAGGGCATCTTCCCAACTCAGGGATTGAACCAGGTCTCCTCCATTGCCGATGGATTCTTTACCATCTGAACCACCAGGGAAGCCCAAGAATACTGGAATGGGTAGCTTATCCCTTCTCCAGCGGATCTTCCCAACCCAGGACTATGAACCAGGGTCTCCTGCATTGTAGGCAGATTCTTTACCAGAAAAACATCATACTTCACATATATGAATTAATGACCTCATAGTTATTAAATGCTTTTCATGTAATCATTTGGAAGTGCCTTAAGTGCATTGAAACAGACAGTCCCCTCCAAAGTGAGGTCACTGCTGATAGCTAGGTACCCACCTGATTCTCTGGCACCTGGATATTCTTGCAGTGTACAGTTAGGATGTGGGTCCCTGTCTTGCCCACCAGACACACCTGTGAATCATCAGGCAGGGGTCCTCGGACCTATTAATAATTTAGGTTAGGTCAAAGTATCACAGATTTTAAAATTACTTTTTATGGAGGTATAACTTACATTTAGTAATGGGCTCAAGTCATAAATGCTTGGCTTGATGAATTTTCATACATACACACACTCTGTAGGCACCATCCAGCTCAAGCACCCAGCAGGTTCCCCTGTGCCAATTCCATCAATATTTCACAAAGATAATTATTCTGGCCTTCTAATACTGAAGATTAGTTTTCAAGTCTTCATTATTGAAAAAAAAAAAAAAAGGCAGTTGATGATATGGGGGGATGGGCTGGATAAGAATGAGGGGTCGAGAGTGCTCTAAACTATTCCATTTTGCAAAAATCCCCTTATTTTTTAACTTATCTTCCTTGTTCACTGTGTTCTTTTATAAATTACGATGTGAAAGAGCTTTCATTTAATACATGTCTTCTAAAAGAATTTTTCTTGGCTTCTCTTTTTGTAGTTTATTTGTGTTTGAACTTTCAGCATGCTCTAGAGATCAGAGAAGACTACACGGAAGGAGGAAAAGCATTACAGAGGGACATAGATATTTTTTTTTAAGTCTTAAGGTCTACTTTCCAAACCTGCTGCTATTTCTCACTGCTTTTACTTGAAATCAATACCTACTTTTACATAGTCACCAAGATGGGCGTATAACATGTACACGCATGCCAAGTTGCTTCAGTCGTGTCCAACTCTTTGCGACTCCATGGACTATAGCCCCTCAGGCTCCTCTATCCGTGGGATTCTCCAGGCGAGAACACTGGAGTATGTTGCCAAGTCCTCCTTCAGGGGATCTTCCCGACCCAGGGATGAAATCTGTGTCTCTTATGTCTCCTGCCCAGGCAGGCAGGTTCTGTATCACTAGCGCCACCGGGGAAGCCCACCTATAGTATGTACCATCTAAGAACACACATATTGAAACATTATTTTTCTTAACACTAAAGAATAAATGCAGTATAATGCAGTATGATTGTAGAGCTTAGGGAGTTAGGGGAAAAAGAGATCTTGAAATGGACTTTGTTTGAAGTATGGGGGTAATTACTCTGGAACCCCAAAGCACCAACTTAAAGCATGTTGGAAATGAACTGTATTCCAAAGGGAATGCCTGGTATGGGATTCTAATGGATTGAGGGAGTTCTCAGTAGCGTACAGCCAGGCCCAGAGTTTTGATGTTGTTTTCAGTTGGCTATCAGCTGACCTCACGTGGTTCAGCCTACCTTGAGTAGGTCTCTTCTTGGGGTGTAGGGCTGTGGGGATGGAGAAAGCTCTAACTTGCCAAAGGAAGCTAAGGAGGCTGGAGATGGCAATGGAGACAGCTGTGCCTCCTGCAGACAGTGACCCTGTCCCCAGCCACTTAGGTTCAGAGAGCTGGGACTTGAATAGGAAAGCTAAAGAAACGATTGAATGTAAACCTCCTGCAGCCTTGAAGTGAACGGTAAAGATCAAGCTCACCATTGATCTGGTGTAAAACTGTAATACCAAAAGTCTATAAGATTGATGCAAAAATGACAATTGTTATTTATTTAAAATCTATAATTTCCCCACTGCACTACACCCTTTAAACTACTCTTTACAAATATTTTTTTTTACATCGCTTAACAACAAATACAAGCATTCCAGGAGTGGTGAAAGAAAATCAGAATACTCAGATTAGAGAGAAAATCTCAGGCTGACACAAAATGATGTTTTGCTCTCAAAATTAGTATTAGGAATAATAGGCAAACACTGAAAAGTCACGTTTTCATAGTGAGTCTCCAAGATGCCAGGGCTGGCTTGCAACGGGAAGCAGAGTCACCCTGCTGCTTCTGTTCTCACAGGGGTGTGATGTCTCCCCAGATAAAGGTTGCCCATTTCAAGGCTCAAGCTAATTCTAGCTCTTCTTCCTCGATTTCTGATTCAAATTCAGTTTGCTCAATTTCTGACTGTATTCAATTTCCACAGCTCAAAATTGGGACTTCTGAGCTTGAAACAAAAGGAAGACTTCAACTCATCTCTTATGATTGGGATGAGTATTCAAGTGAAAATCAGAATCACCAGTGGATAAAGAATCTGCCTGCAGTGCCGGAGACACAGGAGACTCAGGTTCGATCCTTGGGTCAGGAAGATCCCCTAGAGGAGGGAATGGCAACCGACCCAGTATTCTTGCCTGGGAAATCCTATGGACAGAGGAGCCTGGTGGGCTACAATCCATTGGGGTTGCAAAGAGTCGGACATGACTGAGCAACTAACGCTTTCCCTGAATTTACATTCTCTAGATAAAGGAGGGGATGAAAGGAAAGAAAAAGCTCTTCCTTTCTCTACCCATCCAAAAGATGGATAGAAAGTGACAGCCCCACTCATACCCCCAGAAAGCAAAGCTACTGAATTATGTTCATGAAAAATCAAATCACCACAGTTGCCAACCACACCTGAGTGACTGACCCAAATCATAGTGGAGGTAAGAGAAAGACACAACAGAAACTGTATGTTTTGTGTATCTCTCAGGATTGCGGGCAAGAAAGTGAGGACACAATATATGCTACTCTTTGGACACTGAGGCCAGTATTATAATTTATGGCAGGGGTCCCCAAACTCTGGGACCTAATGCCTGTTGATCTGATGTGGAACTGATACAATAAGAATAGAAATAAAGACAAGACAAACAAAGACAAATAGAAATAGAGTGCACAATAAACATAATAGGCTTGATTCAGCCCAAAACCATACCCTCCCCCCACGCGCGGAAAAATCGTCTTCCACGAAACCAGTCCCTGGTACCCAGAAGGTTGTTCAGTTCAGTTCAGTTCAGTCGCTCAGTCGTGTCCGACTCTTTGCGACCCCATGAATCGCAGCACGCCAGGCCTCCCTGTCCATCACCAACTCCTGGAGTTCACTCAGACTCACGTCCATCGAATCACTGATGCCATCCAGCCATCTCATCCTCGGTCGTCCCCTTCTCCTCCTGCCCCCAATCCCTCCCAGCAGCAGTCTTTTCCAATGAGTCAGCTCTTTGCATGAGGTGGCCAAAGTACTGGAGTTTCAGCTTTAGCCTCATTCCTTCCAAAGGGTTGATCCCAGGGTTGATCTCCTTCAGAATGGACTGGTTGGATCTCCTTGCAGTCCAAGGGACTCTCAAGAGTCTTCTCCAGAAGGTTGGGGACCACTGATACAGGGAGTGGAATATGTGTCCCATTAAAAACAGGAGGGCAAAGGAAGGAAATTTTATGCTAAAGTGGAGAAGTCTAATTTTGAAATAAATAACTCTAGTTCTAGCACTAAGCTATGTTTAAGCAAGGGGTTATTATTAGTTAGGGCTCAATAAACGTTAGTTATAATTATTATATTTGCCGGTATTCATCACTGTAATCGGGGCTTTGAAATGAGCCAGCCTGTCATTACAAGCCAGTCTGATTTTTTAGGAGACGGCTGTCTAAGGAGGAAAATATGAGAGATGAGTATCATGCAGTAAAATCCATCAGCAAGATAGTTTCTAAAGCCTCCCTGAAGGTCTATTTAAAGTGTCATAAATGTCTTCATTGAGTTAAAATACTTATGGATCACCATAACTGACAGTTTGAAGCTGAAAAACACCCAACAGCATGAGGGTTGAGGGTGTTATTACATGTGGTAAAATTTTAATTTTATAAATGACCCGGTAATTGCTTTCCTAAGAAAAATATAATTGTATATCTTCAGACAAGTAAGGGTCATGACAGGTCCACCTGGATGGCCAGGGCTTCTAGGAGGGGGACATGGGAGCCAGAAAGAAGTCAGTTTTTCTTATTCTGATAAATTTATCCATCCAATTTGCAATGACATCTTTTGTTTCCATCTAGGGATATTTGAGGGACTTCCCTGGTGGCTCAGATGGTAAAGAATCCACCTGCAGTGCAGGAGACCCTGGTTGGAACACTAGGTTGGGAGGATCCCCTGGAGAAGGGAATAGCAACCCACTCCGGTATTCTTGCCTGGGAAATCCCATGGACAGTGGAGCCTGGAGGGCTACAGTCCATGGGGTTGCAAACAGTCAGACATGACTGAGTGACTAACAGGATACAATGGACAACTTGTGAAGCTAGATCCCAGAATCTCCCCTCAAATTAAACAAAGTGAACAAAAAAAGAATAAAGACATAGAAGCTGTATTTGAAGCTCCATCTTCCCCACTGCAGGTTTTCCCTACCCACGAGTTTCACTTATCTTTTTGTTCCTGAATGAGTAGGGGTGAGATGTGGCTGCCAGGAAGAGGTGATGGGCAGATGCAGTAGAGAGGAAGAGAGGCAAACACACGTCTACATTTTTCCTGGGTCGGAAGCAAAGGCTTCATGGCTCTACTCTTACTTGGAGAGCAGCTAGAATCCAAAAGTAAATGTACTCTGCCAGTAAAGTCTGATGAAGTTTGGTGCAGGAGTTTTAACCCAAGGACAGCAAAAATGAAAAGCCACCCCCAGTGACACCAGCCTGAATCTGAGGCCCCAGGTGAAGCTCCTCTGACCCCCCCCCACTACTCCTCCCCCTAAAAATATAAAATATTTTGAGATGATAAAAATCTAGAGTGGGGCGAGTGATTATTCAATAAATGGTGCTGATTCAACTATTTAGGGGAGAAATTGTTTCAATTTTTGCCTTATTCCAAAATAAATTCATGACAGAATTTCATATAGAATATAAAACAATAAAAATGCTAGAATAAAACATGTGAGAATTATACATATATAATTTTGAAGTTGGGCTTATTTCTGAGCAGAGCACAGGAGCACAAGCCAAAACCAAAAAAGATACGCATTTAATTTGATAAAAATATAAGGTTTCTGTGTGGCTAAATATCACATAAAATAGTTTTTAAAAAAACAAGCAACAAAATTAAGGAAATATTTGCCACACAGATTACCGAAAAGGTGGCGCAGTTGGTAAAGAATCCACCTGCCAACCTAGGAGACATGGGTTCAATCTCTAGATACGGAAGAACTCCTGGAGAAGGAAACAGCAACCCACTCCAGTATTCTTGCCTGGGAAATCCCACGGACAGAGGAGCTTGGTAGGCTACAGCCCATGGGGTCACAAAAGAGTCGTGCACACATGCACAGGTGTGAGCAGTGAAGGAGTGAATATCATCAACAGATTTCTATCTATTTTAAATTTTATTTATTTTTATTTTTAATTGATAAAAATTTCATTTATTTTGTGTCTCTGTGATTTCTCCCCTTCTTATTCTTCCTCGTCATTCCCAGTTCCCAGGCCACCAGCATTTTGTTTTTTATTCCTATAGGTTGGTTTGCATTTTTATAATTTTATATAAATGGAGTTATACAGTATTGTAGATATCCTTGGTTGTCTGGCTTCTTTAATTCAACATGAATATTCTGAGATTTATCTATGTTTGTATCAAGAGTTCATTTTTTTTTTAAATTGTTGATTTGTATTCCATTGTACTAATGCTATACACGTCATTTAGCCATTTACCTGTTGCTAGTCACTGGATGGTGTTTCTAGCTTGAAGCTACTGCGAGTGAAGCTGTGAACATCGGTGTTGAAGTCTGATGTGGACACAGGATTTATCTCTCTTGGATAAATACCTCTGAATAGTATATCCTGATATGGAGGGATAGCCAAGATATATGACTCACTAAAAAATAAATATAATATGAATACTTTGGTCTCATTCATGTACATTTTAAAAATACACATGATTCTATATATGCTTCAACATCAGATTCATAATTTGGCTGAATTCTAAAATGCTGGCAGTTAGAAATCAATATTCAGTTGAAACCGAGAATGAACTTCGTTCCAGACTTATTCTTAACTTCCAATATTGTTACAAATGTACTAGTCATGTCTTTAAAGACTACCCTCATGGTGCAGGAACTGGCTCCACAGCAGGGTCAGCAGGCGAGCAGATCTGTGTCACAGTATTGCACATTTTCAACAGGAAAATCAGTGTGGCTGATTTTCAACCCGTGTGGCTTTTTTTTCTTTTTTTTTTTTTTTTACTGTGCGGCTGTGGTATCTTAGTTCCCTGACTAGGGATTGAACCCAGGCCCTCAGCAGTGGGAACTTGGAATCCTAATCCTAAGCTCTGGACCACCAGGGAATTCCCATTGGCATCTGTAATAACATCTTTTTTTCCTTCCTTTCAGCTTCCTCTCCTTCCTTTCTTCCTTCTTCCATCCCTCCTTATATGTATGTGTATATATATATATATATATATATATATGTATCTCTGTCTATCAGATTTAATCCCTTGAATCTATTTGTCACTTCCACTGTATAATGGTAAGGGATTTGATTTAGGTCATAGGAATGGTCTAATGGTTTTCCATACTTTCTTCAATTTTGGCAGTAAGGAGTTCATGTTCTGAGCCACAGTCAGCTCCTGGTCTTGTTTTTGCTGACTGTATAGAGCTTCTCCATCTTTGGCTGCAAAGAATATAATCAGTCTGATTTCAGTATTGACTATCTGGTGATGTCCATGTGTTGAGTCTTCTCTTGTGTTGTTGGAAGAGGGTGTTTGCTATGACCAGTGCGTTCTCTTGGCAAAACTCTGTTAGCCTTTGCCCTGCTTCATTCTGTACTCCAAGGCCAAATTTGCCTGTTACTCCAGGTATCTCTTGACTTCCTACCTTTGCATTCCAGTCCCCTATAATGAAAAGGACATCTATTTTGGGTGTTAGTTCTAGAAGGTCCTGAAGGTCTTCATAGAACTTTTCAACTTCAGCTTCTTCAGCATTACTGATTGGGACATAGACTTGGATTATGTGATAGAATGGTTTGCCTTGGAAACGAACAGAGATCATTCTGTCGTTTGTGAGACTGCACCCAATTACTGCATTTTGGACTCTTTTGTTGACTATTGAGGGCTACTCCATTTCTTCTAAGGGATTCTTGCCCATACTAGTAAATTCAATGGTCATCTGAGTTAAATTTGTCGATTTGAGTCAATTTTAGTTCACTGATTCCTAAAATGTCAGTATTCACTCTTGCCATCTCCTGTTTGACAACTTCCAAACAGATGGTAGATGTCACCACCCTTACGGCAGAAATTGAAGAAGAACTAAAGAGCCTCTTGATGGAAGTGAAAGAGAAGAGTGAAAAAATTGGCTTAAAACTCAACATTCAGAAAACGGAGATCATGGCATCTGGCCCCATCACTTCATGGTAAATAGATGGGGAAACAGTGGAAACTGTGAGAGATTTTATTTTGGGGGGCTCCAAAATCACTGTAGATGGTGACTGCAGCCATGAAATTAAAAGATGCTTGCTCCTTGAAAGAAAAGCTATGACCAACCCAGACAGCATATTAAAAAGCAGAGGTATTACTTCGCCAACAAAGGTCTGTCTAGTCAAAGCTATGGTTTTTCCAGTCGTCATGTATGGATGTGAGAGTTCGACTACAAAGAAAGCTGAGCACCGAAGAATTGATGCTTTTGAGTTGTGGAGTTGGAGAAGACTCTTGAGAGTCTCTTGGACTGCAAGGAGATCAAAACAGTCAATCCTAAAGGAAATCAGTCCTGAATATTCATTGGAAGGACTGATGTTGAAGCTGAAGCACTAATACTTTGGTTACCTGATATGAAAAGTTGACTCATTTAAAAAGACCCTGATGCTGGGAAAGATTGAAGGCAAGAGGAGAAGGGGATGACAGAGGATGAGATGGTTGGATGGCATCACCGACTCTATGGATATGAGTTTGAACAAGCTCTGGGAGTTGGTGATGGACAGAGAAGCCTGGCGTGCTGCAGTGCATGCGGTTGGAAAGAGTTGGACACGACTGAGTGACTAAGCTGAACTGAACTGATACATGTATTTCTCTCTCTCTCTACATACATATATATAGATAGCTATAGATATGAGAGAGAGTATAGAAATACAGAGGAAAAGGAAGGGCCCCAAATTTTGTTCTTATTCTGCGAACTCCTTTCCTCCCTCCTTCCCTTCCTTCCTTTCTTTCATTGGAGCAGAATACAATTCAGGAAGTCATTTTTTAAAAACATGTTTTCTAGAAGGAACTTTGTACCTAGGATTTATAGATTGATCCACCCTCCAAATTTTTTTTTATTTCAGTTATTGAAAATGGCTGGCAATGAATAGGAATTATTTCAAGAAGCTCGGATTAATTTTTTTGATGCAGTAGACTCAGAGCTATACAGGATTGTCTTCTCCAAGTAGTCTCATAGGCTCTTTATAAAATAATTATAACATAAACTTTACTAGCTTAGCCATTTGTATAAGAATACAGTTCAGTGGCCTTAAGTACATTCATATTGTTGTGTAACCATCACCCCCATCCATCTCCAGAACTTTTATCGTCTTGTAAAACTGAAGTTCTGTACCTATTAAACACTAACATCCCAATCCTCTTTCTCCACAGCTCCTGGCAACCACCATTCTCCTTCCCATTTGTATGAATTTGTCTACTCTAGGGACTTCATATAAATGAAACACTACAGTATTGGTCCTTTTATGGCTGGCTTACTTCTCTGAGCATAATGGTCTCGGGGTTCATCCGTGGAACCCGCCCTTTTGAAGTTAGAAGTATGAGAACAAAGTGTGCGGCCGCTCCTTTTTCTCTGTACTTCTATACAGTGTATTTCTGTACACTAAAGGTGTACTTCTATGCACTCTTTCTTATGTGTGTATATATGTTGTTATATGTGATTTGGGAGTTTTTCTTCTTTAAAACAGTTTTTTATTTATTTATAGCTGCACTGGGTCTTCACTGTCGCACGTGGGCTTTCTCCAGTTGTGGCGAGCGGGGGCTACTCTTCACCGCGGTGCGTGGGCTTCTTACCGTGGTGGTTTCTTTTGTTTCGGCACAGGCCCTAGAGCTCTCAAACTTCAGTACTGGTGGCTCACTGGCTTAGTTGCCCCACAGCAAGCGGAATGTTCCCAGACCAGGGGTGGAACTATGTCCCCTGCACTGGCCAGCAGATTCTCAACCACTGGACCAGCAGGGAAATCCTGGAGTTTTCCTTCTCTGGAAAGTCTAAACTGATAACAAAGCTGACGTTGTGCATTTGATTCATTTTGAGAAGATGTGAAGGAATTCCTAAACAATTTTTTTTTCCTTGAAATGATCATGGCCCAGTTGGAATTAAATGACAAATAATTAAAATTCTTAAAGGATATTTTGCTCATTCACTTCAGACTCTACCTGTGTTAGTGTGTTAGTTGCTCAGTCATGTCCAACTTTTTGCAGCCCCACGGACTGTAGCCTGCCAGGCTCCTCTGTCTATGGGATTCTCCAGGCAAGAACACTGGAGTGAATTGCCATTCTCTTCTCCAGAGGATCTTCTTGACCCAGGGATTAAATCCTGGTCTCCCGCACTGTAGGCAGATTCTTTACCGTTCGAGATACACGGAAGTCTCTTTACCATTTGAGCTGTAGGAAACAACTTTACAGTTCCTGGAATTTTAATTCTCTCTAATCTCCATTGCTGCCCTTGTGTTAATACTTAGTTTTAAAATAAACAATTGTGGATTCAAAAAGGACTTTTTAATCTTGCCTAAAGTTATCAAACTCAGTCTTAATATTTGCACTGATGATCTATTGCTTCATTTACTTAACTATTTGAAATTCTAAATGATGGCTTTTATTCACAGTCCTAACAGCTTGTACACAAGTTATTTCAACATTTTTCTTTTGCAATGACAAATATAAACTTTAACTGAAAGAATTTCCACATAAAACACTTGGGGTGACAGTTCTCTCTAAATTACATCCAAAAAAAAAAAAAAAGAAAAGAAAAGAAATAAGCAAACAAAAATAATAAATTACATCTAAGATGACTCCTATGTCTAAAAGTGATTGTTCATATGATGCCAATCCATGACTTGTGTCGAGGGGCTTCCCTGGTGGTCCAGTGGCTAAGACTGAGCAGCCAATGCAAGGGCCCCGGGTTTGATCCCTCGTCAGGGAACTAGATCCCACATGCTCCAACTAACAGTTCATGTGCCACAACTAAGACTCGGCACAGCAAAATTAATTAATTAATTAGTTTAAAAAAAGACTCACCTTGTGTGGATAGATGGTCTTATGCTGATTAGCTGTGGTGATAGTTGAATCAGAGATGGCAAACATTTTCCATAAAAGGCCAGACAGGAAGTATTTTAGGCTTCTCAGGCCAATTTCTGTTGCAACTACTCAACTATGCCTCCTAGTTTGAAAGTAGCTATAGATAAATTACCTGAACAAATGAGTGTCATGGGTTGCAATAATATTTTATTTACAAAACTTTATTTACAAAAAACTTTACAAAAACAGAAAAGAAGCTAGACTTGGCTTCAAAGTAGGAAATTGCAGACCCCCCGATGTAGCTGATAATTGTGCAAGCAGAAGACCAAGCATGCCAGGGTCGACAGTAAGTTGGCATTTTACCCTTCAATCTTCCACAGGCCAAAGATAAAGCCAAACAGCAGAATTTGGCAGAACACTGAGGCCGAGCTGAACTACAGAGCTTCCGGAATATATACCAGAATACAAGTTACAAAACATGTTCGGAAAGATAAACAAGTAATTGTCAGCCTTAACTCCCTCTGGGAGTGGAAAGGAGGCGGGCGGGGGCAGGGAAATTTTCCTTCTGCTTTTACATCCTTATTTACTCTGAATCTTTTATCATGTGCATTTTATTAAAGTTAAGACATTTTCCTCACTGAATGATTTGGTATACATAGGATCAGAGTTTGATGTTTTGTATCAAACAAATACTTGCTGTTGTGACACCTTTTTTAAAGTAGAAGATTAAAATTAGCAGACCTTACGAAATTCTTTTGTCATGATCATAGGTGGCAACTTTTGTCAGGATAATTATGACTTAGTCTGTTTTTTGGCACCGGGCAGTCACTGCAAGATCAACCTATGACGGCAACCTATGTTCAAAAGGCTATGAGAGTCATAAATAAGGAACATATTGGACTAAATTATATCAAAAGTCATGAATAGTTTAATTCAGTTCATTGATTCTGTTTTTAGTCTTCTCTTTTTTTTTTAGTCTTATCACAGTGATCATACTCATAACAACACATTCTTACCAAAAATTCCTTTATAATTCATGATAATTTTGTGCTATGAGGCAGAATATTTATCAACAAAACTTGGAGAAATATTAGTGACTGAAGTGTCTTGAGTACTTATGATGAGCCAGACACTGTGTTAGGTGCTTACCATGGATTATAATAATCAGTGATTACAACATCCCTATGAAGTCAGTACTAATATTATCCCCATTTTGCAGAGGATAAAAATGAGGCTTAAAGAGGTTTACAATTTTGTCGAAAATGCTACAGTCGTGGTTTTTAAGAGTCATGCCTAAGGAGTCTGATTTGAGTCCTTCCCCTCACTCCTGATATGTGACCCAATGAAAAAGGATGGAGTGAATAATTAAAAAACATTTCAAATTGGCAACAGAATGTACTCTATGATTTCCCAGTAGGTAAGGAAGTGGGACGGAGAAGACAATGGCACCCCACTCCAACACTCTTGCCTGGAAAATCCCATGGACGGAGGAGCCTGGTGGGCCACAGTCCATGGGGTCGCTAAGAGTCAGACACGACTGAGCGACTTCACTTTCACCTTTCACTTTCATGCATTGGAGAAGGAAATGGCAACCCACTCCAGTGTTCTTGCCTGGAGAATCCCAGGGACGGGGGAGCCTCATGGGCTGCCGTCTATGGGGTCACAGAGTCGGACACGACTGAAGTGACTTAGCAGCAGCAGCAGCAGCAGCAAGGAGGTGGGAAGATGAATAACTTACAAGTGGCACCAAACTTACCTCCTTACGTGTTATTACCTTAGCATATTGACCAAAGCTGGTGTTTCCATTTCTGACTAAACGTCACTTGGGCCCAAGGGGGAAACAGTACTTTTCAGAGCATCTGTAAAACTTGTTCACCTTTTAAAATTCACTGGTGTTACTGGACCCATGAACTGAAGAGTAATTGTGTTGGAAAAATATCAACATCCTCAATTCAATTCCTCCTGTAACCTCAAGGTTCTAATGCAGTAGAAACACTACATCATTTCTGGAAATGCTTGGGAATGCCAAGAAACACATGATCAGAAGCAGGCTGAACTAGGATGAGGGACAGATGTGATAAAAGCAAAGAAACAAATAAGATCTGGAGGAAGTGGCGAATGTCCGGGCCAAGGAAAGAGGAATAGGAATCTTGGCGGCAGAAGATGAAGCAGGGTATGTGGTTGGGTATGTACAGATGAAAAGAGGAAATAATGGGAACATTCTAACAAGGCAGTTCCCTCAGATCCTTGAAAGTCCACGTTTGCCCTCTGAATGACTTTGCCCATATAAGGACAACATTCACAACCAAGCCAAGTTACTGCCAACTAGAGCTTCATGAGACAGTTAGTTGGACTATGGAGACAGGAAGGTCAAACTCAAGGGTCATGATGGCCCAGCAAGCTCTCATCATTGTGCCTGAAGTTTCCTCTGTCTTTACTTTTTCCTCTTTTTTGGTGAGGTCTGGCTGAAAACAGAGTAGTGAAACTTGTAAATAACCATCAAGTTTTATTTCCATTTTTCTTGTCCAAGGTCCAACTCCTTGGGAGCCTGGCAACTCTATGGTCATCTAATTAATCTGAAAATCCAACATTATTGGTATGTGAATGGTGCCACCACACTCTTCCCCAGAGGTTAAATTCATCCGAGTACTTCACTACTGGGCTTTAATAGCTCAGCCATTAAATGAAATAGCACACGTCCAGATGACCACATGCCCACCAAAAATGAAAGTACTAGGTGATATTCTATCTTGGGCTACCTAGCAGTCAGTTGATGAGCACTTGGTGGCAAGAAAGATGGTTAAGGGACTTCCCTGGTAGTACAGTGGATAAGAAACTGCCTGTCAATGCAGGGGACATGGGTTCGATCCCTGGTCTGGGAAGATCCCACATGCCGCAGAGCAACTAAGCTCATATGCCACAACTGTTGAGCCCAAGTACTGCAACTCCTGAAACTTCCGTGCCTGGAGTCTGTGCTCTGCAACAACTGAAGCCCAAGAACCACGCAGGAGAGTAGCCCCCGCTCATTGCAGCTAGAGAAAGCCCACGTGCACCAGTGAAGACCCAGCGCAGTAAAAATAAATTAAAAAAATGTCTAAATAGTTAAGAAAGAAAGATGGTTAAAAATATATATATCCAGTGTATTATCTGATATAGTTCAGTGGTTTCTGGACCCTTCTACATCAGAGTCTCCAGAGGTGCCTGGCAAGCATATTCCAAGGCTCTTTCTCCAGGGATTCTGATTGGATGAGTCAGAATGGGAAAATATTTTTAGCAAGGTCCTGTGTGCTTCTGGGATTTTGGACTGGCTTTTGAGAATGGCTGTGTGCAACTGATCTTCACAACCTCTGGCCCCACTTTTATCACCCAGCCTCCCCTTACCTCGTTCCCTGTGCAAGGGCCCTTACTTCTACCCGAGTAAGTCTTGTAGCTGCTGCTTTTCTCTTCTGCCTAATCTAGGCCATCTTCCATGTCATGTTGGTATGTCCTAGAACTTTACAAATACTGGGTCTATTCCCTTCTTTCCCTAAAACATATTTTTCCTTGAGTGCTATTGGTGATTCAGTGGTAAAGAACCCACCTGCCAATGCAGGAGACATGGTTTTGATCCCTGGGTTGGGAAGATCCCTGGAGGAGGAAATGGCTACCCATTCCAGTATTCTTGCCTGGGAAACGCAATGCACAGAGGAGCCTGGTGGGGTATAGTCCACAGAGTAGCAAAGAGTAGGACATGACTTACTAACTAGACAGAAACAGCAGCAACAACAAATTGGTATATATTGGCCCTAAACTTTAAATGGGAGCTACTGTCACTTCTATAATGTGGTTGTGCCATATTATTTGAGAATCTTCAATTCTTCTGAAAATAACTAGTGATATAAACAAGCAGAATAACAGATGAAACTCATAAAACATGTTGAGGAAAGATAGCAAATGTGCTAAGTCAGAAATCTGTTAAGTTAAACAGAGCATATGTTTGATGAAGTGAAAGTGAAAGTGTTAGTCGCTTCAGTTGGGTCTGACTCTTTGTGACCCCGTAGCCCACCAGGCTCCTCTGCCCATGGGATTCTCCAGGCAAGGATATTGGAGTGGGTTGCCATTCCCTTCTCCAGGGGATCTTCCAGACCCAGGGATTGAAACCAGGTCTCCTTTACTGAAGCCAGATTCTTTACCTTCTGAGCCACCAGGGAAGCCACATATGTCTGATAAACAGACAAAAAAGAATGGAACAAACCAGAGTGCTACTTGCGGACAGGAAAGAATGAAAGAACCAGTCAAACCTACAATATGAATACAGCACAGATCATGTATCATCTTTATGCTGCATGACCTCTGCCGAGCTCACAGATTAATCATCGTTCCTCAGCAAGTTATTGGTGAGTTTCAGTTGTGCCAGGATACCCATCCTTCCATCTCTTGGAAAGAGAAAGCATGTGCTGGCTCCAGATAACTTCAGCCTACTGAGTCCCCTTGTTGTTGTTTAGTGGTTAAGTCGTGTCCAACTCTTTTGCAACCCTGTGGACAGTAGCCCACCAGGCTCCTCTGTCTATGAGATTTCCCAGGCAAGAATGCTGGAGTGGGTTGCCATTTCCTTCTCCAGAGGCTAAGTGCCCTTGTTCACCCTCAGCTCTGGACCTTGTGAACATACCAGCAGCAGGAAATGAAGATGAGAGAGAGAGACAGAGAGAAAATGAGCTGTGGCTTTTTCACCCAATTTTCAGCCTATCCTCACGGTGACAGCATCCTTCATCAATATTTATTTATTTATTTTGGTCACATTAGGTCTTAGTTGCGGTATGTGGGATCTTGGTTCCCTGACCAGGGATTGAACCTGGGTGCTTGAACTGGGTGAGTGAAATCTTAACCACTGGACCACTAGGGAAGTCTGTCTTACCCTCTGTTTATTCCCGTCTGTTTTAATTTATTCATGGACTTCCCTGGTGGTCCAGTGCCTAATGGACCACCCAATGCAGTGGTCCCCGGGTTTGATCCTTGGTCCAGGAAGTAGATCCCATGTGCTACAACTAAGACCCAGCACAGACAAATAAATAACTACTTTAAACAAATAAATTTATTCAATAAACCTTGTGATTCAAGCATTTTAATTTTATCTCAGCTTATTTCATGAACTCTAGGGGAGTCTTTCTGATAGTGGGCTTGAGGGCAGTGTGACCAACCTGTTCTGTTTGCCCAAGGACTTTCCAAGTCTTAGCAAGGCAGCTAAGCAAATGGTTGTGGTCAGTGTCTCATTCACTAGTCGGGAGGTAACCTGTTTTGTTGCCTACTTCCTGTTTAGCCCCGACGCACAGAAACTAGGGCACTGGCTTTGTATTTTCTAAATCAAACATTCTTTTCAAATAAAAATGTGCCACAGAGGAGTTTCAAAATTGAGGTCTGTTTTGAAATATTCAAGCAAGGCAGCAAAATGTTGAAGGTGACAGGCATCTGGAACAAAGGTGGTAAAAATGAAGAAAATCACAACAAAAACTATACACATAAAAAGACAAATCTACACTGAAGAGAAAAGATGAGCAAGAATACTAACTGTTCAATCCCCATGATTGTGGAGGGCGTAGAAATGCTTATTTTTCATGCCTTTAAAGCGACCTTGACTGTTTCTTCCTTGTAACGATCTGATTGCATCCATGTACCTGCCATTTCACTGCGTTCACTCAGTTCTCAGCCAATCTTGTTGGCCTGAAGAGCCAGCTTGGATGTGTCCATCTTCCCATCATGACCATGGTGGGCTGGCAACACACTTGCCTTCCTCCCCTCCCTGAGGAGTACACAATGGATTTGCTTTGGATCAACTCATCAACAGCTGTTCAAGGACTGCCTGCTCTGCATAACTAGCCTGTTAGATAAAGGAAGGTCCTTGCTCTAGTTGGGTTGATGCTCTATAAGGAGGTTGGGGCTGTAGACTCTTTTTGTCTTTTGTCTATTTGCCCGGGGAAAATAGCTGGGTTCACATGCAAAGTAGGGGAAAAAAAGTTGCATAAATATGATATAGTTCAAGAAAGAGACTGCTGCAAACACTTAGAATTGGAACTAAGACCTGAAATGAGGGGGGATTTCCTTGGTGGTTCAGTGGTTAAGAATCCATGCTTCCACTGCAGGGGGTGAAGTTCCATCCCTAGTCAGGGAACTAAGGTCCTTCATGACTCTTGGCACTGCCAAAAAATAAATAAATAAAAATAAAAATGTAACATTAAGAACATAAATAACCTCAGATATGCAGATGACACCACCCTTATGGCAGAAAGTGAAGAGGAACTAAAAAGCCTCTTGGTGAAAGTGAAAGAGGAGAGTGAAAAAGTTGGCTTAAAGCTCAACATTCAGAAAACGAAGATCATGGCATCTGGTCCCATCACTTCATGGGAAATGGGGAAACAGTGGAAACAGGGTCAGACTTTATTTTTTTGGGCTCCAATATCACTGCAGATGGTGACTGCAGCCATGAAATTAAAAGACGCTTACTCCTTGGAAGGAAAGTTATGACCAACCTAGATAGTATATTCAAAAGCAGAGACATTACTTTGCCAACAAAGGTCAAGGCTATGGTTTTTCCAGTGGTCATGTATGGCTGTGAGAGTTGGACTGTGAAGGAAGCTGAGCACTGAAGAACTGATGCTTTTGAACTGTGGTGTTGGAGAAGACTCTTGAGAGTCCCTTGGACTGTAAGAAGATCCAACCAGTCCATTCTAAAGGATATCAGTCCTGGGTGTTCACTGGAAGGACTGATGCTAAAGCTGAAACTCCAGTACTTTGGCCACCTCATGTGGAGAGTTGACTCATTGGAAAAGACCCTGATGCTGGGAGGGATTGGGGACAGGAGGAGAAGGGGATGACAGGATGAGATGGCTGGATGGCATCACTGACTCGATGGACATGAGTTTGAGTGAGCTCCAGGAGTTGGTGATGGACAGGGAGGCCTGGTGTGCTGGGATTCATGGGGTCGCAAAGAGTCGGACATGACTGAGCAACTGAAGTGAACTGAACATTAAAAAAAAAAAAAAAAGACCTGAAGTGAAGGTAGAGCAAGAGGGAGACACAAATCTGTCTTGCTTGGGAAGTTTCTCAGAGTCAGATTGAAATTTGCCACCGTGATTGTTTCCTGAGACTGCTTTTTATATATATATATATATTTATTTGTTTCTTTGGCTGTGTTGTGTCTCATTTGCAGCACATGGAATCTTTACTTGGTGCGGCACGCAGGGTTAATTGCTCCAAGGCATGTGGAATCTTCCAGGATCAGGGATCGAACTCATGTCCCCTGCATTGACAGGTAGATTCTCATCCATTGTACCACCAGGGAAGCCCCGGAAATCTTGTGTATTTTCAAACAACTTTTTAAAATCAAGGGTTTTTTTTTGTTTGTTTGTTGTGGCATGTATTTGCTTGAGTTCTTAGCTATATGATTGGCTGGCAGGAATGCAAGCAATGAGACCCGAGTGTCATCATCAGAGCAGGCAGTTTCTAGAAACCATCTTTAACGTCTTCAGTGAGCTATTAGATAATCAGCTGCCATAGCACCAGCACAGACAGAGAGCACAGCTGTGTGTGGAACTCCAGTAAAGGGAGAAACCCAACCTTTAATACTTGCATCCAAAGGGCTGGACAGTATAACATTTTGTGCAAATAGAATCAGAATCTCTGTATCACCCATGACACTCGTATGTAACACCCACTTCCATAAATAAGAACTGAATAAACAGATCACATGTAAAAAGCTAACTTGAGGGAAGTACAAAGAGCGCAACTTCCTAAACAAGCCATCATCATTTATACTTCTATTATTACAAAATGTGAAGAAAGTATTCTGATTTATTTTTGCTGTGCTAGTTAGCAATGTCCCAGGAGGAAATAAGCATTCTTATCAAGTTCATTCAGAATGAGCATCTGAAAGGAAGTGCTGTGCGCTGGGAGCAAAACCAACTGCAGAAGTGGGGCTGGTAAGAGACGAGGTGGGCTTCCTGCAAGATGCATTGAAACAACGTTTTATATATAAACACACCCGTTCTTACATACCCCAGACATACTTTCAGTATCCTACTTCCAAAACATTTCGGATCTGTCTGCTTCATTTTGATTCTGATGATGTTTCCAAGACATATGTTGAGGCGGGGAACAACTACACTAAGAAACGGTCTCATGGTCACTTGTGATGAGGCAGACCTTAATACACGTTTATTGTATGGTTTATTGTATTGTATGCTGAAGCTGAAGCTCCAATATTTTGGCCACCTGATGTGAAGAACTGACTCATTGATGTTGGGAAAGACTGAAGGCGGGAGGAGAAAGGGACAAGAGAGGATGAGATGGTTGGATGGCATCACCAACTCAATGGACATGAGTTTCAGTAAGCTCCGGGAGTTGGTGATGGACAGGGAAGCCTGGTGTGCTGCAGTCCGTGAGGTCACAAAGAGTCGGACATGACTGAACGACTGAACTGAACTTAATGTTCTATTATGTAAATGTTACTCTACCAGAAATAGTTTCTGATATTCTTGAGGTAGTAATAGTATTCACATACAGAGCATGGTTGTACGAAGTATTTTCATACAGTCACTGTTTCTGTGCTTTAGTCTTCTCATCTCAAAAAAATAGGAATGATAATAATAATAATTTATTTTTACTCAAGATGACCGGGGCTTCCCTGGTGGCTCAGATGGTAAAGCGCCTGTCTGCAATGTGGGAGACCTGGGTTCAATCCCTGGGTTGGGAAGATCCCCTGGAGAAGGAAATGACAACCCACTCCAGTACTCTTACCTGGAAAATCTCATGGACAGAGGCGCCTGGTGGACAATATAGTCCATGGAGTTGCTAAGAGACGCACATGACTGAGAGACTTCACTTTCACTTTCACTCAAGATGACCCAGTAAGTAGAGGAGTCAGCTCTTACTAGTGCAAAGTCCACGCTGTTGCTTTCAACAAAAGTCATTACTTCAGCGTGAAAATAACCAGAACTTCACTGAGATCCTGTCACTTTCTAAACACTCAATAAATATTTGTAAATGAATGAATGAACGCAGGAATGCTGCTTTGTAAAAAAGGACTCCCCGAGATTGCTCCCTGAATTTTGGGGTTCATGAAATGGTATGAACTGCAATAGATTTTATCATCAGTTCTTTCCCTTTGAGAAACAATTTTGACAAAGTTACAGCATTATTGGGACTAACGCTCTCTACGTATTTTATTCATGTTTTGTCACTCAAGTTCATGAAAGAACAGGTTATTACAGCACTAAGAATACTAGTGCCATCTAGCGACTTTTCTGGTTATTGTCCCTAAAAGTGCATGTGACAATGTTGCCTGCTCTAAAAAAGATTAATCTGAGATTACAACGTACAACGATCAACACATGCAATTTGTAGTCTTCGACATTTTTCTGTCCAAGAAATATTTTCTCAAAATTTCAGTATATGATAAACATTTTTATCCTCATAGTTCCCAGATGACATACTATTCACACCAGATTTTTCAGTAGTCATATATTTATATTCCAAAGAATGTGCTTTTTTATCTTTTATGCGTGCTTGCTAAGTTGCTTCAGTCACGTCTCTTTGTGATCCTATAGACTGTAGACCGCCAGGCCCCTCTGTCCATGGGATTCTTTCCATGGGATTCTTCAGGCAAGAATACTGGAGTGGGTTGCCATTTCCTCCTCCAGGGGATCTTCCTGGCCCAGGAATCAAACCCATGTATCCTGCATCTCCTGCTTTGCAGGTGGATGCTTTATCACTGAGCCACTGGGGAAGCCCCATTAAAGGTATAATTACACATAATTTCAATGTTATAAATATTAATGACTTCCATATATATGATATATAGTATATACATATTTTAAAATGAGAAAAAGATTTTGATTAGGCTACAGGTATTAATTATTGAATTAGGAAATTATAGGTTTAATGAGACGCACCCTGCCTCACTCAAAAAGTTTAAAAGTTAGTCATTACTCAGACGCTACTTACATTAAGTTGAGCAAGTGGGGTAACTTCTCTAACTCAGTGTTCTCATCTGTAAAATGGGATAACAATGCCTACCTTATCCACCTCCTAGAGTTTTGAGGATCGAATGCAATAATGAAAGCTCTTAAAATTCCTCTACGATGGTTAAGAATCTAGTGGTGTTTACTTCAATAATTATTTTCCTGAAGGGCAGATTCTGGGGCTAGATTGACTGGACTCAAATTATGGTCTCAGTGCTTCCCATTTGTGTAACCTTGGAAAGTTACACCTTGGTGTTTTATCTGTAGAATACCAGAATATTGGGGTGCATGATCATTCCCTTCTCCATGGGATTTTTCCAACCCAGGAACTGAATCTGAGTCTTTTGCATTGCAAGCAGATTCTTTACAGTCTGAGCCATCAGGGAAGCCCAGAATAAGGATAATAATAATTTTTAAAAACCTGCCTCAAAGGCCGGTAGTGCAACATGCCTGTTAAAGAGCATTCAGTATCGTTTGAACTATCTGATTACAAACACAAAATCATCCCAACTGTGATGGCCAAGGCATCAACTGTCAACTGCAGAGATCATCACTGAGTTGTTCTCAAAAACAGGAAAGATATTATAAGAGAGTTTTCACTATCATCACTAATATTTCTTGAACCAGAGAGGAACAAAGTCCTAGCTGCAGTGCCGTGTAGAATGTGCTAGATTCCACTCCTCTCTTTATAGACACTATGGATGAAACAGATTGGGATATGTCAGGTCAACATAAGGCACTCAGGAAATAGTTTTTGTTGTTTTTAATCTTGAAAACTTTTTTCACTCTCCCGGTCTTCTCAAATCTGCCTTTAAGCAGAGCAAAAGAATAAATGTAGTTAAAACGATGTCAGAGAGCTGGTGACAAGGCAGCGCTGGAGTGGAGTAAAGAGGTCAGACGAGGAGAGCCAACTCCTCGACCATCTGCAGAGTTCGAGCCACCCTCTTGTCTCGCCTGGACCATCGTGACGGCCTCTTAACTGGAATCCTTCCTTCTGCTCCTCTTGCCCTCCAGTCTACACACACAAGCCAGGCTGAGTTTTTCAAACATAATTCACATTTCTTCCCTGCCCAAAGCCCTGTGATTCTGCACTTAGATGCTGCAGCAGTTACCATCTGTACGTCCTTCCCTTGAGCTCTCCCAGTGCTCCTGCCTTGGAGGGCGCGTCCTCTGTGATTGGTCAGCTCTGCCCTGATCTCCACGTAGGCACCCCCTTCTTGTCTTTCTGATAGCTCACGGGTACTATCTCAGAGGTCCTCAGTTCTGCTTCCCACAGAATGTAGACATGCCTTCCTGATCCTGGCTCTCACAGGAGAACTAAGGTGCAGGAGGGCAGCATTCTTTTTTTTTTATATACATGTTATAGGTTTAACATTTTTATTTTTGGCTGCGCTGGGTCTTCATTGCTTTGCATGGGCTTTCTCTAGCTGTGGTGAGAGGGGGGTACTTTCCTTGCAGTGGGGGGCTTCTCCTTGCGGTGGCTTCTCTTGCTGAGGGCATAGGCCCTAGGCTCTCTGGCTTGTCATTGCAGCATGCAGGCTCAGTAGTTTTGACTCCAGGGCTTAGGGTGCTGTGCCACATGTGGGATCTTCCTAGACCAGGAATTGAACCTGGGTCCCCTGCACTGGCAGGTGGATTCTTATCCACTGTACCACCAGGGAAGTCCGAGGGCAGTGTCCTTGTCTGTCCTGCCCTCCTAGTTTTCCCCAGTTTAGAAGTGCCTGGCACATACCAGTGACTGTAAGTATTGGTTTAATGACAGTCAAGATGATCCCAGTATTTCCCCCACATGGTGACTCTGGTTTTCACACTGCATGTGATGTTGAACTTGGAAGTAGAAAAAGGAGCCAGATGTGGATTCTTGTTCTTGTGTGGGACCCTGGACTGTTGCTTCAGCTTTCCTCAACTTTAGCTCTTATAAAAAAGCAGGAATCTTACTTGCCCTGCTTACCTCATGGGCGGTGCCTGAGCGCAGTCTCAAGTTGTGTCCGACTCTTTGTGACCCCATGGACTGCAGCACGCCAGGCTTCCATGTCCTACACCATCTCCCGGAGTTTGCTCAGACTCATGTCCATTGAGTTGATGATGCCAACCAACAATCTCATCCCTGTCATTCTCTTCTGCCTTTAATCTTTCCCAGCATCAGGGGCTTTTCAAATGAGTCAGTTCTGTGCATCAGGTGGCCAAAGTATTGGAGCTTCAGCTTCGGCATCAGTCCTTCCAGTGAATATTAAGGGTTGATTTCCCTTAGGGTTGACTGGTTTGATCTTCTTGCTGTCCAGTCTTCTCTAGCATCACAGTTTGAAAGCATCAATTCTTCAGCACTCAGCCTTCTTTATGGTCAACTCTCACATCCATACATGACTACTAGAAAAACCGTCTTGTCAAAAAAAGCTTTGACTAGACAGACTTTTGTTGGTGTATAGTCTTTGGTCTTCTATTTTTTTTACCTGGTATATAATTTTCTGAATTCTGTTCCAACAATGTCCCTCAAGTTATTTTAAATCTCAATGACTATAAAATCATGTTAGAATGTAATGAAAACGCCGTGACCTTTTAAGCATTTGAGGCTTCTCAGAGATAGCACGGTGGTCTCTTCATCCACGCTCTGGAGGGGGCACCCTGGCCTGGAATCCCAGGTCTGGTAGAGCCTCACATCAATCACTCGACTCCTCAGAACTCATTTTTTCCTCTTGAAATAACAGAAATCTATCTCACAAGGTTGCTGGGAGGATTCAATGAAAATCGCCTGCATATAATGCTTTATACAATGTAACTATTTTACCTCCTATTCCTAGACCTGGAATAAGATAATGGTCAATGTATTCTTGGTTCCATTCTGTATTATCATTCAGTAATTTAAACATCTGACTAGAAGCATGAAAGAAACTAAGGTATAACTAGTTTTTACTATATAATGATGTTAAATTATATTAAAAATACTGTCCAATGTTTGTGAAAAGTCAGGTTTCCTGTGAAATCTGAATTATATGAAGTTGAAAATCTAAAAAGAGGACTACCCCCAACTACTAGGTATTTAACTTTCCATTATATTCCATTTGAGTCGGCATGATCTTTATTTCAAAATAGCATTTTTATTATATAAAAATGTAAAAATCCAGCAAAACCAGAAATACCGGATATATTTTCCTGGGCTTTCACATTTGTTGATTTTTATTTGCAATCTCTTTTTTTTTTCAATACAATTTACAACTTCATCCCCATTTGCAGTCTGATTATACAAGTGCTAAGTGGCAGGAAGGTCTAGAATAAATACACCAAAAAAAAAAAAAAGGCAAAGCTGTGAATCAAAGTTGCATGCAACAGGTCTATGGGGGTTGGGGGGAATCTCTAGGAAACAATATAGAGTAAGACAAATTGGAAAGTTTCATCTCAAGTTCCTTCAGTCATCTTTGTCTTTTGCTCCATGCTTAAGGATTCGAGTGAACTCGATGTAATTGAAATTCCCCTTTTTGTCAATAGGTGCTTCTCTGTACAGCTCGTCCACTTCCTCATCTGTAAACCGGTCTCCCATTGTGGTCAGCAGTTCTCTCAGGTAATCCTCCTGAATGGTCCCTGGAAGGCAGCAGAGAAAAGGGAGTTGTGAACAGTGCCCAGCATTCTAATGATCTGGTTCTCAAGCTGGTCAATCTTACAAGATATTACATAACTTACACATTTACATGAACAAAAGTAAAGCAATATGTAACCATATCATTATGTTTTCCTATTGTCTTTAGAGTTCTTTATTAATATTAAATAATTTTAAAAGCTGAGTTAGTAGATCATATGCTTACAAAATTAATTTGAAGCAAGTATTTTCCAGAGGAGGAAAAAAACCTTTGTATTCCATATATATATATATATCAGATATAGGATAGAAGGGCAGTGTGTTTCTAAGACCAAATGAAGGATGGTGCAGTTTTAAAAGGTTGAGATGGAGAGGCAGGAAGGAGGATGCAAGGTGTATCTGAGGAGGAGATGTGAGTGGCTGAGCAGAGGGTTAATGCAGAAGCAAAGCAGAAAATGAAAGGAGTAAGAAAATGGAACAATCAGGTTTTTTTCAGTTTTAAATACGAAGGGGGAAAAACCTAAGGTTTTATCGTTCAAGTTAGTGACCATACTTTTTGGTGAGATTTAAAGTCTCCTGAAGACGTAGTTTTCAGTGTCTAAGAAATACTATATAACAGCCAATTCTTCTGGCTTTCATGGATCCTCAGAACCAAATTCAAAGGTTAACACCACACACTGTGTAGCTATATGACCTACATACCTGTGTTTTGGCCCTTCTCGGTCAACTGTCCTATTACAAACGATGGTTTCCCTTTATTCATTTAAAAAAAATTTATTTTACTAATTTTTCTCACTTCCTAAAAACTGTTTTACACAGTCTGGAACGAGGCCAGGGCATAACAAAGAGTGCTCACCAGTTGCTTCTTCATCAAAGCAGGCAAAAGCATTTCTGATGACATCTTCTGGGTCTGTGCCATTCAGCTTCTCCCCAAACATGGTGAGGAACATGGTGAAGTTGATGGGCCCTGGAGCCTCGTTCATCATGGCTTCCAAGTACGCGTCGGTTGGGTTCTTCCCTGTAAAATTTCACATTTTCCCATTTAAGGACAAAGAACTCATTTCAATAAATAACTATTCTGTTATTGTTATGTTCCACAATGTATTTTTAAAAAGTTACACCACCATGACATAAAACTAACCTTTCAGTTAATTTTTCAGTTAACTTACATTGCTGTTGCTGTTTGCTGTTTAGTCACTAAGTCGTGTCCAACTCTTTTTCAACCCTGTGGACTGCAGCCTGCCAGGCTCCTCTGTCTGTGGGATTCTCCAGGCAAGAATACTGGAGTGGGTTGCCATTTCCTTCTCCAGGGGATCTTCCTGACCCAGAGATCGAACCTGAGTCTCCTGCACTGGGAGGGTAATTCTTTATCACTGAGCCATAAGGGTAGCCCATAACATAAAAAAATCTTAGATATACCATTATAAAAATGCATTCTGGGCTTAGATTGTCCATTCACTGATACTTTCTACAACTTTTCCTTCACTGTGGTTTAGTTGCTAAGTCATGTCCAACTCTTGTGACCCCATGGACTGCAGCCCACCAGGCTCCTCTGTTCATGGGATTCTCCAGGCAAGAATACTGGAGTGGGTTGCCATTTCCTTCTTCTTCACTATTTTTCATTCAAAACAAAACAAAACAAACACGTGAAACTATGAAACAGGCAATGCCACATGAGCACATTCTGAATGTTGATAACATTAAAGACCCATCAGGACATTTCAATATTGGTTATTTTAAAAAATCTATTCATGTTTCTAACTGTGGTACACGTAGCCATAATTGGTATGCTTCAAACTATTTATAAGTTAGTCATTTAAGCTAAAACTATTAGATTGGTTTAGAACTGGGAGCTCATTTTAAACATTGTTACATTACATTCTTTTTGGTTGTCAGACACATGCCCAGATGCCATTACTGGTGTTGAAATGCAGTCTTGTTTAGCATTGTTCATGATGGGAAATCTTAACCTCAGTTCCAACCGTGAACATGTCTCCCTGTTCTCCCTGTTGGACATGACTTAGCAACTAAACCACAGTGAACATGTCAGTGGGAGGGAACTCCCCTGACCTTCCGCTGGAAGTTGGGAGAAATTCCCCTGGAATGGCCTCATTTGGTGGGAGTAACAAAAAGCCTCCTCGGTCCCAGCGCTTGTGAAGTCCACATGGCGTGGGAAAAGCAGCCCTGAAGGAAGCGTCTGGAGCAGTGGGTTTGAACCCCAGTTCTGCCCCTGGCTTGCATGCCTGGGAGGAGGGTGGCACCTGTCCAGGATTTACTTTCTATCTGTAAAACGACTTGACTAGTTAAATTCCAGGTTTCCCTTCCAGCATTAAGTCTGTACAATTCTCCATGAAAAGAACATGTATGTCAGTATGTCTCTATTATACCCAACTAAGCTCTAATGATAGTCCATGCTAGAACCATGGTTCATATGTAAGCTTTACTCCTGGGAATCTGAGTGGAATTTAAGTGCCAGGTTGGCATCCATCTTATTGCATTACAATCTTCATTCAGTACACCTATTCAATATACCAATACAAAATCAGCCCCAAATTAATCTCAAGATTCTTTAAATAAGTGAAAGTGGTTTAAAAAAAAAAAAAAGAACCATTACTTTTCTACCTTCAGGCCTAACCCAATTCTCTTGCACCAATTTTTTGGGGATAAAAAGTATAACCCAAAAGTGTGAAGAGTACTTGGGTACAAAGAAGACACAGGGGTTTAAAATGAACTGGCTTAGGCTAGGCACCTATGGACCCATTCAAGGAGTCTAATATAATTTGATTTAAAAGGTAATGGGTTCCCCAAATGGAAGTCCTCAAAGTCAGCCTCTTATTGTACCACAACCCTTTCACCCAACAAAAGCTAACTGAACATCTACTAGGAGGGAACAGGCTGAGTGTTCAACCTCTGTAATGCAACTAAGACCCATAATTTTCCTTGGTGGGCTTCTTCGGTAGTGACCTGAAGTACATTTAGTGATTCAGAGTGCGGAAAACACTGGGAACCACCCCGCCTGCAAGTCAGCAAGTCGGATCCTGTCTTCACTCTTGAAACAGAACTTGACCTCCACCGTATCCTCTGCCTGCCTTTTGTTTGTGGAATAAGTTTAGTCAGAAAATATGTTTAATCGGAGAAACGAGAAATGCGGAATCAAAGGAAAACAGTCAAAGGAGACCAAATAATAATGTCATCCAGCACAGTCAAGAACCTTTAGTTCTTTCTCTGGGGCTACAGATAATATTCTGAGTCACATTGTGGGAGCCATCTTATAGATAATAAAACACCAGGGTGAAGAAGCTAACCATACGATGACCAGACACCACCCACAACATCAGTTCAGTTCAGTGGCTCAGTCATGTCCGACTCTTTGTGACCCCATGAATCGCAACACGCCAGGCTTCCCTGTCCATCACCAACTCCTGGAGTTCACTCAGACTCACGTCCATCGAGTCACTGATGCCATCCAGCATTCTCAGCCTCTGTCGTCCCCTTCTCCTCCTGCCCTCAATCCCTCCCAGCATCAGAGTCTTTTCCAATGAGTCAACTCTTCGCATGAGGTGGCCACAGTACTGGCATTTTAGCTTTAGCATCAGTCCTTTCTAAGAACACCCAGGGCTGATCTCCTTTAGAATGGACTGGCTGGATCTCCTTGCAGTCCAAGGGACTCTCAAGAGTCTTCTCCAACACCACAGTTCAAAACCATCAATTCTTCGGCACTCAGCTTTCTTTATAGTCCAACTCTCACAGCCATACATGACCACCAGAAAAACCATACCCTTGACTAGATGGACCTTTGCTGGCAAAGTAATGTCTCTGCTTTTGAATATGCTATCTAGGTTGGTCATAATTTTTCTTCCAAGGAGTGTTTTTTAATTTCATGGCTGCAGTCACCATCTGCAGTGATTTTGGAGCCCCCCAAAATAAAGTCTGACAGTGTTTCCACTGTTTCCCCATCTATTTCCCATGAAGTGATGGGACCAGATGCCATGATCTTCGTTTTCTGAATGTTGAGCTTTAAGCCAACTTTTTCACTCTCCTCTTTCACTTTCATCAAGAAGCTTTAGTTCCTTTTCGCTTTCTGCCATAAGGGTGGTGTCATCAGCATATCTGAGGTTATTGATATTTCTCCCGGCAATCTTGATTCCAGCTTGTGCTTCTTCCAGCCAAGCGTTTCTCATGATGTACTCTGCATATAAGTTAAATACGCAGGGTGACAATATACAGCCTTGACGTACTCCTTTTCCTATTTGGAACCAGTCTGTTGCTCCATGTCCAGTTCTAACTGTTGCTTCCTGACCTGCATATAGGTTTTTCAAGAGGCAGGTCAGGTGGTCTGGTATTCCCATCTCTTTCAGAATTTTCCACAGTTTATTGTGATCCACACAGTCAAAGGCTTTGGCATAGTCAAGTCAATAAAGCAGAAATAGATGTTTTTCTGGAATTCTCTTGCTTTTTCGATGATCCAGCGGATGTTGGCAATTTGATCTCTGGTTCCTCTGCCTTTTCGAAAACCAGCTTGAACATCTGGAAGTTCATGGTTCACGTATTGCTGAAGCCTGGCTTGGAGAATTTTGAGCATTCCTTTACTAGCGTGTGAGATGAGTGCAATTGTGTGGTAGTTTGAGCATTCTTTGGCATTGCCTTTCTTTGGGATGGGAATGAAAACTGCCCTTTTCCAGTCCTTTGGCCACTGCTGAGTTTTCCAAATTTGCTGGCATATTGAGTGCAGCACTTTCACAGCATCATCTTTCAGGATTTGAAATACAAAATAGCTCAACTGGAATTCCATCACCTCTACTAGCTTTGTTAGTAGTGATGCTAAGGCCCACTTGACTTCACATTCCAGGATGTCTGGCTCTAGGTGAGTGATCACACCACCGTGATTATCTTGGTCATGAAGATCTTTTTTGTACAGTTCTGTGTATTCTTGCCACCTCTTCTTAATATCTTCTTCTTCTGTTAGGTCCATACCATTTCTGTCCTTTATCAAGCCCATCTTTGCATGAAATGTCCCCTTGGTGTCTCTAATTTTCTTGAAGAGATCTCTACTCTTTCCCATTCTGTTGTTTTCCTCTATTTCTTTGCAATGATCACTGAGGAAGGCTTTCTTATCTCTTCTTGCTATTCTTTGGAACTCTGCATTCAGATGCTTATATCTTTCCATTTCTCCTTTGCTTTTCACTTCTCTTCTTTTCACAGCTATTTGTAAGGCCTCCCTAGACAGCCATTTTGCTTTTTTGCATTTCTTTTCCACAGAGATGGTCTTGCTTCCTGTCTCCTGTACAATGTCACAAACCTCCGTCCATAATTCATCAGGCACTCTATCTATCAGATCTAGGCCCTTAAATCTATTTCTCACTTCCACTGTATAATCATAAGAGATTTGATTTAGGTCATACCTGAATGGTCTAGTGGTTTTCCCTACTTTTCTTCAATTTAAGTCTGAATTGGGCAATAAGGAGTTCATGATCTGAGCCACAGTCAGCTCCTGGTCTTGTTTTTGCTGACTGTATAGAGCTTCTCCATCTTTGGCTGCAAAGAATATAATCAATCTGATTTTGGTGTTGGCCATCTGGTGATGTCCATGTGTAGAGTCGTCTCTTGTGTTGTTGGAAGAGGGTGTTTGCTATGACCAGTGCATTTTTTTGGCAAAACTCTATTAGTCTTTGCCCTGCTTCATTCCATATTCCAAGGCCAAATTTGCCTGTTACTCCAGGCAAATTTTGTCAGTTTCTTGACTTCCTACTTTTGCATTCCAGTCCCCTATAATGAGAAGGACATCTTTTTTGGGTGTTGGTTCTAAAAGGTCTTGTAGGTCTTCATAGAACTGTTCAGCTTCTTCAGTGTTACTGGTTGGGGCATAGACTTGGATTACTGTGATACTGAATGGTTTGCCTTGGAAACGAACAGAGATCATTCTGTCGTTTTTGAGATTGCATCCAAGTACTACATTTCGGACTCTTTTGTTGACCATGATGGCTACTCTATTTCTTCTGAGGGATTCCTGCACGCAGTAGTAGATATAATGGCCATCTGAGCTAAATTCACCCATTCCAGTCCATTTTAGTTTGCTGATTCCTAGAATGTCAATGTTCACTCTTGCCATCTCTTGTTTGAACACTTCCAATTTGCCTTGATTCATGGACCTGACATTCCAGCTTCCTGTGCAATATTGCTCTTTACAGCATCGGACCTTGCTTCTATCACCAGTCACATCCACAACGGGGTATTGTTTTTGCTTTGGCTCCATCCCTTCATTCTTTCTGGAGTTATTTCTCCACTGATCTCCAGTAGCATATTGGGCACCTACTGACCTGGGGAGTTCCTCTTTCAGTATCCTATCATTCTGCCTTTTCATACTGTTCATGGGGTTCTCAAGGCAAGAATACTGAAGTGGTTTGCCATTCCCTTCTCCAATGGACCACATTCTGTCAGAACAAAGCTGCCACAATTTGGAGAACTGGCCTCAAAGAAATAGGGACAAAGGAATCCTGGAACTGAAGAGTAACTGTGCTTAAAACAACCAAGATGACTCTGGTCAGACCATCAATGACCAATTTGAAGATGACTGTCAGGGCTGACTGAGCTGTTTCTACATGTAGCCCTCTCCTGTCTACAAAAGCTTTTGCCCCACTGGTTGCCAGTGCAGGGGTGGGGAGTCTGCCTTTGGCCAGATGTTTGGCCTCCCTTCCCAGGTGCCAGTGTCTGAAATAAAGCAAACTTCCCTTCCCACCAACCTGGCCTGTTTATTTGCTTCTGGGCGTAGAGGAGCCGGACCCCACACATACCCTTTTCCCTAACACTCTCACTCTGACTAAGAGGAATGTTGCAAAATGTTAACAACCACTGAAACTGGGTAAAGAATGGAAGCATGTTCATTATACTGTTCCTTCATCTTTATATTAGCTTAAAAATTTTCAAGGGAGGGGCCATATGTATACTTATGGCTCATTCACATTGTTGTAAGGCAGAAACCAACACAACACTGCAAGCAATTATATTCCAATTAAAAACAAATTTTAAAATATTTTCAGAACAATGTTAGGAGAATAAAATTAAAAGTGAAATAGGGGAATGAAATTATGTGGTTACTAAAAGGAAAAGAAGTAACACCTTTTCTCCCTTTGTCCCTGGCCCTGGAAGAGCTGTTTATGGCTCTCAGTCTAACACAGAAAACACTCAAGTACAGACCCTAACTGTGGGCCATGCTTGACTTGTGTCCCCTGCCCCCAGGCTTGACACTCCTTTCTACTAACCATGAAATCAGTGCTGACTCAGGCAGGACAAGGAGGACTTTCCCTTCCTTCCTTAAGATCAAAACAACAAAATCACATAAAGAATAATAAATTAACACCCACGTAACCAAAATGACAGAGGGTAGTTTCTGTTTGGTTTAAATCTTGTATCTTTAAATGAAATATTGCCATTTGCAGCACCATGGATGGACCTAGAGATTATCATACTAAGGGAATCAAGTAAGGCACAGAGAAAGACAAATATAAAAAATCACTTACACTTGAAATCTTAAAAAAAGAATGATACAGGTGAACTTCAACAAAACAGAAACAGACTCACAAACATGGCAAATAACTTATGGTAACCAAAGGGGAAGTGGGGAAGGGATAAATCAGGGATTTGGGATTAATAGATACACATCACTATATACAAAATATATAAAATAGACATGCAACAAGATTTACTGTTCAGCACGGGAATGTTATTCAGCATCTTATAATAATCTATGATGGAAAAGAATCTGAAGCTGTATTCCTGAAACTAACACAATATTATAAATCAACTATAGTTAAATAATGTGTTTGAGTGTGTGTATGCTCAGTTGTGTCCAACTCTTTGTGACCCCATGGACTGTAGCCTGCCAGACTTTTCTGCCCATGGAATTTTCCAGGCAAGAATACTGGAGTCGGTTGCCGTTTCCTATTCCAGGGGATCTTCCCAACCCAGGGATCGAACACGTGTCTCTTGAGTCTCCTGCATTGGCGAACAGATTGGGCCACTGGGAAAACCCAAATAATGTATAAAAATCCATAAATCCCGTACTTTTACATTTTCATTTCTGTAATTATAAAGAAGTTATTATAAGGTGTGAAAGTCCCCTTCCTTGTGTTCTGCCCCCTGCCCCCCGCTTTTTTTAGGAGACCTGGCCTTCCTCCTTGAGATGATCATGATCACTTATTACTGTCACCTCTGTTCTTATAACCTGTTCTCAACCTTTACTACTTAGTACACTACATTATTAGCCACTTTTGTTTAAGATTCTGGTATTCTGCCACCTAGCCATTCCCGTTTTTTACCTAGTGGACTTATATTTAGCCACAGGAATGGAACCTGCCCAGCCACAGAGGCTGCCAGGCCTGCACCCCCGCAGGCGTATCCTCTTGTGACTGGCCCCGCCTCAGTAGGGCATCTCCTACCCAACATCTCTCAACAGGCCTCTGAGATGGATAATTGCATGTCACACAAAAATTAACTCATAAAATGCTGATTAACGTTTATATTGGAGAAGGCAGGCATATTAAGAACATAAAAGTCTACCTAGAGAAGCAAGCATGTCATGCAAGTCTTCCTTGTCAATGAACCCATCCCTGTTCTGGTCAATCATGTTGAAGGCCTCCTTGAACTCCTGAATCTGGGACTGGTCAAACATGGCGAACACATTGGAGGTCGCGCGCTGGGGGCGCTTCTTGGTCTTGGTCTTCGCCTTTTTGCTCGACATGGTGGCGGTTTAATTCTAGAACTGAAAAGAAAAGAACATAAAGCAAAACAATAGGCATAAAGCACAAAGTAAAGAAAAGGACTCATGACACCTAAAGTTAGTGAGTAAAAATATCTCAACATAGAATGATTATCTGGGTTATGTTATACATGTAAACTTTATTTCCAATGTCACAAAAAACATCTATGAAAAAGGAAGTTTTGAAGAAATAGGCAAGTACTGATGTAGCTTTCCCCCAAGTTTCATGAAACTCATTTTTATTAAACATGAATGAGATTTGAAGCATGCAGCAACAGCTCACACTTACTGAGTGCTACTGTGTGCCAAGCACTGCTGTGAAGACAGGGGCCTCCCCTTAACACTCCAAAGTGGACATCTCAGTTCACAAAGACCGTCCCCATTTAACCCTCACAACAATCCTATGCAGCAGGTATACCTTTTAACTCCATTTTACCACCAACATTACATAACCTCTCTGAGCCTTGGTTTTTTTCAAAATACGGCTTCAAAATTTAGAGAAGCTCACTAAATTCTGTTTTAGAGCAAAACACAATAACTACTCTAACAGAAGTGAGAATTAAATGAGATATATGCAAAGAGACTAGTACAGTCACTATAAGTACATGCTCAAAAGGCTCTCATTTAAAAAAAAAATCAAAACATATCTTTAATCTTGTATCCCTTCTAGCTACATCTTCATTTCCCATTTCCCTAGACAAAACTTTTAGAATAGTAGTCTAATTGTCAAATCTCTCCATTTTCTCATCTTCCCAAACACTCCTCAGTTCTCTGTAATATAGTTTTAGTGGTAGCCTCTAATACTCTCCTACCAATAATTTACCAAATAGAATAGATACTTCTCATTCCCTTTTTTTTTTTTTTTTTTGACCATACCACGTAGTTTGCGGGATCTTAGTTCCCCAAATAGGGATCAAACTTGAGTCCCTGGCAGTGAGAGTCCTAACCACTGGACTGCCAGGGAATTTCCTTATTCCATTTGTATTTGCAGTTTCAACTGATGTAAATAAACACAACACAAATAGACTATTGGTTTTAGAATTAGAAAAGTGCTGAGTTCGAATCTCAGCTTTACCGTTACTAGCTACCATGGACACCAGAAGAAAAAATTGTTTTTTAAATATTTGTTTGCACGGAGTCTTAACCACTGGACCACCAGGGAAGGCCACAGAAAAAATTTTTGATCCAACGTTTTGTTCAATGTTCACAATGGCCCTAAGAGAGAGGTACTCCCTCATTAGGTTAAAAAAAAAAAATTAATGGCTCTTATATAGTAAAGAATTTAATTTTGCCCCAAAAGAGGTCTGGCCTTGGTCCTCAGCTCCTGGGAGGTAATCTCTTAAGTCCTTAGGATGTCCTGCCACGTTTATCTGGGGTCTTGGGGTCAGGTGTTATCAGCCTGGCCTCTAGACAAACTTCAGAAACTGAGACTGGCCTAGAAGCAGTGGACAGTAGCTAGGGGACAGATTCCCAGCAAAAGCTACAGCTAGCAAGCAAGGGTAGACAATACTGTGGCAGGCAATAGTCCGTGCACACTGTCACATCTTACCAGGAATCAATACTGCCCATGGAGAAGACCACTGGGAGCTGAGCATTTGGAATTCTCCTGGGCTCTGCATATCTCTTCCCTTGATTGATTTTAGTCTGAGTCCTTTTGCTGTAATAAACCAGAACTACAGGTGTCACAGTTCTCAGTGAGTCCTAGCGAATACTGAACCTGAGCATTGGTCATTTCAGGGAACCAAAACTGCAATTTGGTGTCAGAAATGACAGAGGCCTTGGGACTGTTCTAACTCTGAAGCCACAGAGTGCAAAGGCAGATGACTGGTGGGGGCAGTGGCTGAGCAGAGGAACTCTGGACCTGGGTCTCTAGGCCTTCCAGACTTGGACTTTAAATCTGTATTGTTTTAGTCCATTTGCAGTTTTGAAGCACATCAGCCTTAAGAGTCCTTACTCTTGACATTCCAACTCCTTCCCCTCCTTGCACACTTGGCCTGAATAAATGTTAATTTCTTCCCCTTCCTGTAATTTGGCTTGTATGTGACCTCAGTTATATTGAAGGTCAAGTCGGACACAGAATGTGATCCACTAGCAAGGCACTTGACTCTTTAATTATTTCTCACATTCCAAAACTGTGGGATTAAAATTCTTTCTCATGCTAAAAATTCTATGATTCTATTTCTCCAAGATTCAAAAGATATAAAAGACAGTAGATCTGAAGGCAAGAATTAGTGCTCTCCCTCAGTATCAACAAATTGTATCTGTAATAGATTTATTTAGAAAAATCTCCCAGAGAAAAATCTTTATTAAAAAAAAAAATCAGTCAATTGTTTCATGCTAACCCTACAGCTAACCCAAAAGTATATTTAAACATCTTAAACCTTAGCTGGAGTTGTCGAAGAAGCTGATGCTGAGAAGAGAGAGGTAACCCAGTAAGGCTAGAAAAGCCATTATACAGTGAGCAAGTCTGAGCTCCCAGTCAAAACCCGTTACAGAGCAGATATGGCTCAAGGTAGTAATACCATGATTTCTTTAAAAAGAAAAAAGTTGATTTTTTTCTTTAAAAACTGGGCTTCCCTAATAGCTCAGTTGGTAAAGAATCCACCTGCGATACAGGAGACCCTGGTTAGATTCCTGGGTTGGGAAGATCTGCTGGAGAAGGGATAGGCTGCCCACTCCAGTAGTCTTGGGCTTTCTTTGTGGTTCAGCTGGTAAAGAATCTGCCAGCAATGCAGGAGACCTGGATTCGATCCCTGGGTTGGGAAGATCCCCTGGAGAGGGAAAGGCTACTCACTCCAGTATTCTGGCCTGGAGAATTTCACGGACTGTACAGTCCGTGGGGTTGCAAAGAGTCGGACACGACCCAGCGACCTTCACTTCATTTAAAACTAGTGTACATTTATATTTGTATATGGTACCCATAAAAGTACACATATAAAATATCAAGTGATAATAAAACATCAGCTGAAAAGTAAGGCAAAGTTGTAGCAAAACAATCAATCTGAAACAAACTCTGGCCTCCAAAGAAACTTCCCTCCTCTTTCTTCTCAACTCCTGAGATAAACATCTTGGCTTTCTCCACTTTCTCTCTTCCTACTCACCACAATCTGGCTCTCTCTTCTCTACTGTAAGCACTTTCCATTTGCCAAATCCCATTTAAGTCTTCTGCTGTATTTGACACCATTTTATCCCTCTTCTCTTCCGGAGTCAGCAACCCTTGGCCTTGATGAACTGTAATAGCAGAAATGAACTGTCCCAAAAGGAACAGAAGCCCCAGGTTCCCATCCTTGAAGACCTCATTCTCTTAGGAAGGAGACTCCTGAACATCAGCTTGGGACACCTGGTTGAAGTAAGATGCTGGTCTGACTTGGTCTCTCAGGCCTCCTCTCAGTTCTATTTCTATGTCTGGTCTTCCTCCAGTTTCTTATTAGGCGCTTCTCTCCTCCACTCACTTAAATATTCACGTTCCTCAGCATTCTCACAGTCAACGGCTCATTAAATTAACTCTGCGTGGATGATCTCATCGGCTCTGTTCTGACAACACCTGTGACTCCCACGTCTGCATTCCCAGGGCAGATCCTTCCCTTGGGCTGTGGCCTCAAACAGCCATTTGTGCTGGTGTGAGGCACTCATTTGATGTCCCACAGACCCTCGGAATTAACGTGTTAGAAAATGAATTACCTTCCCTTCCTAACCTTTCTCAGCTTTGGTTCCTGTCAGTTGATGGCACAATCACCTACTCCCTCACCAAGCCAGACAACCGTGAGTCATCCCTGACTTGTCCCTCTCCCCGATGAAACAGGCCCAGCCTCTTAAAATATATATCAGATTCGCTCATCTTCTTCTTGCCACCACCCTACTCTGGGCCCTCATCACCTCTGTCTAGAATATTTTTATGGCCAACACACCAACCTCCTTGCCTCTTGGTGGCCTGTCAACTACTCTTTATCTTCCAGCCAGAGGCGTGTAAAACATGAAATGACCACATCATTCCCTTTTGAGAACTCTTTGGCCCTCCACCTATGCCTACAGGACAGAGTACAAGTTCTTAAGCATGCACACCTTTCTCCACTCTAGAATGACCTTTCTCTAGCCATTCTCTGCTTTCTCCTCTTCCTTCAGCAACACCAAATGTCTAGAATGTGACCAAGCACCATGCAGTTTCTCAACTCACGTATTTGTTTTTATTTTTCTAGCCCCAAATACCTTAGCACCAGAGAATTAAAGGTCTACTCAACTTACGGCTACTCCCATTTGCTGAGTGACTCATGTGCTAGGCACACGGCTGAATTACATTTCACATGTCCGCTTTACACATGAAGGAACTGAATAGCAAAGATGTCAAACAACTTGCCCATGGTCACCTGGTGGCAGACCTAGACTTCAACCGCATTTGTTCAAGGTGATTTTACCTGTATATTCTTCATGTAATTCTTCTAGCTTTTATTTTTGGCCACAGAGCCCAGGTTGTGGGATCTTAGTCGCCCTACCCGGGACTGAACCTGCACTTCCACTGCAGCCATAACCACTGGAGTGCCAGGAAAGCCCCTCTAGTTATTTTTTTTAACCACAAAATATTTCTTAAACTTTCAATACTCACCAATTTAATCCAACATTCCTGAACAGCTACTTTCCTCTAAATGTAATTCCCAGTGAAACTGAGTTTTCAAATTCCAGCTCTTCTGGGGAATTTATTTGCAGAGATTAGAAGTGCACAGCTGAATGGGAAGGGAATAAAATACGAATGGCACCTCCCGCAGCTGTGCAGTGTTGCAGCCTTGGTTTGGGTTCATCAAATGGCAGTATTTCCTACTAGTATCTGTCTTGGTTTGACATGACAGGTAAAGGCTTGACATCTTTACCTGCAACTGTCAAATTACTACTTGACCTATAAATATCAAACAAATAAAACCCACCAAACTCCATCCTTAGTTACAAAAAATATCCATTTAGAACACAGCATATAAAGTAGTGAATCAGCCTTAACAGCAATAAAACAAGTCTCAGTTCCTCTTCAAAATTTTTATTCTATTATTTTTGTAAATTTCTGAAACAGAGTGAACTAAAGGTTGTATGTAGTATTCACAGAGGTTAAAGAAGGGCAGGGATATAGGAATACTGGTGGTACAGGTGGTTATAGTGTCAACATATTTAGATCATAGTCTAAATATTTGCAAAATCACCCGCAATAGTACTGTGCAAATCAAAACATGGGCACCGTGATCATTAACAGGCAGCAATTGCTTGAGAACTTCATCCAGCCTCTATGGCTTTATTGGGAGCCTGGGAGAGGTGTTTATGGCACATTCTGTCAGCTTCCTAAGAAGCATCTCAGGCAGCAACATGATGCTACCATATGGCAGGTAGATACAGCTCTCACAGCAGTTAGCCTCTGGTTTCGACCTTGGCTGCACATCAGAATCACCTTGGAAAGTTTTAAAATGTGATGTCTAGATCCTGGTCTGGTACAACCGAAACTGAATGTCTATAGGTGAGGCCTATGAATTGGTATTTTTAAAATGCACCAAGTGATTCCAATGTAGAGTGAAGGTTAAGAATCACTGAGTTAACCACTTAGAAGGCACTGACTGGTTCTGAGTTTCTGCCTGACACTTTGTAATAATAGACTAACAAAAGAAAATCAAACAAGTTTATTAAGGTGTATATCTCATGTTTACCTGGGAGATACCCAGGGAAAATGCAACTCTGGCTTCAATATCATCTTCAGCTAAAGCCAGAAGAAAGGTGTGTGTGAAGGGGAGAGGCTAGGGACGAAGGTGAAAAGTACAGTGTAAACAAGGGCAAGTTTTCCCTTGCAGGTTTCAGTCCAGCCTTCCCCTCTAAGAGTCTAAAGTTGTCTAACAACTTTTGTCCTTCCTGGTAGAGAGCGAAAGAAGACCTTTGTAAATTTGTGTCCTGCCTTTTGGCAAACTTCCTGAAGCCTGTGCTCAGTCCTTCGGTCGGGTCCTTTGCAACCCCAAGGACTGTAGCCCACCAGGGATTCTCCAGGCAAGAATACTGGAATGGGCTGCCATTTTCTTCTCCAGGGGATCTTCCAGACCTAGGGATCAAACCTGAATCTCCTGCCTCTCTTGCACTGGGAAGCCCTTCAGGCAAACTGAGGGTGGGCAAAGAGATTTTCTTGTGTCTGCCTCTTTTTAGTTGCCTTCAGCTCAAAAGAATTTTTAGGCCAAAGTGGCATATTTTGGGGTAGTATATTCTGCCACCCTTCATACGCAACGGGACACTGTGAAAATGAAGGGGTGTGACTTTGTCATAATACATGTTGTAGGTTCTGCCATGCTCTCGCTCATACTGCTTAATGTGGAGGAAGCCAGCACCAGGTCATGAAGGCACTACACGACCCCACGGAGCAGTCCATGTAGCAGGGAACTGGGGCCGCCGGCCAACTGCCAGCAGCAACCTGCCAGCCAGGTGAGTCAGCCATCTTGGAGGTGGATCCTCCGTCAAACAACTGCAAACCCAGCTGACATGTGGACTCCCAAGTTCAAGACAGCCAGAATCACTTTGCTAAGCTGCCCTGGAATTGCTGGCCCTCAGAAGCTCTGTAGTGTCTTCTTAAGGTGCTAAGTTTGGACATAATCTTATATACCTATAGAAAACTAATCAAGCCATTGTGCTTCCTTGGCATCTACAATATTTAATAGGGCAATGCCTTTATTTCAGAATTATAGCCAAAGAATTTTTAAAACCCTGAAGGGGCCAAAGCCACGTTTGCACTGGATAGGGAAATTTTTTATTCCTGGTTCAGTTCAGTTCAGTTCAGTCGCTCAGTCGTGTCCGACCCTTTGCGACCCCATGAATTGCAGCACGCCAGGCCTCCCTGTCCATCACCAACTCCCAGAGTTCACTCAGACTCACGTCCATCGAGTCAGTGATGCCATCCAGCCATCTCATCCTCTGTCGTCCCCTTCTCCTGCCCCCAATCCCTCCCAGCATCAGCAAGCTTTAATCCCTTCCATTCGGTTTCTCTCAAGTTCAAAAGGTTCTTCTCTTAAGTGCAACAGAGTCACTCCTTCTTCAACATTCCCATCACCAACCTCTATCCTCTTCTTCAGGCTGATCACTATGCTGATTTCCTAGTTCTTGCTTTCTAACTGGAGTTTTCTTCAGTTTGTCTTGAATGACTGCTTTTCTCAAGGACTGGTTGAAAAACTGATAGCATAATGGCACCACTCAAAAATGAGGTAACTGGGGGAGGAAGGAGAAGCTGGTTTCATGAGCAACGGGATGACAGAGAGTTCAAGTTTTAGCCATGCTACAGCAGAGATGCCTGGGGACAAGATGTTTAGAAGGTCTCTTCTCAAGGCTGATTTGTGAACAGAGGTACAGAGTGAGGTCTGAGAGTGGATGAACACAAAACAAGTAGAGAATGGTTCTTGGATTAAAACCTAAGGTCATTTCTGATTCAATTCTCATCTTCGCCAAGGTCTATCAGCATCTGCAGGAACATCTCGTGAATTCCCATGGCTATTACTGTAGTCAAGACTAGTGCTCGTGCTAATTGGGAAGATCAAATGACTGGGTATGTGAGCAAGTGTAAACAGCAATATCAAGAGAGTTGAGTATATAATCAAATTAAAATACTCCACAAAATTAACCTGACATACTCAATGACTTATTATTGTTTTTATCCTGCCTATGTAGGCAGATATATAATCAGCTCCATAAATTATTGTATCTGTTACCTCTTCTAGAGCCAAACTCAATTTTACAGCTTTTCTCTTAGCAGCGGTGAAGTTTTCCCCATGCTATACGCATTTTAACATTTATCACATACATTATAATGCTGTCATTGCTTTATTATGGGTTTTATGATCATCCCAACTGGTAGTAAACTTTCTATCGTCTCTACTCCCTTATCATCTTTTTATTGTGAAACAATAAAGTAAAATTTACATATGGTGAAATGTACAGATCTTAAAAATGATGTACACCATGTAACCACCACCCCAAGTAACCAACCATCAAGTAACAAACATGACTCCAGAAAGTTCTCTCCAAATCAATCACTCTTTCCCTAGGCTACCATTGCTCAGATTTCTATCACCATAAATAGTTCTGTCTTTGAACTTCTTATAGATGGAATTATACAGTGCATACTTTATGTGTCCAATTTCTTTCACTCAATGTTTTTGAGAGTTATGTATCTCGCTGCATCTATCAGTGGTTCTTTCCTTTACTTTTACTGCCCAGTCATATTCCATTGCTGTGTCATTTACATGTCCATTTTTATGGCATTTAGCCTATCTACCAAGGGTTGCAGGGTTAAGTACAGTGTCTTACACATTGCTGGTGCTCAGTAAACACTAGTCAAGCGAACAAATACATATGCCTCCTCAAAATCACAGATAGAATTACATACACATACATCCTCTGTAAGGTAGGTCCTAGGTCTGACTCCCCAATTATGCCTTTCTCCAAGCCATAAACTCCACTGGACTCTCAGCAAGAGATCCTTAACAAAATGTACCAGTCACTCCTTGTTATATACCTGACACAAACAAAGCTAATGAGTGCTAAATATGTGCTAGGCACTGGTCTAAGCATTTCATATGTATTAACTTATATAATCCTCAGAACCACTTTGACATAGGTGCTGTTATTTTTCCCATTTCTCAGATGAGAAAATTAGGGCAAAGAGAATACATAATTTGTCTGGAGCCACAGATAGAAAAAAGTAGAACTTAGATGCAAAATCATGCTCAGGAAATCTATCTCCAGCGCTTGTATCACTAGCTCTTAATGCCTTGCAGCTGGCTGGAGGTAATAAGCAAAGCCATCACAGCTCAGGTGTAGAACAAAAGAAGATGCCAAAATCAACCCAAGATACACGTTGTCTTTGAACCTTGGGAGACTGACAACCAGCTTTCTTAGGGGCTCCTGGTCCTTTTATCTCTCCTAAGTCCAGCAGCCCTTACCTGGGGACCTGTCCTTTAGAAGCTGCAGTTTATCTTGCCCAAACTCAGTCTCATTAAACCATAAACCGAGTCAGTCACCATAGAAGCTGTTTTGTTCAACACAGCCTGGACAAACAATAAGCTGTGTACTTAACCATAAGCTCCAAGAGAGTCCATCTAATGCTCAGAGAAAATGGGTGGTCCAGGTGAACCCCTCAAGTGACCTTGGGCAAATTATCTCACTTCGCTGGATTTCACTCTTCTCCATTATAAGACTAAAGATAACCTATAAGGTTCTTCTGAATTCTAAAGTGCTATGATTCTTTTCTCACGGAAGGAGAGTTGCAAATCCATCTTTAACCAAGGCTGCCAAACTAATCCTCTAAACACCCTTTTCTTCATATCTCTCTCCCTTAGTGAAGAATCCAAAATGACTCCCTAATGCCTCTTACATAATCTTTTATTTCTCGTCAAGTTTGCAAGACATCTGTGAAAAGATTCCCACGGATCTACCCACTCCTAGCTATTATCCATCACAGTTCTGTTCCATTCAGGCTAGTCTCCCCATCTTTTCCTTTTCACAAGACACAATTCCCACCTTCTGAGCTTTTGGTCTTGTTACCGCCTACCACAGATCCAGCCAGAAATAGTAAGTTCTCCCTCCCGGGGCTAAGTCCAAGGCCTCCAATGAGGTCACGATTCGTTTTTTCAGGAAACCTTTCCTGATTTTTGCTATTTGTTCTTTTCTTCATTGGTAGAAACGGAGTAAATCTTTATAAGATGCGAGATGCTGCGAAAGAGCCAAAACTCCTGCGGAAATCCTTCCATTCAGCCGGTGCCAACCCGGCACTCCCGGCAAGAACCAGATACTAGCGGGCCCCCTGTGTCCCCAAGGCACCCAGCCCTGTATGTGGCACAGACCCCCCTCACCCACCGACCAGGCCGCGGGCAGCTGGGGGGCGCCGAGGCACCAGGTGTGTGAAACCGTCGGGTGACGCAGCGCCGGGGACCGGCCGCCTCCGCCAGCAGGGCGGCTCCCTAGCCCGTTTCCAAATGCCTGAGCCTCCCGACCCCTCGACGTCCAGCCTCAGGCCGGCCGCAGCCAAGGTCGCCTCCCCGACCACCCCCCCAGCCCACAGACAGGTCCCACAGCCCCCGCCCAGCCCGCCCGCCGGCACCAGGGGCGGGGGCTGGAGTCGGGTAGCCGGAGGCGCAGGGCACTGGGGCGACCCCAGGGTTGTCGCGCGCGGGGGCGAGCGCCACTCACCGCGGCCGGACACCAGCACCAGGATCCGGGCTGCCTGCACAGGACCAGCGAAGGAACGGGCGCGACAGCTGCGGCGCCGGCACTTCCTGCCTCGGGAGGCGGACCGGAAGTCGCACCGGAAGGCGCGGCGGACCCAACTTCAGGACGGGGGACGCGCCGCGGTTCTTGCTCCCGCCGCGGCCGACTTCGCCTTGTCCGCCCCGGCGCGGGGCTGGAGCCGACCACCGCGGCCTGGGTTTTCGCTGTGTCTCGCGGGCCTTGAGGTCCGGAGCGGGCACGGCGTGGCCGGGGCCCCGCGGCCCGCCCTCCTCCCCCGCCATCGGCGGCGGGTCCTGCGGCCCTTCCGCATTCCCGAGCCGGCGCGAGCCCTCGGTTTGGGGGTCGCCGGGCGCCGCCCACCCAGGGTTGTCACTTGGCAGATGAAAGTACACCCCGCCTGGTTACACCAAGTTTCAGATAAAACGAGTAGTTTTTCAGGTTCCGTCCCGCGTCACACTGGGGAAGGTTAAGAGGGCGGCGGCCAGCGGTGTCCGCCTGCAGGAAAGCCCTTTCTTTACAAACTGCACGCCCGGAGTTCTATCATCTGCCCTCTCCTGTCTTCATCCTCACGTTATCTATCAGGTGTACGCCCTGACCAGGACAGTTTCTCCTTTCAACCACGGGAAAACTATTCATTTGCTTTCCTTTGATTTACTACAGTATAAACTTACATACACACACAAGCGCGCACACGCATTGTACCATGCTCTTGGTCAAAACAAAGGACACCACCAAAATGCGTTACTCCAGTTTTGTTCTAGCGTTCATATTCCCTCAACCTTGGAATATTATGAAAGTGAAAGTCACTCAGCCGCATCCGACTCTGACTCTATAGACCGCAGCCTGCCAGGCTCCTCTGTCCATGGGATTTCCCAGGCAAGAATACTGGAGTGGGTAGCCGTTCCCTTCTCCAGGGGATCTTCCCGATCCAGGAATCGACCAGAGTCTTCTGCATTGCAGGCGGATTCTTTACAGTTGAGCTACCAGGGAAGCTCTTGGAATATTATAGATGGATAAAACTATTTCTGGATAATGGGAGATAACCCTTTGTGGAGCACTGTGTTGCCTCAACGTGTGCTGAATGCTAGGGAGAACAATCCAGTCTTTTATATTCTAGGAGAGATGAGAAATCTAGGAATCTTTGATTAGAAATATCTAGGTCATAGGAATCTTGTGTTCAGCACTCTATACCAGTTGTTCTTAAAACAGTAGCACCAATAAGAAACACCCGCGGGCTTTCTAAAAAAGCCCAACCCCTCCCCCCCGCAGATTCAGGTCAAGAGTAGGGCAAGAATCTGCATTCCTAGTAATCCCTAGCATCCTCCCCAAGTAGCACTGCCCCCAGGTCCTTAATTGAATGCATTTTCTCTAGAGTCTGAAACCAACTGCTGAGAAATCATATCTGGTTCTAAAATATTTACCCTTTCCCTCAGCTGCAGTCTCCCCTTTGGCCCAATAATTAAATTTTTTCCCACTCATCGTAACATTTTGGCTCCTGAGGTCTTTGTCACAGTGCTCTTCTAGTGTGCGCTATTAACCATCCAATAAGTCCTCACCCTGGCCACCTTAAATAAGATCATAGCTGAGATACCCTGACTGCACTGTCTTTGATCTCCATATTGGTTACTAGAACTGTGCTTTCCAACACAATGGTCACTAACCACATGTGGCTATTTAAACGTAAATTAAAAGTTCAGTTATTTGAGACACATTTCAAGTGCTCAATAGTCACATGTGACCTATTGGACAGCACAGAGAGCATTTCCATCATCACAGAAATTTCTGGCTAGCACTGTTAAAAGTAGAATAAGTATCCAGTCCTTGGGAAACGGTTAGTTATGCATACTCTTATCAAAGATAATTGTTTGCTGTGGTCATTAAAAAGAATGGTTTAAAAAAAGGTAACATACTTAAAAAATGGTGGGTATGCCAAAACATGACAATTTAAGATACATTAAACTAAAAAACAAGTTTGTGTATTTACTACAAATATAAAATGTATGTAGATAAATATGGAAGAGAAGTTATGATGCCTGCTATTTAAGCAGTCACACAGAAACCTAGAAAAAGAAGATATAGGGACTTGGGAAAACTGGCTGTTGAAGGATGAGCTCCAGCAATGCTTTTCAGGACAGCAAGGATAAAAACCAGGGTTGCAGGGAAATCAAGAACTTGTACACTTAAAGAGGACCTAGAAAGATACAAACAATTCTGACATACTGGACCTACTTGGAAATCTAAAGTAAACTGTTTAAGGATCTACTCTATACCACACATTTTTATGTATATTCTCATTAAATACTAATAACAACTCTTTAATAAAATTCTAGTTTGAGATAATTTACTATCAAACTCCTATAGACCTTTCTACTAACCTGTCTTCTAATCTCCAACTATGATTAACTCCTGTTACCTACCCTTTACTGTTTTCAGAGGGAGAACTATCCATTTTTATTTTTCTAAGAATAATCCTACAACATGTGATCTAGGTTTTCTGTTAGACATCCCTCCTTTGGTTTCATTTGCTTTTTCTCTAAAGAAATTCCCTGTAGTCCTGCCTTCCCTATAAGCCTCTCCTACTGCCAAACAGGCCCTGCTGGTAAACAGAATACCTGCTGGATGCTAGACCATTTAGCTTTAGTGTGTTTCTATTTTTACTACAAACATAGAAGGTATTGTCCCTGTTAAACAGGTGAGGAAACTGACACTTATGGTGAACTGCCCAAGGACACCAAGCTCATCAAATAACAGACTGGCAGAATTGACTCAGCCAACTCTGACTCTAAAACCCATGCTGCTCCTAATCATAAAAATGCCACTTTATGTATTCATAGATTATGTTCCTGTTATGAACCAAGAGCATTACTTCCATTTACAGATGAACAGAGGTTGAGGGGGGTCAAATAACTCTCTTAAGGTTATAAAGCCATGATGGAGCACGAACAAGGTTAAAACGCAGCTGGACTGAACCCCAAACCTAGACACTGTCTGTCCCTGTCTCCTGCTACATTGACTTCTGCACTCAAAACTCCACCTAACAGCCCTAGCAGAAGTGACTGACTTCCCAGATCTAGTGGCCTCCTTGAAACTCTCCCGTATTCGATTTTTCTGTGGTTTAACACTACTGACTCACCTCCTCACTCTTCCAACTGTTCACCTGGTTTCCATCACACTGTGTGGTGGCTTTATCTACTGTCCAAGCCCTTTTCAACATCTATCTGATCCTCCTTACAACTTGCCAGCACACCCTGTAGTCTAGTTATCTCTCTTGTGGTTCTTTCTCTCTTCATACCTTATAAAAAATGGTTGTCTTTCCTTTTCATAATTTGCTTTCACTTGTCTCATATAGCCAGGCCTATTCCTGTTTCTTCCAGCAGCACTCAAACTGCTGCTCTGATCCAGGTATAAAGGCTCTTTGATCAAGTAAAATCAGGGCCCTGGGACTGGAATGACACTGATCACAAGCAAGTGGGTAAGGAGGCTGCCCCCATTAGGCTGGTTTCATCAGAAGTTCTGCAGTGACTTGCTTCAAGTATGGCTTTTCATCATGGAGGCTCGTTTTTCTATCAAACGCACTCACTGTTGGAGTACACGCTTTAGCGTTTTACTGGCAATCATCTTAATTATGCAAAGCCTACTTTCCGCGTAGAGAATGCTGTTACTAAATGAAGAGCCATTTCATTCAGGGGAGATCATCCACTGTTTCTAACAGTGGCTGGTTCTTTGAGCAGTTATCTGAAATGGAAATGGAGACCATAGATGAGGCTACTTTTTCTTCCCCCCAGTATGGGAACAATGTTATTTGTTCTTCACTGGAAATTTGTTAAAGCAGAAGCGATTTTTTCTTCCAGCTGAAATGTAAATTTAGTCCAACAAACAAAATTTCAGTATCACGGCTATAGCCTGAAAAAAGTACTTTGCTTATTTAAACCACTGAATGAAATTCAGGAACACACTAAAGGCAAGAGTTAAGGCAGGTGCTAAGAGCCTAATCTTTAAAGGCGCAAGAGCAGTCTCATCACTGGTTCTTCCACTCCTGTTCTATAAAGCTGGCCTCATGAGGTTAAAGAATCCAGCTCACCTATTCTGTTCAGTGTGAAGGTCTAATGCCCTGAAGGCATTCAGTAATTGCATCTTCCCTGAGGTAATAGTTTTGTCCAAGGATAGTCTTGTTATTAGCAGTATAAAATGTAAAATTATGAGTTAACAGTCCAATATTCATCTTTAGAGGCTAATTGTCCATCCATTCTTCCCACCTAACCCCCCCTCCAGTGTTTCAACATTTTTCTTAAACTCCCGAATCCTCAAGAGTTAGATTTTTGAAGCCACAAGTAAATGAAACTATATTAACTCTGAAAACAGTCCTGCATTCCTGCAAACAGCAGAAGTTATTTTTAGGATTGAACTAATGATCTCACTTTCCCAGGCATGTAGCTTCAGCTGTTCTGACTGTGGGCAGGTCAGGAATGTCAAAGATTTGTCCATGAACTCATGTGAATCTCTGCATAAATAAACACAGTGTTTCAATAGGGACCATGTGTTAAAAAGAAACTACATACAGAAAAAAAACCCCAAAAACTCTATTTCCAACACTTTGAAATACAATACAGAAAAATTGGCCTTTTTGATAAAAGCATTCCATAGAACCTTTGGGGGCTAAAACAGTTTTAAAAATTAGGACAAATTAAAATTGCACTCAGTGGCCTGGTCTAGTTTTAAATGACAGGAAGGAATGTACAAAAAGAACAGATTTGGAGGGATGCTGGCAGGTCCAATATTGAACTTTAGGATTTAAAGCTAACAAAGCTATCATATATATATATATGCAAATTCTATAGGAAGTTATTTTAAAATGCAAAGTACAGAAAACTCCATAAAGGCAGTTAAAAATTGGATTTGTTTTTTTGAAAAGCGGGGAAGACTGAATAGAGGAAATAGAACTGTTAGGAGACCTGGAAGGAGTAAGGGGAAGTATAACAACCATATCATTTTCTAGGATTTGCCTTACTACCCTTCTTTAGATGATGCACCAAGACCAATAAAAGTCAATTTTGGTAAATAAAAAAGTTTTAAACAAGTAAGTTTTTATCATAAAGTTTAATTATGGTTCAGAAAAAATTGAGTGAATAACCTTCTCTGAAAAAATATATTGACTCTGTAGACTGCAGTTACTGGGGGCGGGGAGGGTAGACGGCAGCTGGTAAGTTAAATTACCCTATTTTCTATTCTTAAAATGACAATAAGTCCCACATCCAGTCTGATTATAGAGATGCATGCGCCCCAAATGGCTGAGAATAAATACAACAAGAAAGGCAGAAGCTGTAAAGCTAAGGGCATGCAACAGGCTCTAAGAGAAAGTCTCAGAAATACCCAGAGTGGCAACAAGGAACGTTTGGCTGGAGTTTGAAGTTCTTTTTAGTCATCTTTGTCTTTTGCTCCATGCTTAAGGATGCGTGTGAACTCGATGTAATTGAAATTCCCCTTTTTGTCAATAGGTGCTTCTCTGTACAGCTCATCCACTTCCTCATCTGTAAACCGGTCTCCCATTGTGGTCAGCAGTTCTCTCAGGTAATCCTCCTGAATGGTACCTGAAGAATAAAGAAACAGAGATCAGAAGAGACACTCTCGAGGAATAATTACAAGGAGCATCTACACTTGACTAAGCACAGGGTTTACATTAAGGACGATAAGCATGCAAACGTATGAAATATAGCCTTGACAAGACTAAGCCAGCCTCAGCACAGCTGCCTAGAAAATGCTCCATTGCTTAGTGACACTAACCTTCTCTGCTCTACTGACCTCACCGACAACAACCTCCCAATCTCTTGGTAACAAAAACTAACCCTGTGCCTAACCAGAAAGCATGAAGTATGATGCTTTCTCAGCATACCATCTATGATCACACTTCTACAAGCACATACACTAAAATCATCTTGATCTTATTTAGGCACTAAGTCGTGTCCAACCCTTTTGCGACCCCGTGGACTATAGCCTTCCCTCTGTCCATGGGATTTCCCAGGCAGGAATACTGGAGTGGATTGCCATTTCCTTCTCCAGGGAATTTTCCAGACCAAGAGATCAAACCCATGACTCCTGCTTGGCAGGTGCATTCTTTACCATTCAACCACCTGGGAAGCCCTAAAATCATCATAAACGTCGGTAAAATGCTTCAGTGGAAAGAATACTGAAGCTGTGAGGTCCAGTTTTAACAAGCTATATTACTTCAGGTACTTCACTTTACCTTTTTAAAATACACAAAATGAGATTAAACATTTTTAAAAACAACTCTAATTTTAGATTCAGTAACAAATATGGTTAGGCTCAGTGCAAAACCACTGAGTAGATAGTTGAGCATTAACTATGTCACAGACACTGGGATAGGCACTGGAGTGTTAAGAGTGAGCAGACAGAAACGTTCTCTACTTTGGACCTGTGCAAGCAGGGGTCTCATGAAACCTGACTACACATCAGAATCATCCAGGGAGCTCAAAACAACCCCAGAGGCCAGCCCTGACACTGATATTTAAAATGGCTCCCTAAATGATTTCCACTGGACTAGTTTAAACAGTAATTTCCATAAGCAATCATGATCGAGACCCACTCCTACAGTAACCCGAAGGTATTAAATGACAATTCAAGCACAGAGATTTTTGAAATTCATAAAGTTTCTATTTTACAACTTCTTTGTGTGAAATTAAGCTAAAACATTGATGTATTTCCTATAAAGTAAGTTTAAAGTGTAAGGTCAGTTCACAAAAGAAACTCTAAATTTATGGGTTCTTTGGCTAACTCAACCCTAGATTAAAAAAAAAAAAATGTTCTCCAAATCTTAGACTTTTAGATTGTAGAAATAAATCCTCCTCTTCAGGCAAGTCATTCAACCATCATGTAAACTAATCAACCATGTGCAGGGACTGTGAAAGGAGCTGGGAGGGGTTACAAAGAGGGGAACATGCTGCTGCTGCAGATGCACAGCCCTTATCCGGAGAGCCGGAAGAGACTGTGATATTGGAAACAAGCGCAAAGCTAAAGCATAAGCTCAGGCAGAATATGTGCCAGCAGAGACATACATAAACTACGGTGGAGGTGGAAAGAAGTGAGAGCTTTTCAAGGCTTCCCAGAGGCCAGGAGAAAACAGTATGAAAACACAGCTAAGGCTCTATTAGGAATGTGACCACTGAGATGACTCTGAAGAACAGATAAGACACTTTAATGGTTTTATTCTCTTCCACTAAAAAAAGTAACACATGTCCACTGTTTAAAAAAAAAAAATTAATACACAAAAGTTTTTGGCAAGAAAAAAAGTCTCTTCTCCCTGCCCTTCCCCTACTGGTTCCAGAAATAACTGTTCAGAGTTTTTGATTTCAAGGGGAAGGAGGTGATCTGAGGAGGAAGGCAGAGGCAGAAATGGCAGAGCAAGCCCAGGCAACAATGCATGGAGACGGGAACGAGGTTGTGAAGATGATGCAACTGCCAAGAGGGTGGTCTACTCGAATAGGCCAGATGAGGCCCTATCGTGCGATGCCTTCAAAGTCAGAGTGGAGAGACTGTGCTTCCAGCCCCATGCACTACACGTGGACTGTTTAAACTAGTCCAAATACTGTGTAACCAAAGGGTGTGCCTTCCTTCTTAAAAATCTCACCATGTGAGTTACCCCCCCTTTTTTTTTTCTCTTATATACATTTCTGCCAAAAGAGCAGGCATTCATGTAGCTAGCCTTTCGGGTTTGAGAGTCCACTCTATGCAGGTGGTAAGCTACTATCTCATTCCCTCATTTAATCTTCACAATAACCACATGAGGCAGGAAATATTATGGTCCATCTTACTAATAAGAGCCTTAGATAAGTTGCCTGAAATCAAACAGCTATTATGCAGAAGAGGATTGTGAAACCAGGGCACCTGATTCCAGATACCAGATCTAAACAATCTCAGAGCAGAGAGGTACCTGATAAACCAACATAGGACCATACTGACACCACCGCCTAGAGCAATCTACACTTTTTTCCAAGATTGCTCCTGTAAAAGATATTCATTTGACACACTTAACTGAGTGCCTAACCCCTGTAGAATGATTCTAGTAAAGGAGTAATAGAAGTTTCCTAAAGAAGTTCCAAATTCACCTATTAAATTGTAAATTAAACATTTAAGGGCAGAGGCAGTAAAGTGAGTGCCTAACATGCCACAGGTGAAACCTGTCCCCCAAAACAGGTCTGGTATAAACCTGAGGGTGTTACATGTCGTCATGTTTGAAGTTATTATATATTTTAGCTGCTATAACCAAACAATAATCAGTTGGTAATTAAAGGTTACCTCAGACTTACCAGTTGCTTCTTCATCAAAGCAAGCAAAAGCATTTCTGATGACATCTTCTGGATCTGTGCCATTTAACTTTTCACCAAACATTGTGAGAAACATGGTAAAATTTATGGGACCTGGAGCCTCATTCATCATGGCATCCAGATACTCATCAGTTGGATTTTTTCCTAAACAAAAACAGAGGGTCATAATTTTAATCACATCACAAAATGCATCATGGTAAACATTTTGACATGACAGATGATCATTTATACAGTTTTGGTATTTGTGTTCAAGACAGTAAAACTATTTGGAAAAAAAGTCTTCTCAATGAAAAGGATCTATATTAAGAGTCTGGAGACTGTGTGCTATTCCACTGGGAAGTCAGAAGGAATAACACTGTTTTCATAATCATGATCAGAGTTTGCAGCACACGCATTCATGCACAAACACACAAACGCAGCTGGTCTCCAGCCTGATTCTGAGACTTGGCCAGAAATCTGCAGGTGGTCCAAGGACCTTACTTTGGGAAACAATGCTCCAGATTTTGAATCTTAGTGAACTGTAACATCATTAGATTGGCTTCACAAAACTTTTAAGACTTCAGAAATAAATAGAAAAGGTTGTTCTAGAAATTGTTTGATTTATTAATATTAAAACTGATCATTACCCAGGGAAGCAAGCATGTCATGCAAGTCTTCCTTGTCAATGAACCCATCCCTGTTCTGGTCGATCATGTTGAAAGCCTCCTTGAACTCTTGAATCTGGGACTGGTCAAACATGGCGAACACATTGGAGGTCGCGCGCTGGGGGCGCTTCTTGGTGGTCTTGGTCTTTGCTCTTTTGCTCGACATGGTGGCAGTTAAATCCTAACAAAGAGGGGAAATACAAGAAACAGCAAAAACTAAATTGAACCAACCTTCCAGAAATATTTGAGCCACTGAGAGATGAGTTTAAAAACTATTTCACAGGACAGTATCACTTGGCAAAAATCTGTCAACTAATTGATACCATTACTCAGAGGATCAATCTATAAAGAGAAAAACTAGACTCGTCTTTTGAATTCACTCATCCTTAGTAGTAAACAGTCTGTCACTAATTTTAAGTTCCAACTTACCACCAACATTAATTCAAAGCTCAGAGCATTATCAACAAGAATTCCTGTCCCCAGTACTACTGGACAGCTGATTAAGGACTGATAATAACTCAATCCATTAGCTTAATAACAATATAGAAAACAAGAAACAAAAGATGTCAAGACACTGGAGAAAAACTGCCAGTTCTATACCTCAGTGTTATTCAGTACTAACGAACATTAACTCATCTTCTAAGCCAAATCATCTGAAGTGATTAAGTCCTCTAAACAAAAATCAGAGCACAATACAAAATTTTTAAAGCAATTTAGTTTTTAACAAGTTTTGGAAAGCATTTTAAGCGATATGGAAACTACCTTTGCTCTCTAATCATCTAAATTTCTCCCCGTAAAACTTAAGTTGAAAATAAAAATAACGTCTAATTCCCTTTCAACACTAAATCTTTAAGACTATAAGCAATTTGTTTGAAGTTAAAAATCCCACAGTCATCATACAATAAAATTTTACCATACCATCCTTCAGAGCTGAGGTAGCGAGGGCAGTCAGCAAAACCTCTAACCCACAAGACTAAGACACTGTAATCAGTTATATTCTCTCAAGCAGGTCTAAAATAGGCACTACTGATTTCACACTCTGACCAGGACAACAGTTTTAAAGCTTACGTTCTGAAAACAACATTTAGCTATGATGTAGCAAAACACTATGCCCTTGCTCTAAAAATAAGTCTGTGGATCGCAAAGAATGAACTACCTAGATGTCAGTACTGTGAAGTGAACTTAGGACACAATGCTTCATATGAGTTTTAAAACTTATTTCTTACATTCTTTTGTTGATTACACCACACCAGCCAGACTACATTCAATTACGGAAATAATTAGAAAAGCTTGACTATGCCTGATTGTTTTTTTTAAAGCTTAATCTATTCTCAGATTTTTAGAAGGAAATTCCACAAAGGAGAGTCACAAATTCCAATTCATCAAATATAGCACTCCTGCCATGCACTGGAACGTGCTGCTGGTAAGCTATACCCTACTTGACATAGAAGTTAGGATATATGCTCCTCCCTGGTTTCCAAATTTCCTTTAATTACTCTTTCATGATATTTTCATTTTTATAACACCTCTAGATGCAGTAAATCCCTTTATTATCTAAACTACAGAGAGCTGTAATTCCCCCCTCTAATCTAAATGTAGTTTAAAAACAAGTAGTTATAGCATATATTATTTCTTCCTCTCCTAAATGGACTCCAGGATTTGGGTTAGTGGTTGAGTGGCACCTATTTACCAGTCCACATCTCTTTAGTATTTTAGGTATGCCCCTGTCTGCAAAACAAAGCATGTGTTTAAAAATAGTTGTTTTGTTTGACAACACTGTATTACCCTAACTATCCACAAAAATCAGTTGTTTTAACAACAAAGAAACAGACGAAAAAACAGGTGAAATGGTTGATAACAATTGATTTTTTAAACCTACAAGACCTCATAATACTCAATTTAGTATCCTTTCTCCAGGTACCTTTTAAAAAATACTTAGGTTAGATATAAAGTAACACATACACGCTCTCATTCTAGAATTTTGATACATTTCCTATTTAGTCTCTTTTAATCATGCATTTAATTAAAATCAGTCATTTTAACCATGTATTCTTTAAATATGCAAATACATTATAAGATTTTTTTAAGTTATAAAGGTATTTTTGGGGTCAGCACAGACAATGCCCTCAGAGTTTTTCTTTAGCTCATTTGATCCTTAATCATCAACCATTAATATGATGCATCATGAATGCCGATTATTAGTTAAGAATTAAGAAATGTTAAGGCAGGTGTGCTCCCTTTGAGGAACTTAAAGTTGGGGAGCCAACTGTGAAGAAATGAGATGATTGGTTCAACTTATAAAATGAGTTACATAGTTTTCATTCCAAAAGTATGACTCTGAAGTTAAAACAATGTGTAACAAAAATGAAAAATAACTTAAAGGTGTACATGATTATCAAATACTATGACTTCAGAAAAGTTGTTTCTGAAATTTTGCGGGTGGGTGGGGGGAAGGGTAGGGGAAAGAACTTGAAAAACCCTAAAAGCTACAAGACATCCTTAGAATTAAGAAATTTAAATGTCAGTCTTAATTCTAACAAATTAGGGTAGTTAATGCTATCAAAATTTGGTAGTACAACACTGGGCCAGTTACTACATGGACCTTTACTTTTTCAAGGAGGTTGGATTCTGATCTGTGAGTTATTCTCCCACCGGAAATCTAGATCCTTTCAGTGATAGGGAGTTCAGCTTTGCCGTCAAGTTATTTCAAAATAAGGAAAGGCTATTTTTGTTTTTCCCCCTTACCAAACTGAAGGTATGGGTAGAATCAACTCTGGTGGTAGTGTGTGTGTGTCGCTCAGTTGTGTCCCACTCTTTGAGACCCGCCCTGCAGGCTCCTCTGTCCATGGAATTCTCTAGGCAAGCATACTGGAGTGGGCAGCCATTCCCTTCTCCAGGGAATGTTCCCAACCCAGGGATGGAATCTGGATATCTGGCAGATTATCACCTGAGCCACTTAACTGGGGTGGAGAGGGAGCCAAATGAGAAACAGTGCTATGATCCCAAGAAGCCGATCACTTTAGATACTGTCACTGTCCTCCTTGCTATGATTCAGGTATGCTGTCCACTTTTACTTTCCCCAAACAAGTCAGCCTGTAACTCTCTTCATATAACAAGACTTCAGCAAATGCACAACTCTTATAGGCTAGGGAAAAAAAAAACTGAAAATATTTTATGCATCAATGTAAGTATTATTTATGTACAAGGGGAAGACTGCTATGCAGGCATCCACGGTTTCCAAGTTATGTCTTCACTCATCATAAGCTCAGTCTAGAATTCACTTTTGAGGCATTTAATGAAAGATCTTTGGTGTGAAGGGCTCTGTGTCGTATGGAACTTGAAAACCCTGGGACTTACAGAGTCAACGTCTATGAAATTCACAAGGATTTCAGATGCATGAGAAAAAGTGAATGAAAACAGTTCAAGGGCTGTTAAGGAGAATCAGTTTACAGACTCGAAGGAATATAACCTTGTCTTAATCAGGGAAGGGGAGTGCAGGTGGTAATGAATTTCTGGATTTATCCTTCTAGCTGGATCAAATGGGAAGAGAATCATTCAGGGTTATGACAAAAGGATGGATACAAACCATGTCAGAAAGAAGTTAGACTAGATTAAGTGATGGGTGAAATGAAAAATAAAGATCCACAAAGAGGCTTTCCCCACACAGCAAAGGCGACAAGATTTTTCACAATTTCTAGATACTCTGGCTTCATTTATAAAATGGGATTAACCCATATCAATACTGGCTTCCCCAGTGGTTCAGCGGTAAAAAATCTGCCTGCAATACAGGAGACAGAGGAGACGCGGGATCAATCCCTGGGTCGGGAAGATCCCCTGGAGGAGGAAAGGGCAAATCATTTCAGTATTCTTGCCTGGAGAACCTGGAGAGGACGGGCGCGCGCGCACGCACGCACACGCACGCGCACACACACACACACACACACACACACACACACACACTACTTTGCGCTTGCTAAGTCGCATCCCACTCTTTGCGACCCTATGGACTGTAGCCTGCACGCACGCACGCACGCACGCACGCACGCACGCACACGCACACACACACACACACACACACACACACACACACACACACAACTTTGCGCTTGCTAAGTCGCATCCCACTCTTTGCGACCCTATGGACTGTAGCCTGCCAGGCTCTTCTGTCCACAGGATTCTCCAGACAAGAATACTGGAATGGGCTACCCTGCCCTCCTCCAGGGGATCTTCCCGACCCTGGGATCGAACCCGCGTCTATTAGTCTCCTGCATTGGCGGGCGGATTCTTTATCACTAGAGCCACCTGGGAAGCCCAGAATACTCTAGTTAGAATTCTAGAGTCCAATATTTATAGTGGTAATAACTAATCTTAAGACTTTCTACAGAACACTCTGCTACTGCTAAGTCGCTTCAGTCGTATCCAACTCTGTGCGACCCCAGAGACGGCAGCCCAGCGGGCTCCCCAATCCCTGGGATTCTCCAGGCAAGAATACTGGAGTGGGCTGCCATTTCCTTCTCCAATGCGTGAAAGTGAAGTCGCTCAGTCGTGTCCGACTCTTAGCGACCCCATGGACTGCAGCCCACCAGGCTCCTCCGTTCATTGGATTTTCCAAGCAAGAGTACTGGAGTGGGGTGCCATTGCCTTCTCCAAATTGATAGTATTCTGGAAATACATGTTCTTTAATGAAAAACTCCCATCTTAGGAAACACTTCCTAATGTGATGGTACATAACATCTACTTTCCAAATCCAGACCAAATCTACTGTCTCATTTAATCAATGTACTTTTTTCTTAAGCTAAGTTTATGTACTTTTTTGGTGCTAACCACAGTTTTTGAAAAGTACATTTTCAGGCTGGTGTTTCCGTTCCAACTTAACCAAGTTTTCAATTCCTAAGCAACTTCCGGTTGAAGGTAGGATTAGTCCTCTAAGACTGCCACACCCAAAATGTTCTCAGCACTTGACAAAGGCAATTCGTTGTCCAGGTTCACCAGCCAGTAAAGCCTCACTTTTTAAAGATTTTCTGGCTAGGTTTTCATCAAAAGCCTTCCAGAACAATGAAGCAAATAGTAGTAATTTTAAGAATCACTTATTTTCTCCACCTTTAGATGTACAACTTTCTGCACTTAAGTTAAAATCTCAACTGAACGTTTACTTCTGTTTCACAATTCTGTAAAGAAATGATACACTCTTTGATAAATCAATTCAGCTACTTTGAAAGTAAACACTTTGAAAAACGGACTTTAACTTGGAGGCTCCACCCCAGAGTAACAGGGAGTTTTTTGGGAGTTTTCCTGAAGCCTCAAACTAAACCCCAAACTCCTATCTGTCCAACTATCACTTAAAAAAAAAATCAAAACACTCCGATTACAAAAGTGGATACTAAACTGAAGTTGCTAATCTGAGGTGGTTATTCCCACTAAACGTAGCCACACAGCTGCAATAACAGCTGCAGCGGGCGGGCGTCCGGGGACCGCACCAAGCTAGAGTTTTTGCGCAAACTCTCTGGAATCGGGCAAGTTTACGTTAGAAATTAAACTTAGTCCCAGCGTCAGCTCCGCGGGGCTCGGGTTTCGCAGGCCGGCTGCCGCCCAAGCTCGCGGCGCCAGCAGGCTAAACCACACTTCCCGAGCTCCAAGTTTGGGCAAAGGAGCGAAGCTGGCGTCCAGGCCGCTTCCGGCAGCGGCCTTCCACTCCGGAGAGGCCCGTGGGCTCGAAACCCAGGAACTCGCACGCACACCTGCCCAGGTGCGCCCCCGGCAGTGCTGCTGACCACCCCGCCAACCCCAGCCGCCCCGTGGGGATGGACCTCGGGACGGGCCTCCCGCGAACATTACTCACCCTAACTCAGCCGAGAGAATCCGAGAGCTTCAGGAACCTCCTCGCTGCTTCAGCTCCCCCTACCAACTCCCTTCCACTCCCAAAGACGCTACAAACCGACACTTCCGGCCTTCGCTTAGCGGACCGGAAGGAAGGGAGTCACCATTCTCTGCTAACAGTGTGAGCCCGGCAGGGCGACGGGGCAGGGGGGTTGCCGGTGTGCTCAGAAGGCGCAATTTTGACCAAGTGCATGGGAAGGACGTGTCGAACGGGCAGCTTAGAACACAGTAGAAAAATAGTGATTCTCCAGGTCTGATGACTGAGTTTCCGTCTTTTTCACACCTCTTCTTACAGTGTAAACTGTTTCACCCTCCCCTTCCTGTTTGCAAATAGTTGAGTCTATCTTGCGGGTTTGCCCCTCCGCACATTCCAGGGCCCGGCCGGGGGCGGGGCTCGGCGACCCAAGTCCTTGTAGGGAAATCGCGGAGAGGGCTTCGCGGCCCACGTGACTGGCCTTCGCCCCACCCCGAGCGCCCCACCCTCGAGCTCCCAGCCCTAGCCGCCGAGCGGTTCTGCTCATGCGCAGGGGGCTCTCCATAGGGTGAGTGAGGAGGCTGGGGTCTTCACCCGGTGGTCGCACAGCTGTCTGTGTACCCCGAGAGGACGACTCTGGGCAAGAGAATTGATCTCTTAGCCCGGTGTTGTGTTATGACGAGTCACTCCCCTCCCTACGGAAACAGTGTTTAGTCCCGAGGGCCCTCAGCATGTCTTCGACTCAGAACGAGTTCTTCAGGCGGGGGTCGGCCGAAGACGTTCTCCCTCTTCAGAAACGTTCACGGTTATGTTTCCCCGCGGAGCCCCTCGGGCCCCAGGAACAAGGAGAGCCTGGCCGCGTCCGGCTCGGAAGGCAGCCCGCAACCCACAGCGACGGGGTCCCCAACCTCGCCCCCTACTCTCAGTGGTGCCGAAGTGCGCCCCGTTAAGAGGACAGGAAGTCGGGCCTGTTGTGCTCAGCTCTCTGGCCTCAGGGCCGCCTGGCCGAGGCATCTCGTAGAAGGAAAATCCTCCCCACCCTGAGGGAGACTATGCTGTCCGTCTCCGCGGAGGAGGGTGGTCCCCGCAGGAGAGGGCTGGGCCGGGCCGACGCCTTTCCAGAGTCGTCCAGGCTCCGGGCTACGTGCCTCGTCTGGCTCCCGTGGCCGGAACGTTTTTGGGGTTTGGAGCCGCGCTCACTCCAGTCATCCTGCTGACTAGGAAGGTAAAGCTGCAGGATAATGTGCTCGCAGTAGGAATCAGCTGCACCGTCGGGGACCTCAGGAACATTCCGTTTCTTAACCAGTAGTCTTAACCCGGGTTCACTTAGAGGTAAAGTCACTAAGAGATACTTTAATGCCCAAATCCTACAGCAGGACTGAAACGAAGATGGTTCGTTTACCAAACAGCCTCCAACAGAATCACTCGGGGTACGAGGGAAAAATACACAGTATTGGGGGGTCTCATGTCCAGCCCGCTGAATCAGCCTTCTAGGGCAGGTCCTGGGAAGCCATCAATTTAAGAGGGCCTGTGGAGAAGACAATGGCAACACATTCCAGTACTCTTGCCTGGAAAATCCCATGAACGGAGGAGCCTGGTAGGCTGCAGTCCGTGGGGTCGCGGAGTCGGACACGACTTCACTTTCACGCATGGGAGAAGGAAATGGCAACCCACTGCAGTGTTCTTGCCTGGAGAATCCCAGGGATGGGGGAGCCTGGTGGGCTGCCGTCTATGGGGTCGCACAGAGTCGGATACGACTGAAGCGACTTAGCAGCAGCAGCAGCAAGTGACTCAGCCCAAAGGTGGGGACGCAGAGCGAGGACGGGTTACGATCTAAGATGAGACAGTGACGGCACAAACTCCAGATGGCTGAACCGGGGTGAGGACCGCGGGGGCAGGGAGATGCAAAGCGTTCGTGGAGTCTGGCGGCCCGGGGGTTGAGCCGACAGCCGTGCACACACCTACATCTGTCACTAGGGGGCGCGGGAGTTTCCAGTGCTGTCCTTCAGGGAGAAAACATCCCAAAAGATGAAGTGGGCTGTTGAGTTTTCCTGTTCGAAGCGACAGGGAGCAGCAACAGTCTTTTTTTTTAATAGACTTTTAACTTTGAAATAATCTTAGATTTTCAGAAAAGTTGTAAAGACAGTGCAGAGTGTGCCCATCTTCCACTAATGTTAAATAACGATGGCATCTTTGCCAAAACTAAGAAATTAACAATGGTATCATACTGTTGCTTGAAGCCCACAATTTAATCAGGTTTCACCACTATTCCCATTAACGGCTTTTTTCTTTTTTTTTTTTGCTGATCTAAGATCCAATTCAGTTTACCCGGAGCAACAGCCTTCTGTTTCTATGTTGTTACTGAGTCGCTGTCATGTCTGATCCTGTAGACTGTAGGCAGCCAGGTTTCTCTGTCCTCCGCTGTCTTTAGGAGTTTGCTCAAGTTTCTGTCCATTGAGTTAGCGATGCTCTTTAACCATCTCATCCTCTGCACACCGGCCCTCACTTCTCCTTTTCTTTGCTTTTATAGTATCAGAAAATTACTTTGCCTGTCTGCTTTCCTGTACTATAGGGAAAATACAACAGGTATTAAAGAGCAACTGCACTGCCAAGCACTGAGGTGAGTGCTGTGGTTTATGTGATTTTTGAAACAGACCATAGCTGCTACCTTTGGAATGATAGAGAAGGGAGTAGACAAGGTGCCAAAGGCACGGGGAGTTTCAGGGGAAAATGTGGAAGAGATGGTTACAGCATAATTAGGTAACGTTTATAGAAGGCGCGGGCTTCCCTGGTAGCTCAACTGGTAAAGAATCTTCCTGTAATGCAGGAGGCCTTGGTTCGATTCCTGGGTTGGGATGTTCCCCTGGAGAAGACATAGGATACCCACTCCAGTATTCTTGGGTTTCTGTGGTGACTCTGCTGGTAAAGAATCCCACCTGCAGTATGGGAGACCTGGGTTCAAGTACCCTAGAGAAGGGAATGGCAGCCCATGCCAGTATTCTTGCCTGGAGAATTCCATGGACAGAGGAGCCTGGTGGGCTGCAGTCTGTGGGGTTGCAAAGAGTCAGACACAACTGAGTGACTAAGAATAGCCTAGCATGGCATAGAAGGAGCACCGAGGTGGAAATCAGCCTATCTGGGGACTTGTGCAGAGCATTACCTGGAGGATTACTGAACAGGTGATTCTAGAAGTCAGTGGGAAAAAGACAGCAGAGGGAGATTCTGGTCAAAGGGAGCAGCCTACCTTATTAGAGGTGATTGGAGGGCCTGGCTGATTGAAGGTTAACAGGGATTGTGTGGTCCATGTTCATTCATGTATTCATTCCTCAATTAATTGGGTATCCAAAGCTCACTGGTAGAGAATCTGCCTGCCAATGCAGGAGATACGGGATTGATCCCTAGGTGAGGAAGATGCCCTGGAGAAGGAAATGCCAACCCACTCCAGTATTCTTGCCTGGGAAATCCCATGGACAGAGGAGTCTGCTGGGCTGTAGTGCATGGGATTGAAAAGAGTCAGACATGACTGAGTGGCTGAGAACACATGCATACAAAAATTAGCAGTGTTGAAAAATAAAGTCTTGATAAAATTTTATTCAAATTTCCATCTAAAATTTTGATTTGAAATTTTAATGATTGGACCCACCACAAAAGACCTCTCATGCTAATATCTACCCTTGTGGACCACGTGGAAAATCTTTGCTCTCAGGTGACAATCTCCTTTTCTGTCATTAAAACTTTAAAGACTTGGGTTGTGTTTCATATATTTCCTTCAGCCTACTGAGTAACCTCTGGAATGGGTGAATTTAACTCAGATGACCATTATATCTACTACTGTGGGCAGGAATCCCTTAGAAGAAATGGAGTAGCCATCATGGTCAACAAAAGAGTCCGAAATGCAGTACTTGGATACAATCTTAAAAACGACAGAATGATCTCTGTTCGTTTCCAAGGCAAACCATTCAATATCATGGTAACACAAGTCTATGCTCCTAGCAGTAATGCTGAAGAAGCTGAAGTTGAATGGTACTATGAAGACCTACAAGACCTTTTAGAGCTAACACCCAACAAAGATGTCCTTTTCATTATAGGGGACTGGAATGCAAAAGTAGGAAGTCAAGGAACACCTGGAATAACAGGCCAATTTGGCTTTGGAGTACAGAATGAAGCAGGGCAAAGGCTAATAGAGTTTTGCCAAGAGAACGCACTGGTCATAACAAACACCCTCTTCCAACAACACAAGAGAAGACTCTACACATGGACATCACCAGATGGCCAACACCAAAATCAGATTGATTATATTCTTTGCAGCCAAAGATGGAGAAGCTCTATACAGTCAGCAAAAACAAGACCAGGAGCTGACTGTGGCTCAGAACATGAACTCCTTATTGCCCAATTCAGACTTAAATTGAAGAAAGTGGGGAAAACCACTAGACCATTCAGGTATGACCTAAATCAAATCCCTTGTGATTATACAGTAGAAGTGAGAAATAGATTTAAGGGACTAGATCTGATAGTCAGAGTGCCTGATGAACTATGGATGGAGTTTCGTGACATTGTACAGGAGATGGATCAATACCATTCCCAAGAAAAAGAAATACAAAAAAGCAAAATGGCTGTCTGAGGAGGCCTTACAAATACCTGTCAAAAGAAGAGAAGCAGAAAGCAAAGGAGAAAAGGAAGGATATACCCATTTGAATCCAGAGTTCCAACGAATAGCAAGGAGAGATAAGAAAGCCTTCGTCAGTGATCAATGCAAAGAAATAGAGGAAAACAATAGAATGGGAAAGAGTAGAGCTCTCTTCAAGAAAATTAGAGACACCAAGGGAACATTTCATGCAAAGATGGGCTCAATAAAGGATAGAAATGGTATGGACCTAACAAACAGAATATATTAAGAAGAGGTGGCAAGAATACACAGAAGAACTATACAAAAAAGATCTTCATGACTCAGATAATCATGATGGTGTGAACACTCACCTGGAGCCAGGCATCCTGGAATGTGAAGTCAAGTGGGTCTTAGGAAGCATCACTACGAACAAAGCTAGTGGAGGTGATGGAATTCCAGTTGAGCTATTTCAAATCCTAGAAGATGATACTGTGAAAGTGTTGCACTCAATATGCCAGCATATTTGGAAAACTCAGCAGTGGCCACAGGACTGGAAAAGGTCAGTTTTCATTCTAGTCCCAAAGAAAGGCAATGCCAAAGAATCCTCAAACTACCACACAACTGCACTCATCTCACACTCTAATGCTCAAAATTCTCCAAGCCAGGCTTCAGCAATACGTGAACCGTGAACTTCCAGATGTTCAAGCTGGTTTTTGAAAAGGCAGAGGAACCAGAGATCAAATTGCCAACATCCGCTGGATTATTGTAAAAGCAAGAGAGTTCCAGAAAAAGATCTATTTCTGCTTTATTGACTATGCCAAAGCCTTTGACCGTGTGGATCACAATAAACTGGAAAATTCTGAAAGAGATGGGAATACCAGACCACCTGACCTGCCTCTTGAGAAACCTATATGCAGGTCAGGAAGCTACAGTTAGAATTGGACATGGAACAACAGACTGGTTCCAAATAGGAAAAGGAGTACGTTAAGGCTGTATATTGTCACCCTGCCTATTTAACTTATATGCAGAGTACATCATGAGAAGTGCTGGGCTGGATGAAGCACAAGCTGGAATCAAGATTGCCGGGAGAAATCTCAAAAACCCCAGATATGCAGATGACACCAACCTTATGGCAGAAAGTGAAGAGGAACTAAAAAGCCTCTTGATGAAAGTGAAAGAGGAGAGTGAAAAAGTTGGCTTAAAGCTCAACACTCAGAAAATGAAGATCATGGCATCCGGTCCCATCACTTCATGGGAAATAGATGGGAAAACAGTGGCTGACTTTATTTTTTGGGCTCCAAAATCACTGCAGATGGTGACTGCAGCCATGAAATTAAAAGACGCTTACTCCTTGGAAGGAAAGTTATGACCAACCTAGATAGCATATTGAAAAGCAGAGACATTACTTTGCCAACAAAGGTCCGTCTAGTCAAGGCTATGGTTTTTCCAGTGGTCATGTATGGCTGTGAGAGTTGGACTATAAAGAAAGCTGAGTGCTGAAGAATTGATGGTTTTGAACTGCGGTGTTGGAGAAGACTCTTGAGAGTCCCTTGGATCCAGCCAGTCCATCCTAAGGAGATCAGTCCTGGGTGTTCACTGGAAGGATGGATGTTGAAGCTGAAAATCCAATACTTTGGCCACCCGATCCGAAGAGCTAACTCATTTGAAAATACCCTAATGCTGGGAAAGATTGAGGACAGGAGGAGAAGGGGCGACGGAGGAAGAGATGGTTGGATATTATCACTGACTCAATGGACATGAGTTTGAGTAAACTCAGGGTGATGAACAGGGAAGCCTGGCATGCTGCTGTTCATGGAGTTGCAAAGAGTTGGACACGACTGAGCGACAACTGAACTGGGTAACCCCAAGAGCAAGTCATTCAGCTTATTTCAGGTTGTTTTCTGATTTGTAAAATAGAGGTTAACATCTGTCCTGCTTATTTTGTAGAGTTTTCTGATTAAATTAGTTAGTTTATATGAAAGCTTTTATTAAGTATACAACAGTGGCTTTCAAATTTTTGAGCACAGCTTGCAGTAAGAAATTTGAATCAGTAAGCAATACTGCTTGACTATCTGTGATATTCTCTAAGATTTCTATTTTTTTCAATTTTATGTCATTTAACTTTTTTAAAATGTTCCTTAAGGCCCAGTACATGTGAATTTACTATCCACTAATGTGAAGGTTCTCAACTAGGGGTGACTATTCCCCAAGAGAAAACTTGGCAAGGTATGGAGACATTTCATAACCAGGAAGCTGTAACTGGCATCTAGTGGTGAGAGGCCAGGGATGCTGCTAAACACCCCACAATGTACAGGACAGCACCCACAACAGAACATTATTCTGCCAAAAATGTCAGTAGTGCCAAGGCTGAGGAAACCCATGCACTAATATTTAAGGAACTCAGAGTACATAGTATGCAATTATTTAGGGATACTGTAATTACACCAAAAGGACACTACTGCTCCTGCTTGAAGATGAGGCTCCATTTTCCCCCCAAGATAAGATCCAAAGGGAGAAAGAAAAGGATCACTGTTACTATATACCTACTATATATTAGGTATTCTACATAAGCATTTTTATCATTTAATTATTAACAACCCTGTGTGGGAAAATAAAAAAGTTGCTCAGTTGTGTCCGACTATTCCCATGGACTATGGTGCCTCATGCTTGCCATGGAATTATCCAGGCAAGAATACTGGAGTGGGTTGCCATGCCCTTCTTCAGGGGATCTTCCTGACCCAGTCTCTTGCATTGCAGGCAGATTGTTTACCATCTGAGCCACCAGAGAAGCCCTGTGAGGTATTATCATCTCCATTTCACAAATTAGGAAACCAAGGCTTAAATACTTAAGTGATTTGTACATGTTATCAAAAGGCAATAAAATAACCCAGATTATAACTCATGTCTCTTCCAGGGGTATGATAGAAGGAAGGACAGGAGGCCAGTATTTCTTGTTCATGAATCCCTAACTTCTAATAAGGTGCCTAATTATCCATCATGTCATTTCCTGTGTTAGTTGCTCAGTTGTGTCCGACTCTTTGCAACCCCACAAACTAGCCCGCCAGACTCCTCTGTCCATGGGATTCTCCAGCAAGAATACTGGAGTGGGTTGCCATTTCCTTCTCCAGGGGATCTTCCCAATCTAGGGATCAAACCTGGGCCTCCCTCATTGCAGGCAGATTCTTTGCTATCTGAATCACAGGGGAAGCCCTAATTATCCATGGGTGCCAATAAATATTTGGTAACTGATTACTTGTTCAATTGCACATAGCTAGTAAGTGTCCCTCAGAGAAGGCATTGGCACCCCACTCCAGTACTCTTGCCTGGAAAATCCCATGGATGGAGGAGCCTGGTAGGCTGCAGTCCTTGGGGTCGCTGAGGGTTGGACATGACTGAGCGACTTCACTTTCACATTTCACTTTCATGCAAGAACCTATACCAGTGTTCTTGCCTGGAGAATCCCAGGAACGGGGGAGCCTGGTGGGCTACCGTCTATGGAGTCGCACAGAGTCGGACACGACTGAAGTGACTTCGCAGCAGCAGTAAGTGTCCCTGCAGAAGGAAATGACAAGCCACTCCAGTAGTCTTGTCTGGGAAATCCCATGGACAGAGGAGCCTGGTAAGGCTACAGTCCATGTGGTCACAAGAGTCGGACACAACTTAGTGAGTAAACCACAACTGCTAGTAAGTGTCCTGACCCAAAGCCCACATTTTATTTTACAATACTGATCTCTCTTCTTTGGTTCAAGGAGGGAAACTCCATACCCAAGCAACAAAGAAGCATAGCTGAATTGACCCTTGATGTTTACTACCTAAAGCAATTTCCTAATGATCACTTGGCAATTTTTGTTGCATATAAGAAACATTTGAATGTTAAGAGGCATGGCTTATGTTCTGGTTTCACCTACTTAAGTGAAATTCAGATTCTTTGTCCATGAAATAGAATGTAACAATTGCTATTAATTTAGGAAAACAGTAGGAGGAGCTCCTTTCTTTTAGATGAAGTAAAGGTGTTTAATCTGTATTAGCTTTAAAGTTCAGTTCAGTTCAGTTGCTCAGTCGTGTCCGACTCTTTGCGACCCCATGAATCCTAGCACGCCAGGCCTCCCTGTCCATCACCAACTCCTGGAATTCACCCAAACTCATGTGCATTGTTGGTGATGCCATCCAGCCATCTCATCCTCTGTCGTCTCCTTCTCCTCCTGCCCCCAATCCCTCCCAGCATCAGAGTCTTTTCCAATGAGTCAGCTCTTCGCATGAAGTGGCCAAAGTACTGGAGTTTCAGCCTCAGCATCAGTCCTTCCAATGAACACCCAGGACTGGTCTCCTTTAGGATGGACTGGTTGGATCTCCTTGCAATCCAAGGGACTCTCAAGAGTCTTCTCCAACACCACAGTTCAAAAGCATCAATTCTTCAATGCTCAGCCTTCTTCACAGTCCAACTCTCACATCCATACACGACCACTGGAAAAACCATAGCCTTGACTAGGCGGACCTTTGTTGGCAAAGTAATGTCTCTGCTTTTCAATATGCTATCTAGGTCATAACTTTACTTCCAAGGAGTAAGCGTCTTTTAATTTCATGGCTGCAGTCACCATCTGCAGTGATTTTGGAGCCCTCCAAAATAAAGTCTGACACTGTTTCCACTGTTTCCCCATCTATTTCCCATGAAGTGATGGGACCATATGCCATGATCTTAGTTTTCTGAATGTTCAGCTATAAGCCAACTTTTTCACTCTCCTCTTTCACTTTCATCAAGAGGCTTTTTAGTTCCTCTTCACTTTCTGCCATAAGGTTGGTGTTATTTGCATATCTAAGGTTTTTGAGATTTTTCCCGGCAATCTTGATTCCAGCTTCAAGTGCATGGAAAATTCTACATAAATAATTGCTTTTTAAATTTTAAAGGAAATAAATTATTTCTAAATTCAGGAATGACATGAAATAATGTGAAGTTGAACTAAGAATATTTGAGGAAAGGTCTTACTTCCATACTACTAAATATGAAAAAATAAGATAGATAAATGCTTAGAAAAATTAAAATACTAAACAAGATGTTAAAGAATATGAACAAGCCAAACCAAAGTGAAAAATAAGGATTACCTAGAAAATAAGTTACCTGGCTCTGGTAATTAATTGAAGAAATGTTGCTCCAACTGTTAAAAGACAAAGATTCCTCATACCATAAACTATTTTGAAATACACAGCCTAACAAAGTTAATTCTAATAATAGTTTGTAAATGAATATAATGACCAGATTATATTTTCTCAATATTATGAGGCAAATTTTTAAAAATACCCCCAAATAAAACTAACACCTAAGACAAAAATTATGGTTTAGGCTTAGTTCAGTTAATTCTTTAGTTTCTTCATCTGGAAAAGAGCATAGTAATGGCATTTTATTCAACCATTGTATGAATGAGGTGAAGTAATCCATGTAAATTTCTTAGTGAGAAATCAGCTATGGTTGGTTAGGGCACTGAAATTTGGAGTTTGTCCAGCAGTTAATCTAACCTGACTAATTAATGTACCAATGTTTTATTTACCTGGCTGGAGGAAACAAGCTGAATTGCTACACTTTGATGACCACAGACCTCAAATGGGCCCTTGATGCTATCTAGATACAAATGACATCTGTCTAACATTTGTCTATTTCTTTCATACTCCTAATCTCTTCGATGTCAGTTTTATAACTTCTGTCTTCTCACACCTTCCCCCCCTGCCCCCGCCCTGCATCCTTGCTCTCAGTCTGTGACATTACTTCTGAGTCACTGAGAAAAAAAAATGACTATTACAGGCTCCCACAGCAACCACATTTGCCCACCAGCCAGCATCTGTCCTTATGTTATCTTCTTCCTCCTCTTCTATTAAATAGAGAGATACCCTCATTGCTCCTAGGGCTTTCTAGGTTGCTCAGTGGTAAAGAATCTGCCTGCCAATGCAGGAACCACAGGAGATGAGGGTTTAATCCTTGGGTCAGGAAGATCCTCTGGTGTAGGAAACTGTAGTCCACTTTGGTATTCTTGCCTGGAAAATCACATGGACAGAAGGGCCTGCCAGACTACAGTCCATGGGGTGGTAAAGAGTTCGACACGACTGAGCGACAGAGCACACAAGCACATTCCTTGCTCCAAGGAGCATTTTGGTGCAAGGTAACCTCTCTCACAAGGGCTTCTCTTGTGGCTCAGCTGGGAAAGAATCCACCCGCGATGCGGGAGACCTGGGCTTAATCCCTGGGAAGGTTGGGTTCAATCCCTGGGTTCCCTTCCCTTGGGAAGATCCCCTAAGAAGGGAAACACTACCCACTCCAGTATTCTGGCCTGGAGAATTCCATGGACTCTATAGTCCATGGGCCTCTCAAAGAGTCGGACACAACTGAGTGACTTTCACTCAACCTCTCTCAAGCCTGAATTTCTGCAATAGACTTTTAACTGGTCTCCTTACTTCCAGTCTGAGCAGATCCATCACCCCCAAGGTTTCCACAGGCCCGTTGGTGATCCATTCTTCATAACCCCTCCCACTTCTCCCTTCTCCCACAGTCAGACAACCACAAATCTGCTTTTTGTGACTTTAGTTTGCACAAATATAAGCTTTTGACCGGTGAAAGTGTTACTGATTGTAAGATTGGTGATTCTACTTTTATGAAAGTCAAAATATAGAAGTAAAGCAAAGAAAGAATCTAAATGGAAGCATTCTGTGACAAATATGAGAAAAACTTACTATCTAGAATATTTTTAAAATTAATAAAAAGGATTTTATTTTGGCTTATATGGTAATAAGGAACAGAGATATGTTCCAGTTAGCTCTAGAAAAATGGGACATTTTTTTAGGGATATAATGAACTGGATCTAAGCTGGACAGTTAGTGAAAACAGGTAACCTGAAGGATTGCCTCTTGTTTTTCTCTCATGGGCCAAATGATTGTTCTCTGAGTGACCTGTTGCTTTAAGAGCATCTTCGGTGTTTTCTCTTTACCAATTGCCTTTCTCTGCTGATTTTAGTTTCTGGTCCCTCATAATTTCAGCTTGTCATGGCTTCTCTGACTCCAGGCATACCCATGGCATCTTTTGGTTCAGCCAGTTTTGACTTTTGTTCCTTCTAATAAGTGTGTTGATACTCAGTATCTCCAAAATTAAATTTGTAAGCTAGGAATGTGATTGGCCTGACTCACCTTTGGGCCCAGATCATGTAGTATAGTAAGTTGCTGGCCAGGACATACACCAGTTACCTTTGGGTCTGAAGTGACCCATCACTTGTCATACAGCAGGAATCACATGGTGCAAAATATCGACAGGTGCAGAGAGCAGGGCAGGCATTAGGTGGTTTCCTGTCCAATAAAGAGGGCTTCCTTGGTGGCTCAAGTGGTAAAGAATCCACCTGCAATTCAGGAGACCTGGGTTTGATCCCTGGGTCAGGAAGATCCCTTGGAGAAGGGCATTGCAACCCACTCCAGTATTCTTTCCTGGGAAATCCCATGGACAGAAGAACCTGATGGGCTACAGTCCACAGGGTCACAAAGAATCAGACATGACTGATACTTTGACTTTTTGTTCAATAAAGAGAATGGAGCATTAAAGCCAGATGGAGCTGGGTTCAAATCCCAGTTCTGCTACTTGCTATCTATGTGACCTTGGGTAGCTTTTGTAATGTTATCCTCTGGACCTTAGTTTTCTCATTTATAACTTGGGGATTTTAACCGCTTTGTAGGATTTTTGTAAGAAATAATATGTGTAAAGCACATTACAGTATCTAACACACCATAGATCTTTTGTTAATGGTAGCTATTTTATCTTATTTAAAATTATCATTTATTTTATTATTATTTAACAGATTAATGATTTAACATATCAAGAAAAATAACCAATAATGACCTCAAGAAAAATAACATATCTCTTTGATATGGCAAATATCAAAAGAGAGCTCACACAAGGGGAAAACCAAATAGTTAGCTAACATTGAAGGAAATGCTCCGCTCACCATGAATTTTAAAAATAGCTATAAAAGGGACTTCCTTGGTGGTCCAATACTTAAAACTCCAAGCTCCCAATGCAGAGGGCCTGAGTTTGATCCTTGGTCAGTGAACTAGATCCCACATGCCACAACTCAGCCTACATGTCGCAACTAAGACCTGGCACAACCAAACAATAAATGTAAAAAATAGCTATGAGATATATTTCACATCTGTTAAACTTGCTAAAATAAAATTATACATTCCAATATTGTTGGAGCAATGAAGAAAGAGTATATTCGTATTTGGTAGGTGGTTGTATTTGGTATGTACATAAAGCGTCTGCCTACAATGTGGGAGACCTGGGTTCAATCCCTGAGTTGGGAAGATCTCCTGGAGAAGGAAATGGGAACCCACTCCAGTATCCTTGCCTGGAAAATCTGATGGACAGAGAAGCCTGGTAGGCTACAGCCCATGGGGTCGCAAAGAGTTGGACACGGCTGAGCGACTTTACTTTATGCTCATTCAACATTCAGAAAACTAAGATCATGGCATCTGGTCCCATCATTTCATGGGAAATAGATGGGGAAACTGGAAACAGTGTCAGACTTTATTTTGGGGGGCTCCAAAATCACTGCAGATGGTGACTGCAGCCATGAAATTAAAAGATGCTTACTCCTTGGGAGAAAAGTTATGACCAACCTAGATAGCATATTGAAAAGCAGAGACATTACTTTGCCAACAAAGGTCTGTCTAGTCAAGGCTATGGTTTTTCCAGTGGTCATGTATGGATGTGAGAGTTGGACTGTGAAGAAAGCTGAGTGCAGAAGAATTGATGCTTTTAAACTGTGGTGCTGCAGAAGACTCTTGAGAGTCCCTTGGACTGCAAGGAGATCCAACCAGTCCATTCTAAAGGAGATCGGTCCTGGGTGTTCTTTGGAAGGAAGGATGCTAAAGCTGAAACTCCAGTACTTTGGCCACCTCATGCGAAGAGTTGACTCATTGGAAAAGACTCTGATGCTGGGAGGGATTGGGGGCAGGAGGAGAAGGGGACGACAGAGGATGAGATGGCTGGATGGCATCACTGACTCGATGGACATGAGTCTGAGTGAACTCTGGGAGTTGGTGATGGACAGGGAGGCCTGGCGTGCTGCAATTCATGGGGTCACAAAGAGTTGGACACGATGGAGTGACTGAACTGAAGTGAGTGTTGGACTCTTTGCTACCTTAGACTGTAGCCCACCAGGCTTTTCTGTCCATGGGATTCTCCAGGCAAGAATATTAGAGTGGCTTGCCTTGCCCTCTTCTAGGGGATCTTCCTGACCCAAGGATTGAACCTGAATCTCCTGTGTCTCCGCATTGTGAGTGAATTTGTAGACATCTGTAGACAAAGTAGAATGTAGTGTTTATACTTGATGAGTACTAGGTGTGATAGTGGTGTATCCGTTGCTGCCTCATTGAGAGAGTCCCAACCGGGACTGCTGATTTCCTTCTTTGGAGAGTCACGGGTCTTCCTTCATGTTCTCCCCCGACTAGGTGGTCAAGTCTCTCATCTCTGTTAAGGGGAGAGGGGTTATCAATATCCAGGACTGCTGAAGGTGGGCTGTCCATGCTGAAGAGTAACAAATCAGAAGAATCCATTTTTAAAACTTGTAGTGAAATACACCTAGCATAAAACTTAGCACCTTAACTGTTTTCAAGTGAACAGTTCAGTGGCATTAAGCACATTCACATTGTTGTGCAGCCTTCACCACCATCCAACTCTAGAACTTTTTCATCATGTTCAACTGAAACTGTCTACCCATTAAATAATAACTCCTGATTTCCCTGACTCCATCACCCAAGTCTGTCAAGTACTATTTTACCTTGAATTTGATCTCAGCAACTCATATAGATAGAATCATACAACATGTGTCTGTTGTGTCTGGCTTCCCTCACTTAAGGGCTTCCCTGATAGCTCAGTTGGTAAAGAATCCTCCTGCAGTGCAGGAGACCCTAGATCGATTACTGGGTCCAGAAGATCCACTGGAGAAGGGATAGGCTACACACTCCAGTGTTCTTGGGCTTCCTTTGTGGCTCAGCTGGTAAAGAATCCTCCTGCAATGTGAGAGACCTGGGTTCAATCCCTGGGTTGGGAAGATCCCTTTGAGAAGGAAAAGGCTACCCACTCCAGTATCCTGGCCTGGAGAATTTCATGGACTGTATAGTCCATGGGGTGACAAAGGGTCAGACACGATTGAGCGACTTTCACTTTCACTCACTCTTTCACTTAATGTCCCAAAGTTAAGAGTTTATTTTTAAAGAAAATTATTCCGTCTTTATGTCCACTTCCTTGCTCTTTCCAGCAAAGGTCCATTTCCTTCTGGGTTGAGGATCATCCCATCCCTTCTATTGGTCCTTGCTTTCCTGTTCTAGTGGCCACTCTGTCTTTTCCCTCTTCTTTTTCCTAGGTTCAATCTTACCTAGTGAGCAAGACAGAAAAAGCTAGCTCTGTAAGCTTGTATTTGAAACTAAATCTGAGGTGCTGTTTTGTTTTTGCATCTTTGTTTCAGCTTCATTGTAGACTTGGGAAGGCAAGGGATTTCTTAGGATATGAAAGAAAATAAGGGAACACAGAACATAATTAATACTTGGAGACATATGCCTGCCTCAAATATAAAAGTGGTACCTAGCATATTAAAGAATTGAGGAAGTTATAGAATTTGTCAAAATTGGTTTGTTTTGATCATAAGAGACTATTGTGTGCTGGTTAACATATGAACTCTGGATCTAGATTATCTGAATTTGAATCCTAGCTTTAACACATTTCAGTTGTGTGCCCAGAGAACTTACTGAACTTCTCTGTACTCAGTTTTTCCTCATCAGTGAAAAGGTATTATGATAATATTACCTGCCCTGTAGACTGTTGTCAGGAAAAAAGTTAATACGTATAAAGGAATTTTTAGTACCACCTGGCAAAGAAGCTGTAAATAAGTGTTAGATAGCAATACTTTTCGGGCAGTGTTTTGATGCTCTGTTATCTATCATAACAAATATGGTTAACTATATAAGGAAAACAGATTTTGAAATTCAAGATAACATTATTCATACTAGCTCCAAACTGGACATAATGCAAAGTTGATTTGTTAATGAACAGATAAGCAAAACATGGTGTATCTTTAAAAAAATTTATTTATTAAAAAAAATTTTTTTTTGGCTGGTCTGGGTCTTTGCTGCGTGCAGGCTTTCTCTAGTAGCAAGCAGGGGCTACTGTCTAGCTGTGGTGCTCAGGCTTTCATTGTGGTGATCTCTCTTGTTGCTTAGCACGGGCTCTAGAAGGCACAGGCTTCAGTTGCAGCATGCCGGCTTGGTAGTGTGGCCCAGGCTCTAGAGCACAGGCTCAGTGACTTTGGGGCATGGGCTTAGTTGCTCCATGGTATGTGGAATCTCCCCAGACCACGGATCAAACGTGTCCCCTGCATAGGCAGGTGGCTTCTTAACCATTGGACCACCAGGGAAGCTCAACGTGGTGTATCTTTTAACAAGGTACTTCTCAGCATAAAAAAATAGTAAGCTGCTGAATCATGCAACAACATAGCTGGATCTCAAAAACATCTGGCTAGGTTAAAAAAAAAACAGACCCAAAAGACTACAGATTATATAATTCCATTTGTATGAAATTTCTGGAAAAGGCTAAACTGTAAGGACAGAAAAGGTCACTGGTTCCCTGTGTTGTGGAAGGGATCACAGGCTGACTGCAAACTGACATGAAGGAACTTTTCTGAAGTATTTTGGTAATGGTTGCACAACTGTATAAGTTTACTAAAACTTATTGAATTTTACTCTCAAAATCAATAAATTTTATGGTATGCAAATTATACTTCCATAAAAATGTTACAGAGAAATTCAAGATAAATTGAAACCAGAGATTCATATCTGTTGCTCTCTAGTCTGTTTCTCACTTTAAAAAAAACCTTTTTTTTTTTGGTAAGAATAACGTATGTTGATTACTGCGAGACGATTCTCATGCATTAGTCATGTTTCAGCATGTTTTGCAAGCAAGCCCCTGGCTTCCCTTGGTTCCAGGCTGTCTTTTCAGGGATGTTTGAAGGTAGAGAAAGTGTCTTCCTCTGTGGCAAAGGCAGGCATAGCCCCTCTCCATGTTACAGTAAAGAAAATGTCTGCCTCTGGAGCAAAGAACAGGCATGCTTACTGCTTATAAAATATTTGGGTTCCCTCAGCTCAAAGTTCCACTCTCATAATGCAACCCAGTGTGTGTGCAGGTGTCACCTGGCCCTCTCATGTTGCCCTATGAGAACAGCAGGGTGGTCAAACCAATAAAGAATGTGCTGACTCTGGCTTTTAATTGCTGTGAATGATCAGTTCAGTTCAGTTCAGTTGCTCAGTTGTGTCTGACTCTTTGCAATGCCATGGACTGCAGCACGCCAGGCTTCCCTGTCCATCACCAACTCCGGGAGTTCACTCAGACTCATGTCCATCGAGTCGGTGATACCATGCAACCATCTCCCCCTCTGTCGTCCCCTTCTCCTCCTGCCTTCAATCTTTCCCAGCATCAGGGTCTTTTCAAATGAGTCAGTTTTTCACATCAGGTGGCCAAAGTATTGGAGCCTCAGCTTCAGCATCAGTCCTTCCAATGAACACTCAGGACTGATCTTTAGGATGGACTGGTTGGATCTCCTTGCTGTCCAAGGGACTCTCAAGAGTCTTCTCCAACACCATAGTTCAAAAGCATCAATTCTAATAAAGTTCTCTAACTCTCACCAGGAGGCCCCTGTCTTGTTGCATCAGTGAAACTGTAGCAGGTTAGTTTGTTAGCTTACAAGTGGGGTAAAATTGCTGACCTTTCGGTTTTGTGTGTGTATGGGAAAATATACATAGCATAAAGTTTACCATTTTAACCATTTTTAAGTGTGCAGTTCAGTGACATTAAGCACATTTACATTGTTGTGCAACCATCAGCACCATCCATCTTCACAACTTTTTCATCATCCCATATTGAAACTCTGCCCATTAAACATTAACTTCTCATTCCCCTTACCCCAAGCCAGTGGTAACCACCATTCTATTTTCTGTCTCTATTTAAATACTCAATGAATCTCACATAAGTGGAGTCATACAATATTTGTCCTTTAGTGTCTGACTTATTTCACTTAGCGTGATGTCTTCAAGGTTCCTCCATGTTGTGAGCTTGAATCAGGATCTCATTCCTTTTTTTTTTATTTTTCATTTTTTAAATTTTAAAATCTTTAATTCTTACATGTGTTCCCAAACATGAACCCCCCTCCCGATCTCATTCCTTTTTAAGCTGAATAATATTTATTGTATGCCTTCACAATTCTTGACACTAATTATTAAAAAAATACAGAGGAAGAGGATTTGGATAAGCAAGATGAAGGTTTTGTGATGGGGGAAGGAATTAAGGAGAGGTAACTAGGGCAACTGGTAAAGAATAGAAATTAATTTCATTTCTACAGCCACAAGTGCAGCATTCCACAGAAAACCAAGACCACTGTGGAGTTATGCGTCTGCTTCCTGTTGGCCTGGAGTCTAGTCTGGGGGACAGGAGAGTAGAGAGGGGTCTGAGCAGGAGGTGGGGATTTATCCCAGCAGCTCCTCTGCCAGTGCTTCACATCACAGGATTAATCCCTTTCAGGATCAGCTGTCAGCGCCAGCAATTCTTCCCCATCCTTAGCCTGGGTGGGAGTTCACATGGGCCCCTTACATCCTGTGGGTCCTGAGAAAGACATTGACAGCATTGGCTTAATTTGGCTATTGCCCAGATACAAGCAAAATTAGAATTAGATCTAATTTTTAGATCTAGATCTAGTTCATCTCCTTTAGATCGAGCTCATTTCATAACTAGATGACAGCTAGCTTCTGATAAGAACCCTCGGTCCCCTCCTCTAGTCCTTTTTAACCATCTCCTTTCCCCTCTATTCTCACCACTGTATTCACAAGAAAATTGAGACTCTGTCCAGTCACACAAAGACTTGATCATGTGCTGAAATGTCTTTCTGGGTCATTTTCAATATAATTGGGGTTTAAATTCATAAAGTGACACTCTCAGGAGAGAGCATTTCAGATGTGAATGAACAAGTAGAAGCAGAATTCTTGGAGGCAGGAGGGTTTATTTTTATTCCCTTCAAAACTGCTTCACATAGGATGTTACTAGTCAGCTACAAAGCGGGCAAAAAAAAAAAGAACAACTACTTTTTGGATGGATAGAAACACCTTAGAGTTTATTTGGTTTGGTCTAGGAAATACCTTAGAGATATTCTGGTTCAACTCTTTATTTTATAAGCAAGAAAATAGAGCTTCAGAGAGGGGAAATGTCTTTTCAAAGTCACTCAGTGAACAAAGGACTAGATGCCAAATGTCTATATATCAGTTCAGTCAGTTCAGTCGCTCAGTCGTGTCCGACTCTTTGCGACCCCATGAATTGCAGCACGCCAGGCCTCCCTGTCCATCACCAACTCCCAGAGTTCACTCAGACTCATGTCCATCGAGTCAGTGATGCCATCCAGCCATCTCATCCTCTGTTGTCCCCTTCTCCTCCTGCCCCCAATCCCTCCCAGCATCAGAGTCTTTTCCAATGAGTCAACTCTTCGCATGAGGTGGCCAAAGTACTGGAGTTTCAGCTTTAGCATCATTCCTTCCAAAGAAATCCGAGCTGATCTCCTTCAGAATGGACTGGTTGGATCTCCTTGCAGTCCAAGGGACTCTCAAGAGTCTTCTCCAACACCACAGTTCAAAAGCATCAGTTCTTTGGTGCCCAGCTTTCTTCACAGTCCAACTCTCACATCCATACATGACCACAGGAAAAACCATAGCCTTGACTAGACGGATCTTAGTCGGCAAAGTAACGTCTCTGCTTTTCAATATGCTATCTAGGTTGGTCATAACTTTCCTTCCAAGGAGTAAGCGTCTTTTAATTTCATGGCTGCAGTCACCATCTGCAGTGATTTTGGAGCCCCCAAAAATAAAGTCTGACACTGTTTCCACTGTTTCCCCATCTATTTCCCATGAAATGATGGAGCCAGATGCCATGATCTTCGTTTTCTGAATGTTGAGCTTTAAGCCAACTTTTTCCCTCTCCTCTTTCACTTTCATCAAGAGGCTTTTTAGTTCCTCTTCACTTTCTGCCATAAGGGTGGTGTCACCTGCATATCTGAGGTTATTGATATTTCTATATAATTTTTAATTAGGCAACTCTGAAATAGGAAGGATACAATTAGTTTATAGCTTAAAAGAGCTCACTGAATAATCTAGCTAAGCTTTGCCTTCTGTTAAAAGCATTTGTATTGAAGAAATTGCTTAGTATTTAGAAATTCTCGACCACAGCCCTGTACCTCATATGTGCTTTGCATAATAGGTGAGCAATGAGTGATACATTATATTTTCTCCTTTAATTCCTATCTTTTATTTTTTAAAAGATATTTATTTATTTGGCTGTGCCAGGTTTTAGTTGCAGCATGAGGTATCTTTAGTTGAGGAACGAGGGATCTATTAATAGTTTCCTGACCAGGGATCAAACCTGGGCTCCCTGCATTGGCAGCATGGAGCCTTAGCCACGGGACTACCAGGGAAGTCCCTGATTCCTATCTTTTAAAGGAGAAGAATTCTTTTGGTTTGGTTTTGTACAGATATAACAACCATTCACATTTTCCTTATATGCTGTGTTCATCATTTCATCTATCACATGGTACTATAGTTATTTGTAAGTAATCTTTATCTACCCAACTACACAGTGGCTACTTTGGGAACATGAGTTAGTCACCTCTGAACCATAGCACAGTGCGTGATACATTATTGGGTTTTCAATAAATGCTTTATGAATCACACTGAATAAATATGTCTTTCCTTTCCCATACTATTGAATCATGGGTTTTATTTGTTAACTAAGATCCCCAGCAACTTAAATAAACTTTCTTGATTTCAGCTGGAATTTAGTTTTTGTTTGTTTTGGTTTACATTATTTCCAAAGAATATTTTTCTTATTCCCTCATGTATAGAATAATAATTTGCTGCTGTTTCCTCTTCTACTGTAAAACAAAATTTCTAGGTGCCTAAATATAATTTGTACATTTATTTTGGCTTTTAGGGTACACTGCAGTTGGTTAAACTCGCTTCACACATAAAAATGTTAACACCCTGGTGGCTCAGTGGTAAAGAATCTGCCTACTAATGCAGGAGATGTAGGTTTGATCTGTGACTTGGGAAGATCCCCTGTAGGAGGAAATGGCAACCCACTCCATTATTCTTGCCTGGAAAATCCCATAGACAGAGAAGCCTGGTGGGCTACAGTCCACAGTGCTACAAAAGAGTTGGACACGACTGAGCGACTAAATCACAAAACAACCCTTACAGTTAGCTTGAAGAGAGGATGTATCTACTTTAAAACTGCTTTCTTAAAAAACTAATTGTAATTCTGGAAGCAAATATTTTTTAAATCTTCAGACTTGTATAGTAATATGCTTTTTCAAAAGTCTTTTGCATTAGATGTTTTTCTGGGAAATTTGAAATTAACAATAGATTAACATTCCATTAAGTTTTCAAAATAATCACACATCTGAAAGGGCATCATGATTAAGTCAGATTAATGCAGGATACCACCTGCAGTACAGGAGAGTCTGGTTCTATCCCTAAATTGGGATGATCCCCTGGAGAAGAAAATGGCAACCCACTCCAGTATTCTTGCCTGGAAAAATCCCATGTCAGAGAAGCCTGGTGGGCTACAAAATCCATGGGGTCGCAAGAGTCGGACACAACTTAGCAACTCAACTGCCACTACCATCTTTAAGGAAATTTGATTAAATCACAATTATTGATTTGTCAAAGCACCACTAATTTTTTGTCTTTAGTTTTATTATGTAGTACACCACAGTAGGTATTTTATTATCTGGATATTTATATTTTGGATAAATATGTTGTTATGCTTCCAATGCATATGCATGCGTGCATGTTCAGTCATGTCTGACTCTGTGACTCCATGGACTGTAGTCTGCCAGGCTCCTCTGGAATTCTCCAGGCAAAAATACTAGAGTAGGTTGGCATTCCCTTCTCCAGGGGATCTTCCCAACCCAAGGATTGAACCCAGGTCTCCTGCATTGCAGGCAGATTCTTTACTGTCTGAGCCACAAGGGAAACCCAAAATATGTTGTTAGAAAAGGCTGAATCCATATGGTGCTACAGCAGAAACTCCACTACTCCAGAGACTTGCTTGGCTCTAGCTTATACTTCTTTTGCCAAATCTTGTTGTACATTTGTTTTAAATTGACTATTTGATTTTCACTTGGATCCTTAGTATCAATGAATAAATGACATTTTAGTTTTTCCACAAGCGTGTGTGAACTTCTGTCATTTTGCCTTCTTAACAGGGATTAGAGTTCAGTAAATATTTTAAAGTGTTGATATATGTAGCCAGCAAATCTTGACCTCATAGTTGTGTGTCATATGGGAACTATAAGACTCTTTGGTAAAAGTTCTTACTTCTAATGGACATTATTGGCATACTCTATCTACGTATCTATACACACACACACACACACAGAGCTAAATGGTTGAAAGACAGTATGGTATGACATATATAGGAGACTGGACTCTATGTAGAACAGACCTGGGTTTGAATTTCTGTCACATTCTAGTTGTGTTACTTCAAGAATGTTAATCTCTCTAAATCATAATCCATGAAGTGTTTTTATGTGTTATGATTACATGAAACATTATAAAGCAGTTAATATTAATACTTGGCATACAGCAAATGCTTATTAAATAAATATTAGCTGGTATTTTGGATATTCATCTCTTATTTTTGCTTGCTTTTTCTATTTCAAGGAGATTTGAAGTAACTTACCATGTTCCCTAGAGAAATGACTCACTAGGAACCATTACAATGGCTGGTGGGTAAAACTTGGAAGAATCAATGTGATTGTGTATTGGATGTTTAGAGAACAAGTGGATACTTGGAAAACATAAAGCTTGGAAAATTTTCCTATGGATTCCAGACAGCAAAAATGTTCTTATGCATAATAGCTAGAGGTGTATTTAGTTAAACAAATGCTGGATTTAATTTGATCAGGACTAAGTGAAACATTTTCTTTCATATACGTTGATTGGGTAGCCTACAAGCTGACCCTCAGTTATGAGTGGAGACCTGTATTGCTCTTGAAAGACCATTCGAAAATACCTAGTTTCTTATAGACAGACTGTCATTGGAAAGAGGCTAAAGCCATCCTTGACAAAATGTGCATGACCTTTGAAATCCAAATATCTCTGAATGCAGGGCATTTATGTCATTTACTAACTGTGTGCTCATTGGTAAATGACTTTACCTCTCAAAGCCTCAATTTCCTTAGCTATGGGAAGTATGATACCTACCTCACAGGATAATATGAGAATTAAATGAGATCATGTATGTACAGTGCCTATCAGAGTGTCTGGCACTTGGTAGGTTCTCAACAGTGTTAACTGTAGTTATCATCAAGAAAGGAATTATAAAGCAGACTACAATAGTGGGTCTGTTCAATATTTTGATAGATACAAGCTATCTATGTTAAGTTGATATAATATCACATGAATCACATCTAATATCACACAGAATATATGCTCAGTACATATATTCCGAACAATGAGCTTTCAAATTATTACTACCAGTAACGGTAGTTGACATTTACTAAGTCTTCATTTGACGCTATAACTAGGTTAAGCATTTTCTCTGCATTATTGATCTCCATAGGAGTCCCATAATTTGGATGCTATTATTCCCATTTTATGACTTCCCTGGTGGCTCAAATGGTAAAGTATCTGCCTACAATGCGGGAGACTCAGGTTCAATCCCTGGGTCAGGAAGATCCCCTGGAGAAGGAAACGGCAACCCACTCCAGTATTCTTGCCTGGAGAATCCCATGGACAAAGGAGCCTGGTGGGCTACAGTCCATGGGGTCGCAAAGAGTTGGACACGACCGAGCGACTTCACACACATTCCCATTTTATAGAGAAAGAAAATGAAGCTTAAGGAGAAATAAACTGCTTAAAGTTGCATGGCTATTAAGTGCCATCGACGGCCTAGAACCAAGATCTGGTCTGATACCAAAGTGCAGGTTCTCGACACCAGGTAACATCACCTCTGAATTTGTGAAATGGTCTAAAATCAAAGAAAGAGAATCTCTTGTTAGATAGAGTGACCATACTCTGACTTTAGGTAAGATAAAACATGCAGCTTCTTAAAGGCTTCAGTTAACGAATAGGGAATCAAAGATTCAAACTTGAAGCTGTAATATGACCTACTTGGTAAATTTTCCTGAAATGAGAGAAATGGTGACTGGGTATCATCAAGGCAAAGTTTCCACCACATGTAACCCATGTCTTCCCTGCTTGCCTCTAGTCAGCCCCCTGTTCTTTCTTCGTTGTGTCTCCTAAATGTATTGCTCATGGATTATGAACAGCACATTCAGAACCATATCTTGGTATTAAAATTCCATGAAGTTCATTTTGGGAATCAGATTACTAACCTATTTTTAGCTCTCAACACAAACCACTCTTTCTATTACACTTTTATTACTATTATTATTTCTATTACACTTTTAAATATTCTGTGGTAAAATAATGTTGAAAATAGCTCATATAGCCAAATAAAAGCCCTACATTTAGCTTAATCAGACCAGACCTACCGACTGGCATGCATGTCAATATATTACTGTGGCAGCTACCTGCCAGGGCCTTCCTCTTCCTTTCCGTTCAGGACTGCAATCCCCATTTGCTGCTATATTTATCTACTCTCTTAGCCATAAAAGGCTGGCTGGGTGGCTCTGACATTCTACTGCCTGACCACAGGCATTATTTTTGAACTGGCCCCCAGGGTCCTGTCTTTTTAGCCCTGACTCTTAACTTTTTCTTGGATTAGACCTACGTGGGCTTTTCACTGTCTCATCCAGCACCCACAGTCACATCGGAACATTTCTACCACCATCAATCCTTTGCAAACTGGTAAGTGTGACCTTGAGGCAGAAGAGTGCACTTGATATTTTATGTGCTCAACAGCACTGCGGTGTGTGTGGTTTCTGTCCTCTGAGCTCAGCAGTTTTCTCCAAGAGATGTCAGAATAGTAGAGAAATAGGAAAGTGGAGCTCCAGGGAAGGAATGCGAGCAGCAGGGTGCCAGTTTGTGCTGGCACAGCCCTTCTCTCAGATCAGTGGATTCTTTTAAAATTAAGCTACTGTTCCTGGAGCTATAAAAAACAGTAGCTGTCTCAGATAGAACTGTAAGCGTGAGTCAAGTACTCTTTCCAAGTTACAGTTCGGCGGTTTGGTTGAAATCTGGAGTGGGTGTGGAAATAGGAAATCATGTGTTTTCCATCCTCCATAAGCCTACAGTACTGCCTGATTACAAATTTGATCAAAAAGTGTAGGTTAACTCTGAAGTCTCAAGTTTCTAATTCAGTGATTTTTGCCCCAACAATGCCATGTGGATAAATGTTAGGGTGCATTGGGGGTATTTCTAATCGGAAAATGGCTAAGCAGTATTTCAGAGGCAACGCAGATCCCTGCATCATGACCCTAAAGTTCACACTTTCTGTGAAGAATTTTTATAGCTTTCAGCCTCTAACTCCTGTACAAAAGTATTGTGTCACAATACAACTATAGAGTTAGTGTTTCTTCCTAAATTCCCCAATTATTTTCAGGGGAAACAAACAAACAAACACAGGTCTTAAAGGAATGGAAGACAACCAAACCATCTTTCCTCCCAAAGCGCTCTAGCTGTCATGTGTTGGGGGATAATCCTTACTTTCTTAATAAAGAGAAGGTAGCTGTACCTTCGTTCCAGAGGTCAGAGCTGTGACAACCAGCTCTGTTGACATAATGTCAAAACCTGTTTACTTGCATATATTATCTTTGTGCTTGGAATATTCAGTACTATTAAGAATATATTGGGGGGAAAATAGAAATAAAGAGAATGGAAAATAGAATTGAGGCAAGACATTTAAAGATTTTATTTTGTGAAAATTAACAGCATTTCAAGTTATTTGGGTTCTGAATTAAGCTTATAATACACAAGAAGGTCATTCATTGTTTATTTGGACATCATTCAAATAACATTTTCTGTGTTGCAGTATACTATGTATCATTATGCAAATTTACCAAATAGCTTTATAAATGCCTAATATCATATACTTCTATATTAATATAGTCTACCCTTTTTTCTATAAAAATTTATCTAATAATTATTCCTTATACCTGATCATTATTGTGTATATTTTAAAATAGAAAATAGCAGTCTATTTAAGGGTTGAAGCAAAAGTTGTTTGCTAGTAGCTATTTTTTTCCTCCTGGGAAATGCCGTGTAGACTGATATCTTCCATGAGCCTTAACATAAATATTTCTGGAGTGAAGTTTGCTGGATTTTCTTCTCTAGGGAATACATGCCTACTTTTCACTTCAAATAAAAAGATTTTAAGCTTGACCAAAAAAAATGTAGCAAGTTTAGAAGGATTTAGTCCTTATTTAGAATTTTTTTAAAAGATTTGAAAAATTGATTACAACTGATTTTACATGTAAAAAATTTAGGATGTGCACAAAAGCATTAATGATGGAAGGGGTGGCTTTCATAAAACTATTACTTCATCCAGGGTTATTAGTATGGCTGATAGGCTCCAGTCAGTGGACAGATTTCTAAAGAAAGTTAATGCAATCTGAAGTCTCCCCTCTCTATGCTAAGCAAACCCATCTTTGATTTTCAGTAGGACTGTTAGCTCAAAAAACAATGTAAACTGCTACACTGCTGACTGACTTTCTTCTTTAATACAGGAAGACTAGGAGGCTTTATATTCTTAATGGAATTTTTCTGGTTTGACACCATATCTTTTTGAACCATTTGTGAGATTTGAGAGGGCTTGTTATATGGCAATATAAGCATCCTCCAGATCAGTCCTAGGACTTTCATTCTCATCTCTCTCTCTCTCTCTTTTTTTTTTTTTGGCATTGTATACCATCTATATGCTGGTGAGTCCCAAATGTAGGTCTCCATCCTGGACCTTTACCCTGTATTCCTGAGTCACATGTCCAACATCCCACCTTCTCTCTCCACTTGGGTGTCTAGCAGGTATCTCAAATGTAGAATGTCTCAAACCAGGTTCCTGCTTCCATCCCAAACGGCTGTTTTCTTACAATCCTGCTCATCTCAGTTCACAGCAGCTTTAATCTTCCAGTTACTCAGGCAAAGTCCTTGGAGCTGTCACTCACTTCTCTCTCTCTTTCATACCCTATTCCAGAACTTTCAGCAAATACTTTTGATTCTACCTACAAAATATGCAGAGTTGGATCCCTTCTCACACTTCACTGCTACCACTATAATCTTTAGCCTGGACTATCGCAGTGGCCTTTGTATTAATTTGCTAGGGCTGTCGTAACAAAGCACTAGAGACCAGGTGGTTTAAACAACAGAAACTTATCTTCTCACAGTTCCAGAGGTTAGAAATCTGAGATCAAAGAGTCAGCTAGGTTGGTCTTTTCTGAGGCCTCTCTCCCTGGCTTGCAGATAGTCCATCTTCTTGTGTCTTCCCTCTGCATATGTACATATCTGTGTCCTGATTTCCTCTTCTTCTAACGATGGCAATCATGTCTTCTTGGATTAGAACCTATCCTAAGAACCTCAATTTAACTTCATTTTTTCTGTAAAGATCCTATCTCTAAATCCAGTCACGAGGTTAGGACTTCAAATACGGATTTGGGGAGATACAACTCAGTCCACGGCAGCCTTCTCACTGGCCTCCTGGCTTTCACTCTTGTCCCTCAACAGTTTATTCTCAGACTCAGTAAGAGTGTTTCACAGCTCAGAACCTTCCAGTGATCCCTTACTCCTTTCAGAATAAAAGCTGAAGTCCTTACACTACCGGTGGGACAATACCCTCCTGCCGCCCCACTCCCTGACATCATCTTCTGTACCTCTTCCTGCACCTGTTCACTCCTCACAGCCTCCCTGACCTACTTGCCTTTCCCGGAGTACAGTGCAACAGGCAGGCTCACAGCCCCCCAGTGCCTGTGCAGTGGTCTTCCATCCAGAATGCTTCTCCCGTCCCAGATAGTCTCAGGCTCAGGTGTCACCTTCATGCTCAGTCATCACCATTATCCCTGATGACACTTTTTAAATGGCATCCCATTCCACGTTCCTGTTTTATTTTTCTCTATAGCATTAAGCAGGTTCTAATATACTTTACACTTTATTTTCTCTATTTGCCTATCACTTGCAATAGAATATAAGATTCTATATAGGGTTATCGGAGCAGGAATTTTGTTGTTTTGTTCATCTATCTCCTGGGCAGGAATAGTACCAGGCTCCATGTAGGTGTTCAGTAATTATTTGCTGAATAAAAACCACATTGGCTGGACACAGACTCTCCGCTATTACACAATCTCTCAGGTAAAGTCCCCATCAGAAGGAAATGCCAGAAAATTTGAAATATATATTATTAAAGCGGGCTTCCAGGTGGTACAGTGATAAAGAATCTGCCTGCCAGTGTAGGAGAAGCAGGAAACTCAGGTTTGATCCCTGGGTCGGGAAGATCCCCTGGAGAAGAAAATGACAACCCACTCCAGTGTTCTTGCCTGGGAAATCTTATGGACAGAGGAGCTTGGTGGGCTACAGTTCAAGGGGTTGCAGAGAGTTGGACATGACAGCACATTTACGTGTATCCACATATATGCATTGAAATAGCACAAGAGGGAAAGTTTGTAAAGATCTCCAGGTATTTAAAAAGAAGGCAATGATAGAAGGGGCTGTGAAGCAGGGAGTTAATTGAGTAAACAGCTAAACTAACCTTCACATCATTTTCCACTTACTTTTTGGAAGAAATAAAAGGGTAGTAATTTTCACCTACTGATTTAGATGACTTGTTCTGGAGAGTTAGTTCCTTAAGAGTTCACCTCAAACCTGTTGCTTTCTCACAGCTTGCCTGGATCCCTGGGGGCACATGATGTCTCTGCCGTTTTATCAGAAACTTCACCAGCACTATGACCGCAGCTACCGCAACAGGGACCTCAGCACCACCATGAGCCAGTACCAGCAAAAGAAGAAAAGCTCAGCCATCTACACCCATGGCTCCACCGCCTACAGCAGCCGCTCATCCGCGGCCCACCGTCAGGAGTCAGCGGCCGTCAGCCAGGCGTCCGCCGCATCCTACCAGCATCAGGCCTCCCGGGCCTCCGAGTTTGCCCTCTCGTCTGCAGTCAGTCACAAGGCGGCGTCAGCCTATGACTATGGCTACTCCCACGGGTATGTGAAAGCAGCCTTACAAACATGGGGCAAAGCCGTGCTCTCTGAATACCCCGCCCCGACGTTACGCCCCAGGTTACATTTTCATTTCTTCGTGGGTCTGGCAGCCCTACCTTTAAACCAGGTGTGGAGCAAGGTCAAACCATGTGTTTGGAAGGCCTGGGGTTTATGTCTTGGATTCCCCTTTCCCTTGCTTGTCCGAGTTTCACAAAGAGTTTCGCAGTTGCCCTGGGGTGTCTTGCTTGAACTGCCAACTGCGATATTGCTAGAAGCAGAAAAGTTTTGCCACAGGTTGTGTTCAACATTCAGCAGCAGCAAAGTTGAGAAATCACGTTTCGACCCTCACAGCAGGTTTCCTGGCCCTCACAGCTTTCAATTTAGATGAGAACAGGATTTAAAATTCACAGACCACAGGAACCCAAACTGCAGCAGAGATGTGTTCTATTCTTTCTGTATCTGAAAGCCAGCATCAAAATTCCAAGTTGTTATTCAAGCAGCAAATATTTTCTTTAGCCAGAGCATTTTATAAAAACATTGCCCTATCTCAGTCAGCTTAACAATACCAGGAACAAACCTATATTCTGACAGAATTAGATTTATCAACCCGTTGCCATGAGGGAGACCCCACACCAGAGGAAATGAGAGACTTTCACAGACTCACAGGCTTCGAAAATAAGCTTATGGTTGCCCAGGGGGAGAATAGGGGGAAGAGACAGGGAATTTGGGATGGACATGTACACATTGCTATATTTAAAACAGAAAACCAACAAGGTTCTACTGTATAACACATGGAACTCAACTCAATGTTATGCGGCAGCCTGGGTGGGAAGGAGGTTAGGGGGAGAGTAAATACATGTATATGTACGGCTGAGTCCCTTCGCTGTTCACACAAAACTATCACAACAATGTTAATCAGCTATACCCTAAAACAAATTTAAAAGTTTAAAAAAAGAAAAGAAAAAGACGGTTTCAGTAGTATTCTAGGACGAGTGGGATTTAGATGCAGGTCTGGTCTAAAAAGTGAATCAGTGTCCTGTTGCTTTGGAAACAGTCGAGTTGAGATAAATGAGGACTGTTGTATCTAGAAATCTCTTAGGAGCCCAGCGCATGGGCTGAGAACTGAATCTGCTTCTGAGGTCTTCCATGCAAAGAAGCAATAGCTCATTCTTCCTAAAAAAAATTTCAAACAACAAATCTGCTTATAATCTTTGATACTGGAGAAGAAAGTTTCTTGGTGAGTCTGTGGTCATGCAGAGGAGGTTGTCAGAACCCTCTACTGCAGCAGTGTCACCAGGAGAAGTGTTTCCTATGAACCCCGAGGTTGGCTTCTCTGTGTCTTGTTCCAGCCTGATGAATGCTGGCTGGATCCGTACTTTCTCAGTCCAAGCCAGTTTTTATTTCCTTAGTATCCCGAGCAAAATGTGTCATGGAGATTAAAAAACACTTGCAAGATTCATGTGATTTTATTAAATGTCTATCTATAGTGCACAGAAAGGATTGTTGAACTTCCAAACGAACGAATTCCTAGGCTGTGTGGTCAGTTACCAGCTGCTGCCTCAGATCTCGTCTGTCTGGCATATATTGCATTATTTGTTATAAACAGATATTATTTTAAGTCTTATATAATTTATGTCCACAAAATATCTGTCAGGGTAGCTGGGAGAGGTGTTTACTTCTAGGAGTTAGAAAAGTGATTGAAGAAATAATACAGTGGTTTGTATGAACAGCAGTAAGGACTGGTTCTGAAGGCAGAAACTCCTGTATCCCTGTGGGTTAATCAGCACCTGATGTACAGCTGTGCTTTTGTGGGTGCGGTGCCGACCTCCTGGGAGCTTCTGCAAGTCTGGTACCAAGGTCTCTAGAGTTTACCTGGAATGTGTGACAGTAATATTCTGAAATTCCACTTAAAATGGAGTAGGATCGTTTTCCAATCCCACTTTCATGGGTTATGTGCGCCATGGGATATTCATAAGGACCTCGAATTGGCTGCAAATATGGAAATATTGTCAGGGAGGAGGTGAATTCATTTCTTTTGGCCATTGTTTCAAATGACCTGCTTTCCAAATGAAACAGGAATGGGCACCGTGCTATGTGATAGTACCACATGCTCTTCTGAAGAATGTTACATACATATGTTTAAGGATCTCACTTAGGAAAGCAGCTGTCTTGTAATAGAGAGGATTATGTTTTAAATATCCATTTTCCTGGTCCATCTGTGCTGAATCTATAGAAAATGTAGAAAACGGGTGTTTTCATTACTGTACAATTGTAAACTAACTCATGTATACTTATTTCATTCCCCCAATGCTGTAGAGTCTATAGAGTTTTATGAATTTGTTAAAGAGAGTTTTATTTCTTAAATTCTATTCCTAAATTCTTCTTTTAACCATATATGCACCATTCATATTTATTTACAATCTGATAAATCGTATCAAACATTAGTAATTGAACCTTTGAGCATCTTTGTATTTTATCCAGAAAACATTTGCTCTATTTTGTCTTTGGAACACTTAGCCATTTTAGTTATAAACAACCTCAGATAATAAACTTTCTGTAGGAAGTGGAACTGTAATTATTTCTATGGTCAACCTCACATCTTGTTCCTTCTTGCTATTTAAGTATTTATGTAGGTAGATAGGTATTTATTAATGGCTTGGTATGTTTGAACAACTCCACTTATTAGTAGAAATGTGGACCTAAAAAGAAGAAAGGGAAGATGCCCATATTTTTTCCTTTGTGTAATGCAATGTAAAAGAAAAGAAAGAGAACCTAATCCTGGGGGTATTTTAGTTTTTCTTTTTTTAGACCTAGAGCTAACAGGTGCAGATAATATTCTTTGAGCATTTCAAAATCTTTATAATTCTTTCAGGTTGTATTTTTTATTTTTCAAAATGGAGCAACTTTTCCCTGCTAAATGAAATCTTTCTCTTGGGGCTGTGAAGAATGTTGTTGATTAAAGCTGGTGTGGAGTTGGAAATGCAGCTCTGTGGAATGTATTTGAACACTGGGCCTGATCCATTTTTAGCCTCTGCTTTGTAGTTAGATGTCCTGGTAGTAAAGTGGAAACTATGGAGATTTATATGTGCCCACAGCTTGGCTGACCTCAGTTAAATCTTAAGAACAATGGCTTGTTCAGTGTCACTGTGGTTTTAGCTCAGATCGGTTACCAACTGCATTCTGAGCCAAGAGTTGTAAAATAAATTCTGGAAGGCTTATTCTAAATGCCTTTGTTCTTAGTCACAGTGAGGAAAAAACTAAATTAAAGAAAGTGATTCAGGAAAACAAAAATGATACAAGACTATTGTTTTATGTTAATAATTCACAAATACTATTAGAGATTAAAGGAGAAATGGTACTCATGACCACTTTGCAACCATTATGCAAGGGTTCTTAGCCTCTGTCTGTGAATAGGTTTCAACAGAGTTTTGGATGATCTGAAATTATATGTAAAATTAGGTCCAGATGAGATTTTTTTTTTTTTTGCTGAGAGTGACCCTAGCTTTCATCATATTGTCAGAGAGCTCTGTGACTCAACAATGGTCACCACCACTGCACTAGAAAATCTACATATAAATATCAGCCCAGTGTGTGAGCTGATGATCCCTTCCTAGGGCCAATATTATAGGGAATAAGGATGAAATAATGCAGGTGTTTACAGGGAATGTGATATATGGAAACAAGCGTTTTCAAAATCCTCTCTGTTGAATAAGATGGGAAGAAAAAAGAACTATTTTGTTATGCTTGATAAGTAAGAATGAATAACTTTCAGAGGATAACACAGCATATTACTTGGATGATGAGTCTCTCAACCCTCTGAGGTTATGGTAGACACTATTGTCTGATTCTAAGCAGATTAAAATCCAGCCCTTACAGTGCTTCCCTGGTGGCTCAGTCAGAAAAGAATCTGCCTGCAATGCAGGAGACCAGGGTTCAATCCCTGGGTTGGGAAGATCCCCTGGAGAAGGAAATGGTAACCCGCTTCAGTATTCTTGACTGAGAAATTTCATGGACAGAGAAACCTGGTAGGCTACAGTCCATGGGATCGCAAAGAGTCAGACACAACTTAGCAACTAAATCAAGAGATATTAAAATATAGCCTCTTCTCTAAAGAAAGATCTAACTATCATATATAAGAAAAAGGCACCGTAGTTCCTGGGTAGAAAATGTAGCATTCTGGGATTTGTCTTCCAGAATTTAAGTACCAAGAAAATGATGAACCATATTACTTCCTATATGGTAGGAGAAGGTCTGGGGAAAATCCAAGGAAAACAGAAAGCCAGTTATTCTTTTATCCCCCTAGAAATGGGCCGGTTTGTTGTCAGTCTTACTTCTTTAAAAGGCAACTGGTCTGTCTTCTGAATCCCTCAAACAAACCCTGAGTCCAAAGAGGGTAGCATTCAGTGTGCACCAATTTTCTACTCCCACTGCTGTAAATCTGTGGCTTGTTTGCGAATAGAGAACTAGAAGTAGCACTCCTGGCAATACCAGTTTTTCATACAATTGGCAAGTTGTCATAGCTCCATAGAACTGTGGAATGCTAAAGCAGGAAGAGACTAAAAGCTCATCTAATTCAAGCCCTTCCTTCCACAGATAACGAGGCCCAGAAACACAGGCTTCGACTCTCTGCCTCTTTTGTTTTGTTCTAAATTGAAAATACTACCCATCAGTCTCTTTTGCAGGCTAAAAACAAGTTTAGAGGATATAGATACCCCCAAATGGCATTAATCTTTTGTAGGCAGGTGAATCAGGCTATGAGAAGGAAGACATGTCCCCTTAAGGAGTAGGAATAGAGTGAGTAGCCAAAGGTGGAGGAAGGGCCGTGCAGTCACCTCCCAGCGCCCAGAGGTGAAACAGTACCTCTGTTCACTGCTGGCTGAGCAGTGGGTGTAACTGAGCCTCCCCGCAGAGATCCCCCAGCTCTGAGAGCCCAAGGGAACCAGTGGGGCAGACTTGACCTTTTCCACACCAGCCTTTCTGGGTGAAACAGGAGCAAGCAAGAGCACCTCAGATGAGGACCCAGTTAATAGTTGATAAGTGCTCAGTGCTCAGTCCCTCAGTCATGTCCGAGTCTTTGCGACTCCATGGACTGTCCAGGCTCCTCGGTCCATGGGATTTTCCAGGCAGGAATACTGGGTTGCCTTGCCCTCCAGGGAATCTTCCCAACCCAAGGATCTAACCCAGATCTCTCTCATTGCAGGTGAGTTCTTTACCGTCTGAGCCATCAGGGAAGCCCATATACCGCAGTGCCAAGTTGTAAATATATAGAGAGAGGCAGTTTTACAGGAAAAATGGTAGAATAATAAAAATGAGTTCAGCTCTATTGTGGCCACTCAGTAAAGTCTAGTGGCAATGTATAGATAAGTCAGAAATGAAAATGGAGCTTCTGTTTTCAAGCTTTTGCAAATACCTCTGTGTCATGCTGGGATGACCTACCCGTCTTTCAATGTCCAGCTCTTCCACAAAGGCTTCCCTGATAGACCCAGACAGAAATTGTCTCTAAGCTTGTAAATTCAAGTTTTGTTTCCTCTGCTCTTTCTGCTTATCTGCCTGCCTGCCTTCTGTCCTTCCATCCTTTTTCCTTTGATTGACGTAATACAATGCATCAGGCTGGTAGCATTTGCAGCCCTACTAGACAGTAAAGGTCTCAGAAAACAAGTCTTTAATTTAATATGTAATCTTCATATCCCCCTCCCACACCAGCATCAACCATAGAATTGTGCACACAGAGGATAAACAGTAAGTTTTCTGTTGAATAAATGAAATTATTATGGAAAATTAAGGCTTTCTGTTTGAAATCTACCTTCTTTTGCACCTTTTAAAATGTCAGCTTGTCTGTGTACTAAGTTTATGTTTAACGTTACAAGAAAAAACTTAGCTCTTTTCCAAAGCAATTATATCATTTTACATTCCCATACCAAGGTACAGGGATTCCAGCTTATCCACATTAGTTATTTTCTATTTCTTGGAAGGAAAGTTATGACCAACCTAGATAGCATATTCAAAAGCAGAGACATTACTTTGCCAACAAAGGTCTGTCTAGTCAAGGCTATGGTTTTTCCAGTAGTCATGTATGGATGTGAGAGTTGGACTGTGAAGAAAGCTGGGCACCAAAGAACTGATGCTTTTGAACTGTGGTGTTGGAGAAGACTCTTGAGAGTCCCTTGGACTGCAAGGAGATCCAATCAGTCCATTCTAAAGGAGATCTGTCCTGGGTATTCTTTGGAAGGAATGATGCTAAAGCTGAAACTCCAATACTTTGGCCACCTCATGCGAAGAGTTGGAAAAGACCCTGATGCTGGGAGGGATTGGGGGCAGGAGGAGAAGGGGACGACAGAGGATAAGATGGCTGGATGGCATCACCGACTCGATGGATGTGAGTTTGAGTGAACTCCAGGAGATGGTGATGGACAAGGAGGCCTGGCGTGCTGCAGTTCATGGGGTCACAAAGAGTTGGACATGACTGAGTGACTGAACTGATCATTTTTTACAGACTGTCTTTTAGGTATGTGGTGGAGTATCACTGTGGTTTTAGCTTGCACTTACTTAATAGCTAATGATGTTGGCCATCTTTTTAATGTGTTTGGTAGCCATTTGTGTACTTCTTTGGTGAAATGCTTGTTCAAATCTTTTGCCCGTTTTTAAATTGGATTTTTTTCTGCTTATTATTGAGTTGTCAGAGTTATTTAAATATTTTGTATATAATTCCTTTCTTAGATGTATGTTTGGAAATATTTTCTCTCATTCTGTGCCTTGTCTTTTCATTCTTTTAACAGTGTCCTTCAGATACCAGAACGTTTTGATGAAGTTTGATTTGTCACTTTTTTCCTTTTTCAGTCATGCTATTGGTGGTATATCTAAGCATAATTTGGCTTATTCAACATCATTTTTGTTGTTGTTGAGTCGCTAAGTCATATTTGACTCTTCGTGACCCCTGGACTACAGCACATCAGACTTCCCTGTCCTTCATGATCTCCTGGAGTTTGCTCAAACTCAAGTCCTTTGAGTTGATGATGCCATCCAACTGTCTCATCCTCTGTCGCCCCCTTCACCTCCCGCCCTCAATCTTTCCCAGCATCAAAGTCTTTTCCAATCAGTCAGCTCTTTGCATCAGGTAGCCAGAGTATTGGAGCTTCATAGAGTTTCTCATATCTTTTTTTCTAAGAGTTTTATAATTTTAGCTTTACATTTAGAAATATCCATTTTGAATTATTTTTTTTTGTATGTGCTGTGAAGTTCTAAATTCATCCCTTCACATATACATAGACTGTTGTCACAGCACCATTTGTGGAAAAAACTATCCTTTCCCCTTAAATCATTTAGCTCCTTTATCAAAAATATATTGACCATGTATGGCTGAGTCCCCTCACTGTTCACCTGAAACTATCACATTGTTAATCGACTATATCCCAATACAAAATAAAAAGTTTTAAAATAATAATAAAGAAAAAGAGCTTTGGAAAGAAAAATCAATTGACTGTAAATAAAAAGGTTTATTTACAGATCCTCAATTCTGTTGCATTGATCTGCGTGCCTGTCCTTAGGCCAGTACCACACTTTCTTAACTACTGTCGCTTTATAAAAAGTTTTGAAATTGGTGGATGTAAGTTCTCAAACTGAGTTCATCTTTCACAAAAAAATTTTTGCCTGTGCAGTTCCTTCATATTCCCATATAAATTTTAAGATCGCCTTGTCAATTTCTACAAAGAGAAAAGTCTTCTGGCAATTTAATAAAAATTATGTAGAAAGCATAAATCAATTTTGAAAAAGATGCCATTTTAACAGTGCTGACTCTTTCAATCCATGAACATGGATATTTATTTATTTAGATCTTTGTTTTACTTATCATATAATGTTTTGTAATCTGCAGTGTAAAGTCTTGTACTTCTATGTTAAAATTTTTCCTAAATATTTTATTCTTTTTGATGGAATTGTGAGTGGAGTTGTCTTAATTTTATTTTTTTCATTGTTCACTGCTAGTAAACAGAGGTGTAATTGATTTTTGTGCTTTGATTCTGTATCATGTGACCTTGCTGAACTCATTTATTAGCATTAGCATGTGTGTGTGTGTGTGTATTCCTTAGCATTTTCTATATACACAGTTATAACATCTGTAACTAAAGTTAGACTTGCTTTCCAATTTTTCAGTTTAACTAATTGCCTCGACTATTCTTCACTGTGCTGTAAACGTCAGTACAATATTGAATAGAAGTGGCAACAGCAAGTATCATAGCCTTGTTCCCCATCTTAGGAAGAAAGGATTTAGTTTTTTTACTATTAGATATGATACTAGTTATAGATTTTTCATAGATGGCCTTTATCAGATTGAGGAAGTTCCCTTCTATTCTTATTTAGTTGAGAATTTTTTAACATGCAAGAAAGCTGAATTTTGTCAAAATTTTTTTGCACCTCTTGAGATAATAATGTGGTTTTTGTTCTTTATTCTCTTAATATGGTATATTATACTAATTGGTGTTCAGATATTAAATCAACCTTGCATCCCTAGGCTAAATTCTGCTTGGTTTTATATATTGCTGGATTCAGTTTACTGATATTTTGTGAAGGATTTTTGTGCCTATGTGTATGAGGGATATTGGTTTGTAGTTTTTTTAAAAAATTATAATGTCTTTGGCTTTGATATCAGGTAATACTGGCCTTATAGAAAAAGTTGGGAAGTATTTCCTTCTCTTCTGTATTTTTAAAAATATGAAAATGATTGGTTTGTTTCTTCCTTAAATAGGTCATGTAATTCGTCAATGAAAGCATTTAGGCCTGGGCTATCCATTGTGCATGGATTTTTAAAAATATTTATTTATTTATTTATTTGGCTGTGTTGGGTCTTAGTTGTGGTACATGGGCTCTCTAGTATATGGGATTAGTTGCTCCACAGCATGTGGGATCTTAGTTCCCTGACCAGGGATGGAATCTGGGCCCCTTGCATTGCAAGGCAGATTCTTAACCTGTGGACCATCAGGGAAGTCCTTGTGCATAGATAAATTACTAATTCAATTTCCTTATTTGTTATTGATCTGTTATGATTTTTAATTTCTTCTTGAATTAGTTTTGGTTATTTAAATTTTTATGGGAATTTTTCCATTTCATTTAAGTCATCTAATTTTTTGGCATAAATGCATTTATCATGTTTCCTATATGAAAGATTTGCTTTAGCATTTCTTGTAAGGCAGGTCTGCTAGCAATGAATTCTCTCTTTGTCAATGTCTTTACTTTGTTTTCAGTTTTGAGCAGTAGTTTTGCTGGATATAAAACTCTTGATTTAGTTTTTCCCCCAGCACTTAAATATGTCATATGAATGTCTTCTGGGATGTATGGTTTCTGATGTGAAATCAGTCATTAGTATCTTGTTCCCTTGTATGTGATGAATCATTTTACTCTTGCTATTTTCTAGTTTTCTCTCTGGATTTGGCTTTCAACAGTTTGACTATGATATGTCTACATGTGTATCTCTTTGGGAGTATCATACTTGGGTTTGTTGAGCATCTTGGATTCACAGAGTACTATTTTTACTCAAATTTGGGGAATTTTAAGGAAGCAACAGTTAGAACTGGACATGGAACAACAGACTGGTTCCAAATAGGAAAAGGAGTACGTCAAGGCTGTATATTGTCACCCTGCTTATTTAACTTATATGCAGAGTACATCATGAGAAACACTGGGCTGGAAGAAACACAAGCTGGAATCAAGATTGCCGGGAGAAATATCAATAACCTCAGATATGCAGATTACACCACCCTTACGGCAGAAAGTGAAGAGGAACTAAAAAGCCTCTTGATGAAAGTGAAAGTGGAGAGTGAAAAAGTTGGCTTAAAGCTCAACATTCAGATAACGAAGATCATGGCATCTGGTCCTATCACTTCATGGGAAATAGATGGGGAAACAGTGGAAACAGTGTCAGACTTTATTTTTGGGGGCTCCAAAATCACTGCAGATGGTGATTGCTGCCATGAAATTAAAAGATGCTTACTCCTTGGAAGAAAAGTTATGACCAACCTAGATAGTATATTCAAAAGCAGAGACATTACTTTGCCAACAAAGGTCCGTCTAGTCAAGGCTATGGTTTTTCCAGTGGTCATGTATGGATGTGAGAGTTGGACTGTGAAGAAAGCTGAGTGCCGAAGAATTGATGCTTTTGAACTGTGGTGTTGGAGAAGACTCTTGAGAGTCCCTTGGACTGCAAGGAGATCCAACCAGTCCATTCTAAAGGAGATCGGTCCTGGGTGTTCTTTGGAAGGAATGATGCTAAAGCTGCAACTCCAATACTTTGGCCACCTCATGTGAAGAGTTGACTCATTGGAAAAGACTCTGATGCTGGGAGGGATTGGGGGTAGGAGGAGAAGGGGATGACAGAGGATGAGATGGCTGGATGGCATCACCGACTCGATGGACAGGAGTTTGGGTGAACTCCGGGAGTTGGTGATGGACAGGGAGGCCTGGCGTGCTGCGATTCATGGAGTCGCAAAGAGTCGGACACAACTGAGCGACTGAACTGAACTGAAGCCATTATTTCTTCAAATATCTTTTCCTGCCCTTTCTCTCTTCCTCCTCTTTCTGGTACTAACATTACTCACATAGTGGTATATTTGATGTTGTCTGAGAACCTATTTTTTCTTCATTCTTTTTCTGTTTGTTTTTTTCTTTAGATTGTATAGCTTCTATCTTCAGCTTACCTGATTATCTTATTCTTTTATATAAAATCTTTTGGGTCCCTTTAATAACTTTTTCATTTAAGTTATTGTACTTTTAAACTCCAGAATATCCATTTGACCTTATTTTACAATTCCTATCTTTTTGTTGACATTCTTTCTTTTTGAGTCATTATTATACTTCCCTTTAATTATTTAAACATGGTTTCCTTAATTAGCCTTTGAATATACTTCCTTATTTTTGAACATATTTCTAATTACTGTTTTGAAGTCTTTGCTAAATCCAATATCAGGGTGCACTTAGAGACAATTTTTATTTACTGCTTTTTTTCTTCTAGCGTGCATCACCTTCTCCTATTTCTTCTCATGTCTCAATTATTTTGTTGTTGAAAATAGCACATAATAGATAACATATTGTAATAATTCTGGATTCTGAATTTTCCCCAAATGTGTTGCTGCTGTGTTTTGTTTAATTACTTGCCTAAACACATTTATAGACTCTGTTTACCCAGCACTGTTACTGCTGATGTCTTTCTTTAGTGTTTTAAAAAATTATTGTTCTTATTTTTAAGCCTGAATCCATAGGGATCACTTGGTATTTGCATAGATTAATGATCAGTCAATGAATGGTCAGACATCTGTTCTCAAACCTCTCAAGACAGTAAAGCTTCCATCCTCTGGCAATAGATCTGTGTGTCTGGGTGTGTGTGTTGGGGAGCATATTTGAAGTCCAGGTCATTTAAAAATGTGTATGCCCTGGATTTGTTTGCCTCTAGACTCCCTTGTCTCTTCTCTGCACACACAGGCTTACAGTCAGCCAATCTTATGTGGATAACCTGAGTCCTTTCCAGTTTTTTCTAGTCAAGCACATGGAGAGAGCTTATGAAGGCCCCCATGGTGGTCTTATTTTTCAAATCTTCCCGTTACATCTCTGAGTGATCTGCCCATCTGCTGCTTGTTCCAACCATGACTGTATCCTAAGACTGACTGAGCTGCTGGTCTTCCCTTGTTTGTTTGATACTTAGATGGTTATTGTTACTCACAGTGTTGCTGGTTGTGGAGTTTTATCATGCTCTGCTCCAAATCAGCCCCTCTGACAGTGAATATTAAGAGTTTCTCACCTTTTCCCACCTTAGTAGAACTACTTTATAGATTGAGCTGGGGCTGGGTGGGAAAGAACTAGACAAGCATGTCGCACAGACTCCCACTATTCAGACTTGAAGCTCAGTATCTTTTCATGAATAGTCACATGTCAGTGTAGTGTGTCCTGTATTTGATTTTCAGAGGCCTGAGTGGGTTGGTTTCGACAATTGTATCCAGTTTTATCACTGCTTTTTTGGAGAGAGGAACTGCTGAACTATTCACTCCACCATACTGGAAGTCCCACCTCTGCATTGGTCATTCTTACTAGTTCCTCAGCTGATTCTGATGTGAAGTCAGGGTTGAGAATCACAGAGATAGGATATGGTTACAGGAGGTTGAATCTTGATTTCACCTCATTCAATAAACACTTACTGAACACTATCAGGCACTGGACACAGTGCTGAGGATATAAATCTAACTTTTAGGCCATCCCTCTCCTTGAATAGTCACAGGAATGGAACAGAGAAGAAAATCAATAACGTACTGTAATCATGAGCATATGTGGGTGGGTGGTGCTGGGTTTGGGAGTAGTGTCAGCAAAAGACAAAGCCTATAGCTCATCATTTTTTTCTAGAACATGCTGATAAGTTGTCATACTTTTTTCAGAAAGTAATATAGCCATTAAGTAGATCCATACTTAACATAAGCAGGCATAGTTACTCATCCTGAGGAACTAGGACAATTTTTCACAATTACATGAAATTACAATGATTATAAATATGACTTTGAAGAACTAGCATTTGACTTCATGTAAAGTTTCTTAATGCTTTATTTCTTTATTTTTAAAGTTTCTTAATGCTTTCATGAGTTTCTTAACGCTTTATTTCTAATTGGACTGTGATGATTTCATAACCTGTATGTTTTGTGCTGTGCTTACTCACTCAGTTGCATTCGACTTTTTGTGAGATGTGAATAAATTCAGAAATAGCTTATCAACATCAGAGTCATTATGGGCAGTGTGACATGTTGTTGTGGTTTCTGAAGTGGGGAGTCCATGAAGGCAAGCCAAGGAAGTGTAGGAAGATATATTAGCACTTCTGTATTTAAAAAGATTAAATTTGGCCCTGAACATTTTTCTGTTATTTCATAAAGTGAGAATATTTATTCAGCAGTATATGTATAAAATTTATAAATAGACAGATATATAGGTGACAAGATCAAACATGTTTGGATCGAGAAGACTCAGACACGAAGTTGAAGGCCACTGGCATAGAGGAAAGAACATTAACACACATGGGTGCTGGTCCTAGTTCACCTACCAACTTGCTGGGTGAAACTGGGCAAGTTACAAAGACACTCTAGGTCTTCTACATCTATAAAGCAAGGAGGGTTGTATAAATGTCCAGTGATTCTATAGTAGTTTTGTTCTTGCTTTTCCTGTCAAGAATAATTATGAAGTTGTATGAGCAGAAGGTTATGTTGTTGTTGTTGAGTATTTGAACTGGATGAAGTGCAAGTTTATTTCTGAGTTCCTGGAACATTTCTAGAGAGAGCTTTCTCCTGGGCTACATCCCTTCTCTATGGCGCTGCTGGTCATAGATGTGATGATGTCAAACAAACCATGATATATCCTTAAATTCTACTAACTTTAGGCATATTAACACATATAACACATATAACACAGTAGTAGAGTACAGGTAGATGTACCTAGACACAGTTATGTGTGGGTGCACCTGCACACACAAATCAATCCTTACCTATAGTTTCAAAATTTACCTGAGTTTCAGGGGCTTCCCAGGTGGCTCAGTGGTAAAGAATCCACCTGCCAATGCAGGAGACATGGGTTTGATCCCTGGGTCAGGAAGATCCCCTGGAGAAGGCAATGACAACCCACTGGAGTATTCTTGCCTGGGAAGTCCCATGGACAGGGGAGCCTGGAGGGCTACAGTTCATAGGGTCGCAGAGTCAGACACGACTTGGCAACTAAACACAATAGCTTATTTTCACTGCCTTCATGAATTGAAATTCAGAAAGAATCAAGATTTAAGACACAAAGAACATTAAATATAGTTTTAATAGTTAAAAGACCACATTGATTCATGCATACCGAACTTCAAGTGTCTACTCAGAAACTGGCTTTTGAGACAGGATTATTTTCAAAATTTAGATGCAACTAAAAGCCCAAGAGATTAGCAAGCCTTTATTTAGCTCTTTGATGTAACTTCAAAGAAATTCAAATTTAAAAAAGAAATTTAAATTTTACATTTTCTATTGAACTCCTTTAAAGACATTATTTGACTTTAAAATTTGATAGAGTAAGATGTTAGGTTTCCGTGTTCTTGGGAAAGAACAATTGATGGCTTTTCTTCACATAATTAGTTACACAATTATTGCATAGTCAGTTTCTTAAAACTTCACTGAGTTTTAAACTCAATCAGATGAAGATGTCTTCTCAGACATCTTTGATAAATGACTTAACATTACCAAATACTCTGTTAGCACAGTATTTTAACATTTAATCCTAAACACACTCTTCTTGTTAGCTTGAAGAAACTTTAGAGAGCATAGTAAATGTTTGATATCTTCCAAGTACTTTGGATTTTCTAAATAATACTATATAATATATAAAATCACAGTCCTTTTATGAAGTCTTTTGTTCCAAATGAAATATGACATAAAAACTAATGATAGTCCCATAAATCTTTACTATAAAGTTCAACTATTAAAAATTGTCTGCTATGATTTACCTGTGAGAATAGAATAATCACATTCTGGCACATTGTACATAACAAATGCTTCATTTGAAAGATTTATCTTAAAGGGAAAAATGACTGAAAAAAAGGAACAACAATACAACAAAAAGAATGACAAATCTGACTTTTACTAAAGGATAATTGATTTACAGAATTTTGTTGTTTTCTGTCAAACATCAGCATGAATCAACCATAGTAATACATATGGCCTCTTTTAATATAAGCAAACATTGAAAATATTCCCATGAGGATATGAGTGTAGACAGTAGAATGAAAATAAATAGTAAAAAGAGCAAAAATAGAGAAATGAGAAAAATTAGAAAATGCAAATGTTCTATAAATAGAAAAAAAGAAGCTCAAACTCCATAATTAATTTTATTTTGTATAGTAATGGAATTAAAAGAGTGATGGAAAATACCACTTTAAACTTAGACCTGTATTAGCACAGCCTGTACTTTGTAACTCACTAAGGGTTTAGAATGCAATCATTTTGCTGTTGCTTGGAACAGCCACCCAGGAACAAATTTCACTAACCCTTCCAACTGGTAACCAATCCACAAGCTTGAATTCAATGTTCTAACCTTTAGTGTTAATGCTGATCATAGAACAAGAGCTACATATTCACCCTGGGGGAGGGGCGATTAGTGGGGGAGGAAGAGGTCTGTCATTTCCATGCTACCCCTCCACTCCGGGAATTAAAGCCAGTAGCCCACCATATACTCCCAGGTCCAGAATCACTGTACTCCCAGGGCATTCTAGAAGCCCAAGAGTTCTGTGTTGCTTGCTTAGCAGAGGATAAGTTTATTTGCATTATTGTGTATCCATTTTGTACTATGTACATGCACTGTCTTCTTTTGATCTAAGTAATTCCTGCTTTTCCTAATGTTTTTTAAAGATTGAGAAACAATCAAGGTTTGGACTTTGGAAGGTTTTTTCCGTTTTAACCAGGCAGCTTGGTTTTTCCATGCCACACCATTCACATGCTTCATTTTCTTTTCAAATTTTCTCGACACTAGGGACCTTTTTTAAAATATGTATTTCTTATTTTTAATTGGAGGGTAATTGCTTTTCAATATTGTGATGGTTTCTGCCATACATCACCATGAGTCAGCCATAGGTATATATCCCCTCCCTCTTGAACTTCCCTCCTACCTCCTTCCCCACCCCAACCCTCTAGGTTGTCACAGAGCACTAGCCTTGGGTTCCCTGCATCATACAGCAAACTCCCCTGGCTATCTGTTTTACATGTGGTAACGTGTATGTTTCAGTGCTATTCTCTCAAATCATCCCACCCTCTCCTTTCCCCTCTGTGTCCAAAATTCTGTCCTTTATGTGCGTGTCCTTTGCTGTTGTGTGCATAGGATCATCCCTACCATCTTTCTAAATTCCATATATTAGAGATCTTTTTAATATTAATTTTCAATTTCAGAATCAATTCAAGTCTATAGAAAAATTGCAAAGGTCATACAGAGAGTTTCTGTATGATTTCTTATTGTGACTTTCTGTCATTGCAATGGAGATGAGAGACCTTTAACCTGAGTCCATGGATTGACTTCAGACAGTCCACAAACTCCTGGATTTTATGCCAAATTCTGCATTTGAATGAAAATGCACTTCATTTCATCCAAGAACTATATAGATTAAGATTGTACTTTTAATGTCATCAATCCTTTTCTCTAGGTGCAATCTCAGTTGTCTTGTTTCCCACTCTAACACATTTTTTGCGTTATTAGAACAATAGCTGACTCCAAGCATCACAGGCACCAGTGTGCATGGGTGGATTTTTGTGTGTACTACAGCATCATCAAAAGGTTCTTTATCAAATTTGTAATTTTCCAAGTAACTTGATGCTGTGTATTCATCTAAAATATATTAATTCTATTGTTTAATGAGCTCAATGTTCTTTCAAATAGAGTCTGCTACATTATACAAAAACCTGAAGTTCAGCCTCAAGGCCCTGCTTCAGAATTGCCTGGGCTCTGGATACAGAAAATTTGCTTTATTTTTGTTTATCAATCCTCTGAAAGCATTTGAATGCACAGTGTATCCAAACTATTCATGTAGGCTGCCTACATTTCCAACATAAACTTAACAGCAAAGATTATTCAGAAACATTACCAAAGCACAGCTGCTTTCCCCTGAAACTTTAATGAGAAAAAGCCATGAAATTACCACAGACCTATTTTTCTTATGTCTGGATAGAGTGCATTATGTGAGGTCATTTTCACTCTATTTTAGTTCTAAAGATAGAAGATAATTATAACATTAGCCATCTAGGAGTCTATGCAACACTCCTAAATTTAAAACTTCTAAACATTTTTTAAATTATTGACTAACATTAGGGTGTTTTTTGTCAGACTTACAGATTCCAGTCTGATGTTGGATTATTCATCCAAGTTGAGCCCCCAAACAAAGAGAGCCAAGAAGAGCCTTCTCTCTGGAGAGGAGAAAGAAAATCTGCCAAGTGACTACATGGTGCCTATTTTCTCAGGACGGTACGTATGGATTCTCTCCCTGGATCTGATTTTTAGAAAGTGGAGAGAGACGTCCCTGGTGGAACTATTTAAAATTAAGACCCCATGCTCCCAATGCAGAGGACATGGGTTTGATCCCTGGTCAAGGGACTAAATCTCACATGCTGCAATTAAGAGTTTGTATGCCACAGTGAATATCGGGGATCCTGCATACCGCAAGTAAGACCCAGTGCAGACAAGTTAATTAATTAATTAATTTTAAAAAGAAGTGGGGAATAAATGTTTTCAGGTAGTAATAATAATATCAGCTATCATTTACTGAGCATTTACTTTGTACTGGTTGAGAAAGGTCTGAGAACCTCGGAACTGCGCATAGTGGGAGATGTGATCATTGTAAAAATGTTTGCCATTACATAGAATGGCTGTATGACAACAGAGATTATGATTAGAGACTTATTTCTAATTATGTAACTAGTTGAAACTAGAAGCAGAGTATTGGATGCTAGTGATTGGACACTGTATACAGTTGCTATAGTTAGGGCACAAAGAAAGGTTAAAACTATAAAATATTGGGTGAACTAAAAGAAAAAAATCAAATGGTACATTTAGGTAAATTGGTTGCCAGTGTGGTTTTAATTATTATTCATTAAGAAGAAAAAAAATCCTTAGATAACGTAGACTAACTAAAAGCATTGCAGGCATAGCTTGAATGCCTGGCTTATATTTGTTAAATATAAAATAGATTACTATTTATTTTGAGATAAAATTCAAACAAAATAATCACTAAGTCACAAGTCTGTGTAATGCCAAATTTCTGTTTATAATATAAACAGTTTTGAATGATAATATATACAAAGAAATCTTGAACAGAGACTTGTCTAAGACACCAAATTAAAGTTTAACAGAGACTTTCTGAGCCTTCCCTGTTTATTTTCCTTTGAATGGACATTATTCACAAAGCTAATGTGATGTTCAAAACAAGGTTGCCCTCTCTGGGCAAAAGCTATCAGGAAAATCAGTAGGCAATAACTCGTGATTTTTGGTGACCTACTTCTGTTTCCCTGCATTTTCTCTTCCCATCGATTTTGATGATTCCTTTCCCAATTGTTTCAGAGGCTGATGTCATAACTGCTGCAAACTTACTTAGGAAAGGGATAAACAATATTCTATTTTTAGCCTTTATTTTCTATCTTTGATTTTTTATATCTGATTTTTCAAATGGAACTTTATAGACAAACAGGCTTATATTGTGAAGTATGCATGCCCAGACTCAGCTTCTTCACAGTTGGTTTAATAGCACTCACATTCCTTTTAGGAGATGACTAGATTGGAGGAGAAAAATATTTAATTTTGTGCTTTTAAAAAAATCATTTAAAAGTCATGTCAGCTTAGCATTAACCTATATGGCATGACTCTCCACATGTGTGGGCACAAAATGAAGCTTCTCACTCTCTCCAGCTTTTTCCTGCCCTTTTCTCACCAAACCATTTTGTTCCTTCCAGACCAGTGTCAAGAATTATTTACAGAATAAGCTGTGATAGATGAAAGTTTGAATAAAAAATTTATATTCTAGGTTTTATTTCCAGTTCTTCGTTTTTTATATGGAGCCGTCTCCTATATTCTATTACTATGAAAATAACACTTCATAATGATGTTCATTAACATTTAAGAGAATGGGAAAGTAATGAACATTTGTTGAGTACCTGTTGTTTGCTGGAAATCATTGTAAGTGCATTATATATAAACAATCCTTCTAAGTCCTCCATTCAGCCCTGGAGTGGTATTAGTATGTCAGTTTTTTGCACAAGGAAATCAAGGCACTTGTAATGGTTGAGTTGAGAGTCCCCCTAGAACTGGAAAATGCAAATATAGTACATTTTTGGAGAATACGATTTCTTCTGGATGGCACTTGAAAATTCCACTTCTTACAGTGTAGGTAGGGCTTCCCAGGTGACACTAGTGGTAAAGATCCCGGCTGTCAATGCAGGAGACATAAAAGACATGGGTTTGATCCCTGGTTGGGAAGATCCCCTGACGGAGGGCACAGCAACCCACTCAGGTGTTCTTGCCTGGACAGAGGAGCCTGGTGGGCTATAGTCCATAGGGTTGCAGAGAGTCAAAGAAGACTGAAGTGACTTGGCACACATGCTCTAAGTAGAGCTAACTTTATGTCAGCAACCGGTTTTAAACTGAGATAGAGGATTGCTTTTGATGTTAGCATCATATTCTTGCTCTTATACCCAGATTATAGCAGGGTTATCGCTGACATGCACATATGCACTTACTTAAAGGCAAATGTCCTTGCTGTTCTGGGTCAAAAATATATTTTTAAGTGTACTTGAGTTTTCCTAATTGCAGTTGCTGCCCTCTTCCCCACCCCCAACCTCCATGTCCTGTGGCATGTGGGATCTTCCTGGATCAGGGGTCAAACCCATGTCCCCTGCATTGGCAGGCTGATTCTTATCCACTGTACCACCAGGGAAGTCCCGCATAACCTGTATTATTTTGGAAAGGAAACTGCTAGGCATAAGGATCACACATACATATATAGCTTATTTATGTGTGCAGCAGCTCTGGGTAATGCATTCTGTCATCTGAGTTACAGAATCCAGATAAAGCACACCAGTCATAAATCAGGATCCCAGTCACACAACTGTCTGTCATTTTACAATGCTGTCTTCTCTAGAAGGAAGTCATAAATTAATATTTTATTACAAACTAAACTGTGTTTATACACACTAAGGAAACCAAAGAAATTATATTGGGCAAGTTATCTTACTTCTCTGTGTCTTGTTACCATATGTCTAAAGTAGAAAGGATACAGTTTACTTCAAAGGGTTGTTGTAGGGGAAAATGAGATAATTTATGCAAACAGCACTTGGTAGAGCACCCTGGCCACAACAGGTATTACTATCGTCATCATCATTTGTTAAGGTGATGGTCACGTCCATGTGTGAAGAGTTAGCTCCTGTGGGCCAGTGTTTTGTATGTCAGGTTTTCCTTGGGCACAGTGTACAACATCTGAGGTCTGGTGCTTTAAACTTGGCAAAATTGGGCAATCTTATCACTGACATCCACAATAACCATATTTTGCTCTTATTTTATTTTAGCCAAGTGCATGTCAGTGGAATTACAGACACGGAAGAGCAAAGAATTAAAGAAGCTGCTGCTTACATAGCCCAGAGGAATCTCCTTGCTAGTGAGGAAGGTGTAACAGCCAGCAAGCAGTCCTCAGTATCTAAGCAGTCCATGTCCACGCTTCACCAGGAAGAGGCCTTTGAGAAGAAGTCAAGGAAAGTTGCCATTCGAGAAAAGGCGGAACAGCTGTCACTGAAAAAAACGGTAAGAAAAGAAAATTTAACATAACTTACAAAAGTATAAGTGCCACCACTACATATAAAATGGGCTTCCCTGGTGGATCAGATGGTAAAGAACCTGCCTGCAATGCAGGAGACCTGGGTTCAATCCCTCGGTTGGGAAGATCCCCTGGAGGAGGGCATGGCAACCCACACCAGTATTCTTGCCTGGACAATCCTGTGGACAGAGAAGCTAATAAGGACCTACTGTAGAGCACAGGGAACCCTACTTAATACTCAGTAATGATCTTTATGGGAATAGAATCTAGGAGTGTTTACATGTATGTGCATAACTGATTCACTTTGCTGTGCAGCAGCAACTAATACAGCATTGTAAATCAACTAGACTGCAATAAAAATTAATCTTAAAAAAGTAGAGATGCAGGTAACATTGTGCATGTGTGTAATAAAGATTAATTAGTTTCAAATGAAGAAATCTGTGGTCTTGTGGAGAAATAAGAAAAAAGGGGAAAGACATCAAAATATATAGTTCAAAGAAAGACAGACTTTATAGTTTTAAGTTCTGTGAAACTTTAGGTTCTACAGAAATTAAAGTTCTTGAGAACCTTAAGAAATCTACCTTTGGAAAGTACAATATGTTGCTCAGGCTTAGAATGTTAAAAATTAAGTGATATGTCTGTTTTTTAAAAGGGATAAGGGGAGTTCGTTTGCTCCAAATACCAAAGTAAGACTCCAAATGAAAAATTGATCATTTTGATTTCTACATTTCATTTTTGTAGCACATGTTACTTTGATTTCATGTCTTGATAATTTTTTTTCAGTTAGAAGAAACTGAGGCATTTCATAAAAAGTTGAATGAAGATAATCTTCTCCATGCTCCTGAATTTGTCATTAAACCTCGTTCCCATACTGTTTGGGAGAAAGAAAATGTAAAATTACACTGCTCTGTAGCCGGCTGGCCAGCACCTCGTCTCACATGGTATGCTATCTTTTTGAAAGCTTCTCATAGAATTGATTACTCAAAGTTAATTTTAAATCCTGTGAAAATATGTGGATTTATGAACATGCAAGAGTCAGTGAAAGCATCTGTAAGTTCGAGTAAATTTTTTTAAATAGTGAAGAAAGAATACATGCATGGAAGGAAGAATGATTTTGCATCCATTATAATTTATTATGATACTTTATAGTCCTCTTATACAAATGGGTCTTTATCTTATATAAAGTGTTAAAATTTAGTCAGCATATTTATTTGGTAACATTTTGTGATGAAAAGCAATGCCACCTTTTAGAGAAATAAAGCCCAGAGGGCTTCATCTCTAGTCCTTATGTGAGTTGAGGTCCTAGTTTCTAAAGCCAAATAAAGAAGGGGATGGGATGGGGATCTATTTCTAATAGGAGGTCTGAAGAAACTTTCATTCCATAAAGAAGAAGCTCCCCTTTTTTTCTGTCCATTATATATCCTATTGCAATTGTCAGTGACTTGGTAACCCCTAAAATCAGAACTCGTATGGCATGAATGTCTGCCATGGAGAGCAGGAATCTGAAGAGGATTGTAAGCCAGTTTTAAAAGGTGTTTTCCGTCTTATTCTACAGTGTGGGTATTTTGCATGCTGCTTTCTTACTCTCAGGAGGGTGTCGCAGTATAAACACTGCAGAGAGTGGCACTGTTGCCCACAGGGAACCAGCTCCTGCTCCCTTTTCTGTCATTTCTAATGTTGTTTGGACACCTCGTTTATATAACGGAGGCTGACAAGATAAACCCTTACCTAAGGTTATTCTTAAGGAGCAAGTGGTGATTTTTTTTTTTAATTCACCTATAATATCAACCTGCCTGTGACCAAACTGGATTTACATACAGTTTTTCTTGTACATAAACTTTTCCCAGAGTTCTTGAGTTTGAAAGTGAGAGAATGAAAAACAAAGCCAGTTATTACCAAGATAAATAATTTATAGTAAACAAAGAGGAGACATGTAAGAACATATTTCAATGAAAATGAAGTTTAAAAAAACCAATTTCCAAGCTTTAAAAATATGAGTATACTATCGTAACCTGGGCTTCCCTGGTGGTTCAGTTGGTAAAGAATCCGCCTGCAATGCGGGAGACCTGGGTTCGATCCCTGCGTTGGGATCGCTTGGAGAAAGAAATGGCAACCCACTCCAGTGTTCCGGACTATACAGTCCATGGGGTTGGAAAGAGTTGGACACGACTGACAAACATAGTAAGCTAGGAATCTGTTCATCTTTATCCCCTGCCTTTGTCTCTGCCTATTGGGTTGCATAGATTGGCCTATAAAAGGGACATTTCCTCTTAAAAACTGATTACTTTTTACTTCAGAAAAAATTCAAACTTTCTTGTAGAAATTCATAAAGAGGGACTTCCCCAGCAGCCCAGTGATTAAGACTCTGCCTTCCAAAACAGGGGATGGGGATTCGATCCCTGGTTGAGGAGCTAAGATCCCAGAAGTTGTGTGGTGTGGCAAAAAAAAAAAAAAAAAAAGAAAGAAATACATAAAGAATAACAAAGTTTTAGCTCCAAGAAATATTACTTGATGAGTAAAAAAATTCCTCATGTTTCATGAATTAAAATGTACTACTGGTAAATGAATACTTGGAGTCTTTAAGTAGATATATTTATTATACAGTGTCCTATCTCTATTTTCCTGATTTTTAAACATCAGAGTTAAAGATGACTTTCAAAAGAATACAAAGTGATCTCTATAAGATAAATATTAATTTCTTAAGCATTTACTTATTCTGTGAGATACACAGTCACTAGAATACAAACATCCCATATACCACTAATGTCACTAAGCCAGAGTGGTGAGGTTCCACAAAGGCAGAGCTCAAATTCCACTGGAGATTGAACTCCTCACATGGTGTTCTTGGGCTGAAAAAGGAGTAATTTAAAAACAAACAAAAAGATATAAACTCCACTGAAAAAATATGAGATGACTAAACTTGGCAACTCTTAAATTCCAGTCAAATTTAAAAATAGAAATACTGTCAGTTTTTAGTGATCCTCACTAATGGGGCTGGGAGTATGATTAATCTCTCAAATCTTTCATGTTTGGCTTTGAAATATTTATTTCCTTAACATGTGAATTTTATGGCATCAGGGCTCATTTTAATCAAAGACAAAAGCACAGAGACAAGATTTGTCTCAGGAAGGACTGGAAGGCTGTTCGTTGACTGGGACAAGACTTCTCTAGTTCCTGCACCCCCTTCAGTGCTTGGAGAACCCAAATCAATTCTGTTCAGAAACTCTTCCAGGAGGGACGAATCAGAGCACTTCACACAAAGCCCTGTTGCCTTACAAGTCAAGTGTGAAGTAAATATGAAAACAAAAGAATCAGTGGACCACTAAGAAAATAGTTCACCTTCCTTTAGCGAGCAAGGTTTGCCCCTGGATAAAGCTGAAATTTGGACAATCAGCTAGCAGATAGCTAAGAACTGGCTCTGGCAATAGCTAAGGTCAGGTTTTGTGGGGCAGGAGGGTTATACAATTTGAGGAGCATCCTTTATAAAAAAAGGTTATAAAGTGAGTCACATGCATTAGTCCATAAGGTGACCTGTGCTGATGAGAAATCCTGCAACTTCAACTTCACTAGTTTCAAGGTAAATCCACCTCTGGGAGTAAATTTCATGTGGGATTAATATATTATACCTTCCTGGATGTGTTGCCTTTTAAAAAATAACCATTGAATGAAGCTCTAATTTACTTTGCAAGCTGCTGGTCCAGATTATGCAATCTTCAGTGAGCATCCTCCCCCTCAATGAACAGAGAACCCACGAGAACCAAGATGTTGGTAATTAATTTGCTGGCCTTGATGTCTCTTTGGTACCGAGCTGCCACCTCCTGGGCCTGACTCTGAGTACAAGTATGAGAGAAACCATTGAGAATGACCTTCCTGAATAGAAGAAGGTCAAGTACAGAAACAAGTTGCCAGTGCTGCTGAGGCCAGTTGTGCTGTCTCCACTTGAGCCTTTAGGTCCTAAGCCACATCTTTCCAAGTCATGTGTGCCCTGGGTCTACTCCCTAAGACTCCTTTCCCAGGAACGTTCAGTTCCAGGTTTCCATTGGCACCCTCAGGCCATGAAAATCCCTGAGGCTGAACAAATGATATCAACATACTGCAGCTGCCCTTCAGCCAGCCCCTGCATACTGACTAAATCTGGATGGAGTCTAGAGCGTACCTGGAGAGCACTTACTGACAGGCGGGCCCATCACTCATCACCATCACTCATCACGGCCAGGTGCAGAGATGCTGAGCAGCACTGCCCTATTCCCAGTTCACCTTCAGAGCAGAAGAAAGCCTGTGGGCCCTGGGTACAGGAGAAAAGTTAGTTGCAAAAGACACAGCAGTAAAGCTGGCCATCCAGAAGGAGGGCTAGCCAACAGAGAAGGAGAAATATATATGTGGTGAAAAACCAGTTGTTTAATTTAATAGGTTACATTTATATAATAACTTGTTTATAGGCAGTATACTGTTGTAAAGGGGGGAGGAAAAGCATTTATGCTTGTGTCTTTATTACTTGCATAAAGAAGCTCTGAATGGACATATAAAACCTAAGGAGAACAGTTAGCTGTGGGGAGAAGCTGGGCAGAAGGCAGACAGGTGTGAGAAAAGAGAATGTTCCCTGGGCACCCCTATATTTTCTGATTCTTGGATCATATGCTCGCATTGCCTGCTCAGATTGTAAGAAGCTATATGAAATAGGGGAGAAAAGTTCTCTTTAAAAGAAAGAGAATTAAATTAGTTGTTCCGCCTCTTTTTTTAGAGAGCCAGATTTAATTGCATTTTGATCCCAAAGTCTAGATTGATTTTTGTCAGTGGAAATTGGGATTATATAATCTGCAGGGAGCCTCACGCCAACCCCTGGAACAATATATTGTTATTATCACGTAACGCTCATGTGTTCACACACTCAGTGTCCTTGATTTCGGATTTATATGTGGATCCTGGGCTACAGTCCATAGGGCTGCAAAGAGTCGAATGTGACTGGAGCAACTTAGCACCTAGGTTAGATCCTCAGGCAAGACACTTAAAAGACATATTTGAAATTCCTCACATTATCCCTGAAGTCATTGCCACTTCAGGGATAGTGTGAAGACAGACACTTAAAGAAACTTGTCATTGAACATGATCATAGTTCAAAACCTAGGGATAAGATAGTATGAGAAATGTATTTTAAGAAGAGTCTGGAGATTTGGAAAAGTCTTATTTTATTTTTGCAAATTATGAGAATTCATAAATTCCATAGTAGAATTAACACATGAATTTTTTACAAGATTAGAGTTATTCATAATGTATTTAAATTTAGCAATTACTGCCATATTATTGTAGGAAAACAACCTGCATTTATTTTTTTTTTTTCATTATTTAGAGAATACTTTATTAGTTTCTGTAATCAAACCCATGTAGATAAGACCTTACATATTTAATACAGTGTGTTACCCCTGTACAAATGGAAAAAATTATGTTTAACGTTTCTAGACCAATATGGCTGTTAATTTCTGTACAATGCCAACCCAACACGGTACAACTGGGATACTTTTTCCAAAGTTGACAGCACAGCTAAAGTTTCCAAAAATTCAAATTATATATATATGTATATATATATATAGATTGATTTATTTATATAAAAAGACCAATAGCAGTATGTTATGCATCAATAGCAGCAACAGCTTTTCCAAGTTCTGCAGTCATCTGAACAAAATTATAGAGACATCCAGCACACTCCATTAAAAAAAAAAAAGTAAAAAAACAAAACCTCAGAAAACAGCAAAGTTCTGTTACTGTTGTGGTACCTGGCACCATTTTTTTTTTTTAATTACATTTCTCAATCATCATCTGGAAAGAAACATTCTAGAATAACGTCATTAAAAACAGATCTGATAAAGCACGGTCACTACTACATATCATAGAGCAGGTACAAGATATTTTACATTCACAGAGGTATGATACAGTACTGTCCTACATCTAGAATGCTAGAGGATATAATTAAAAAGGCATTATTTGAGACTTGATTCTACTTTTCCAGCAGAGGGCCCAAAGGATGGTTATGACACAGCTCTGGTACAGAAATGCACCTTCTTAGATAGGATTTCCTTTCTTTATTGGCATAGTTCTAGGTACTGCTCTTCATGAACATCAGTTAAAAACCGTTTAAAAAAATAAACAAAAACCAACCATTGGATTCATACAAAGATGACTGAAGAGAGGCAAGCAGGACTCAACCTAAGTAGCATTTAACCAACCCCATCATGTCTGAATGAACAACCTGCATTTAAAATATTAAAAATTATTTATAATTACTTTTGAAGTATAAGCGTTTGGGATTTTATTCTAGATTTTTCTTATTTACAATCCAAATTCTATGCTAATAGAAGAGTTAGCTCTCAGCTAATTGGTTTTTAAAGTGAGTAATGGCTGTTTGTTCAAAACAATAGGGTTGCATTCTAACCACACTTTTGAGGGAAGGGGATTCAACGTGATAGAGATCATCTTGGCAGCATTATTTGCTGACAAAGAAAAGTTAGAGTGAAGTCCTTTTGTTTGACCACATTTTACACTGCCAAAGAGCTTTCACTGTAACCCCTTGTTATCAAATTCAACCTAGTATCCAGACAGACATTTGTTTGGGGAAATTAAGTGTGTGTTTTACATACATATATGAAGAATATTATTCTAGAAGTAAGTGTAACAGAAGTTCATTAACTAGTCATTCATACATTCTACATGAAAATGATGTGGAAAAGGGTGTACATCTAAATACCCACAAGAATTTCAGAAACCTGATAAAAGTCCCAGGGTATAGATTACTCCCTAAAATTAGCCAATGAGTCGGCCAGTTTGGAATTTCACTTTCCAGAAATAACAATCTGTGAAGTGTACACAGAGCAGGCCTCAAATTCTCCTTCTCTGCTCTGATTTGATACTGAAGACAGTCAATCACAAGTGGCTCTGAACCTGAGTGCCTCGCAAGGTGAATTCCTTGGAGAACAGACTTGAATAGCTTCCTCATTTAATCCTGTGTGCTGCTTTAAAACAGGCACTTCTTACACTGACATATAGAGTCCCAGTGGAGAGAAAATGTGTGTGTGTGTGTGTGTGAGAGAGAGAGCGAGAGAAATCTATTTCAAGTGGTCATATTAGAAAACTGAGGGAAAGGCATTGAGATACTAAGTCACACAGGACTGGAATAGTGGTCCCCAGACTCTGGGATCTAGAGTCTGATGATCTGAGGTGGTGCTGATGTAATAATAACAGAAATAAAGTGAACAATAAATGTAATGTGCTTGAATCATCCTGAAACCATCCCCCACCCCCTGGTTTGTGGAAAAATTTTCTTCCATGAAACTGGTCCCAGGTGCTGAAAAGGTTGGGGACTGCTGGACTGAAGGACAAGGAAGGTAAAGCAAGCCTAAGAGCTGCAAATGCTATTTTAATTTAAACTTTATGGAAATATGAACATCATTTTTGGTCAGAAGCCAGATCAAGTGTCACCCAGTTGTTTGGTCAAGTAGCACCAGCCACATACCTTTGGTGTGTTTTTTATATCTTCTTTTGTTGGGAAGAAATACTGAAAATACCCCAGCACAAAGAAAACTGAGCAAAACGAAGCTTCTGAGTCGACTGTGAAATGACCTAAACCGATTCAGTCAGGAGAACATGCTCATGATTAATGTGTTGGACCCTGTCATTCATCCAAACTAGGAATGTTCCAAATTAAGAGCAGCCAGCAGATTGCTTTTTACAGCCCATCTCTGATCAAACAGTCCTGTCCGCCTGGAGCCCTGTGGAGGGCCAGCTGCCTGAGGCCATTTGTGGACTGTCAGAAACAGCTAGGAATGATTCCCAAGGGAGGGGCAGAAGGCTGTGCCCGTACACCTGCTACACAGCTGCAATTCCCAATCCACCCTCCTGTTTCACATCCAAGGAAACCAAGACAAACAGCCTCAGCATACCTTCTACATCTGCACTAATTTTAAATTATCCATATCATGAAGGATGGATTTGTCAGAACTCTGTTCCTTTGCCAAAATTCAAGAAGCACAGTTGAATTTATGATGTTACCCAATGACTCTGTTCAGTCCAATTTAATAAACACTGCCTAATATTTTCCTGGGATGGCTGCTTCCTTGAGAGTGGGAATAGAAATCAATACGGATCAGACAGAATCCCTATCTTCAAGGCACTCATGGTTTAGCAGAAGTGACACTTACCCAACCATAATTTGATTAACGTTATACCTTCCCATTTGAACCAAGTAACACTGATGTGAAGAGGAGGGAATGATGTTGTGTGGAATTTAAGGGCGGAGATTATTGAAGTGGTATTTGATCAGAGCCTTGAAGGATGAGTTGGAATTTTGCTAGGTGGAGAATGGTGTATTTTTTAAAGTGTAGAAAAGGGTACATTTTAGGGACATAGGGCGTGAGTGTGAGTGTGTGTGTGTGTGTGTGTGTGTGTGTACACAAGCTGGGGAGAGGAAAGAACTGGCTGAAGATTATTTCCTTTCTCTTTCCCTTGCTATAGCTTTCCTTGCTCCCAAATCTGCTTATAACCATGTCCAAAAATCTGAAGAAATAAAATGCAGCTAAATAGAGAACGGGGCTTCCCCGTTGGCTCAGTGGTACAGAATCCACCTGCTAAGCAGGAGACGTGAGTTTGATCCCTGGGTCGGGACGATCCCCTGGAGAAGTTAATGGCAACACACTCCAGTATTCTTACCTGGAAAATCCCACAGACAGAGGAACCTGGTGGGCTACCGTCCCTGCGGTGGCAAAGAGTTGGACATGACTTAGCGACTAAACAGTAACAACAAATAGAAAACAGTTGGAAAATGGAAGCATCCCATGTTGTCAGGAGCCAGACCTCCTGGGTTCAGATCCCAGCTCTGCTGTTTTAGCTGTTAAAGCTGGGGCAGGCTACTTAACCATTCTGCGCCTGAGTTTTTTCATCTGGAGAATGATGTTAAAAGTAGTAGCACTGGGAATTCCCTGGTGGTCCAATGGCTGGGACTCTGAGCTCCCAGTGCACGGGGCCCAGGTTCAATCCCTGGTTGGGGAACTAGACCTAGACCTCGTGAGCCATAGCTAAAGATACTGTATGCTGCAACTAAGAGCCAGCACAGCCAAATAAAAAATATATTTATATTCTTTAAAAAGTAGTGCAACCTTATGTGGTTGTGGTGAGGATTGAATTCACTAATCTAGACATAAAGTACTTAGAGCCTTTCCCGACTCTCAGTAAATGCTCTATTATGGTTATTAGCATTATTTGTGATAACTACGCACAGGAAGTGGAATGTCTGAAAAGGAAACAAATGAACTTTAGCTCCCCTTTTGGGCAGAAAATGGCTTACGCAGAAAAGCTAGGTCCAGCACCATCGCTCCTGGCTACTGAGAACATGAGGCTTCTCTGGTGGCTCAGACAGTAAAGAATCCTCCTGCCAGTGCAGGAGCTGCAGGAGACTTGGGTCCGATCTCTGGGTGGGGAAGCTCCCCTGGAGTAGGAAATGGCAACCTACTCCAGTATTCTTGCCTGGAGAATCCCGTGGATAGAGGAATCTGGCTGGCTACAGTCAATGGGGTTGCAAAGAGCTGGACACAACTGAATGACTGAGCACGCACTGAGAACATGAGGATGTGGTGATGAGTCAAGGTGCAGACTCAGGGGCCAGTGTCTCAGGAGCGGCCCCTCCAGGGAGCCCCTGCCTCTCAACACTGAGCAGCTTCGCCAGGAATCAGCAGTCAGTAAAAGGGACTCTTTTAAGGTTCTATTTATCAGTAGTTTTCTTTCATGACTGATATTCTAAGTTCTTCCAAGCTGAGAGCTATGTTTGCTCATGACAGAATAAAACAAATATAATGAGCTTTCCATGCAATGACAAGGTTTTGAACAATGTGCAGGAATGTCAGTGGGAAGGATGTTTTGCTTTCATCCTACACAGACAGCCAACAAAAAACCCACTCAAAGCCTTCCTCTCTGTTGTGTCAACAATGGTTGTCTTTCTTTTCATTTTCAAGTTCATCTATTGAAGTATAATATGTACACAAAATAGTGTGGTATGGCATATAAATGTAGACCTTTGATTAATTTTTGTAGACCACCTACACCCAGGTAACAAGCACCAAAATCAAGAAACCAAACATTATCAACACCCAAGGGACCGCCTTCATCCCTGCCCCTTGCCCTGACTTCTAGCAGCATTAATTGATCTTTTCTTGTTTTGTACTTTACGTAAAAACAATCATTATGCTCTTTTGTATCTGGCTCTTTCCACTCAAAATTATGTATGCAAGATTCAAACACAAGGTTGGGAATGGCCAACTTCTTGAGTGTAGTTTTTGTAACGGAGGAGGGAAGCACATTCATCAAGTTTATGATGAAAGTTTATGATACTTGTAATGAATTTTATTTGCATTTATTGAGCAGACTCTGCTATTGACCTCTGTGCTATGTCTACAGATGTTTTTCCAAGAAGAACAATTGTGTGTGTGTGTTAATCATGAAGCTGTTTACACCTCAACTTACTTCACCTCATTTCCATTGTCTCATAGGTATAAAAACCAGGTGCCAATAAATGTCCAGGCACATCCTGGAAAGTATGTCATTGAAAGCCGATATGGAGTGCACACTCTGGAGATAAACGCGTAAGAAACATCACGGTCTGTGTGTGTTGCTGACAATTGCTTGGCAGGGGGTTCTCCCCTCTTCCTCCCTACGCGGTGGTATCAGGATGGGGGACAGTCCCAAGTATTGCTTCTCTTGGCGCACACCTATGAGTGATAATCATGACATGCTTACCAAGCCCATGTTACTGCCCAAAGTGATCTTTTGAATTTAGTCAAAGATGATGAGGAAAAATTCATTTGTATCTATTTAAACTTTTCTATGGGCTTCCCAGGGGCTCAGTGTTAAAGACTCCGCCTGCCAGTGCAGATGACTCAAGTACGATCCCTACGTTGGGAGGAAATGGCAATCCTCTCCAGTATTCTTGCTGAGAAAATCCCATAGACAGAAGGGCCTGACGGGCCACATAGATCTATGGGGCCGCAAAGAATCAGACACGACTGAGCAACTAAACAATCCTTTTATGTACTTTAGAGTTCTTCTCAGGTATTAGCAAGAAAAATCAGTTACAAAATAGTCATTTATATTCAGCTGTCTTCTCAGAGTCCCAAATCTGCACCAGCATTATACACATTTGCCTTTAATGAGTGTAGACCAATGAAGTTTGAGGTGGGTGACACTGAATGTAAGCTGGACCTAGAGAAGTTGTTTTTTCCTTCAGCTCACCAGAAACTGTGTGGAAACTATGTGCCCATTCTGTCAACCTGTAGATGGATGCAGGGCCTGACATTGAGATATTTTTTAAAGCAAATCAACAGCAAAAATTTTAAAGCAGAATCCACATCAAAGTTTCTAGGTCTTCAAAGGTGCATCATGTCTCCTAACATGGTTTTGAAATCTAAGCCTACTAATGTGGATGAAGAAGTTACACAAGCTCCCAGCATTTCCGGTTCAAATAAAACGATGACATGCTGCCAAGTCAAAGTAGAGTTTAAGCCATTCTAATCTCAGGAGATATATAGCTTTCTCAGATCAGAGAGGTTGGCACAGGTCATACTTGGCTTCAAGCAGAACCCTGAGACCCTGGGATTATCGCCAAGCAGGGACCCCTTCATAAAGACCCATCCATTCTGTCAGTTGGTGATTCATCCAAGTCGGCAGCAAGCTGTGTAGTTGCTTTATAATTAAATATCTATGGAAGAAGCAACCATGTTGACCCACCTGGGAGTCTATTTATGTCTGTAAAATTTCAACAAGAACTAAAATGTCATCAATGAAACTAAAGAAGAACAGTGAAGAACACGAACCCTGGCAATGATAAAACAGCTTGCATTGAAATTTTAGCCTGTTCATCTCTGCATGAGAGCCTTTTCTCTCTAAAGCGAAAGTGAAAGTCACTCAGTTGAGTTGACTCTTTGCTACCCCATGGACTGTAGCCCTCCAGGCCTCTCTGTCCATGGAATTCTCCAGGCCAAAATAATGGAGTGGGTAGCCGTTCCCTTCTCCAAGGGGATCTTCCCAACCCAGGGATCGAACCCAGGTCTCCCAAGACATCCCTGTGTCTGCATCATAACTTAGAGGAACTTCTGAATGGCACTTCTTGTATTGTGTTGTGGGCCTAAACATTAAGAATTGAGGGACAGATAACTTGTTTGTACTTTGAGGCTAAAACAGAACCACACATTAGACAAACCTGAATCTGTTTGGGCATCTATAAGGAGAGGCTGTTTCTTTGTCTCTCCATCACACTATTACAGCCAGACTGAAACTCATCCTGAGGGAGGCCCCTCCAGGTCTTACCTGCTACAGAGGTACATGACCAGACATTTTCTGCCCAGATACAACTTTAAACCAATTTTTCATCACACTGTTCATGCTCTATATACTCAACACTTCGTTGGCTTTTATTTTTGGACATTTTAAATTAACTCAAGCTGGGGTCATAGTAGACTATAGCTGTTGGTACGTAGATCTATTGGCCTATGTAAAATCCCGCAGGGAACTTGATTAGAAAGTGTAGCTTTGTCAAGAGTCCCAAAGAGCGGTGTGTTAACCGATGACGTGCTATGTGTTGTGTTAGCAAAGAGATCCTTGACAAAACAGTCAGGAGTTACATCAGCCAGCCTTATCTGTTGAGACGGAACCCGTGGGTACCGAGGCCTCAGCATACTACTCCATTTTACCTAAAACAGGGGTCCCCAATCCCCCAGCTGAGGACCAGTACCTGTCCCATTCCACGGTTGTTAGAATCGGGGTGGCACAGCAGGAGGTGAGCAGTGGGCAAGTGAACTAAGCTTCATCTGCCGCTCCCCATCGCTTCCATTGCTGCCTGAACCAATAGCCCCCTGCCTCTGCCTGTGCCCCATCCCTGGAAAAATTGTCTTCCATGAAACTGGTCCCTGGTGCCAAAAAGGTTGAGGACCACTGACTTAAGGGACTTGAGCCTCCTTGGATTTTGTTATCCACGGGGGTCCTGGAACCAGTCCCCTGCAGACACTGAGAGATAACTGTACCAGGAGTGTCACTGCACCAGGCACTCATCCCATCCCTTCTTTCAGGTGTGATTTTGAAGACACGGCTCAGTACCGGGCCTCGGCGATGAATGCCAAAGGAGAAATTTCAGCGTATGCTTCCGTTGTGGTAAAGAGTAGGTTTGCTGGGCTTGTTTCATTCACAGTGTATTTTAAAAAAATTTATTCTCACTGCTAACATATAAACAGGTCAAGAAGCAGTTGTCAAGAATTGCTGCTTTCTTTTCTAGGATACAAGGGAGAGTTTGATGACACTCGCTTCCATTCAGGAGCATCCACCTACCCCCTCAGCTGTAAGTCTGAAAATATTTTTGCTGTGTCATCTCTGTACAATACTGTATAATAAGCTATTCCATAACACTGAAATAAATGCAGGTATACTAAGTCGTTTCAGTTCTGGCCGACTCTTTGTGACCCATGGACTATAGCCCACCAGGCTCCTCTGTCCATGGGATTCTCTGGGCAAGAATACTGGAGTCGGTTGCCATGCCTTCCTCCAGGGGATCTTCCCGACCCAGGGATGGAACTCACGTCTCTTCCGTCTCCTGCACTGGCAGATGGATTCTTTATCACTAGCACCACCTGGGAAGCCCAAAATAAATGCGTAGTCTATACTATAATATGTGATAGTATGCATGTAATGGGTTTCCCAAGTGGCACTAGTGGTAAAGAACCTGCCTGTCAGTGCAGGAGACATAAGAGATGTGGGTTCAATCCCTGGGTGGGGGAAGATCCCTTGGAGGAGGGCGTGGCAACGCACTCCAGTATTTTTGCCCAGAGAATGCAATGGACAGAGGAGCCTGGCAAGCTATAGTCCATAGGGTCGCGAAGAATCGGACATGACTGAAGTGATTTAGCACATGTACATAATACCGGTAGTCAGTTTTATTTTTTTAGATTCTTTGGCTACTGTATTCTCCTTCTGCTTATAATTGCTTTATTCTGGTTTTATAAAAGCCTGGATGTGATGGGCTAAAAATGACAAATGCTTTTAAGTCTTTCTTCCTTAAGCTGAGAAAAATCATTATACAAACCTGCAGTGTGACTTAACCACACACACATGAATAGAATCTAGACTGTATCAGGGCAGTCTTATTCAACTTTCCAAATCCAGTGTAGCATAATCTCCTTCAGAAGTCTCTATCGGTCCCCCACTGTACCCCAGCCCCCACCTACTTAGGTTATGTGTCCGGGTGAGGCTGTGACACCTCTGTAAGGGCATCTACTCTCTGGACGCTAATTGTTAACTGTTTGCTCCCACTGACCCATGAGCCACTTGAAGGCTAGGCTGGACCTTTTATCTTTGGACACTAGAACTTGATGCAGAGTAGTATTTGATGATGAATGAATAAATGCATACACTAATTTACAAAATGCAATGTAAAATGAGCTCTAAGTGTGGTTTAATCACAAATTGTTAGTATTCTGATCCATAATAATTTATAAATTTGTGAACTTCAATCATGTCATCTGCATCAGAACTTTTCATGGGAAGCAATAAAAGTAAAACCCTTATGGTTCTTCAGTAGTTAGACGCTGACACTGTTCAGACTGGAAATGGTAGTCAAGCCCCAAATTTTTATTTTCCAAACATTAAAAAATAAGTGGTCATTTTGAAAATGGTTATGGAGATATTGACTCATGGGTCAGTTTTTCACCTAACTGATTGCCTTGATGTCTCTCCATACTTCATGGAATGGCTCCTAATATTAATATGCTTAGTTGTAATCATTGGTATCAATCCCATGCACGAGAAGGGGTGCTGGGTGGGAATGAGGAGGATCACATCCAAAATCAAGTCCTTCTCTTGTCATTTGATTTATATTGAGATACAATAGCTGGAAAATTTGAAACTGTGATTTATAAATCATTTGATAGATTTGTTGTGATTGCTTTTGGCCTGTGCTCATTAAAATGCTTATGTCTCTTTGATGAGAAAAAATAAATTACTGATGTTTGTTTCTGTTGTACCCAGTTGCTGTGACCCCTTACGGTTACGCATCCAGGTTTGAGATCCACTTCGATGACAAATTTGAAGTGTCTTTCGGGAGAGAAGGCGAGACAATGAGTCTGGGCTGCCGTGTAGTTATCACCCCTGAAATTAAACATTTCCAGCCGGAGATCCAGTGGTACCGAAATGGTGAGCCTTAATATGAGCCTCACTGAGGCTCATATTCACAGAAGGTCACAGACCGGACTTGGTCCCAAAGCATGAATGTCTGTAGATTGCAGTTCTGTTTACCAGAACTGGCAGAAACTAGATAGTAGAGGACATAACATACTGGGTGTTAAAAAAGTTTTTACACATATTTTAGAGTAGCAGAACTTTTATAACATGTTTGTGGAGATCATAATTTCTTATCACCGTGTAATACAGGGAAAGGATTACAAAAAATGTATTTTCATTTTACAAGTTGGATATATATTCATTTTGTAAGTTAATTTTATTTGGTAAGATAAAGTGAAATACTGTGAAGTAAAGTGAAATAAAGTAAAGTCCTGTTGGTTCCCAGACACTGTGGGTGGTAGTCAGCGTGCTCACCACGCAGCTGGCCTAAACTTCAGTGTCCGTGTGGGCACCGGGCAGGCTGGGCCATCGTGAAGCGATGGCTAGGACCAGGACCTGAGCCCGAGTGAAGCCAGTAGTAGCTGCAGTGGTAGCTGCAGCCGTGCTGCTGAACGTGGCCCTAGAGGAGAGGAGAGACCCCACCAGATGCAGCCTGGGAGCCCCCAGTGGGGGCCCAGATCCCCTGTCCATCTCCAGGACCCGTCTGTGTGGAATCTGCACAAACATGAACTTCCTGGCCTAAGCACCATGACAGGAACAATCACACAGTAAACTCTGTCTATAAAACATTACAGAATAGAAGCATGTATACAGACATTGCAGTAAGGCACATAAGGCAGTTGTTAGAATTCTTCTGAGTTTGGACTCTCTGTTTATGAAAACTGCTACAACATTGCAAAGCAAATATCCACAGGCTTGGAAATAAAAATTAAATTTAACGATTGCCACATTCAGTGAAAACGAACACTATTTCCATACAAAACTTTGGATGAAGCAGTTATTAACAAGAAAGATTTTTCTAAGTAATTTTTCTCATAATCGAAGGTACAGTAAGAAAATGTATAAATAGGCATTTAAATTATATACAAATCATAAAATCATCACAAGTTACAGGACATGTAAGAGGAAATATTTAAGATGCCATTATGTAAATATATATTTAAAATTAAATTTAGACTTACATGAAACTATTTGTGTAAGGAGATAGATCTTTTAGAAAAACTTTTTCCTCAAGAATTGCCAGCTCTAGAGTACAAAAATTTATATTTTAAAATAGTTTATCAGAGGATTAACCTAATGTTAATTTTATAACCATAACTATATAATTGTATATAGTATAAAACTGTATAATACTGTAACTATATAGCACTCTTAACAGCAGCATTAATAGTTGCATCAGCAGAAAGATCTTTCTCAAAATAAAATAAATCAAAACTTATTTGTGACTTTGCATTTGCAAAGACTGAATGATGTTACTTTCAATTTTATTAATTTAAAATAAAGTTGCTAAAAGTATAAATTTGATGGCCTAATAACTGAGGTTGCAAAAAACAAGTCAAAAATTCTGTATTATCAATCAACATATTACAAAATAAAGTATTGTTTTGTATGTAAGAATTATGGCATGAAAATAATTATTTTCTTGCAATTTGTATTACCCTATTATGTTTTATAGATAATAAACTAGCTTTAGAGGAAACAGTTTTATATTTTAGTTCCTTAACTGTATTTTTTTCTTCTGCTTTTTGAGCCAGGAGCCTTGCAGTTTCATTTTGCACTGGGTCTTCCAGATGATATATCTGGCCGTGGTTCCTTCACTTCTGGTCTAGCATTTTAACCAATATAAATATGACACAATGACTCAAAGCCCTACAGACTTCCTCTGATAGATAGCTTTCAATATAGAAGAAGAGGAAAGAGAGAGAGAGATGGGGAGAGGAGCGAGTTGCGGGGAGGGAGGAAGAAGATAGTAATGGAGAAAGAAGTCAGTAAATTTGTTTACATTTTTCCCCCCAGGGGCACCTGTTTCTCCATCAAAATGGGTGCAAACACATTGGAGTGGAGATCGGGCAACACTAACATTTTCTCATCTCAACAAGGAAGACGAAGGTCTCTACACAGTTCGAGCGCGAATGGGAGAATATTATGAACAGTACAGTGCTTACGTCTTTGTTCGAGGTAAGGCCTGCCAAAAAGCAGAACATCTGAGAATATTTAAAACACTGAGTCCGTATCAATCTACCCAAACATATTTTGGGTAACGATGAAAGAGCTGTTTGAAAATTCCTCCCGGGACCTCCCTGGTGGTCCAGTGTTCAGGACTCAGTGCTTCCACTGCTGGGGTGCCAGGGTTCAGTCCTTGGTCTGAGAGCTATGATCCTGCAAGCCACATGGTGCGGCCAAAAAAATTTAAAAATTCTCCCAGATGATGTAGCACAGGGATGTTAGCATCTGGTAACATTAGAATGGATGTGAAAAGGTTAACCCTAAAAGCACCAGCCTGAAGGTGACTGGTTTCCAGACTGCGCTGCCATGCCTAGTGTCAGTACCTTCCTCTTCTTCAGCGAGCCACCAGCACAGTCCTCTGCAGGTGCTTGAGAGGCTACATCCTCATGATGTGAACGAAGAGTCATCTCAGTTTAAAGAAGGAACAATAAAATAGCAATGGGGATTCACTCTTGTCCTGTTTTGGAGAGCTAATTTACTATTTCATTCCAGGCCTTCTCTTATAGCTTTAATGAACTAGGAAGCAAAATGCTACAACCGAATCTTTAAGACAAGTTATCATTGTTGATTTTAAGAGTCTTTCTTTTCTCAGCAGTGTCTTGAACGGGTAGGGTATGTACAAGTGGAAATGTTCTTGCTACATGAGATCTGAGCACACTTGGAAGACCATGAACATGTCCTGGCCACAAGGGAAGTGCTCTGTTTTCTTTTATGTGACTGTCAGTCAGGTGTGGCCACACGAGTAGACAGAGGAGGGACTCAGGAAAATAGAGTGTATTACACTCACAGGTCCTGGAGCACCACACCGGGCCACACGGGGAGGCAGCCACGTTGCTTGCTCAGGAGGCAGAAGGGTCAGACAGGAGAGCTCGAACCGCAGTCTTTACTGGATTTCCTGTGGAAAAGGCAAGGCAGGGTGGGATAAACAATTCAGGATCAGCTAGGGTGAACAGTCTCAGTGGACCCTAAGCCATAGGGATCGTGCCTAGTTGTCTGGTGCCTGGTGCTGAGATGTTAAGTCAGAGGAATATTTCCTCCTGGGGTACATGGCTGGATGAAGGAGGTCAGCCCTGGACAAGTTAGAGTTGGCTAGCTCCAGAAGATGGGGCAGGTAATCTCTCCCCAACCAGAAAGGTTTGTTTTTAAGATGTCAAAACATCACAATTTACAGAGAATAACTATATAAACAATATGGGTAGACTTGCTAATTTTTTTTTTAATCCCTGACACTAAATAGAATCATGAATATCTAGGCATTTTGATCATGGTGGACTTTAGAGACCATCCAGGTGTCCTTAACTGGGACCCACAGACTCCAGAGGGGTCTGTGATTAAAACTGTACTTCAGTATAATTGGTTTCTTTGGTAAGCTCATGAATTTTATTTATGTGTTTAAAAGCATTATTCTGAAGATGGGACCTTTGTTCTTTCCACTTTACCAGTTTTCCAAAGAAGTCTAAGGCTCACAAAATGTCAGGATTCCCCTTTATTTTAAGATGCAGAGACTAAAGCTCAGCAAAGTAAATTGATTTCCCAAAAGCCTCACGGGCTTCGTGGGTGGCACTAGTGGTAAAGAACCTGCCTGCCAATGCAGGAGAAGTAAGTGATGCAGGTTCGATCCCTGGGTTCAACCACAGGTTCGATCGAAGGTCGAGAAGGGAATGGCAACCCACTCCAGTACTCTTGCTTGGAGAATCCCATGGACGGAGGAGCCTGGTGGGCTACAGTCCATGGGGTTGCAAAGAGTCAGACACGACTGAAGCGACTTAGCATGCATGCAGAAATCTCACAGTTATTTAGAAACAGAAGTGGTACTAAGATGCAGGTCTTCTGGTGGCTAACCCAGGATTTTAGTCAGGGAACTTGGCTGAATGGAACTTGAAAACAAGAAGTTTATTTCTGTCCTTTGGCCATCAGTGTAGAAGGATGGTCCAGATGGTCCTGCTCAAAGCACTCGTTCAGAGCCCCTGGTCCCATCTGTGTTGCTGCTCGGCTACCCCTGTGTGCTGCCCCACGCTCCCAGGCCAGCCTGTGAGAGGGGAGATGCAGAGATGCACACAGCACTTCTTGGTGAACACATCTCCATGTGTGTTGGGAGCTGGGGTGATGAAGTTCCAGCTGGACCCGTGGAAGCTCAAGGGTTCCAGTACCAAAAGGCAACAGGAGTGGACACTAGGGACGGTCAGCAGTCTACACCACAGCAGTACTCAGCAGTAATAAATGATCACTGGATTCTGCCTCAGATCAGCAACTGATAAAGATACATGAATATCTCTACCAACTGAAAACCACGTATTTTGGGAAAAGTCAGATCTTGCGAGGGGCAAAGGGGGGTAGCCTTCTGGGTCATTTGCAGTGAAAATGGACACATTGGAAGTTATCAGCAAGTATATTTATTTAACCACCTTGATAGTCCTGGCCAGATGAGAACTGAATAAGCAAACAGAGTCTTTGCCTCCACTCTCAAGTGTCTTACCTGAACTAGAGTCTCTCTGGTGACTCAGAAAGCACTGAGTTATGCCTTGAGGAGTCCCTCTGTGCTCTTTTCCTAGGAGCTCAGACACAGTCCAGGGTCTCCTCAACAACATTTCTCAGTGGCCATGCCAGGGTCATGGTCCTTTGCAGGTTGAGGCCAAATTTCACATTGCTAACTGCAGACAGGTGGAAGGAAGGATTGAAGTTTATCATTAAGCTGGTCTTCATTCCACAAAATGAGGGAAGATTCTAAAATGTATCAGATGTTGAGAGAATTGAGAAGATTCATGGAAAGATGAAATTGCAAAGACGAGCCTCAGAAATCGAGTTGTGAATGCAACTTTTAGAAGACGATTTCCCTCGTAAATTTATTTTAAATGCTATATTTTGGATTCTTTTAAAAAATCTTTGTTGAGATGTAATTACACACCATAAGAGTCAACCATGCTAAGTGGGCAGTGCTTTTTGGAATATTTATAGAGCTGTGCACCACCAGCCCCCCATCTACGATCCCTCTTTAGAACATTCCCATCACACCCCGCCCCACCCAAGATATTTCTTGTCTCCCTTCGCCACATTCGTTCCCAGACTAGCCTCCAAGCAGCCGCTAATCTACTCCCTGTCACTGTAGACTTTCTTTCTAAACCTTTCTGAATATGTGATCTTTCACTTTTGTCTTTTTTTCATCGAGCATATGTTTTCAGGTTCTTTAGGATGGTAGTTTACTTCTTTTTATTGCTGACTAGATATGCTGCATTTTGTGTGTCTATTCACCAGTTGATAGACAATTGGATTGTTTCTGCTCTCTGACTACTCTGAATAATGCTGCTATGAAGATTTCTATTTATATTCATTGACCTGGGCTTTCATTTCTCTTGGTTAGATAGCTACCACTGGAATTGCTGGGTCATATGTTAAATTTGTGTTTAATTTTTGAGAAACTGCCGGTGTTTTACATGACATTTTATGTTTTTTTTTTTTAAACTTTGAGCTACATGAAGCCATTTCCATGCTTTTTTTTTTTAGAGCTCTGGTATTTTGTTGCTTAGGAAATAGCTTCTGAACCAAAATGATCAGTGCAGAAAGCACCATATGTCAGCAGAAATACATTTCAGAGATGTACACTTTTGGTCAGGGTTTTATTACATAGATACTATATATTCTTTCTGAAAAAATATGTAATGTAAATAAGCAAAAAAGGACAAAAGAAAAGCTATCATAAGTCTATGATCCAGAGATATCCAAAATTATCATTTTAATACGTATTCTTCAAGACTTCTATATATTCTCCCCACCCTTCCACACATACATGGTGGGGGGAGCAGAGAAAGATGATAAAGTGGTGAAGGATGGGATATAAATATAATAAAAAAAGAATTACAATTAACAGATAAATGGATGAAAAAGTTTTTGCTAATAAAGCAATAAAATTGATCTATCACATTCAAAAAATTTACAAGGTTTTTAGAATCCATTAGGATGAAGGAATGGATGGATAAACATGTTGTTGGTGAGTGTAAATTGGTTCAGCTTTTCTCAGGGTGTTTTGTCACTATGTATCAACAGTGTGCATTTTAACAGTTCTAGTTCTAAGAATTTCAGTGGACAAAACTAAGAAAGGAATATTTGTTTTGGGGAAAGTCTGGAAGGAATCTAGGTATCCACCAATCAGAGCTGAAAATAATGTGTAATAAATAGTCCATAAAAACAATGGATGTACTGCACAACAGTGAAAGCTAATGGTGTATGTGTGAGTGCTAAGTCACTTCTGTCGTGTCCCACTCTTTGCAACCCTATGGACTGGAGCCCTACCCGGCTCTTCTATTCATGGGATTCTCCAGGAGAGAAGACTGGAGTGGGTTGCCGTACCCTTCTCCAGGGGATCTTTCCAACTCAGGGATTGAACCCATGGTTCTTATGTCTCCTGCATTGGCAGATAAGTTCTTTACCACTAGTGCCACCTGGGAAGCCCCTAAGGGTGTATACTTATACTAATTAATATGAAAATATATTTTAAAAAACAGTTTACATGAAACTATATAGTCCAATCCCACTTTTATTTAAAAAATAATCACTTGAAAAAATTGAAATGTAGTTGATTTAGATTATGAAAAACAAGCACTTTTGAGTTTTTAAATATAGAAGAAAATCCAGAAAAGTTTAGGCCAATGTATTAATAGTAGTAATCTCTGAGTTATGGAATTAAGAGGGATTTTAACATATATTTTTATTATCATATATTTTTTAAGCATGCACTACTTTTATAATAAAGATAAACAATAGAATTACTTACATTTTGAAAAAAGTTATTAAATACCCTGTGCTACTGCTAAGTCACTTCAGTCATGTCCAAGATCAAAATATAAAAGAGGAACAGGCTAATCTTTGGCCTAATCAATCAAAGCTACAAAAAGTTTGACTATTTGGAGCATTGGGAGAAGAAAGGGCAGAGGCTAAGAAGAGAATTGACATTGACCAGATGAGTGCCGTGGGCCAGGCGCCCTGCAGCAGCTGACGAAGGCAAGAGCACAAGTGTGAAGCAACATAATAGTTTCAGATTTGACTTCCAGCAGCTGCTATACAAAATATGTGTTTTGAAAGATTTTCAAATCCATACAACAAATGGCATATTCCAAGCAATTTTATAGAAATACTGAGAAATGGCTTCCTAAATGCTTACTGTCTGCCAGGCTCTGTCACACACAATGAATTTACCTATCAGCACCAAGTTTACCAGTTGTTACACTACGGGCCTTTTGCTTTAGAAAAAAAAAAAGAAGAGCATGACTAGAGGTTGCCAGCTGCCTTCTTTGCAGCTGAGCAAATCTTAGGCCTGTTAAGGTCAGCCTTTCTACCTCCTGCTAGCTCCACTCTGGGGCTTCCCAGGTGGCTTAGTGGTAAAGAATCCACCTGCCAAGGCAGGAGACTCAAGAGACACAGTTTTGATCCCTGGGTCGGGAAGATCCCTTGGAGGAGGAAATGAAAACCCACTCCAGTATTCTTGTCTGAAAAATGCCATGAACAGAGGAGCCTGGGGGGCTCCATATAGTCCATGGGGTCGCAAAGAGTCAGACATGACTGAGCAACTGAGCATGCACACAGCTCAGCTCTACCTTCACCATCAGCTGACCTTCTCCCCAGCATCCAGTGCTCTGAAAGCCTGGAAGGAAAGATGTTTCTCCCCTGCCCTCCCCAAATGCCCATTTGCCATCATGTGGCATGCATGGATTCTGCATTGTTTCAGGCACGATGATTTAGTTAGATTCTCCTATACCACTTACACAGGACATATTACCCTGCAGGTTCATGAGTTCACACAAGTTCATGGGGCAAGAAACAGAATGTTCAAAACCAAAATGATGTGAGCCCTTCACAGATAACACACACCTATTTGATTCAGAAGCATACAAACAAACATCTCAGCCCTGTTAGCAAATATTTTGGTGACTTACAAGAGTTACATAAGTGTAGCTCATTTGAAAAGAAAGTGTTTCTTATTAGGTCAGTAAGAGTGCTTTCCCTGGGTGAGTGGCTCCTGCAAGTCTCAGCCTCCTCTCCTACTAATTCCAGTTATTAAAGTGCTGACCGGATGTCAGCAGGAATTGGCAACTGTGGATCTCCTCCCCCAGGGATTCTGCCTATTATCTTAATCGTTCTCACTTAAAAGACTATTAAATGGCTATTCCCCTTCCTTTCCACCTAAAAACACCCCCAAGTCACTAATTTATCTGTGCACACACTGCTGAGGGGACCCACAGTCAGCAGATCCTGTTTCATGGGCAGTCACTGAACTCTCTTTCTTGTATAGTCCTGGACTTTTGCTAAACTCAGATAAACTAAGCTCAGTTGTGGGTATTGCATCAGAGTTCCTTTCGCAAGTATCTTCAGTTTGGGAACAAACATTTAATTAAAATGAATGTTTTTGTTTCTCTTCCAAAATGGTAGTCCCAGCATAGGGATGGGCAAAACTTCCTGGTTCTTCTTCTCTTGTGGATCCAGAAGCTGACAGAAGCGGCCGTTTGCTCCCCCTTGGAGCCATTTATAGTTTCTGAGTAACGCTGCACAATAATTATGTTAAGAACAGACATCCTAACATAATTTACATTAGACTTTTCTGAGAGCAGTCTCTGATGTCTCCATAGTTATTTTTTATTAGAATATTTTGGGCAGGCAAGGGCCATGAGGCTGAGGTCATGGGTCGTTTTCAGAGCCCTTTCTGACATAATGTTCCTTGTACTGATGGTGAAAAGCACATATTGTTATTTTGGTAAGCAAATTACAAAATTGATGATTGCTCTACTGAGGCCAAATGGAGATCCCTGGTGGCTCAGTGGTAGAGAATCTGCCTGCCAAGCAGGAGACATGGGTTCCATTCCTGGGTCAGGAAGGAGGAAATGGCAACCTACTCCAGTATTCTTGCCTGGGGAATCCCATGGACAGAAAATCCAGGTGGGCTATAGTCTGTGGTGTGTGGGGTTGCAAAAGATTTGGACACAACTTAGCACCTGAAGAGCAACGACAGTAATAAACAACTACTTGGCCAACGTCGTAGCCACTGCAGCGATGTGTAAGAAAGGTCTGCACTATGACCTTGGCTTTTGGGGCTAACAGAATGCATCTGAGAGGGCTCATGGGGTCCTTCTGTATCCCCCCAGATGCCGATGCAGAGATTGAAGGAGCCCCGGCCTCTCCCCTGGACGTGGTGTGCTTGGATGCTAACAAGGATTACATCATCATCACCTGGAAGCAGCCGGCTGTGGATGGAGGGAGTCCAATTCTGGGATATTTTATTGATAAGTTAGTATCTAGTATGACTTTGGTTAGAGTGATTGGTTATAGACATGCCTGCTTGGTTTCTCCCACCATTTCTTTCGCTCTTTTTTTTTTAATATACTGATTTTAATTTTTATTTTAATTACTTATTTTTTGATCGTGCCGGGTCTTCGTTGCTCTGTGGGCTTTTCTCTAGTTGTGGCAAGCAGGGGCTACTCTCTAGTTGAGGCGCGTAGGCTTCTCATTGCTGCGGCTTCTCTTGTGGAGCACAGGCTCTAGGGCATGCAGGCTTCAGTGGTTCCAGTTCCCAGGCTCTAGGGCACAGGCTTAATAGTTGGGGCGCATGGGCTTAGTTGCTCCAGAGCACGTGGAATCTTCCCAGATCAGGGATCGAATCCACGTCCCCTGCAACGGCAGGGGGATTCTTTACCATTGCACAACCTGGAAAACCCTCTCCCACCGTTTCTTGGTGAAGTGTTTTCTTTACCAGTCTTGTCTCCTTCTTTTTCTCTCTGTCTCTGTCTCCAAACAGATTGGTATGAATATATACTTAACTATCTGCTTATCAGAATTTCAAAGATAATTCTTCAATTCTGCTACCAGCCCAAGTCGCTGATTTGACAAGAATATTATGAATCTGTACACCTGATAGAGGCTACTTTGGAAATGAAATAGCTGGTGTTTAACACAAGTAATGTCCATGTTCCTAGTATGTCAGTAATTTAAGAATATTAAATGATAATACTCTAGGGACACTAACAAAATTTTATTTACATCACAAGAATCAAGCTTGACAAAGAAATAAATATCTATAGTACTAAACTATGTTTTATCTGCAAATTGTTGCTGTTTACATTCTCCAAAATTTAGAGGCTTTATATTTATAGTAAATGGGCCTTACACATGAATTTGGAGAAGGAAATGGCAACCCACTCCAGTATTCTTGCCTGGAGAGTCCCATAGACAGAGGAGCTTGGCAGGTTACAGTCCATGGGGTCACAAAGAGGTGGACACGACTTAGCGACTAAACCACCACACGTGAATTAGCCAGTGAGCTTGGCCAATGTACACAGCAAATTTAGATTATTGACCTAAAACCATTATTGTCTGACTTAGTTTCTTTTCAAATAGTTGCTCCAGTTCTCTTCCATTTTTGAGTAATAAAGTCTGACTGTAAAAACCACTAGGAACAGATAACCTGTGCCACTGTAGTATAACAGGTTTGTACCAAGCTGGATTAAACTTAATATTTCTAGAAATAAGTAAGTATATGCCTACTGGGCTCAGAACCAACCAGAGAAATATTTATAATAAGTTATACACTATTTAGGGCTTTCCTAGTAGCTCAGTTGGTAAAGAATCTGCCTGCAATGCCGGAGACCCTGGTTCGATTCCTGGGTGGGGAAGATCCCCTGGAGAAGGGATAGGCTACCTACTCCAGTATTCTGGCCTGGAGAATTCCAGGGACTGTATAGTCCATGGGGTTGCAAAGAGTTGGACACAACTGAGCAACTGTCACATACACTATTTAACCTATACTAAATGCTTCCACATTATTTCATCATTAAGTAATGATGACTTGTGAAATTTTAGGTAGGTTCTTTTTCATCCTTACAGTTTCTGCAATATTGTCTTTGGTAGATTTACAAAGAATTTTCAGACTTTGATCATTGAAAGACCAGAGACAATCAGTACATCTTGTTTTCTTCTTGCTTTAGCCATAATGAAGATAACCATAATGTGGTGAACATTTATTAAGCATCTGCTGTGTGCATGGCACTGTTCTAAACACTTCACATGCCTGCCCCACTAACCCATAGCCTCTCTTTGAGAGGTATGTGCCGTTATTACAGACAGGAAGCAAGTAGCTGATCCATCGCTGTGTCCTAGTGGCAAAATGGTAAGTTTGTGTTCTTGCTGTGAAAGTCTCCAGAGCAGCTGCTCCCCACCTTCCTTTCTGCCCACATGAGAGTTTGGAAGTGAGTTCCAGGACCACTGGTCACCGAGACAGTATCTGCTCAGGGGAAGAGGGAGCTTCCTGGCAGAATTCCTGGAGGCAGGGGAGGTCTGTTGCTTGTCCAAGCCTTCTAGCTCTCCCCGCTGGCCAGTTCACAGCAGCTCCAGAATTCCTACAAAGGAAAATTCAGGGGGAGGAAGTGGAAGGCATAGACTGAAGACTTATTTGATACCATTTCACATAAGATTGAAGAAAATGTCCATTTCTCTCAAAGAATGGAAGGGTGATGGCAAGGAAGTGAAAATAACTCCAACTGCCCCAACTCCAACTGCCTTTGCACTGCCATTGGCACCCTCCTCCCCCTTGAGAATCCTTTGGGCAATTATACCCTTTGAACAGAGAGTCGAGTTGGGGAAGTGATAAAAATTCAAAGTGCAGTGCTCTGCTCATAAAAAATAGTGAGTTACTTACTGCTGCATTCTGAGGTCACACATTGAGCCCCTCAGACTCTATTGATCAGGCCGAAAGCATGATATGGACTGTCATCTTTTTCTCCTGGGATGTGACCCCTCTCTCCCCAGCCATCGGCTGCTGTAAAGGCCCCCAATAAGAAATCAGGAGTTCCAGGGACTTAGCCTTCTCTTGCCAGGCCCAAGGATTTCCCTACATCTCATCAGTCTCATCTGATAAGAAAAAAAATACAGTGCCCATCTCGCTGTTCCACCCACACCGCGTGTAGTGACCACCGGTGAGCTCTTTCTAGACTATAGTACAGAGAGGTGTCAGGTGTTAACTTTCTCAACCATAGTTCCATTTTTAAAAGAAAATGCCTAAGAACGATAAAGAAAGAAGTCACTAGTGGTAGAACTGAAGACTTTATCTGAGGGGGATTTTTGGGGGGTCCTCCCCCTTCTGCTATGTAAAAACTGTGCATACCTGCCTGCTTCTTTTTTTTCCCCTAAAAAGCTCCTCTGCTTAGCACAGGAGACCCCTCAGCTGCCCGCTTTTAGAGAGGTGGAAGGATGTACATGTCTCCATGAAAGCTCTGAGGCTTCTTTCCTGTTAGAGTAGATCCGTTGCAATTGAGTGGAGCTGAGTGCCTGCAGCTATGTATCTGCTGCAGGCTGCTCCAGGTGGAGGTTTTACAGAGCGAAGCCCTGAAGCCATCTACTTAGCCATCCTTCCTCTCATATTCCTGTCCTCTCTCTCTCCCTTAGATGTGAGGTGGGTACAGACACTTGGTCTCAGTGCAATGACATTCCTGTGAAATTTGCTCGTTTCCCTGTCACTGGGTTGATTGAAGGCCGTTCTTACATATTCCGAGTTCGAGCTGTGAACAAAGTTGGGATAGGCCTGCCCTCTCGAGTCTCCGAGCCCGTGGCAGCTCTGGATCCGGCTGAGAAAGCTAGACTGAAGAGTAAGTGTTTCTCATTTTTCAGAATGACCTTTTAAAAATGATTGCAGTAGATCCCATTGCAAGGTTATTCTTCCCCCATCCACCAGAGGGAGAAGAGAATAAGAAATCCTTCACTGATCAGAAAAATGCCAGGGGGAAGAAAAGTAAAACAAAAACTTTTTCTGTTTTTTAATTTATCTATTCACTAAGGGGTTTATTTTATTAAGAGTGTTTGCCTTATTTAGCTGAGTTCCAGGCATTGTGTTTGAAATGAAAATATGAAAACCTGGAGCTTGAAGAGCATTTTTATTCATTTTATTAGAGCACTTCAAATATACTTTTCTTTCTGGTTTAGTTTCTTAAAATTGTAATTTTCTTAACGCTGAATTTATCCCTTATAGCATGAATATCACAATACTGTGAGCTTTTGATATCAAAGGAAAATCACATTTACAACATTATATCTGATCTGTACTCGAGTTTCCATATTAGGCAGTCAAAAACAATCTTTTCATATAGTTAGCCTCCAAGTCTCGATGTCAAAATAGTGGTATGTAAATTATGATCTGCTTTTGTTTCATGGGAACCAATACAGCATCCTTAACAATAGGGACCATAAAATGACAGTGAAGAATTTTTGGACCTTCATACTTCAGTCTATGCCAGATTTCTCAACCTTGGCTCTACTGACATTTTAGGCCAGGTATCTCTTTGTTGTGGGGGCTGTTCTGTGCATTGTGAGATGCTTAGCAGCATCGTTGGCCTCTACCCAATAGATGTCTGTAGAATCTGCACTCTTACCACCTCACCCACATCGTGACGATCAAAATTATCTCCAGATGTTACCTAATGTCCCTGGGGGCACAAAATCACCCTAGCTGAGGACTACTGGTCTGTGCCATTTACCACATTTATAGCTTTTCTTGACCTTAAGTACATGCAGTGGCATCAATAAAAAATCTAATAAAATGATGCCACCTTCTCTCTGGAGACTTTCTCAGATCAGGCTCCTCAATTGCTCTCCAGTCACTTTTCACCTGCATTTTCACTTTTCACCCAGCTTCCCTCCATCTTTCTTAATTCCATCTCATATTTTCACTTACTCCTCCTTTATAAATTTCAATGAAAATAAGATTTGCCGGAATTGAAAATAAGTTATCTTGCATTTCACCTTCCTGTTTTTGTACACACTCTGGTGGAAAGTACCTTGTTTAAAGCAAGAGTTGAACCATTCTCTCTGATGTCTTTCTACAATCACAGAAATTAATTTCCTCTGTGACTCTGTACTGCCTGAGTCACTCATTTTATTTACTTGGGATCAAAAATGCTTCCCTTTGTAAGTAAGTTTTAAAAGTAATGGAAAGAGATCCCTTTGGTTGAGCTTCACTGCATGATCAACAAAGCCCACCATCACTTTCATCTTCATATGACAGATACAGAACAGCCAGGCTTACATTGTTCTCAAAAGGTTTCTCCCAGGTATATGCTATCTCTTAAGTAGGGTGAGAGAGCCTATGTGGTTCAGGAGATACACATTGAAGAGTATATGGACACAGGCTGTTCCCCTTGCTTGTGTGAGTACAATTCCAGAAACATGGACACTGTCCCGTCTGCTCTTGCAGATTGTGAGTTGTTTGATGCCCAGGGCTATGCCCCTCGCCCCCAAATACTATGCACACACTTGGTAAGACTCATTAGGAAGGTACATATGTAAGCTAGTAACAAACCCATTTGTGATGAATCTGGACCATTTATCAGTTTCTCAGTGCAGTTGAACTGTGTTTGTGAATGTTTCTGATTTTTTACACTTGTCTCTGTTAGGCCGCCCCTCAGCACCCTGGACTGGACAGATCATTGTCACTGAGGAAGAACCAACAGGTAAAAGCCATAGCTTTTTTTCCCCTGATAGTATTGCCAATGTTTGGCCATGCGGTTTAGCTATTGTGGAAGGTATGGTGTGTATTATTTAAGATGTTTTGGAAAAAACATACTGAAGTATTTGGAGATCATGAAGTAACATAATGTTAGAGAATCACTTTTTTTTTTTTTAAGATTTATTAAGGTACAATGACATGGACCAAACTGCATGTCTGTAAAACGTACAATGTGATAAGTTTTACATGTGTGAATACCTGTGAAATCACCAATGTGATCCAAATAATGAACATATCTACCACCCCTTAAATTTCCTCATGCCCCTTCCTCATCTCCCCGCTATCACTAATCTGCTTTCTGTCACTGTTGTTTATGTTGTTCACAATTTTACGTAAATGGAATCCTACTAATTTTTGCCTGATTGCCTTCACTGAGCATAATGATATTTATCCATGTTGACGTATATATCAGTTCATTCCAATTTATTTATAACTTCTCATTTGAAAGCCTCTATGAACCTCTCTGGTAAGTGTTTTTGTGGATGTACCCTTTCATTTCTCTTGGATAAATACCTAGAGGCTGAATACACAGGTCATCTGATAAATATCTGTTTAATTTTTAAATAAATTGCCAATGCTTTTCCAAAATGATTGTACGTTTTACATTCCCATCAGCAGTAGTTGAGAGTTCCAGCTGCTCCTCACTGTCCCAGTACTTGGTACGGTCAGTCTTTTTAATTATAGCCATTCTAGTCAGTGTATATTGGTGTTTTATGTCACACCGGCATTTCATAGTAGGTGCATAGTGGTCTTAATTTGCACTTCCCAAGTAATGTTGAGCATCTTTTCATGTGTGTATTTGCCGTTTTTGCATCCTATTTGACATCTTTGCCAGATCCAAGTTCACTCAGATATTCTTTCTTTTTTTCTGGAAATGTCACAGCATCAGCTCTTACACTGTTATCTTTCAATTTATGATACATTTCAAATTAATTATTTCTATATTGTGTGGATTAAGGGTCTAAGTGTTATTATTTTGCATATGGTGATCCAATTATTTCAGCAACATCTGTTGAAAAGATTATCCTTTTCCCATTGAACTGCCTTAGCACTATTGTCCAAGTCAATTGATTGCATATTTGTGGATCTGTTTTTGAATCTTTGTTTGTTAATTTTATTTTCTTTATACCAGTACCACACTGTCTTGAACTGTAGCTTTTATAAGCTTCTTATTTTTCTTTCTTTTGTTTTAGCTTCATAGTTTTGCAATCAGGTAATATAAGACCTCTAGTCATTTTTTCCCCAAGTTGCTTTAACTACTCTAAGTCTTTGCATTTCCATGTAGAATTTAAAATTAGATTATCAATTTCTAAGAAAAAGTCTGCTAGGATTTCTATTGAATCTTTTATTTTTCATTTGTTTCTATCTACTTACTCTCTCCAACTAAATGATAGACTCATTGCTTGTAGTTTTGTAGACATTTTGCTTGTAGTTTTGTCAGGTTTTGTTTCATATATTTTGAGACTCTGCTCCTAGGTTCATAGGCATTTTTATTATTATATCCTCTTATGCACTGACCGCTTTATTATCAGAAAATCACTCCTTTTATCCATGGTAACGCATTTTTGCTTGGAAATATGCTTTATCTGATACGAACATGACCATTTCAGCTTTCTTTTGATGTGTTTAGCATGACATATGATATCTGTCCTTTTCCTTTGTGTTTTTGTATTTAAATCACATTTCTTGTAGGCATCATATCCTCGGGTCTGGTTCTTTAAGGCAAACTAGTAATCTTCACCTTTTAATTGGGATTTTTGAACAATTTACATATCATTGTGATTATTGATATGACTGGATTTAAATCTAACATCTTGTTATTTGTTTTTTATCCATTCCATCTATTTGTTCCTTTTTCCTCTTTTCTTTTGGATTTGAATATTTTTATTTCATTTTATCTATATTATCTTATTAGCTATAATTATTTATTTTGATGTTATTTTGATGATTATGTATTTAATATCTTGGAATTTTTTCAGTATAATTAACATCTGATCACACCCTATTTTCAAGTAATATTACACTACTTCACATGCAGTATAGGTCTTACAATACAATTCCATTTTCCCGAGTGCGTGTCCCTCAGGCTTCCCTGTTGTTTTTCAGAGGGTGTTGTTCCCGGGCCCCCCACCGACCTCTCCGTCATTGAGGCCACGCAGAGCTATGTGGTGCTGAGCTGGAAGCCCCCCCGCCAGCGTGGCCATGAAGGCATCCTGTATTTTATAGAAAAGGTGAGACTCTGGGAGCAGCATCATTATCTCTGGCACTTCTTCAACATTTCTTTAAAGAAGTAGAGATTAAGTTTCTGTTGTGTCCTGAACTTTAAAAACTCATAAACTGTTACCTGTTTCCACAGAAAAATGTATTTCCCAGAATTTTGCCTGAAAGTTCAGGGGATTTATGGATCCCTAGAGAAGGCAATGGCACCCCACTCCAGTACTCTTGCCTGGAAAATCCATGGATGGAGGACCCTGGTAGGCTGCAGTCCATGGGATTGCTAAGAGTCAGACACCACTGAGCGACCTCACTTTCACTTTTCTCTTTCATGAATTGGAGAAGGAAATGGCAACCCACTCCAGTATTTTTGCCTGGAGAATCCCAGGGATGAGGGAGCCTGGTGGGCTGCCGTCTATGGGGTTGCACAGAGTTGGACATGACTGAAGCGACTTAGCAGCAAGGGTCACCCATGGACTCCTAAGAGGTCCACAGACCCCAACTCTTAGCCCCTCCAAGAAGAGAAACATTCCTGGAACTGTAGATGGCCTCTGCAACACTGTGTTGCAGTGCTTTCTCACCACTTTTCCCATCTCCCTTGCTCTGCTGTTGTGGTTTAGTTGCTCACTCGTGTCTGACTCTTTTAGGCCCCATGGATTGTAGCCTTCCAGACTCCTCTGTCCATGAGATTTCTCAGGCAAAAATATTGGAGTGGGTTGCCATTTCCTTCCCCAGGGGATCTTCTTGACCCAGGAATCAAACTCACATATGCTGCATATGTGAGCCGCCAGAAAGTTCATCAAAGAACTATAGGTCTAGGCAAATACCTGTAAGTTAGGTAACAACATAAAATCTATATTCAACTGTCTTTCTGGCCCTTTAATTATTTCTAACCAGCAGCTCTTGAGAACATTATATTGGAGGCAAAAACACAGGGTCTGTGGTTTTCCTTTATTAACAATTTTATTCATGAGGACATTTGGCTCATGGGGGGCATGCCTCACTTCCTTCCTATCCCTAGAGGTGAATAAAAATAAGAGGTTCATTTCTTCAACATGCCAATATGGACATCTTCAAAGAAAGTCTGATTTTACCAAAATAATGCTTAATTTTTATGTTTTATCAATTTTTACATTTTCTACACATTAGCCTCAAATGAAATATAACGAGTATCATTCTTGATTAAAAATTTTTTTCTTTCTCTCTCTCTTTTTTTTTAATAGAGGGCAAGTCAAGAGTGATAAACATTCACTTCTTAGTGTATTTAATATGCATTCCTCCAGTGAATCATTTTGAAATGCTCCACACAAAGATAGTTCTGAATAAGCTCTGTGGCTGTAATTACTGTCTTTCTTATAATAATGACACAGGAACACTACTCCTGAGGCCTTTCTTTGAGATGAGTCAACTTTGGCTTCTGTTGAGCATCTCCTCTGGTCACATAAATTCAGATTTCTGCATGAAAGTCTGTAGCTTCTCTAGACCTAAATACCTGAATCTGATTAAAAATTTGAGTGTTCTTCTACCAGTAAGCCAGAAGGGACATTTGTGAATACAGCATGGATAAAGAGGTCTGCACAGGCCCTGCCAACATACAAGGTCTAGGATGTGCCAGAGGAGCAGCACACTTTCAGAAACCTGGGGCACGTGTACAGAAAAGCCATCCAGATGAGTGCCAGACTGTGGTCCAGAGCCAAGTCTCAAATTCTCATTAAAAAAAAAAAAATTATTAATTTGGGTTTTTTTTGCTGGGCCCAGGCTTTTGCTAGTTGCAGAGAGTAGGAGCTACTCTCCAGCTGTGGTGTGTGGACTTCTCCTTGCAGTGGCTTTTCTTGTTGTGGAGCACGGACTCTAGGGCACACAGGCTTCAGTAGATGTGGCACACCAGCTTAGCTGCCCCATGGCATGTGGGATCTTCCAGGACCAGTGATCAACCCATGTCTCCTGCATTGGCAGGCGGATTTTTAACCACTGGACTACCCGTGCTTAGTCTCTCAGTTGTGTCTGACTCTTTGTGACCCTTTAGACTGTAGCCCACTGGGCTTCTCTGTCCATGGGATTTTTCAGGCAAGAATAAGGACCACCAGGGAAGTCCTCAAATTATTTCTGATGGACCACTTCTAAACCATTGACTTTTCACAAGGGAAATGTTGCCATGCTCTCTTCCCATGACAAGTTTCCATCCGCAGGATGTTCAAGCCCGCAGCAGTGCTGCCTCTCTGGTCATCCCTGTGCTTGCTCTTCTTCAAGGAACCTTTTACCTGGGATTTGCACGCACATTAAGCATGAACTTGCCTGTCATGGTGATGGGCTTACAAGCAGTTATGCCATGTCTGTGAGCCCTGAGACGGTTGATATTGAGGGGAATTAGATAAATCAAGTTCCATTGCTCTCAACCCCTCTGTCCTACTGTGTTCTTTTCAGTCCCCAAAGTTTTCCTCAGAGGTCTTATGTTTTCAGCACTTTCCAATTTCCCCTTTCAGAAGTCCGGTCAAGTCAGAGACAAGAATTGTATGACTTGGTAGCTCTGTTTCTACCAAAGGAACGAAAACAACTGATGTTTACCAAGGACCAGGCACTGTTTTCCAAATGACTCAGAATCTGCATGCCAGTGCAGGAGACACAGGAGACACTGGTTCAATCCTTGGGTCCGGAAGATCCCCTGGAGGAGGAAATGGCAACCCACTCCAGTATTCATGCCTGGGAAATCCCATGGACAGAGGAGCCCTGGTGGGCTATAGTCCATAGCGTCACAAAGAGTCAGATATGACTGATCAGCTGAGCACACACATGCAGGCACTGTTTTAAGCTCTACATATGTTAACTCCCTTCATTCTTCCAGGAACCCTATGAAGAAAATACTTTTATTTTTATTACATCTGCTTTGTAGATGAGGAAACGGGCATAGATGGGGTATATAATTTGCCCCGGATCACACAACTAGTAAGAGACAGAGCTAGGATTTGAATCTAAGTGGTCTGGCTCAGGTCCATATATCCAAGTTTTACACACTGCTGCCTTCCAACCTTCCCACGCCTAAGTCTCCTCTCAAAAGCTTGGATAATAGGGACTTCCCTGGTGGTCCAGCGGTTGAGATTTCACCTTCCAATGCAGGGTGTGTGGGTTTGATCCCTGGTTGGGGCGCTAAGATCTCATGTCCCTCGCAGCCAGAAAACCAAAACATAAAACAGAAGCAATGTTGTAACAAATTCAATAAAGGCTTTAAAAATGGTCCACATCAAAAAAAAAATTCTTAAACTTCAATAATCACATAATATATGCCAAAAATGAATCAAAGTCATAAACTAAACAATAAAAGTCTGGGAGGATTCTATTCCTCAGTGAGTAGCAGAGCGACTTAAAGGGGAATTTACTCTCTCTGCCTCCCACATACAGCAGACACATTATCATAAAAGGTACTGCAAGGGATGTCAGTGGTTACTTCATCAAATTTGCCTATTTTACAGACGTTGACACTCATGTGACTGTCCCAGGACCACATTGCTCGCTGTTACCAAAGCAAGGACCTGAAGCAATGCCTCTGGGTCCTTTTCATCATACCATATTGCCTCTCATTTCAACTAAATGAAGGTTATGCTAAGTGATGTACTAAGAAACTTATTGTCCCCTAAAGTTATCATCCTTGACAGCTGGTCAGTCTATCACAGGTTTGGATTTCTGTAAAAATCTCTTGAAACCATTCAGATGTTCTGTAGCAAAGTCACTTCTGCTTTGTCCATAGTCTAAAAAAGAAAAAAAATTATTTATCTTTTACTAACTTCATACATCTAGAATTCAGAAAAATTAATTCATTCAGGAAAAAAAAAAATCATTGATTATCTACTATGTGCCAGATGACAGTTCCAGGCTCTGGGGTATAGCAGTGAACAAGATATCTTCCTGAACTCATTTCATTGGAATTTACATTCCAACAATGGAGATGACAAACAAATAGTTTAATTTCAAGTGTTGATAAGTTTCTTGGTGAAAAATAAAGCAGGGGAAGTAAGGAATAGAGAGAGATGGGGAAGGAGCAAATAACCTTTGCAGGTCAGTGATGGGATGGCAATGATCAAGAAGGTGATATGTGAGCACAGACCTGCATGTTGTTATGAGTCATTATATAAAACACAATTAAAATAACTCAGGTCATAACAATATAATGGAAATGTAAGTATCTAAGATAGCATATTAAACTTAATTACATACCCTAAAAATGCATCTTACACCAATTTTTGTGTCCTGTTGTGCTTAATTGTGTCTGACTCTGCAACCCCATGGACTATAGCCCGCCAAGCTCCTCTGTCCATGGAATTTTCCAGCAACAATACTGGAATGGGTTGCCATTTCCTATTCCAGGGCATCTTCCCAACCCAGGGATCAAACCCGCATCTACTGCATTGGCAGGCAGATTCTTTATCACTGTACCAACTGGAAAGCCCATCTGACGCCAGACTATCATCTAAATGAATTAAGGACTTTTGTAAGTAGACCGATGGCCTTATTTAGTTAAGAAAAGAAGTGAAATATCAAGGCATCATATTTGTCCAACAATACAGCTGTATTTGACTGAGGTAATCCTGTGGACTTGAGATGTTTCATCCCCCACTTCCTCCAAATCTCTTTTCCAGACCAACTTGCATGACAGGTAGTAGTTTGTTGGCAGATAAATGAACTTCGAGGTGCCTTAGAGTTCTTCAGTTTATTCTTTCTGTGCCTTCAATGACCTCACTGTTCTGGCTGCAGTGTGAAGCGGGAACTGAAAACTGGCAGCGGGTGAACACAGAGCTCCCTGTGAAATCTCCCCGCTTCGCTCTGTTCGACTTGGCTGAGGGGAAATCCTACCGTTTCCGAGTCCGCTGTTCCAATTCGGCTGGAGTTGGTGAGCCATCAGAGGCAACGGAAGTGACCGTGGTTGGTGACAAGCTTGGTAAGTGTAGAGTTTGCTTGAGCTGCTGTAAACTTATTTGACTTCAATTCGAGAGAAAATTCAAAAGCAAGAATCGTACTGAAATACATATATGTTCAAAAGTAAAAATGGTGACAGCTTTTTTCATATTTTAAATTTAACTGATGACTGTGCTTGGCTGATATGTTAAAAAGAACTTCATGTGTGTGTTGGTTGCTCAGTCATGTCCGACTCTTTGCAATCCTGTGGACTTCCTCTGTCCATGGAATTCTCCAGGCAAGAATACTGGAGTGGGTTATCACACTTTCTTCTCCAGGGAATCTTCCTGACCGAGGGATCGAACCCAGGTCTCCTACATTGAGGCAGATTCTTTACCATCTGAGCTACCAGGGAAGCCCCCCCTCCTCCAAAAAAACCTTTATAATTATGAATGATTATGAAAGTACATTTCTTCAGGAGTTTCAACAGTATTGCTAGTGTACTTTTTTCCTGGAGGGGATTGGTATGTTCATCGGTGTTTAGTTTTTCATTATGCTCCCAAACTAGCATATTTAAAACATTTTCTGCTCTAACGAATATAAAGAACTGGGTGTCTGACGTGGTTACTAGTATAATATTTATATATGCATGTTCATGTTTCTGCATATGTGATAGGAATGAAGTTTTAAAGCCACCTTGAACGTGACCATCATTTTCTTCTTTTCTCAGACATCCCCAAGCCTCCGAGCAATATCATCCCAAGCAGAAACACAGACACATCAGTGGTCGTTACATGGGAGGAACCCAAAGATGCTAAAGAGCTGGTCGGGTACTACATAGAGTCAAGCATTGTTGGCTCTGGCAAGTGGGAACCTTGCAACAACAACCCTGTGAAGGGCACGAGGTAACCGCACTGTCAGGAAGTGGGACTGGGGTTCTGGCGCTGGAGTCACAGGGGCTGCAGAGAAGAAATGCAGCCATGGACCCAAACAGCAGCACAAACATCCAGCGCAGGGAGATTATTGGAAACATTATGCTCTGAGTATCCAAATGAATTCAAAATTGAATGTGTCTGTGGCCATACATTTGAAGAAAGGATTACTAGTGACATTAAACACTTAGAAACCCACAATGGCAGCTATGTTAAGAGGTCATTTCATAGCTCTTTTCTGATTCTTGCACTTTATACTGTATATCCTTTGAAACCTTTTGTTCACTTTTAATATCCAATGTGATACTAGATTCCAAGGAATCTAGGCTCTAGTAAACAAAAATTATCCAGACATTTTTTTTTAATTCAAGTATAAGTAATCTACAACACTATGTTAGTTCCAGGTGCACAACATAGTGATTCAGTATTTCTATACATTACCAAATGATCTCCACAATAAGTCTAAGTACCCACTGCCACCATTGCAAAGCTATTGGCTATATTCCCCAGGCTATACATATCATCCCCATGACTTATTTTTTAACTGCAAGTTTGTACCTCTTAATCCTCTTCACCTAGTTCATCAACCCCCAACCCTGTTCCCCTCTGGCAACCACCTGCTTCTCCTCTGTATCTAAGAGTCTGTTTCTGTTTTGTTCTGTTTGTTCATTTGTTTTGTTTTTCAGATTCCACATATAAGTGAAATGAAGTCATACAGTATTTGTCTTCCTCTATTTGACTTATTTCACTTAGCATAATCCCTTTTAGGTTCATCTGTGCTGTAAATGACAAGCCTCCATTCCTTTTTATGGTTGAGTAATACTCCATTGTATGTATATGCCACATGTTCTTTATCTGTTCATTATCAGTGAAAACTTAGGTTGCTTTTATATCTTGGCTACTGTCAATAATGCTGCAGTTGAACATAGGGACACGTGTATCTTTTCAAATTAGTGTTTCTGTTTTCTTCAGAAAAATACCCAGAAGTGGAACTGCTAGATGGTATGGTAGTTCTGTTTTTAATATTTTGAGGAACCTCCATGCTCTTTTCCATATACCAGTTTACATCCCACCAACAATGAGCGTTCCCTCTCCTCCACATCCTTGCCAAAACTTTTTGTTTCTTGTCTTTTTGAGGATATTCATCCTGACAGGTGTGAGGTGATAGCTCTTTGTGGTTCTGATTTGCATTTCCCTTACGGTTACTGATGTTGAGCATCTTTTCATGTGCCTGTTGACCCTCTGTATGTCTTCTTTGGGAAAATGTCTATTCAGATCCTCTGCCCATTTTTAATTGGGTTGTTTGGGAAGGGTTTGGTATTAAGATTTATGAGTTCTTTGTATATTTTGGGTATTAACCCCATATCAGATGTATCATTTGCTCATATCTCCTTCCATTCAGTAAGTGGCCTTTTCGCTTTGTTGATAGTTTACTTTGCTGTGCAAAAACTTTTTCATTTGCTGTAGTCCCGTTTGTTTACTTTTCCTTTTGCTTTCCTTGCTGAGGAGACAGATCCAAAAAAATGTAAGACCAGGGTCTAAAGGTATATGGCCTATGCTCTCTTATAGGACTTTCATGGTCTCAGGTCCTGCATTTAAGTCTAATCCATTTTGAGATTATTTTTGTGTATGATGTCAGAAAATAGTCCAGTTTGCTTTTTGTTCATGTAGCTGTCCTGTGTCATTAATGATGCCAGCATTTTAAATGAGTAGAAAAAAGTATTGGTATTGTATGAGTTTTGAACATCAGTATGGTAAATCCAGTGCTGAGGAGATATCACACCAAAATAAAGACATTCAGAATACTTAGTGATCTTGTATCTAGTTCTAATGCAAGGAGGGTTTTGTTTTTTTTTCCTTGCTTTTGAATATTTTGCCAACCAGCTTTGTAAACTGATGACGAATTCTGGCCTACACCCAAATTCTGAGCCTTCTTTGCTTTAGGAGATTTCAGGGGAGAATTCCCCCACCCCATTGTCAAGCAGGTTTGTTAGGCAGCTTCTGGCGTGGCCAATTCTATTCCAAGGACCCCCATAGGTCGAGTCATTCCTTTGCAGAACACGAGAGAATGAAGACAAACCAGTTAATGGGAGAAGGCAGTATGTTTTGCAAGAGATTCATTTAACCTGTTTGTGTTTACTCTGAGTTTCCTGCATTTTCCAAGGACTGTTTAGAAACTTCCATGGCAAGTAGGCATTGACTGCCTTTCCACAAATGGAGGGGAGCTGCTCAAGGACTGACACCATTTGTTACCTATTCTCAAAACCTAGCTCAGTGTCTGGAACACTGAAGTGCTTGGTAAATGTTTACTGAACTGAGCTGGCCTACACTATGGCTGCCTGTATTAAATATTTCAACTTGCTGATAGTGGCAGAGTCATCAGCAGGCAGTAATTTCCTCTACTTACAGTCCTTAGGATGGATTAGAATGTTACTGTGATTCATGAAACAGGTTTTTTTTATAGCCCTGGTAACTATTAAGAAAGTGAGGTTGTTTTATGTGTGAAACTGCCCATGGATTCACACCTCATTACTGAACCTTAAAATGTACATGACAATTCTCAAGTCAATTTTTCACCTAATTTTCAGATTCTAGCATAATTTTTCAAGTAATTTTACCTTCCATGGCATTCAGGGAGGCAGCGAGTAGGCCTCTGTGACAAGGGGCAGCCAGTGCTTTAGAACTATAAATATAACCCTGAAATAATCATTAATAATGTTATTAATACCACCTATTATTTAGTCAGTGCCTCTTATATCCAGGGCCTGTAATGGGTACTATTATACTTTTTAAAATTTGTTTTTAATTTTTTATTGAAGTATAGTTGATTTATAATATTTCAGGTATATGGCAAAGTCATTCAGTTTATATATAGATATAGATATTCTTTTCAAATTCTTTTCCATTATAGATTGTTATAAGGTATTCAATATAGTTCCTTTTGCTGTTCAGTAGGACCTTGATATTGATCTATTTTATATATAGTAGTGTGTCTATGAATCCCTAATTTATTCCTGCCCCTGTACTATATATAATTTATGGTCAATCTTCACATAAGAATTACTATGTAGGCATTATTATCTCCATTTTACTGATAAGTACACACAGATTCAAAAAGGATAGGGTGTTTATTCAGAGGAAAACCAGGACTCCTCACTATTTGACAGAGTGAGTTTAGAAAATTGCCTGAGATGCCGTCTTGTTTAATGTATGTATGTTACCTGGATCTCTCTACATCCTTTTCTTCCTTTTGAAAAAATGAATGGTTTTCATAAAGCCAGATCATTCTGTTAAACTAACAGAATTTAGTTTAGTCCCCTAATTTTCCTCCTGGGAAACTTTTTAAAAATTTTCTTCCCTTTCAGATTTACTTGTCATGGATTGAAGACCGGCCAGAGTTATATTTTCCGGGTCAGAGCAGTTAACGCAGCTGGACTTAGTGAATATTCACAGGATTCAGAAGCAATCGAAGTAAAAGCTGCTATTGGTAAGTTCTTCATGCACAGCTTTACAGGTGCGGGGGGTGGGAATGATTTTTTCTAAGTTACAACGAAAGATGCCATCCTCTCCAGAGACTGTGTCAAGTTTCTAAGATGGCTCAACGATCCCATCCTCAGATGGTCATTGTCTCTGACTCCAGGCGACCTCTAATCTTCCACAGCTGTTCTTTTACAGATCTCCATCACTTATCCAGATTCTGTGCTTCTGTAGCCTTTCCATCTTTATCAGCCCAAGTTTCCTCAGATATTCATTCCCATTGTGTGAAACTCCACTGTAACTTGGTGCTCATCCTGGGAATACAGAGGGCCATCCAATCCCATGAGGTGGTGTATCACCCATAACCAGATCATCTCATACCTAAAAGCCATTCCATCTGCAGCAGAGCCTGGCTTGTTTTCAGTAACAGCAACACATTAACCTGCCTTTTATAAACTCTGCTAAAATTCGTGTGAAACATGCATGGTTGCTTAATCATATGTTTCATCTCTGCTGGCAAAGTAACCAACAGAATAAAACCAGTAATAAAGTAATTATATGTATGTATAATGATGTGCCTCCCAATCTTAAGGTGGGGAAGGGACCCAGGTAGTTCAAGCAATAAAAATGAAATCTGTGATATAGTAGCACATATGTAATTAGGAAGATTATTTAATACCAGTTGTCTTCAGTTAGCATCTCGTATTACTTTTTTTTTTTGTCACAAGACATGTGGGATCTTAATTCCCCAACCAGGGTTGGAACCAGTGTCCTCTGCAGTGGAAGCACAGAGTTTTAACCATTGGATCTCCAGGGAATTCCCCTGTATTACTTTTTAACATTCCTTATAATATGTTCGTATTATAAGGACATGTGAACATGTTTCTTTGAGATTGGGAGGTACAGACCATTACTATATCAATAAGGTACATAACTCTAATTGTTACATAATCAAGATCTTTGTTTGTCTCTTGTACACTCCCTCTACCCCCCATTCTGTTGAATAATGGAACTTATATCTTAAGAAATGTCTGAGAAGTGCTTGTTGTTATATTTACTTGGGTCCTGCAAATCCAAATGGTTCTTGTTCTGTCTCTGGTTTTTTGTTCTCATTTCTTCTTTTCCCAAAATATGGAGAAGTTGAAATGTTTCCTTGGTGTTAGTTATGTGAAATGTATGCTTTCCATATTTCTTGCAAATTCAGGTGATTTCCTTTAAACCAAGATTGTTTTTGTTCTGTGTGTGGCGCTAATGTTTTTCTCTTTTATTCTAAGCGTGATCTGTACTGCGTCCTGGCTCAAAGTGTTTCTGTTGTTATCTGGCAATTGTAGGGGGAGGAGTGTCTCCAGCTGTGTGGCCTGAACTGAATGAGACACCTGGTGGACTAACAGACTCCAGGGGAGGCATGCATGACACCTCCCGGCCAACCTTTAAGAAAGATGCTTTGCTTGGTAGCAAACTTAACAAACCTTCACTACCCAGTAGCGCTCACAACCTGGGCCAAACAGAAGTGAGTAAAGTAAGTGAAACAGTTCAGGAAGCGCTTTCCCTGCCATCAAAGAAAGCAGTCCTTGAGGGGAAAAGTAAGTCTGAGCCTCTGAGAAAGAAGAAGGACCTAGGTGAGCGCTGAAACAGTAAGAGCGTCTCATCTGTTCACATCGGTGTCCTCACGGCTCATTGTCCATATCACCTTCTTCCATCTGTGTTCACTTTCATCAGTGTTCATTCTTAATTTTATGTGTTTTCAGTTACCCATTTGTAATACCTTTGTTTAATGAGTCATAGAAGTAGTTTTCTGTGAACTTGGCTTTGACACATAATTCATTGTGCTTAATGACAATAGAAATATTTAAAGTAATTTGGTTGTTGAGTCCCTTCTAGTTTGTCAAATAGACACACCTTTGGCCTCATTTGCTGAGAGTTAGAGATGAGAGCAGGAAGAATTCGATAATTGTAGCTTGTAAGAGGTCCTTCAAAATATCATTTTGGTAAATGGATAGGAAAAATATTTCACAAAGAACTGACATTTTATTAGGGTCATAGTTATTAACTTATGTTATTTATCCTTAGGTTTTCAAATTACCTTCACATTTAATTCAAATAAACATAAGTAACAATATGTCTTTGAGTTGTCATGAAAAGTTTAACATGGTATTATAATCACATATCACTATATTCAATTATATATTATTCACATTCCCAGAACTAAGACTGTTTATCAGTAAGGCTAATTATCTAACCAGAATTAAAATAGAAAGACTAATTATCAGTAATCAGATTTTTTAATCAAGATACTTGGTGCTGTGGTTTATATATTCTAAGAGACAATGTTTCTCTTATTGAATAAAAAGGAATTAATTAGTATATACTGACAAACTGTAACATGCCTCTCACCCATCCCCTATACCTACCTCACCTCTAACTTCTGTGACCTCTGCTTTTTTGACACCTTTATTTACCCCTTTAACTCAAGATGAGATGGGGTGAACTCATTTGAGAATTCATATTCAACACTGCTCTGAAACAGAAAGAGTTTTTAAATTTAGTGAATGCAGGAGGTTGATGATGGGA